>NC_137956.1:14456678-15131678 GCF_963924665.1 Micromys minutus
AAATACAATACAACTATTACTGTACTAAGAATATGTTCTCTAAAAGTATGTATCAGAAA
The DNA here is from genome assembly GCF_963924665.1 of Micromys minutus. Taxonomy (NCBI): domain Eukaryota; kingdom Metazoa; phylum Chordata; class Mammalia; order Rodentia; family Muridae; genus Micromys; species Micromys minutus. Next base: position 14,456,738 of record NC_137956.1, read on the forward strand.
ATTTATTATCATTGTGATTATATTAAAAGAGAAAGTTATACCAAAGGATAAAGGACACTGTCTAAGAAAGAGTTTTGTTACCACTGGAATACAAAGATTCTTTATAAAAGAAATTTGAACAAGTCTGTAGTAATGGGGGATGGGGAACTGAGGGTAGCCACCAGCAAGTCCCAGATGCCAGGCAAACAAGAGGTCCCCAGGACCCAACAGGGATAAGATTAGCTGAAATGGCAAACAAAAGGGAGAGAGACCATATCCAGATGTTAGGCAAGACCCCATGTTGGGGAATGGGGCAACCCACTCATCTCCAAATTTTTAACCCAGAATGTCTCCTGTCTAAACAAAATATGGGGGCAAAGTTAGAGCAGAGACTGAAGAAAAAACACCGCCCATACACTGCCCCATCTGGGGATCAATCCCATACACAGATACCAAACCCAGGTACTATTGTGGATGCTAAAAAGTGCTTGTTTACAGGAGCCTGCTATAGCTGTCTCCTGAGAGGCTCTGCCAGAGCATGACAAATACAGAGGCAGATGTTCTCAGCCAACCATTGGTCTGAGCACAAGGACCAGAGTGAAGGAATTAAAGAAAGGACTAAAGAAGCTGAAGGGATTTGCAATCCATAGGAAGAACAACAATATTAACCAATCAGACTCCCCAGAGCTCCCAGGGACTAAAGTGCCAACCAAGGAGTACACATGGAGGGACCCATGGCTGCCAGTGAATATATAACAAAGGATAGCTTTGTCTAGCACCAATAAGTAGAAAAGCCCTTGGTCTTGTGAAAGACCTTCCAAATGGACAAGTCATGACTCAAGTACTAGCAGTAGTATTCATGTATAAACAGATGGACAAATTGAAGAAGCTCTCCACAAACATACAGCTACTGTTTTTGTGTATTGAGTCATAGTACCTTAAGAGGAAAGAAAAGAAGGGCTGTTCTGAGAATTGGCTCTGAGTATGCGACAAGTCCAGATTTCTGGATCCTTGATCTGAGATATTGTATTGCTCACTTTTTAAGAAGCCTTGGCCCATAACTCTGGGTGTGTGACATTCAATTTCTTACATCTTGAAGTACTGTATGATACACATTTAACATCCTGCATCTGGGTAATTTCTGGGTAGAATATTTGTGTTTTGTTATTAGAAAAAGGTTTCAGGTAGTGTCCAGCCTATATAACTCAAGGTAAGGAATGAGGGTAGGTTAGCTTTGACCAGGTGTACTGTCTGACTAGGACACTGATCTATACAGTTTCTAGAGCTAATGTTCAGAAACTTGTGCAATATTTGCGTTGTAATTTGAAAAACCAGGAATGTATCTTAACCATTTCCACACCAGTCTACATTTCTGTTGATCCAGTGTATTATTTAAGTAGTAGAATGTTGTGATGTGTGTGTGTATGTGTGTGTGATTCTATTGTAGAGTCGAATCCTCTCCTGATATGCTATAACAAGTTATTTTATCTGTCAATATCCATGATCCCATCATTTTGAACTACAAGAAAACCTGCCCTCCAACTCTGATTCTACTGCTTATAAGCATGTTGATCTTGAGAAAGATTTGCCACACGAGATTCCTCACCTTTACAAGTGCTCTAAGCATTCCTCAGGCACCGTGATACATGATTTCACTAGCAGGTTGTGTAAATGTTTCATAAGCTGCAGAAGGTCAGGGTATCGGTAGTTATTTTCTTGTTTTTTTTTTTACAACTTTATTTTAAAAAACAAAGATAAATGTACAGATTTTAAGCATTTTTGCATAAAAGTATACAATACATTTTTGTCAGTACTTGGTTTTTTTTTTAAAGGTTTGATAGTGTGATTACGATCTTACTAGTTACAATGAACATAAAGTACATGTAAAAGAAGATGTAACCTGGAAATAGTCAAAGTTTTCTTGGTGTGTAAAGATTTTTTTTTTTTTTTTTTTTTTTTTTTTTACAATGAGCAAACAGTACATGCAATACAGGGTGTAACCCAGAATTTGTCAATGTGTTCCTGGTGGGTAAGGATTGAGGATGACTTTTTTTGTTTTGTTTTGTTTTCTTTTCTTTTTTCTTGGACTTCACACAGTCTGTGAGTTGTTTCTGGGGGAGTGCAAGCCTCTGGGGTTAGCATCCCACTATCAGTGACTGCATATTATGTCTGTTCTTTTGTTACTGGGTTATCTCACTCAGGATGATATTCTCTAGATGCAGCCATTTTCTTAAGAATTTGGTTAAGTCATTGTTTCTGGTGGCTGAGTAGTATTCCATTGTGTAAATGTACCACAATTTTTGTATCCATTCATCTACTGAAGGACATCTGGGTTCTTTCCAGCTTCTGGCTATTATAAATAGAGCTGTTATGAACATTGTGGTGCATGTATCTCTGTTGTGTATTAAAGTGTCTCGGGGTATGTGCCCAGAAGTGGAATAGATGGATCTTCGGGTAGTATTTCTCTCACATTTGACTTGTATTTTCCTTGCAACATCCATCTTCTATGCTTCCTTCACCAACAAGGCAAGCTACTTTCTTAGTCTATGAATTGAGCTCTTGGTTCTGCCTCTTTGAAATTCCTGTATCAATCAGCTTCGATCAACCACATTCTGAACCATTTATCTATTTTTTCTTTAAAAAAAAAACAATTCATCCTATCTGTTTTTTTTTTTCTCAAAGGTGTCTCAAAAACAATTTTAATAATTCAGTAACAAAAAATGCCACTGAATGATTTTTTTTCTTCAATCCCTGTTCCTCTACTTGACCTTGTATTTTCTCCTGTATTTTGTTCTTCTTTCTAAGAAGGACAGGGAAGAACAATTTTATCAACCAACCAAACTTTCAAAAACTCTTTAGACTAAAATGCCAAACATTGTGCTCATATTGAGAGACCTGTGGCTTCAGTTGCCTATGTAGCTGAAGATATTAGTATCTGGCATCAATGTGAGAAGATGCCTTTGGTCCAGGGAGGGCATGTTTTCCCAATGTAGGGGAATGCTAAGGCAGTGGGGTGGAGAGGATGATTAGGAGCAAGTGCACCTTCCTGAAGACAAGTAGATGTTAAAGGGGGATGGGAACTGGGTGGGGAAAGGAGATAAGCTTTCAAATGTAAATATAGAGAGTATCTAATAAAAAATGGGAAAAAAAGCCACATTTGAAGACTACAGATTAATCCAGTCTGACTGATTCCTGTGCTTAATTAAAAACTATATGTATTGGTTCGGGGAATGTAAGGGCTCCTTACCCTATTTTTACTTTGATTCTGCACAAGAAAAATCACAGATAAGATTATGTGTCATTCAGATATAGGACGTTCAGTGTAGTTATAGAATACGCTAATTGAAGTGACTATGTCAGTGTTATGGAACACTGAGCCACTCAGCAGCTTCTCAGTACCTTAGCATAAACTTATCTTCAGTTTCGTTAAGATGCATTTATTGTTTTTATTATAACATAGATGCCCTACAAGGGACTGGAGAATAAATATAGTTATTGACAGTAGTAACTTGTTGTTTCCTTTTCATAAAGGTTTATTTCATGCTTGATCAAAATGGAAATTTATCAGCTGAGACTATTGTAAAGGTTTGTTTGACACTGAAATGATTGAAATCAATGGAGGGGAAAATATATATTTGATTGGTATGCACGCGCTTTCATTCCTCAACCAGTTGTCTTCATTTTATATTGCCCCACAAAAACATTAGAGGAAAACAATAATTAGCCATTTAAGCACACAATATCTTTTGGGGGGGGGTCATAGACAAGTGCCAGTGGTCTCATTTTCTCTCAGCATCAATCAAATGTCAATAGCCCCTTCATTAGTGGCAAGGGTTTGTGGGTTCTTTCCCTGTTCTCACTGTAATTTTGACCAGTTTTATATTATGTAAGATCTTTTGTTTTTTACTGCACCTTTTGGGAGTTGATGAATCATCCATGCCATGCTCAAAAGTAAATCCCTTATTGTTCTTATCCCCATATTTTATTTAATTGGATGTTCTCTGTATTTACACTTCAAATATAATCCCTTTTCCCCCAACTCCATCCTTCTTTCCCTCCTATTGCCTCCATGAAGGTGTTCTCTCTCCTACACTTTCTTTCCCAAATCAGCACCTAGGCATTCCCCTACATTGGGAAAAAAGCCTTCCCTGAACCAAAAGCCTCCCCTCCCTTTGATGCCAGAAAATGCTATCCTCTGCTGCATATGCACCTGGAGGCATGGGTCTCTTCATGCGAACTCATTGGTTGGTAGTTTAGTCTCTGGGAGCTGTGGTGGGTTTGGTTAGTTGATAATTTTGAATTTCCTTGGGATTGCAGACCCTTTCAGCTCCCAGTCCTTTCTCTAGCACCTTCATTGGGGTCCCCATGTTCAGTCCAAAGGTTAGCTGCAAGCATCCTCTTCTGTATCAGTATGGTTCTGGCAGAGCCTTTGAGGAGGCATCTTTATCAGATTCCTGCTAGTAACCACTACTTTGCATCAGGAATAGTGCTTGGTTTCAGTGGCTGAATATGGGGTGGATCTCCAGGTTAGGCAATCTCTAGATGATCTTTTCTCTAATCCCTGCTTCTCTATTTGTACCTTTATTTCCTCCCATGAGTGTATTGTTCTTCCTTCTATGAAAGACTGAGGCATCCACATACTGGCCTTCCTTCTCTTTGAGCTTCATAAGTTCTGGGAACTGTTTCTTGGGTACTCTGAAGTTTGGGGGCTAGTATCTGCTTCTCAGTGAGTGAGTACATACCATGAATTCTCTTTTTTGACTAGGTTACCTCACTAAGGATGGTAGCTTCAAATTCCATCCATTTGTCCAGGAAATTCCTGAAGTCATTTTCTTAATAGCTGAGTAGTACTCCATTGTGTATATGTACCACAATTTCTGTATCCATTCCTCTGTTTCAGGACATCTGAGATTGTTCCAGTGTCTATTATAAAGATGCTATGAACATGGTGGAACAGGTGTCCTTGTTAGATGTTGGAGCTTTTTATTGGGGGGGGTATATGCCTAGAAGTGGTATATTCCACTTTTCTGAGGAACTGCCAGCCTGATTTTTAGTCATTGTACCAGCTTACAATTCCATCAACAGTGGAGGAGTGTTCTTCCTTCTCCATATCCTAGCCAGCATCTCTGTCACCTGAGTTTTTGATCTTAGCCATTCTGACTGGTATGAGGTGGAATCTTAGGGTCATTTTGATTTACATTTCCCTGATGACTAGCGATGTAGGGCATTTCTTCCCGTGCTTCTCAGCCACTCGATATTCCTTAGTTGAGGATTTGTTTTTTAGTCTGTACCGCATTTTTTAATAGGATTATTTGATTCTTTAGGCTCTAACTTCTTAAGTTCTTTGTATATATTGAATAATAGCTCTCTATCAAAAGTAGGATTGGTAAAGATTTTTTTGCAATCTTTTGGTTGCCATTTTATCCTTTTGACAGTGTCCTTGAACTTAACAGAAGCTTTGCAATTTTGAGAACTCATTTGTCTATTCTTGATCTTAGAGTATAAGCAATTGGTGTTCTGCTCAGGAAAATTTTCCCTGTGTTCTAAGCTCTTCCCCACTTTTTGCTCTATTAGTTTCAGGGTACCTGGTTTTATGTGGAGGTCTTTGATCCACTTGCACTTGAGCTTTGTACAATGAGATAAGAATGAATTGATTTGCATTCTTCTGCATGCTGACTGCCAGTTGAACCTACATGAGGCTGTCCTTTTTCAACTGAATGTTTTTAAGCTTTTTTGTCAAAGATCAAGTGACCATAGGGATGTGGATTTATTTCTGGGTCTTCAATTTTGTTCCATTAACCTACTTGCTTGTCTCCATAGCAGTAGCACTGTTTTTATTACAATTGATCTGTAATACAACTTGAGGTCAGGAATGGTGATTTCCCCAGAAGTTTATTTATTGTTGTGAATTATTTTTGCTATCCTGGGTTTTTATTATTCCAAATAATTTGCAAATTGGTCTTTCTAACTCTTTGAAGATTTGAGTTGGAATTTTGATGGGGATTGTACTGAATCTGTAGATTGCTTTAGGCAAGATACCCATTTTTACTCTGTTGATACTTCCAAATGTGAACATTATAGATCTTTCCATCTTCTGAGATCTTCAATTTCCTTCTTCATGAACTTGAAATTCTAGTCATATGGATACTTCACTTGCCTGGTTAGAGTTAAACCAAGGTATTTTCTATTCTTTGTGACTGTTCGTAAGGGTGTTGATTCTCTAATTTGTTTCTCAGAATGTTTATCCTTTGAGTAGAGTAGTGCTACTGATTTTCTTGAGTGAATTTTATATCCAGCTACTTTGCTGAATTTGTTTATCATCTGTAGGAGATCTCTGGTGGAATTTTGGGGGTTACTTAAGTATGCTATCATATCATCTGCAAATAGTGATACTTTGACTTCTTTCTTTCCAATTTGTGTCTGTTTGACTGCTTTTTGATGTCTGATTTCTCTGGCTAGTACCCCAGTACTATATTAAATAGGTAGAGAGAGGGTGGATACCCTTGTCCAGTCCCTGATTTTAGTGTGATTGATTCTAATTTCTTACCATTTAGCTTGGCATTGGCTACTGGTTTGTCATATATTACATTTACTATATTTAAATATGGGCCTTGCATTCCTGATCTTTCCAAGACTTTTAACATGATGGGGTGTTGAATTTCTACAAATGCTTTCTCAGCATCTAAAGAGATGCTCATGTGTTTTCATTTATATATTTATTTATTTTAGTTTCTTTATCTGGTCTTGATGGATTTTCATATATTTAACCATCCTTGCATACCTTAAATGAAGCCTGTTTAATCATGGTAAATGATAGTTTTGATGTGTCCTTGGATTCCATTTGCAAGGATCTTATTGAAAGCACCTAATATCTTATTTCAAATATATCTTAAGAAATAAAAAGTTGAAGTCATGGAAATGATTTTAAAATAATTATTTTTCTTATAATTTTATTTAAAAAACAGAGATGCATGTACAGATTATTAAAATCATTTTAGTATAAATATATATAAATATATTTTGTCAGTACTTGATTTTTTTAAAAGTTTGATCATATGAATTGAAATCTTATTATTTACAAAGATCATAAAGTATATGTAAAACAAAACCTAACATGGAAATAGTCAAAGTTTTCTTGGTGTGTAAATATTAAACATAATGATTTTTACATACAAAAAAATGCCACAAGACTATCTTTTTCTCTCTTTGAAATTCCAGAATGGTGAGTGGCATTCCGTCTGTAGAATAGTCAGAAAAACAGAACCTGAAAACCTCTGTCTGCTTGTATCAATAGAAGGGAAAACTGGTTACTCAGGGTTGACTGGTTACCTGCCTTTAAACAATTAGATTTGGTAATATTTAAGAAAATATTCAAGGAAGAGTTGTTTTGTAATTCTCAAATTTTAATAATGTAAAATAAATTTCATTTTTCTTTGAGAACTTGTATAAGATATATACCTGGATCATGCTCCTTTCTCCTCATCCAACTTTCACAACTTCTTTATGTCTTTTGTAGGATTCTATGAACCCAACTCCACGTTAATTCTCTCTTTTAATTTAAAAAGAAAACTAGACAAAAAAAAGGAGTCTTAATTGTGTAGGCCCACTACTATTCAGCATGGGGATGACACTGGTGTGTGGTGATTTACCCAATGTTGCTTCGTGGAAGTGAACTGAATTTTCCTCTCCACTTACTTTCATTTACAATTAGCTTCTTGGCTAAACCTGGAAATTATTGTCTACTTCCTCTACTCTATGACTGTGATTTTATTTGACTTGACCCGGGACATGTCTTGTGCATGATGTTGCTATTTCTGGGAGGTCATATATGAGATCTGTGAGTTTATTCTCTGAGTATTTAAGTCTTACTGTGTCTGAGAAATGCTGTTTCCTTGAAGTCATCTACCTCCACTGTTCCATTGTCTACATATATTCTTGAGTCTTGAGAAGATGAAGTATTATATAGATATATAAGTAGGGATACATATTGCACTTATTGCACTTTTTAAACCTCTGATATTATCCAGTTGTGTTTTTTTTTTTTTTTTTTTAGTTAATTACTATTTATCGGAAAAAAGCTTCTCTGATGAGGGTTGGACAATGAACTGATTTATGAGTATAGCAATATATCCTCTTTGGTCATTTAATTACTGATCTTCTTTAGCAGAATAATGTAGTATGTTTTCTGTAATGGTGATGGTCCATTTACTATCTAGTTTATATTTGGCTCCATTAATGGTATTAGGTAGCTATAAAATTAACTTTTAAAAAGGTTATTGTTACTCCCATAACATTCATGCCACTATTGAATTGGTGAACATATACTGCAGGCAGGTAATTTTTGCAGTTTTTATAGTTCAAAGTTGATTGATAGTGATGGTTATTTTTATATTATTAAAGTTTATATATCACCTTATATCTCTATGACTATTATCCAGTAGGAGTGAAGCTTCCAGCTGAGGGCAAGTTATATTTCTCTATGTTATATGACTTCAATATATGCTATCTCCATAAATAGGGTCTTTCCATCATTTTTTTTGGAAAACCAAGACATTGACACTAACATGTATAGGTTGAGGAATCTATTGTACCTCATAGTTCAGTAACATAAACATGTATAAACTGTTGTTGATAACAAAGGGTTTTTTTGTTTTAATTTTTTATAGTATATTTTGTGTAATTTTGATACTCTACTTATTATGTGATAACTTTATTTAAAATACTGTTACATGTGTATATTTTGACTGACTTACACACTAGTAGGTTTATAACACCTTTTGTATTAGTTATGTCTCTCCACAATCCTTCCTTGACTCTGCCCCAATCTACACCTCAGTTAATCCTTTTCTTCTAACTTCCTATTTCTTTCTTTATAATACAATGTTCTCTTTCCCCATATTATTGAAAATCTTTTTTGTCGCCAATTCTTTTTATGCTATTAATCTTAGTAGCTATTCTAAATAAAAGATACATCCGAAGGCAAAAACAAATAAACAGAAAATATCAAAACAACTAAAGAAAAACAAAACTAAGCAAACAAACAAAGGAATTTAACATTCATATAAAAGAAGAAGATTCAGTGTTTCTCCTTATGAGCCTTGGATACTTCCCTCAAGATGATTTTTTTCCTGATTCCATCCATTTACCAACATATTTTATAACTTCACTTTTCTTAACAGATGAATCATATTTCATTGTGTAAAAGTACCACATTTTCAATACATTTATTATTTGGTGACAATCTAGGTTATTTATATGTTCAGGTTATTATGAATAGAACAGCAGTGACTATGGATAAGACAGTGTCTCTATAGGATAGTGTAGAGTCCTTTGATTACATTCCTAAGTATGAGATGCTGTATCTCTTGGATGATCTCTCTTTAGCTTCCTGAAAATCATCCATGCTGATTTCCATAGTAGCTACAGCACTTTATTTTCCTATCATCAATGAACAATTGTCCGTTTTTTCTGAAGCCATTGAATTTTTATCTCATTACATTCAGAAAAGTCATCTAACAAAATCAGATACCACTTTATGATTTTTCGCATCTCTCAAAATAGGAAGGACTATTTATCGAAAACCTGCAGGCACTATCATTCTAAACTAGAGAAATTCAAGCATTTCCACTAAAATCAGGAGCAAGACAAGGATGTATACTCTCTATTCCTGTTCAACTTGGTATTTGAAATTTTACCTAAACCAATAAGCAAGTAAAGAAAATAAGATTTTAAAAAATAGGAAAGAACTCGAAGTATGTTTGTACATAGAATATATATATATACATATATATATATATATATACATATATATATATGTATATATATATATATATGTATATATATATATATATGCATTCCACCAGAGAACATATACATATATTTAGCAAAGTAGAAGGGTATATTAAGACACAAAAGTCAGTTTTTCCTATTTATAAAAATGCCAAAGTTACTAAGAAAGAAATAAGTAATGAATAATTTTCACAATAGTCAAAAATTTTTGGAATAATTCTAATAAAGTAAGTGAACTATTTATTTAATAAAGACTTTAAGATGCTGAAGAAATAAATTAAAAAAGACTTTAGAAAATGAAAATAGCATGCTCATGGAATGGGGCAATACAATAACTTGTGATAATGGGCATTCTACCAAAGCAATCTACATATTCAATGCAACCTGCATTAATGTTGCAATGCAGTCTTTCACTCAGATTAAAATAAATAAAGACAAGAGTTTTAACAAGTAATATTGAATAAGCTGGATAATTTTTACCAGAATAATGAATCTAGATCTTCATCATTCATCTTTCACAAAATTCATTTGGAAATGAATCAAGGAACCTTAATATAAGACCCAATCCTCTGAATCTAGTAGAAGAGAAAATAGGTACTTGGCTTTATCTCACTGGCACAGAAACCAGGTCTTTAAACAAGACCCAACAGACATTAAGGCAATTCTTTTTTTTTTTTTCTTTTTTTTTTTTTTTTAGTGTCTACAGGACACCTTTTAAATATTTGCATAAATTTTTAATCAATAAGGTATCAGCATAATCCTAACTAACAACCACATAGCCAGACACTGGAGATATGCTCACAAACAGAATATACAACATTTCTTTTCTCATGAGTTTAGTAAGATTTCTCTTAAACTGCTTATTAACTTCAAATCAGCAATCTCATGTTGAAAAGGCACAGGGTGTACATTACAAAAGCCAGGCAAGTTGGTTTTTATATGAGAAAAGGTCTTTATTCTAAAAATTTACAATTCATTAACTTTTTCTCTTCTTTTATCTGTGAGTAATTGTGTATATAACACTCTAATGACAGAAACATGCATGCAGAAACATACACAGAGAAATAAACACACAAAGAGACATACACATTAACATGCACACACAGATACACATACACAGAGAGAGACAGACAGACACACACAGTGGGAAAGAAACACACACACATGCCACCCCCCACATACACACACACACACACACACACACACACACACACACCCTAAATGAAAAGACAACTTTTGGAAGTCAGTTCTCTTATCCCACTATGATATCCCCTGGAAAGTGCTATAGAAATTTGCTTTGCTAAGTATGATTATTTCTGCCCTAATCTACATCAGTTCTCCACAAAGATGTAGTTATAAACATAGTCCATGGGAGAACACATTTGGCATATGAAAAATTTTAAGGCAGTGATAACTTCTAATTTTGGCAGCTTGGCCCAATCAACAGATTCCGCATATAGAAACAAAATGCTAAGCTATGCTGCATCAAAATTAAAGACAATTCATAAATGATAAAAAATGTGAAATGAGAGTAGAAATCAGAGAAAATAATTTAGGCTTCTTTTTCAATGACTGAACTTTATAAGTAAGACAGAAGCAAGTAATTAGGGTGAAGACGTGATAGGAATTTAAACACAGGTTCTTCATAGGTGCTAGAAACCTAAAGCCTCTTGTTAAATTAATTTCATTTTCTTACATAAACACACAGCCTCTTGTCATTTTCAGTGATCCTGAAGAGACCCGTGTTGAGATTCCACAGCCGAGACTGTGCAACTTTATTCTAGATTGTCATTTGAATTCACACACACAGAAGAGTGCATGAGATTCACTAAGCTCTCTGATAATCTGTTTAACAGAAAGAGGTTCTTGATGAGACATGCCCTCTCGAGTATGGCTATAGAAAGTGTCTCCAGTCCAAGCAACTTATTGGACATCAATTCCCATAAGATGGTAAAAAGGACATGTTTTATTTGAAATAAAAAGGCTAGAAAATTAGCTCCACAAAAGAGAGATAAAAGAATCAAAAGAGTTTGAATTGTCCCACTAATTTCTAATATCTCAGGATGGGATTTAAAGTAAATATATACAAGATATAAATCAAATTATCTGGACTTAATTCAATGAGTTATATTTGGATGTATATGTATATATACATGTATATTCATATGAATGTATATATATATGTAAATTTTGTATACACACATATATGTGCACACACAAATACACATCTATTCATCATACAACACATTTATGAATGTACATATGTATGTATGTAAGTATATATATATATATATATATATATATATATATATATATATATATATATATATATATATATATGCATGTGTGTGTGTGTGTGTGTGTGTGTGTGTATAATGGCAACTGTTGAAAGTGAAGCCATAAATTTGAAGAAGAGCAGGTATTAGAAGTTGTACTGGCAGGTTTTGTTTCAACTTGATACAAGTTAGAATTACTTCAGAAAAAGGAGCCTCAGTTGCGGAAATGCCTCCATGAGATCCAGCTGTAAGGCATTTTCTCTACTAGTATCAAGGGAGGAAGGCCCAGCACATTGTGGGTGGTGCAATCTCTGGGCTGGTAGACCTGGGTTCTATAAGAAAGCAGGCTGAGCAAGCCAGGGGAAGCAAGCCAGTGAGTGACATCCCTCCATGACCTCTGCATCAGATCCTGCTTCCTGACCTGCTTGGGTTCCAGTCCTGACTTTGTCTGGTGATGAACAGCAATATGGAAGTATAAGCTGAATAAACCCTTTTGTCCCCAACTTACTTCCTGGTCACGATGTTTTGTGCAGGAACAGAAACCCCGACTAGATCAGATGATGTTGGTATTTCTAAAACCCTACCATACCTAATATTGTGAAGAAAATGGAGAGAGTCAAGTACAATCAGAGAGCAACAACTGCAAAATAAATGATGACAAGCCAGTGGCGATGAACAAATACCAGAACCCACAGAGATGCATGCGTAGTGAGCAGAAGGCCCTCAAACAGATTTGGACTCGGGGTTATCTGTGTCTCTGTTTTCTTCCTGTGAACCTGGGCCATCACTGCTGTGTCCAACCTTGTCTGCACGCACTTACACGAGACACTGCCATTATCTTCAGGCTTTAGCTGAGTCTCTTTCTACCTTTCTCTGAGTTCGTACAAGAGTGATTTATCTAGCATGTTATCATTAAGAGGCTGAGACATGGATGTTTCTAAGTGACTGAGACCATCAAAATTAAAGCGAACCTGTGGGTGAATTGCCCTATCTCCTGAGAGAATAATGGTCATGCTTTGTATTTTGATAGGGACTTTTCCTCTTTCCTCTGAGCAGATTGATTGGTTCCCCCTGGGACAGAGCACTGAGGCTGACTTCAGGTTCACTCTGCTCCTGTGTACAGTGGTCCACATGCTTTTCATGCTCTGCTCTCTGATATGCTGTTCTGAAACACCAAATGACTATGTGTGCCTCTGTTGGAGATCCTAGGATGCGGGGGAAAATAGCAGTTTGAATTATTGCCTAATTTAATAATTTACGTGAGTTAACAATTCTCAGAGGATCTTAGGGTTCTTTGTTCACATTTTATGCTTTTATTATTTATATTGTATTGTTATATTTCATAGCCAGAAAATTGTAAGGACACTCTTAAACGAATGCATACATCCAGATTCCAAACTAAAAATCCAAATTGAACCAGCATAAATCTCATTGACATCTCAATAGTAAAAGGCATTAAAATTACTTTAAAACTAATTTACTAAGCATTCTATTCTAAAACCTGCAGATTTCAGAAAATGGTAGAATAATTCATCAGTTTCCTGTCTGTCTCCCAATTAATAAATATATTTTTAGGTTATTTGTTTCTCTGTGATGATGTTTTCTGTGAGGCCAAATTCTGGATTGTTCTGCTTTAAGAGGGCATATGCACATACAATTTTAATTGCATTATATTTAATTATGAAGTTTTGTGTGTGTGTGACTAATAACTCATGTTTTAATAACCTAACTCAAAGAAGCATTCCAATGTTTGATAGTTATAAGTTTCATGATGGGGATATTGTCAATTTCCTGTAATTAAGTGTTGGTAACACAAAGAGTATTTAAAAACTTTCTCTAAATCTTGCTTTAAACTTTACTATGTTTAATTTACCTCTCTAAACACCTTCACTATAACCCATCAAGTAACATTTGGTCACTACAGGACAGTTATTCAGCCACATTAGGCCAAGGCAAGGTGAATCCAGAGCTAGGTCAGGAGGAAATAAAGACTGTTACTGTCTTCCCACACATGAGTGGTTGGCTATGGGAGACTCAGCTTTGTGATGGAATCCTTGGGAAAATGAAGTCTTTTCAAGGGAAACCAGATGGCACTTTTCTCCCTGCAGGTGGTTTATTTCAGAATCAAAGGATTTGTCCTTGATCTGTGCTTTTTAAATCCCTCAGCTACTAATCTCTATCAAGACACTTAAAAATTACTGCAAAGACTTTTTGGTGTGAGATACTTTTTGTGTATTGAGAGACCAACTATCCAAAGAAAAGATGAAGTCATAATAAAAACGCTTGACAAGAGATGAAGAGAAGCAAAGAGAAGTGATAAAAAGGGAAGACATGCATTCAAAGTTTAAAAAAAAGGCATTTTACATGGCTGATGCTTTCTATTCAGTCTGCCTAGAATGAGAAGAGCCTTTCCCTGGAAGCATTTGAGTAGAAGCCAAGATGTCTTCCTATGCCAGGGGTATGAGAGAAGGCATTGTATAATAGTATTAGTAGAAAGCTAGATGTGTTTAATGTCCCCATAAATCAATTTAAAATAACATTTAAAATTATTTATAATACAATTGCAACATAACCCCCTTGTTGCCCCTCTTCAAAACCTAAGGATGAAGAAGAAAACAAACTTCCTGTTACAAATATTGTTCACCTAGTAGAGTGTTGTTACCACTGGATCTGTCCTTGTCCACATACATCGAGGTGCCTCCCAGAGACAAGAACTCCATACACACAGACATTCTCTTAACTAAAGTGCTGATTTTACTGATGAGAAGCTTGATTTCTGACTTTAAAATTCAATATGCAACTCTCAAGATTGATAAGCCACACATTAACATTTTTAATAGCGCGTCATATTTCATGAATATCAACCTTTTAGCAAGTTGCCTTTTATGAGCTTTGACTTTATCCATATTTTCCTGTGATATACAATCTAGGCTAAATATTTATGAGGTAAAATAATGGGGCATACATCTTTTGCAAACTCATAAAATGTAGCTTCATAATTTGATACTCATTGCAAAATGAAATTATTTTAAAATTGATAATATTTTTTAAATTGTGTTTATGTGTGTATGTGCATGTGAGCTCTAGTGCCTCGCTTGACTAGAGATTCAGATACACTGGACTAAGAGTTATAGGTGTTAGCCAACTGACATGGGAAACAAATTCGAGCCCTCTAGAATAGGAGTGCCTGTCTTCTTTACTATAGGGCCACCTCTCCATACTCTGAGATTTTTTTCTTTTAATTTATTGGATATTTTATGTATTTACATTTCCAATGTTATCCCCATATCTTCCTCTCTCATCTCCCCTACCCCTGCTTCTAAGAAGATGCTCCCACTCCCATCCACCTTAACATCAACACCCTGGCATTCCCCTACACTAGGGAAATAAGCCTTCACAGGACCAAGGGTTTCTCCTATTGATGCCCAACAATGTCATCCTCTGCTACATATAAGCTGGAGCCATGGGTCCCTCCATGTGTACTCTGGTTTGTGGTTTAGTCCCTTGGAGCTCTGGAGCATCTGGTTGGTTGATATTAGCCACAACTAAGACATTCAAATAATGACATATATTACCAGCACAGAGATATAGGCTTGGTAATTTATAATGAAAGAAGACTTTTCTAGTTCAGTTCAGTAGGCTGAATGTGTTCAAATAGGGGGGAATCACATGGAAAAAAGGAGTACCAAAGAGAAAGCTGGGAGATATATATATATATCACTTAATCATACTATTATACTGGAGGGTGATGATCCCAATAACTTTACCATTTTTCACTAGGGCCTACCACTTAAAGTTTCCATGTTAATGCTTCCATGTTGGTATTCTGTAGCACACAATCTTAGGGAGAGAGTCTGCATCCTTGTCAGGACAGCAGACTTACATTTCACACATCTCTACTCCTTTGCTAAAAGTACTGAAAGGAGAGAAAAGAGTGCTGACCAGGAAAATCGCATTGCCCTCAGATTACAGTGTCTAAAGCTCTACAGAAAGCTTTTGTAAAGAGATATATTACATCACACTCCCCTTCACTGAACCCTTGCTATTCTGGAGAGTACTTAACTAGAAAGTGTATATGTAGAACAAAGAAAAATCAATGGAAGGCTTGGGACTAGCAATTGATTTTTCTCACCACATTTCTAGGGAAAAACAAAACAATGGCAGTATCCCTGAGAAAGGGACTTCCTAATGCATTTGTCTCCTGCTAGGAATGGTAGTTGATTTGCAAACACCTTAATTGCTTTAAAAAACTCTCTCAGAAGCCTGCAACAGTTTAGAAAATGTCAAAGGATCCAGTCCTACATTTGTAAGAGTAAACAGAGAAAAGCTTCTTAATTGTTTCTTGTCATAAATGTTTTCTGAATTTTCTAAGATAAGGTGTTATCTTTGGATTTATTCTTAGTTGTCCTGATTTTATTTTACTTGTGTATTTTAATACTGCTTTACTTAACTTCCAAAATTCTTACCATCTCCTTTTACTTTTCTTTCAATTAAGAATGAGTTCATAAAATTCCTAGGCAAATAGATGGAACTTGAAGCTATCATCCTGAGTGAGGCAATCCAGTCACAAAACAACATTCATGGTATATACTCACCTATAAGCAGACACTAACCCAAAGAGCTTGAATAATAAAGGAACAACTCACACAACTTATGAAGCTCAAAGAGAAGGAATGCCAGAAGGTAAATGCTTCTGTCCTTCTTAGAAGGGAGAACAAAACACATATGGGAGGGAATAAAGGGACAAATGGAGGAGTAACGATTAGAGAACAGATGATACAGAGACTACCTCACCTAGGTATCCATCCCATATCTAGCCATGAAACCCAAGCACTGTTGCTGATGCCAAGTAGTACTTACTGGTAGGAACATATTGAGGCTCTGGCAGAACCATACTGATACAGAGGAGGATCCTTGCAGCTAACTGTCAGACTGAACATGAGGACTCTAATGAAGGAGCTAGGGAAAGGACTGAAGGAGCTGACAGGGTCTGTAACCCCATGGGAAAAACAAAATTATCAACCAACCAAACCCACCACAGCTTCAAGAGACTAACACCTCAACTAATTAGTTTATACAGAGAGACCCATGGCCCCTAGGTGCATATGCAGCAGAGGGTAGCATTCTCTAGCATCAATGGGAGGAGAAGCCTTTGGTCCAGTGAAGGATCATTTTCCAGTGTAGGGGAATGACAATGTGCTGAGGTAGGAGAGGGTGGTTGGAAGAGGGAGCACCTTCATGAAGGCAATGGGAGGGGGAGAAGGGATGAAGTTGGGGGTAGGGAGACAACATCTGAAATATAAATGCAGAGAATATCCAATAAAATGGTTTACAAAAGAATTTAATGACTAGCTAAAATTATTACTTCTCATAATTAGTGTATAAATTATTTATTTATTTTAAAATTTGGGCAAAAAATAGACCTACAGTCCCCCCAGTGGAGTAAGCAAAAAGGTGTTCATAAAGACTCTTGAGTGGCCATTTGGTGACCTTAGACAAGTTCTGTAGTCTTCAAGCGTCAAAGGTATTAATTTTACTCTTTTCAAGATAGAAAATAATGCTTAGTGCTTAAAGGTCTATTGCTTGAAGCAGTCAATACTGAATATAAATTAATATCATGGAGAAATTAATCCATACAAAGGAAAAGAAAGCTTGTTTAGCTATATTGTTGGGTATGCAGAACAGAAGCCAAATATCAAGTCAGGAATATTACTACTATGAGACTCTCTCGCTTTTCCTTGTTTACAGCAGTTGTAGGTAACACCTGCGCTCATCTTCCATTGACCTGTTGCTTTCTTTTATATTTCCCTTGTTGTTTGTGTTCCTCATTGCTTTGTACCACTGCATCCTAGCCCAACTCCACCTCACAGCCCAGTTACACTCTTTCAGTCCAGCCCTGGCTTGTAGTAGGAATTTTACCATAACCAACTACCCATAGGCTGAAACATGGAAGGTCTCTCTCCCAGTGTTTCTTTGCATTCATCTCAATCATCCTGCTGATGAATGCCTTCAGCTACACAGATACAAACACTGATCCAACAGGGACTTAGACAGATGCATGCATTGTCCTTCCCACCACTCCCACCTGTCTGCTATTCTTCCCCACACATCTTACTTCATGGCTGTAGACAGCTGCTGGAATTCTATACATTTAAGGCATGAGCACCTTCCACACTTGCCCCTGGTGTTTCTAATACTAGCTATTTTACTTGTAACTCATTAAGTTAAACTATTGACATTGTGACAGGAAGATACACCTTTGTACAATTAAACTTGTATCTATGCATATAGGCATAAGAGTTCATAAATTTCATGACTATAATATTTGGTTATGTACTTGCTAGAAATAAGGTATAAATGTTCTAAAGGAAAAAAGATAGTATTTGGAACCTTACACTTACATATGGGTAAGTAACTTTGGTTTGGGGACATCACAACAACTACAGAAATAATCATATATGGCCAAATTTCCTTTTATTTTTTATTCCATTGTCAATACCTAAAACTTACCTGAAAAAAACTATTAGACTCATTAAGAACATGAACACATGTGTTGTTTTTCATTAGTGATTTTAATTAGCATTTGTCCCAAAGAAATTAGTTTGGCTTGTTCATAAACTTAAGTACAATAGGTGATCCCCCCTTTCTTTCTGTTTATAGTCCAAGCAATATATTTTATGCCCTTATTCCTTTTGGCAGATATTTAGCTGCTGGCAACAACAACTGAACCAAACCAAAGAAAATCTGCCATAGTTCAAAGGTTACCTGTCTCTGAAACTACATGCACATTAAAAAAACAAAAAACCAAAAAACCCCAAAAAACAAAAAACTATATTTTCTTCTCTGATAGTCATAGACTTTAAGTATGTAAATTATTATCCAATAGTAAAAATAATTGATCGAAACATGAGAAAGAAGATAGTCATTTTAAATGTCATTATAAATGAAACCTGTGAATGCTATTGTTCCAACATCTAAAAATGTTTTAAAGTATCCCAAAGAGTCGAAGCAAATGTGAAGTATAAGTAAACATATTTATTATATTCTTTAATTTACTAATTTATTCACCTTAATCTTGATTGCATCCACATTCCTCCCAGTTCCCCTTCATATAGCTCCTCCTCTATAATCCTCTTACCTCTAAGAAGGGGGAGGTCCCTCTTCCAGACCTAATCCATCCTGCTACCTCAAGTCATTGCTGGTATAAGTACATCCTAGGCCACTGAGGCCAGACAAGTCAGCCCAGTTGGAGGAGCAGGATCCACAGGCAGGCAACAGAGTCAGGGTAAACACCTGTTCCAGTTGCTGGGTGACCTTCATGAAGACAAAGCTGTAGTCTGCTACATATATTTGGGAGGCCTTGGTGGCTTTTCAAAGGACAGTTATGCTAGGTTAACAAATACAAACATAGCCCGAAGCTCCAAGGTAGTTGAGGGAGAAAGGGAGGCTAACAATGTGTCCATATAGATCTTCTTCCACCCCCAAATTGGCACGGTTTGCTACTACACTCATTTATGTCTGTCTCACACTGGCAAACGTATTGATTTACAGACTAATGACACTTTCTTTTCCTCTTTATGTTTAAGTATTGTCTCTGTTCACTGCTGGCAAAACTGAAATTATTCATATTATTAACATGATCTTATTTATCAGTGCTAATGCTTTTTAAATAACAAAGAAGTTAAAATAAAAATCAAAACAATTTTTTGCTGTTGTTTAAGTAAAACTATATCTACCTAGATATTAATAAGATTGTCTCATAGTGTGTGTTTTCCAAGAAAAAAAGAATATTCTAGTTTCTGCTTTGTCAGTAGAGTGTGATTGAGAATCCTGACTGCAGAATATCTTGAAAGACACCACTCTCATAACAATTTTTTTATATTTACACTGAGAATTTTGTCTATTTTGTTCTGTTTCTCAAAGAAAACTGTGCACAGACTTCCATGAAATGAAGGTGCTTAATTACTCTAGGAAGAACGCCATGCTTGCAAAGGTTTACTCTTGAGTAATGGCCTTTATAAATGACATTTTTATTCATGTGTACAACTGTGCATCTGTGTGAGTGTATGTCATGTATGTGCAGGTATGACAGAGGCCAGAAGAGGGAATTGGGTAGCCTAGAGAAGGAGTTAGAGGCTATCAGTATCAGATATTAATGTTGGGAAATGAACAAGGGCCTTTTGAATAAACAGGAAGTTGGTTTTTAGCTACACCCAACTCTAAGAACTCTACACTTGCCTTTTGAATTAGTACTCGTATTCTCAATAAAATTGATGTAAATATTATTTTGTCAGGATTGTGTGGCCTGAAAATCTGAAGTACAAATTAATGACAAAAAGCCACTTAACCAGTCGTGGGAATGACAAAGATTTTAGCTCAGCTTTGGGCTTTTAAAATATGTTTGCTGGGATGACTAATCTCAAAACAATTCTACCAAGTACCTTTAGAAACTTTCATATTAAGATCAAAAGGCATTTCTTTAAGATTGTAAAAAAATATTTTAGACAGTGGAACAGAAGAAGCACGCATGCATTAATGCTCACCTAGTGTAGTATATACATATATGCACTATATGTGTAGAGTAGCATAGACACGACTATAATGACAGAGATGAGTTGCTAGCTACTGGCATCACAGGGAAGATCCAGGACATTAATGTGGGAGCCTGTTAATATATGACTAAGTCATACATGTGATACACTAGTGTATCAAAATCATTCCAATCTTTGTTAAATACAATTTTGCAGCCTTTCCAACTTGCTAAGCCTAAGAAAAACAGGAACATTCTGGACTACGCCTTTGCTATTGTTTATGGCACAAGGCTGAAAACTCTGGCTTCTAATTACTATCATTTTAGAGAAAGATATTACTTTCTATCCACAAATAGTGAGAACTTTGCCCCTTTTATAGCACTCTGCCTATTTTAACACTTATTTATGAGAGATATGCAAGGAGAATTTATATTTTTAGGAAAACTTGTAACATATTAAAATTATAATATAAAACCCACATTACTTCAGATTTCACCTTAGAGAAGGACTTAAGACTGAAGCAGCTTGAAGGTGACTAAACCCGTTATTCCAGTTGACTTAAAGGCAGAATATATATAGAATATCTTTAAAATTTTATATTTTTTCTCATGTCAATCAAAGAAAACACAATAATAACCCTTTTCATTTTTAAATGTTTATATGGCGCCTCTAAAGAAGCCCAAAGAACAGAGCAAGTTACATTCAAAGTTCAGAGTCAGCATTCTGGAAACACTCCAAAGCACCTCATGCCTACAATCCACAAAGACCTCTCCTGTACTGAAAAATCAAAAACAATCAAAACAGAAAATGTGGATATATATTTAGACAACTATATATTAGATTTTGTTAAGAGTTTCAGAGTTAGGTATATTCATTAGGCACAGTGTCCACTGTCATAAACTGGCATACAAGACACACGTGCTTCTCTAAGCAGGGTGACACAGAGTTCTGGTTTTCCTGTTGAAAAGATATTTCTGGTTTTTCCTTGTTCTCCTCTTTCTTTATTGTTTGGTTTTCTTCCCGTATTTTTATCCCTTCATGATGATGTCCAGAATTCCTATAGCATTGATGTATTAGAGGGTTAATGAAGCCCTAGATGAAGCCTTTCCTATGAACTCCAAGTCACTCATGTCTTATTGACATCACCAAAATGGTAACTTATTAGCTTTCTCATAGTAGATTACTAAAAGGAACTTCACTTCTGCCCCCAGCAACTAATCTTCAGTTTTTCCATGTTTGACCATGTTTCTTGTTTTCTCTCAACCTCTTAACTCCATTGCTGCCACTGTCTTTGGCATCTCTCATTTCCCCTTTCTCAGATACAGTATAACGTTTTTTGTTTGTTTGTTTCTTTGTTAGTCTAGCATACTACCTGAAGACAATTAACTTTAACTCCACTTAGAATTCTAGTCCAGTACCTGGCTTGTCAGTTCTCTGCAGATGTTTAATGTGTAATGATGTTTTGTCTCCTATAGTGGTTAGTAATTAACTTCCTATGCTAGTACTAGAACACGACAACAAGATAGAACAGAATTTATCTCTCCTAACTTATTGACTTTGGTCATCCACTGGAAACTGGGGACTCCGAGATGTGCTCCATGTTTCTGATTCTTCCCATCTTCTAACTGCACAATACTTACAGAATAATTTTAGTACTTCTGACAGCACGGTGGCGGCAGAAGCTCAAGCCAGAACACTATCCCTAGGGAGAAGGGGGTTAAAAAGAAGAGGGAAAATGGTGGTGGTATAACAATCCCCGTTATGGAGTTTTCTTGGAGGCTTTGGTTGGCAAATTTGTTTTACAAAATCTTGTGTATTCTAATCTTCAAGGGACATTCAAAATATTTATTTGATGATACAGTCGATTTTTAAGTTTACACTAAGCCTCTTACACTAAAGGCTTGATTCCCAGTCCAGGATAGGGTCAGGAAATGATGAAATATTTAGAAAAAGGAATTCTAAAAGAAAATTAGGTCACCAGGGCATAGGATGAACAGGAGGATGTTGGCTCTGCCTTTTGTCTCTTTGCTTTCTGATTTAACTCTTTAGCTACATGGTCTTACTATGCTGTTCTACCTCAACCTAGCCTCCAGAAGAATGAAATCATCTGGACTTTGGTGAAAACATGAACCAAAGTAAATTTTACTATGCTATACAGGTTTATCTCACATATTTTTATAGTTATAGCAAGTTGGCTGGCCTTGGTGACTGTTTCAATCAAACAGGCATTTCATTGGTAAAGAGGAAAAATGGAAAGTTTATCTAATTTATTTTAGCAAAGATAATTTGTGTTTTTCTTGGCACATAGCAGTTTTGTAGCATTCATGAAAATTAATTGCATTGAATGTTGGAGGATATATGGTCATGCTTCAATGAAAAACACCTAAATGTAAATGAATCTGGACATTAGATTTCCTTTAAGTCAAAGAAACTTAGAGAATAATTCTAAAATCATGGACCTTGTCCTCAGAATGTCATGGAGGACTGTGGTTGGAAACAGATGGTTACAATGCTGTAAATATAGTGAGGAAAACAAAATGTCCTCAAATGCAAGGTCTTCTGAGCCCCACAGGATGGAAATTAATCTTGTATTGGAGAGGTGATATATCTGTGAAAGGGGATGTTTGTAAGTTCCATAAGGACTGTAGTTACATACATACATACATACACACATACACACAGTACTTTATTAAGCATATAGAAAAGGTTTAATGACATTTTATGTAACAGAGGAATGAGAGATATGCAAAGAAAAAGTGAACCTCATTATATTTCCTAGTCCTTGTTTGAACTTTACCTAATGAGAAGGTGGGTTTAAGTTGCTGAAAATGTAAATTCAGTATCTTGGATTGGTAATATAACGTCTATGTTATAAATATATAGATTTTGTGGCTAGAGAGTCAGTACTAGAAAAATCATGACAGAATTTCAATAATAAGCCACAGTGTGAGACAGTCCACATAAAAGTAAAGTAATCCTGACAAAGTCTGGACAAACAATTTATTACCTTGTTTATTTATTAGATGATCTTGCACATTACAGTCAAAAGAAGACCCATGGGTACTTATGGTAGGAATAGTACAACGTGAAGGACAGAAGCTTGCAAACTGAATAACATCTAAGCAAATGGTAGTGTAAAGATGGTGCAGAATGCTAAGATTCCTGGTCCTCCTTCCCTCTGCTATAGCTTGTTTTACCTTTAAATGTTCCCTTTCCTTATGCTTCCTTCCCATGTCTTCCATGATGCACTCAAGACTTTTTTCTCTTCCCTCCACTAAATATTACTCTCCATACACTTCTCAAACACTTCAATTTTACACTTGCCTAAAAACCACTGAACATAAGAACTATGTCTTATAAATCCAATTCTCTAGATCCACAGACTTTCTTAAGAATTCCATGAATAATCTCTACCTGTTGGGAAAAAAATTGTGTGTGATTTCATCATGGGCTTCATCATGCAGCACTTTCTGTTCTGGTTACAACACTGACTCAATTGTACTTTCATGGTCTTTTTCAGGCAACTTGCTTTCTGGTCTGAGAACATGAGGAGGTCATGATGCTATTCTTTCCTCAATGTATTTATTAAACACCTATTACTCATTATGCCAGTTTGGGACATATTTACAAATGTATATGTGGCACAATTTTTACCTTAAGAATAATTTAACATGAGAAATGGAGGATAAAAACAAAAAGTTGGGGACAAAAAATAGGGTAATAGAGATGAGATTTAGAGTTCAAGGCAGTAATATGAGGAGGGGAGTAGAAACATTAGAATGAACAGTTGGGTCAAACAGAGAAACTAATGCATTACTAGACATTATGACAATGAGTCATTAACAACTCAGTAGAACCACATGGAAGCAGAGCAGCATGCCAGAATACCCATCTTTAGACATTGTCACCTGGTGGGATACAGGGACCCAAAAAGTCTGGCAGCTACAATGGACTATTGGTAGTTCTTAAAAGATACCTAGGTAAAACCAAGGGATCTGAATTTCCTTTTGGAGATCATGATGGCTTTACTTCTCTGTTTAGATGTTTTCAGATGTAACTGAGGGGAAACATAGTAAGTTTGTCAAATTAATGTGCCTCCTCTCTTTGTTGTTACTTAGCCATTCCTTCCAGTTTTTTCCAACAATGTTTTTCACTTAGACACAAATATTAAAACAGTGATATTAATAGGTGAAGAATAATATTCTTAATTTCTTCAGTGTGTGCATGTGTGTATGTATCCAATATGTCTTAATACCATATATTCTGAATCTTCATTAGAATTTCTTATAATTTTGAAGTAATCTATTTTGACTTTGTTCTGTTTTCTTAATAACAAATCTTAGAAATAAACAGGCCAATAATCTTTTAGAAAACCCATTTATTTAATTGGTAAAGTGTTTTCACATGATTAGACTCAATATAGGTATTTTCCACCATTAATAGGACATAGGAAGTACGTCTGAGTATGTGCTCTCCACAGACATTGATGTTATCCTTTGCTTTGTGATTCCTGCTCTTTGTTTGCAGCATCATTTTGTAACTCCACCATTATTAGCATGTGAAACTTGAAATCCCCATTCATATCAGGTTTCAGTAGACTACATCCTTTTTAGCATCATTTAATTTGTTAGCCAAACATATGAAACCCTCCTCCACCTCATAGCAATCTAAATCAATACCGTGCATGTAAACATTGCATTCATCGGTTTTTGTGAGCCAATTAGAAACATGGGGGAAATGTGTCGCATAGTGATTAGACCCTCACTCTACTTGAAGTTTATTATGTCCCTTTGCTGCATGTGAACAACATACGATCTCTCACCTGTCTGATCATGCCCCCATGCCTATTTTCACTGCCATTTTTAAACTCTACACTACTGAAACCGTAAGTCAACATAAGCTCTGTTTTACAAAGTATATTTTGTCATGGTGTTTTTCACCAAAAATTAACAAACACATTGATATGTGTGCCTTGGAGTATATCATGCACAATGTAAGGAAATTAGAGATTTTTTTTCAATGAGCATTAGATATATTTATACTGGAAATAGAAGTTCGGGTATACTCTTGAGCATACACCAAAAGAAGCTCTATCCTATCAAAGATACTTGTTCAACTATGCTCGCTGCAGCTCATCCATAATGTCTAGAAACTACAAACAATCTAGACATCCTTCAACAGAAGAATGAACAAGGAAAATTCAATGTATTTGCACAATAAAGTGCTATTCAGTTGTTACAACAAAAAAAGAAGTTCAAGTATGCATGGTAGGATGGTTATGAATAACAACAATATACTGTTCATTAAAAAAAAAATCTAGAGGAGCCCTCAGAATATAGCTCTGTTGGTAAAATGCTTTCCTTTGCTGCATAAGAGATGGAATGTTTCCCAAAACCTCCCCCCCCAAATATTTTCAATATGCACTTCTAGTACTCAGGAAGAAGAGACATGAATTTTCAAGACTCACCATTGGCTAACCAACTTCAATCACTTGGTGAAGTCTAGGTGAGTAAGAGGTTCTGTCACAAGCACAAGGATGGTGCTACCTGAGAAAACCAATCTATGATGTTGTCCTCTGTCTTACATACACCCTTACACACAAAAGCACTTACACACACAAGCATGCATACAAATGCAAACATATACACACAGAGTAAAATATCTCAAAAGTTTATATAATAAAGAATGGATGCACACACACACACACACACACACACACACACACACACACACACACACACATATATATATATATATATATATATATATATATATATATATATATATGGTGATTATTATATTTAACCTAAATTGAGAATTATGCATTTTATTTGTACATTGATGTATATTTACCACCTAATTACTGTGAACAAGTGTCATGCTTTTAACAATCAACTGAAAGAAAACTTAAGAGTTGATTAGAAGTTAAGAAATTATAGGACTTTTAATAAATTAAGAAGTATATATTTTAATAATAAGCCAATGAATATATCACAGACAAATTACAAACGATTCTAATGAATTAAAATAAAAACCACAGTAAATTCTTTGGAACATGGAGAACATGAAGCTGAAGGAGAGTGGGTTCCTGCAAATATGTTTCAAAGACAGAAAATAAATTTATTAACTATTTCATTCATTTACATATTAATTATTGCCCCATCTTCCAATCTCCACTCTGAGAGCTCTTCACCCAATCTTCCCTCTAAGAGGATGATCCCTTCTCCCACACCCCTTCCCTTGGTCATCCTGCTTCTTTGGAGCTTCTAATCTCTACCAGATTAGACATATACTCTCCAACAGAGGCCAGACTACTCAGTCTTCTGTTACCTGTGCCTGGGCCTCTGACCACCCTCTACATTCTCTTTGGTTGATGGCTTAGTCTCTGGGAGCACCCAGGTGTCCATGTTAGTTAACATTATTGGTCTTCTTGTGGGGTTGCCATACCCTTTAGCTACTTCAATCCTTCTACCAACTCTCCCACATGGGACCCTAACCTCTGTCCAAATCTTGGCTATAAATATCTGCAGCTGTCTGTGCAAGGCCATGAATATATGAATATACTAGCGGTACAAACTGGAATCCATGAGTCTAAAAGGAAAAACAGGCCAAAGAGGACATGGTGTTAGGTGAATAGGGAAGGGAAATGGGTCTGTGAGGAATAGCAGGAAGGACTGAAAGTTATCAAAACACATTGTAGAAAATGTTCTAAGGACCAGTAAAAATAATTTACAAAAAGTACATGGAAAAACACAGATAAACTCATACCTAGTAAAACATTCAAATAGTAAGTTATGAATATTCTGATAAAATGAATCAGGAATTGTCTTCAATAACAAGGTTTACCAAACATTTATACAAGCAGTCCCAACTCTTTCAAAACACGGAAGAGAACACTTGCTGTTTTGTTGCATGAGGGCACCATTGCCTTGATACCAAAGCCAGATAATTGCAATAAAGAATTCTATAAGGCACTGTCTATGATTGATATTAAAATAAAATTATGGGCATAAAGTTATGTGATGAAGGAGTTGGGGGAAAATCTGGGGAAATGGAAAAAGCTGCATCAGAACATACTGTATGTTGACAATTTATTTATTTTCCACAACAAATGAAATTATGGAATGTTAAAAATATTCTGTACCAAAATCAATTGTGAATTAGTTTTTTTCAATGCAAAGATGGTTGAATGTATGGAAATTAACCACTTTGCTAGGAGCTGGGAATGCAATTATTTTTCTCTGCTGTGCTAGCATATGTGGCTTTCTCTTGTGAAAATCTGCTCTAGTCAGCCACAGCTGCTTTGAGTTGATGAAACACTCCTTTGCTTCAGCCATCTGTGGCTCTTACAATCTTTGCAACCACTCTTCCTGAATAGTACCTGAGTCTTAGTGAAAGGAGATATAATATAGACATCTAATTTTTAATTGATCACTCCTGAACAGTGTGTGTGTGTGTGTGTGTGTGTGTGTGTGTGTCCCCATGTGAATGGGTACGTTAATGTCCACCTACTGTACAAAGTTTTGTCATGAGATGTAAGAGATCACTAATCTATGGGTATGGACATATCAACCTAGTTTGACATGCTGTATATTTATAAAAGTAATAGTGACTGGTTCATCCCTGAAGCCTATGAGCTCCCCAACTTTGGGCTCTTGGCTAAATGTACAGTACCAGATATGCTTTTTCTCTCCTCTAGAAGTTGGTTACCTTCAGAGCATTTGTTTCAATAACTGTACATCTTGCCATGCTGGTTATTATTGATACTTACACCATGGACAACTGAGTAGCACTGTTGATGCTTCTTCTCCCCAGCAACATGCATCAAATACTGGAGGACTATGAAAGCTAACCCTCAGGGAGGAAACTTGCTGATCAATACCTCCTTAATTAACAGTTGATTCTTCTTGAGGAAGTATCATTGTTCCCTTAAGGGTATGGACCATGGTAGGATGATTACATTCTAGTGGCTTTTCCTGCACCCTATAATTCAACCTTGAATTGTCAATGCATATTAAACATAGTGAGTTATATCAACAATAAAAACAAAGATACAGGCGTAGAAAGTACTGATGGGTTAGGGTAGGGGTGGATCTGGAACGATACGTTAGTGAATGTTCTCATAATAAATTGTATGTACATACTTTTAAGATGTTAATTGTGTATTGAAAGTTTACATTAATGAAAATACAAAAATTATCTGGTACACCACAATAATAGAAAACCACATTTTTGTCTCAATGCATTAAGTGAAATATTATATCAAAGTTAAAATATTTTCATGATTAAATAAAAGTAGCCAACAAGTTAGGGAGAGATGGGTTTGTTTTGATAAAACTGTACTGGAAAAATTAAGATAGCACTTAATTTGTAATTATAGCAAAAGAAATAAGAATTGGTATATTAAAGGAGTTAACCACATGTATATTTAAAATGATAAAACATTAATGAAAAAAACAAACAAGTTACAAATCAATGGAAATACATCATATCTTTATTATAAGAAGACTTGCCATCATTACAAGATGTCTATTTTTCTGATATTTTCTACAGACTTAATTTAACTATAAAATTTTTACTTATACTTTTATAAGAAATATGGAAAATTCTTTCTAAGGATTATATAAAATCTCCAGGATTTTCAATCTGACCAAAAATATTGAGACAGTAGCACATGAGAATCTCTGACTTTTTCATTTCAAAATTGCAAAGTATATAGTGTAGTAGTGTAGTAAATAAAATAGAATAATAGATCAATGAAATAAAATAAAAAGGCTTGTCTTTACAAAAACTGCTATTTGGGAAAATTGAATTTTCACATTAACAAAAGTAGGTTGATCCCTTGCCTAACACCATTTGCAAAAATTGACTAAAAATTGATCAAAGGCCTAAATGTAAAAGCTAAATGAATAAAAATTCTCAGAAAGAAGATTTAAAAGAAGTTTGAAAGGAAAAGATTCATTACAGGGGATCTAACAATGCCTTCTTAGATATAGCTTCTAAAGCATTGGCTGTAAAAGAAAAAAATCCCCGATTCTTATCTAAATTAATGTTTCTGTATCAAAGGACACTGAAAATGACAACTCATCTAATGGAGAAATGTCTGAAGATTGCATCTTTAATAGAGTGTCATTATCTAAAATATAAGACGTGTCCTTGCAGTCAGCATCCACAAAAGCCAACTGTTCCAAAAGGAGAAACAGGATGCAATGAGCACCGCTGACAAACACATATAAATGGCAGTCCAGGGAGATGTACAGAAATGTCAGATGCTCCAGAAAAGCATTGCAATCAAAACTACAATGAGGCACTATGCTACATTCATTAAGGCAATTATCAACAAGAGCAAAAAACAATATCTAAGCTTTAATATGGGTTTTAAAAACTCAGTACCTTTGTGTATTGCTGGTGGGAATGTATAGAGATCCATGTGTGTTAAAAAAATCAAACATGAAATTAACATAGGTTTAAATGATTTTACTTTCTTGAGTACATCCAGAAGAATAGGAGGAATAAAGGGCTTCTGTTGACCTATGACTGAAAAAGTATTATTCATAGAAGACAAAAGGAAAACAACATGAATGTTTATCAACAGAGAGTAAAGAGTTACATGAACATATATTTACCTGTAAGATATCTGGAGTATAGGAAAATTGCGCACACGCGCGCACGCGTGTGTGTGTGTGTGTGTGTGTGTGTGTGTGTGTGTGTGTGTGTGATATGTATGTACATATATACTATATGTATATGTTGTTCATTCTTAAAAAGAAGACAAGTCTGAAATGCTACACTGGGCTAGCTACAGTATTCATTAACCTTGGTAATGTTAGTTACTAAGTTCATGTGAACAGGAAGAGGAATGCTGTTAACAGGAACAGAAGCATTATTTTCTATTGAGAATAGAAGTTCCAGGTAAAGAATTGGGAAGGATTCTGCTGGTAAATGTTTCATAGCAAACATATTCAAGGCCACATTCTATTATTATTTTATTTATTATTTAATCTTTTCCAGTCTTTATCCCCCTCCAGGTATGCCCTCTGAATGTTACACATTTTGTATCTTCTCCTCCACTGTCTCCAAGAAGATGTAACCACCATCCCAACCCTGACTCCCACTCCACCAGATCTTCCTACTCACTGAGGCCTCACGTCTCTTGAGGGATAGGTGCATCTTCTCTCACTGAGTCAGGACCATGCAGTCCTCTGCTGTATATATGTTGGGAGCCTCATATCAGCTGCTGTATGCTGCCAAGTTGGTGCCTCAGTGTCTAAGCATTGTCAGGGGTTCAGGATAGTCTTCCTATAGAGTCGCTCTCCTCTTCATCTTCTTCCAGCTTTTCCTTAATTGAACTGCAGGGGTCATCAGCTTCTATCCATTAGTTGGGTGTAAATATCTGCATCTGACTCTTTCAGTTGCCTGTTGAGCCTTACAGAGGGCAGTTATGATAGGCTTCTATTTGTAAATACACCATAGTATCAACAATAGTTTCAGACCTTGGGGCCTCCCCTTGAGCTAGATTACAATTTGGGCCTGTCACTGGACCTTTTTCCCTCAGGCTCTTCTTTTTTGTCCTTGTACTTTCAGAAAGAAACATTTCTGGGTCAGAGTTTTTGTCTATGGATGGCAACCCATCCCTCCACTTGATACCCTGTCTTTCTCCTGGAGGTGCACTCTACAAGTTCCTTCTCCCCACTGTAGGACATTTCATCTAAAGTCTCTCCCTTTGATTCTTGAGAATCTCTCAAATCCCAAGTCTCTGGTATATTTTAGAAGGTACCTTTCTACCTCCTGCCCTCTGAGGTTGCCTGTTTCTATTCTTTCTGCTGGTCCTCAGTGCTTCTGTTCTGCCCCTACCCTCTACACACACACACACACACACACACACACACACACACACACACACACACACACCTAATCATGTTCACCTCTCCCACTCCCTGTCCTCTTTCTGACCCAGGGTTTTCCCTCCCTCTCCCCACCCCCATCTTCATTATGCTTCTTTTCTTACTCCCAAGTATGATTGAGGCATTCTCTCTTGGGCCCTTTGGCTTGTGAACCTTAAGTTCTGTGGATTCTATCCTATGTATTCTGTACTTTTTTGGCTAATATCCACTTATTAGAAAATACATGTCCTTTTGGTCTGAGTTACCTCATTCAGGATGATATTTTCTAGTTGTATCCATTTCCCTACAAAACCCAGGGTGTCCTTGTTCTTAATCCCATTGTGTGAATGAATCCCATTTTCTGTATCTATTCCTTGGGTAAGGGACATCTGGGTTATTTCCTGCTTCTGGTTATCACAAATAAGACTGCTATGAACATAGTAGATCACCTGCCACATGGCATGGTGGGGTATCTTTTGGGTATATGCCCAAGAGTGGTATGGCTGGGTCTTCAGGTAGATCTATTTCCAGTTTTCTAAGGGACCTCCAGACAGATTTCCAGAGTGCTTGTACCAGCTTGCAATCCTATAGGTAAGGAAGAAGTGTTCCTGTCTCTCCACATCCTCAACATCATGTGCTGTCAACTGAGTTTTCAATCTAGATTAAAAGCTCAATGCCACTTTTAACAAATTTAAAATGGTTACAGTGATCAACTTTACGTGTTTTTATATTTTAACAAGGCTTACAAAGACAAACTCCCTAAAGCTAATGATCTTGACTATGACTTCAGCTCTGCTGCTCAAAAACAAATCTTCATTAATGTATCATTTAATCCATTTTCCTTGCTTTTCTGCTTGTCAGTTTGTTGATAATAACAGTCCGACCCTTTAGATTACTCTGTATAAAATGTGTATAAAATATAGTAAATACTTAAAATGGGTCATTTCTTCTTTCAATTGCTCAAAGAGTAGTTGAGTATTAGTATCATTAAATTCATATTTCAATAAAAGCAGGATAATGTTAGTAGACATTTCTTATTCTAAATTTCTTTTATATTTATGTAGCTATTTAAGAATCAACATTGGTTGTCCTGTGCCACAAGAAAGAGAATGTTCTCAAAAGTTTTTCTACAGTGTGTGACATAGGCATGTCAGTGTGGAATGTGATTGAGAGCTTGCAAAAATTAGGTTTTGATAAAGTCTCGGAACAACAGAAAATCAGGCTAGATGGTGTGCAATGGAAATTATCAGGTTAGGTGACTCTGTGCGTCACTTTTGTTTTATAGAGCCATTGTTTTAATCAGGAGTTTTACTACACAAACATTTGCACTGAGATATGACCAAACTGCATTTCATTTTAAAAAAACAATTTAAAAATTTATTTGTTTACACCTCAATATTACCCACATGTCCAGTACCCCCTTACATAGAATATTCTCCTTTTCTCCCATCCCTTTCCTTTCTGAGAAGTGGGCATATCCCAGAGTATCATCTTTATCCCACCCCTGCTCATGAAGTCCCTGCAGGACTAGATACATCTTTTCCTACTGAGGCCAGACAAAGCAGCCCAGTTTTGGGAATAGGATAAATAGACAGACTACAGTTTCAGGAACAAAGTACATTTCTTACTGAGTATCAGTGCTTTTTTTTTATCTACAGAAGATAAAACAATATTTTAAAAGTAATGAGGAAGCATTTTTATTGCTGATGTGTTTTAGGAAGTCCAATAAGATGTGCTATATTACCATAATGTAAGAAATAAGTTGCTTATTTTAGACAAAGGAAGGTATTCTAATTTAATTTCTACACCCATTTCTTTAATGATTACATTTTACCTCTCAAGGTTTCAAGTGGATTTTCTAGCTTCCAATGTATACTTGGTCTCTTGTTCTACCTTTATGAACAGTTTCTAGATTCATACATTGTGGGTCAGAGATATCAAAGCCTACCCTTCCTTCTCTCAGTGCACAAGGTTTTCCTTGACTTTGCTCATAAGAAGGGGTGCACTTTACAGTTCTAGTAGGCAATGGCTGATTTGGAGTCTGCTCTTTTTCACACCCAAGCATTTTATAGGCTTGAAGGCTTTCAGCAGTCACTGGCATTTCTTATTACTGACACCATTTGATTTCATGACTTGATACAGTCTCTAGTAGCCTGGAAGAGCTCCCTGCAGTCTCCATCCGTCCACTTTCCACTTCTTAGTCATTTAGGACATTACTAAATTGTATGAAGCTCAGGGGAGAAAATTTAAAGAAGGCATTCCATATGAGCCTGACAGCAAAAAAACAAAAAGTAATTAAACCAAACCAAAATTAATACACATACACATACAAAAAAAAAAAAAAAGCACCTAGGGGGCATCTTAGCAAGTGCCAAGCCCATTCCCTGTGTGCAGCATCCTGAGCAGGGTGCTGGAGAGCCTCTCACCATGAGACAACACTTCACAGAGTGGAGATGCAGGTCTCCCTGTCTCTGTGACCTAGTTACTTCTTCAGCATGCAGAGCTGGCCACCTGCATCTGCAAACAGAAGCAAGTACTTCACTGTGCTTGAGGAAAAATACTGAGGTTAACCTAGGCAGGAAGTAGTCTATTATTTATACAAGCACTCTGAGGGCAAAGCCAGCATCTTGTGAGTTCTACCACACAGAGAAATATGTAGTTCAAGCCTGAAAATGTCTCAGTTGGGGATTGGAGAGTCACAGAGAAGTTTTCAGTTTCGTAGAGTAAGAACTAAAAATGTCATCCATGGTTATAGAAGTCGAATTTCTTTCTCTGTCTCTTTGTTTCTCTCTCCCCTTTTCTCTCTCTCCCCATTTCTTTCTCCCTTTCTTCCTTCATTTGTTCCTCCTGCCCATCATCTTTCTCTTCTCTCTCTCTCTCTCTCTCTCTCTCTCTCTCTCTCTCTCTCTCTCTCTCTCTCTCTCTCTCTTTCTTTCTCTCTTTCTTTTTCTCTTTCTTCCTTTTATTCCTCCCTCCCTCCTTCCCTTCATTCCTTCCTTCCTTCCTTTCTTTCATTCAATAGGGTCTCATATTTGACAGTTAGATTCTAACTCACTACATAGTTTATAACTTGAATTTCTGGTTTATAGCTTGAATTTTCTCTTTCTGGGCTAGGATTGCAGGCATAAGCCCTGATGTTGATTTTATACAGTGCTAGGAATCAAATGCAAGGGTTTGTGCATGTGAGTCAAGCATTCTACCAACCGAGTTCCACCCCCAGAAAAAATGTTAATGTTTTTATGTAAAGCAAACTCCTATCACTAATTCTATTTGAAATAAGTATTTATTTTACTGTTTTTTTGTTGGCAAAGCAATATGATACTTAAGAAAACAGGTGGGAAGAATAAAGAATTTTAGTAAGGTAAATTATCTAATTCAGGCAAGTTGCTTCTCTCTCTCTCTCTCTCTCTCTCTCTCTCTCTCTCTCTCTCTCTCTCTCTCACCAAATAAAAGTGTGTGTGTGTGTGTGTGTGTGATATTTTAATTTGTAAACAAATGGCATTATTAGTTGATATATTCCATGATGCTTCTTCCTAAATTGATAGTATTAATCTGTTTGATTGATACAATACAAAGAGTCAAGTGGATCATGCTTACAGTTTCTATAACACCAGATGTTTCAAAGATATAAACAAATGTTTCTCAGACCCAGACAAGTAGACGTTTCAAAGAGTCACAGTGGAAGAAGCACAACCCATGCACATCCAGGAGGGCAGAATCACATGGCTTATAATTATGCTAATTCTTAGCACAACATCCATGCTTTCTGGTTGCTGGACAATCCACTGCTGAATGCATAAGCACCCTGTAATTGGTCACAGAGTAGCATCATTTAAACTACATTCCCATTGGCTAGAAGGACGTTATTTATATGAGTATGCATCTCAGGACCAGCATTTAGTTATTCACCATGTGTAGCAGTTGACATTGTTTAACCTGAAGCTACTGTCACCACATCTCTGTAAGTGCCTGTGAGCACTAATCCACTCTGTCAGTGTGGCTGGATTTAGACTCACATAAGGAACAGACCACTTTGTGTATCTGGACCAGCTTTTACAGATAGATTTGACTGAGGAGGGAAGAGCCATGCTGAGTGCGGGTGGCTCAGACTTGAACTGAATGCAGAAGAAAAAGACTGGAGCTTCGGCAGGGATTACCTCAAAACATGTCTGCAGAGACAATGGTAGAACTTACTCAGTTTTTATTCTTGTTCTCAGTGCCACCTTTGTCTCCTAACACTGAGTGCCATTCCTAACTCCTGCACACGTTAAAATTTTCACAGTTAATTTATAGATTGATAACCTAATCTCAGACACCTGCTTGACAGCCTATGAAAACCCAGAGATGAAGGCTCTAGGAAGCAACATTTATGTGTTAATAAGAAAATTCTCAACGGCTACAAATGGTAAGATATCCTACAATACGGAGGTGAGAGAAAAAAATTAACACACAATAGCGAAATGTGTTCATCTCATAATTGGTGAGATACATGAAAATTAAGCACAAGTTATGAGTCTTATTCCCACCACAGGGCCTATGAGCTCACCATGTCCAGAGAAGTCAATACAACCTCATGTTCATATTCGACACAACATAACTTTAAAAATGCCAGAGAGTTATTTTGAGTACCCACACAGAAGGGACAAAGGTTTAATATACAGGAAATAATATTTATATGTAAATGACTCTAAGAAAATATGGAATCAGGGAAAGAAGAGAACATCATCAAAATCCGAAGATTACAAAAGTCAATTTAAAGCTACACACCCTAGGCAACCATAGCAGCAATGTGTGAACTGTTCAAGTAGTGAGTGTTGGGGATTAGACTGGTGCTGCTAAGTGTTCAAATGCTTTGTTTTGAACTCGAGGATCTGGCTGTGCCATGATGAGGAAATCCCCTTGTATGTCAGCCTTGCTTGTGAAAACCTTGTTTTTCAATTTAAAACGGTTGTTTATATAAAACTGACAACAACCAATTACTCAGAGACTATAGGTAGACAGGGCTTAAGTGAGTGGGACCAAGAATAGAAAGGAGAGAGATGCAGGAATGGGACAAGAGCAAAGGAGGCACAGAGAAAACAAGTCTCTATAAGATGTAGTGGATCTGCAGCACATGCCCAAGTGAAACGCTCACCAGGCCAGACTGATGGAGCAGAAGTCACCTGACACGACACAAACAGCTGGGAAAATAGACAGGCTAGATTCAGAATATTAGGTTTAATCCTCTAGTAATTGTGCAAAAACTAAAAAAAAATAAAACAGTCTGAGACTGATTCATTTGGAAGCTAGACAAGTATAAAAAATCACTATAATAATCCACAAATCAGAGCTGGTGGCATCTACTATTGAATACATCTTCAATATAAACTTTGAATGCATTTAATTTTGCTTAATAAACTAAATACAGAGAATTGAAGTACTACAAAGAATAATATTTATAAATGGGCAAACTACTTCAAGTAGACAATAATGAATATTGTGATGAATTATACAATTAAAGTAGTTCTAGGGCAAATTTTTAACATTGTAGTGATAATAAGGAGTTATCAAGATCAAATGTTTCTCAGATGCTCATCCTGTGTGGTAAAAAGAAAATAATAAGATGAGGACAAAGCTCATGGTTTTCCCAAAATATATAAATAAAAATTTTTAAAGGAAAGAAATAAAGAAACCCACTAAGATAGTTGACAGAGAAATGAAAAATATATTTAAGGAAATATATATAAAAGGTTTCAACATAAAAGATTCATTGAAAATAAAAAAGATGAACAAACATATAATAAATTAATGTAAGTGTTAATTCAATGATTATAATTATGTTAAATTAATGTTGTACAGAGTTAAAGAAATACAATTATTAAAGTATAATACTTACAAAAATTTAAGTGCATACAATAAAAAACAGACAAACTAAACCTATAAAAAATTAAATTTAACATTAGAAATACCAGGTAACTTCTAAAAAAACATTCAATATGGAAGTCAGGAACTTAGCTGGAATAAAACACAATTCTAAATATAAATGTATCTAATAATACTCAGCACACATATGTAAATCTTTAATGGTATGGGAAATTTTAGGAAAACACTGTCACAAATAATGGAGTGTGAAATTTCAGAACAATACTGTCATAAAGTAGTTATCCATCAAGAAAAAAACCTACAAAACAGGTTAAGTTTATAAATTATATAGTATGTAATACAAAACCAATATCTATTAGAAGATATTTACTGAGGATCATTAATAGAAATTCACTAGTAATTACATTATAAAGATATCATTGCCATATTTTAGGGTATTTACATAGCATGTAACCAATTATCTCAATTCAGAAAAAAACATAATTAAAAATGGGAAAAATATTCATAAATAATACAGAAATATTTCATATAAAAACATTTAATGATAGTCTCTCAGAGGATAAGATAAAGCTACCAGAACAAAGAATATTGCCCTGAATTTTCAGGACAAAGTCTCTATCTTAAGGCAGAGAATAAATTATAAAAATATGAAAGAAAACAAAGGAAAATATGGGAAGGAGAATGAATCAGTAGGTATTTTTTAAAGATACCTACTGTCTTATTTTTTCATGTACTGACTTTTGCCCATTATCATATTTCCAAAAAGGTGCTTTTCACCTGTCTCATATGTATTTTCTTAAATTATACTGTGGATTATTTCCACTTTAAGTGCATTTACTTCTAAAGATACCCTTTGGCTATGCCCTGATTTGCTTCCAAGTGTTTTCCTGTTTATAAAAGTCTGATTTGAATGAGAAATATCTCTTCCCGGGCTCACTTATTTGAACAATTACTTGATCTCTAGTTGGTTGGTGTTTTATGGGGATATATTGGGACCTTTAGATTTTTCTATCTCATCTTGATGGAGGAAGTATGCCGTTGCGGATGGGCTCTGAAAATTCATAATCTGCAATACTTCCAGTGTGCTTTCTCTGTGTTCATGATTGCGTATGGAGCTTTCAGGCTTCCTATTCCAGCTGTCTACTACAGTGCCAACCCTGCCTTTGTGGGTGCTTCTTTTGGAATCATTTTCCAAAATAAACTGTGCGTATATAATTTCAGTGGAATTTGGAGTGTTAATATTTTTAAATTTAAGCATAGCAAGTCATAGTCTTTAAATATGCTAAGGTATTTTTTTGGCTTTATTTGTTATTTCCTAGGGCATTTAGAGACACATGGAGTAATGCTCCTTCCATTTTTTGTTCTAGAAGTCATCAGGATTAAGCTCTAATAGGTAAAGAAGCAGTGCTTCCTACATGGCGTGGAAGCTCACAAAATATGGCTTCTTCAAAGCTAAACTGAAAATAAAAAAAGCAGAGGAGATTATCACAGAAGAGAAGCAAAGAAAGTACATTCCAAGTAAAAGCTAAGTTTTGTAAAGGTATTTTATATT
Organism: Micromys minutus; assembly: GCF_963924665.1. Classification (NCBI taxonomy): domain Eukaryota; kingdom Metazoa; phylum Chordata; class Mammalia; order Rodentia; family Muridae; genus Micromys; species Micromys minutus. Next base: position 14,495,610 of record NC_137956.1, read on the forward strand.
TGCCTAATGTAACTGTCTTAAGATTCTCTAAGTCTTACTGCTGAATAAACTCACCCTTTGTCATGTCCTTCCCCACTCAACTCAGAGGTTCTGGCTTCAACTCCTCCAAATGAATCCAATCTTGCCTAAGTTTCTCTCAATTTTTTTGCTTGGTCTCATACTGCCTTTAGCAATTTGTTCTAGTCTTCTGGATCCTTCTGTCTTCACCTTTATGTAACTTGTTCTCTCTCTTTGCATGTGCTTCCTTCTCATTCTCTACACTGCTCTCTTTTAAGTGACCTCTCTTCTGGTCTCTTCTTCTGAAAGTTGGGTATATACTGTTCGGTCAAATAGTTCCCCGATTCTACACTTTGTCTGCCACTCAATTTGACATCACTTTCAAACAAGAAGCTTTCTTTTATAAACTAACTTAACTTCATTGTTTGGGATTAAAGGCATGTATTAAAGATGTGTCTGTTTTCCACACAGAGGGCTTAAAGGTATGTGCTAAGGCTGAGCCACACCACAAATATAAATAGCTATGTCCAGTAAACAACATAATCTTGGGGATTCAGAGTTTGATCCAATATCCTGTAACAAAGTTCTTACCAGCAAAGACATCATCAGGCCTAATCCCAACTTAAGTGTGATTACAAAGTTCTGAATTAGTTATATATATATATATATATATATATATATATGTGTGTGTGTGTGTGTGTGTGTGTGTGTGTGTGTGTGTGTGTGTGTGTGTGTGTGTGTGTATAAAATTTTATACTTTAAAACAATTTATAAATGCACATAACCTAATCATATTTAACTGAGGACATGTCTCTGTGGCATATTTTATTGATTGCTTATTGATTTAGAATGGTCCACCTCACAGTTGTCTAGATGATGCCACTCCTGGGCAGATGCTTCCGGGCAGAATGGTACTGTGGTGTGCGTGCAGACAGGAGCTTAGTATGGCTGCCCTCTGAGATGTCCAACAAGTTGAAAGTGTCAGATGCAGATACTTACACCTAACCAATGGAAAGAACTCGGAGACTCCTGTGGCTGAATTGGAGATAACTGGAAGAAATTGAGGAGGAGAGGCCCCATGGAAAGATCAGCAGTCTCAATTGACTTGAACACCCCAGATCTCTTGGACACTTAACCACCAACCAGGCAGCAAACACCAGTTGATAGGAGCCCCCCAACATATATACAGTAGAGGACTACCTGGTCTGGCTTCAGTGAGAAAAGATACACCTAATACTCAAGAGACTTGAGGCCCCAGGGAGTGTGGAAGTCTCGGGGGTTGGTAGAGGAGTTGGGACATTCTCTTGGAGATGGGGAGAGGAAGTATAAGATAGGGAGCAGTCATAGGCAGACTAGACAGGGTTGAAGTCTGGACTGTAAAAAGGATTGAAGAATAAAAAAAATAATAATAAAATAATATGAAGAATAACAGTAAGGGAAATAGCACATAAAATGTGCCTTTCATAAGTTGGGGGGGGGGGGGGAGAATGTTCAATCAACCATGGAGCAAACAAACCAGTAGGCAGGTCTCTGGCTCAGTTCTTGCTTTCTTCCTTTCAGATTCTTCTTTCTTCTTCTGCCTGTACTTCCTCCAGTGATAGACTGTGATGGGAATGAGTAAGCCAAACAAACCCTACTTGCCTTTGGTTATGCTGTTTATTATAGGTACAAAAAAATAAAAAAAGCTCTTGGGTGAAAAGAAAAATAAATGGAAAAACTCACAGTTATTTGTTTACAAATTTGCAAAGTAATACTTTATTTAGATAGTTATAATATATCTATCAGTTGTTCCAAAGAAGGTATATCTAATGTGACAAAGATAATCACATACAAGTAAAGGCCTATGTACTAGTGGTTAGTATGTTAAGAGAATTACAAAAAGTAAATGAAGAGTGGTAATCAATGTATTTGCCTTGAATATTTTAAAACAAGATTCTTAGTTTCTAACAATGAAAACTATAAAGGTCAGTCCCTGCAATTCATGTGTCCTGTATTAGCCTGGTTAAACAGTTTAAAAACCCTGGAAGTACGGATACAAACTTTCTTGAGTGAGCAGTGTCTGAGTTTAAGGTACTACTAACAACTCTTTCTTTTAACTTCTATTGTGTGACCAAAGAACCCTGTATCACACAGGTTCTTCACTTGCTGAGTTAGAGTTATACCAAGGTATTTTATATTATTCTTATCTATTATAAAGGGTATTATTTTCATATTTTTCTCTCAGCCTGATAATCAGTTGTATAAAGAAAAGCTGCTTATATTTTTGAGTTATTTTTATATCCATTTTGCTGGAGTTGTTTAGCCACTGCAGGAGTTCTCTGGCAGAATTTCTGGAATTACTCATGTCTGCAGTCATATCATCAGTAAATAAAGACACCATAATTTCTTTTATTTTCCAATTTGTATCCCCTTTATCTCCTTTTGTTGTCTTATTGCCCTAGCTACATCTTTAAGTACTATATTGAATAGATACAGGGAGAGTGGTCAGCCTTGTCTTGTCCCTGATTTTAGTGAGATTGCTTCAACTTTCTCTCCATTTGATTTGATGTTGACTTGCTATACATTGCTCTCATTATGTTTAGGTATGTGCTTTGAATTTCGTATCTCCTCAAGACATTTATCATGAAGAGGTGCAGATTCAATGGAAATTCCATAAAAATTTCAACCAAATTATTTATAGACTTTGGAAGAGCAATTCTCCTCTTCATATGGAAAAACAAAAAGCTTATGGTAGCCAAAACTATTCTGAATAATAAAACAACTTCTGGAGGAACTACCATTCCTGAACTCAAGTCAGAAAAGAGAGCAATAGTGCTAAAAGCCACATGTCATTGCTACATAAACAGACAGGCTGATTAATAGAACAGAACTGAAGACCCAGAAATAAACCCACTCACCTATGGGTATTTGAATTTTGACAAAGAATTCACAACAGTACAGTGGGAAAAGAAAGCATCTTCAATAAATGGCACTGGTCTAACTGGCGTTATGTATGTAGAGGATGCAAATTGGCCATATTTATCACCAGTACTAAGCACAAACAGAAGTTGATCAAGGACCTCGATATAACATAAGATACAATGATCTAATAAAAGACAAAGTGATGTCTTGAAGGACATGGCACAGGTGAAATTTTCCTGAACAGAACACTAATGGCTCAGGTTCTAAGATCAACAATTGATAAAGTGGAACTCTTGAAACTGAAAAGCTTCTGAAAGGCAAAGGGCAATGTCAGCAGGAGAAAAACTCAACCTGCAGTTTGGAAAAAGACTTTCACTAACCCAACTCCCAAAAGAGTGTTGATATAGAAAATATATAAAGACACAAGAAGTTAGACTTAAAAAATAAATCAACCCAATTAAAAATGGGATACAGAATTAAACAAAGAATTATCAACAAAGGAATCTCAAATGGCTGAGAGATGCCTAAAGAAATATCCAGAGTCCTTGGTCTACAAGGAAATGCAAACAGAAAAAGCCTGAGTGACAGCGCAACCCAGAGAGAATGTGGAGAGAGAGGAACATCTTTCCTTGCTGGTGGGATTGCAAACTGTTATAAACATGCTGGAAATTAATCTGTCAGTATCTCAGAAACAATGAAAATCGTTCTACCTGAAGACTCAGCTACACTGCCCCTGGGAATACTCCTAAAAGATCCTCCACCATACTAGAAGGGCGCATGCTCCACTATGTTTATCTCAGCCTCCTCCGTAACATCCAGATGTCCCTCCACCAAAGAATGGGTATCTATGATGTGGCCTATTTACACAATGGAACACCATTCAAACATTAAAAATGACATCATGTATTTTGCAAGCAAATGGACAGAAATAGAAAATATGATCCTGCATGAGGTAACTCAGACCGAAAAGGCCATGCATGGTATGTAGTCGGTGATACGTGGACATTAGTCAAAAAGTACAAAACCCCATGATACAATATATAAAGCTTAGCAAGATGGAAGGCCAAAGTGAGGATGTTATAATCACATTTAGAATAGAACAAAATAGTCATGGGAGGCAGAGGGATGAAGGGTCCTTTATGGGAGATGGGAGCGGCAAGAAATTGGGGGACAGAATCAGGTGTAAGGGGAGGCAGGAGAGAAGCCCATAAGGACAGGAGAATAAGTGCAAATATATAGCTGCCTGGGATAGGGAACTGAAGAAATCTCTAGGAATTCAGAGTCCTGGAATGTGAGAGATTCCCAGACTCAATGCTGGTAACCTCAGCCAAAATGCCTGAAGGTGGGAATATGACACTTCCAGTAGTTAGAATCCCTAGTGATCGGGACACCAAACTACCTACCTACATTATATATATACATTATATAATATTATATATATATTATATATATATATATATATATATATATATATATATATAGAGAGAGAGAGAGAGAGAGAGAGAGAGAGAGAGAAGGGCAGGGGCAAATATGGAACAGAGACTGAATGAGCCCTCAACCAGTGACCACCCCAACTTTGGATACATCCCAAGGCAAGTACCAATCACTGACAGTATTACTGATGTTCTGTTGTGCTTGAAGACAGGACACCAACTTGGGTGTCCTCTGAGATGCTCTACTCAGCATCTGACTAAGATAGATGGAAATACACACAGGAAATACATGGTACAGAGGTCAGGGACTCCTATTGAAGAATTAGGGGGAATATTGGAACAATGAAGGAAATGGCAACCCCACAAAAGACCAACAGTGTCAACTAGCCTGGACCCTTAGGAGTTCCCAGGGACAACATTACCAACCAAAATGCATGTGTGGGCTGGTCTGAGATCTCTGCTACAGCTGTAGCAGAGTCTGCCTGTCTGTCCTTAGTGGGAGAGGAGATGCCTAATCCTGTAGAGACTTGATGCCTGAGAGTGGGGTATAGATATAAAAAGTGCACTTTTCAGAGGGGAAAGGGGGAGTCAGGAGAAACTCTGATGTTGGAACTGGGAGAGGGGAAGCATTTGGTATGTAAATAAATAAGATAATTAATTCTTAAAACAATGCAAAAAATTTCATGGCCTACTAATATTTATAGCACCGTGTATAAAAAATAAAAAAATAATGATCAGTACTATGTACAATGATAGTTCTGTAAACATAGCTTGAAATTTACACTAAAGGAAAATTGATAATTTATCAATAATCAATTTTCTTGTAATTGATTATGATAAAGACAAATAGAAACCAGTATATCCAGGTTCAGGAGAGCTCAAAAGCAATTCATAGCTGTGCAACTAATTCTGTGGTAGAGTGATCTTCAGGGAAGGCACTGTATGCCTTTTACTTTCTAAATTGAAGTTGCTATAACAAAAATAACCATATGAAAGTTTATTCATATTATTTCTATTTATAAATAAAATTGAGAATCATTTTTCTTCTCTTTCACTTCCACTTTCTATTTGTGCAAATATTCTTTAAATGTCCTCATTTTTATCTTCCTAATCATGCTTTTTATTATTAATTTGTGAATGTGCTTTTCAAGTTAGGAAAATCAGTTTGCCATATATCATCATATATTTTTCAAGTTTCTGATTCTTCAAGGTAATATTTCTAGATTTTATTTTTTGTTACTTGAATAAATTCAAATTTTCAGAAGCCAGAATTTTGTCCTTTGTGATTTTGTAACCTAGTTAAGACAATTTTTGTTTGAAGATGATAACTAAACCCAGCTGTGCTTTTCCTTTTATTTAATTTTTTTGTTCTAAATTTACATACTTGAATCAAGAAAGTGTCTTCTCCATTCAGAAGGGATGATCCATCTGGCTTTGCCTAATTTTGATTCTCTAAATTTCTGGTCAAGCTGCTCATTCAGTTTTCAAATCATTTAACCTACCAGCTGCCTTTCTGCTTCAATATATGTGAGCTGCCAATTACAAAATGATTTTTTTTTCTTCTGCCTCTAAATTTTGTGTTCTGTTCTGGTGCTCCGTTGATTTTTCTTGTGGTAAATCACTTCATTATTAAATCTTTATTAATTGCTTAAGTATCAGATTTTATGTTTTAGAGATTTAAATACTTTTTTTCCTAGAAGGATTGCCATCTTTTAAAAGTAAGTCCTTTAGTCATAGAGTCAAAAAAAAAAAAAAAAAAAAAAAAAAAAAAAAAAAAAAAAAGAGTAGCTAAGTGCTCTAACATAGCAGCAGCAATGACAAGATACAAGATGGTTAAACCCTTTGGATGTAACAAAATGTCCCCCAGTAGCCCTATCTCATCATTCTTAGTTTGAGTATTCTGGGTTCCTGAAGGTGCTTTGTTTCTTACAGTCTTTCAGACAATTGTAAGTAAATGTCAGCTGATAACTGCAGTTGTACATCTGACTTTATCATTAAGATATATCATGATTGGCAGAACATCTGTTGCACACAGCCTGATGCTCCTGAATATCATCATGAATTTCTGGGTGGGAGAATCTTCAAAGTTTATAAACCAGAAGTTAGTAAGCAAATTTTCAGAGTTCTGTGATTCAATCTTATTGTGGCTTTTATTTTTGAAGTATCCTGATTACTGACACTTTCCAGGTAAATTCCCGGTCATTGTCATCAGAATGTCTACTAGTAAATTTAGCATAGAAATAGTGCCTTAAATACAAAGCATTTATCTTTCATAGTAGTGAAGTTAGAATGCCAGAAATTGGGTTGTTAGTGAAGCCAATGAGTAGCTGTAATCAGAAAAACTTTTAATTCTCACAGGCTTCCTTTAAGGACAAGTGTCCTGCCATAACAGAACTTGATTTATGGTATCTTATAACCCAAATTGCCTCCTGAAGACAATTACCTACCACCAGATCAATATTACAACTCAACATATGAACCTTGGGCAAACTACAGTCATCACTCAATTATAAAGAGAGGTAGAGTTAGGTGTGGAAATGTGAAAATATGTCACTACCAGACAGAGAATGACACTACCAACACATTTAGGCACTATTATCCAAACATAGGGTGTATTAAACCACTGAGAATGTCCTAAATAGATCCAGCCAATTTCTGAACATCATCTATTTCAAAAATCACCCAGTGGTTTCCAGAAATTGCTTTTCAATAGCTTTATTTTATTTTTGATATTTTCTTTCATTTTTTGAGAATTTTGTGCATACTTTTTTTACATAAATTTACCTTTTGCTCTTTTTCCTCCAATTGCTACCATACTTCCATTTACTCCGGCTCATATTCATGCCTTCCTGACTTCCTGTAACTACTGTTGTTCCACACACTGATACAATGTTAAAAACTGTGTATATGGGGGGGGGGGGATGAAGGGTGTTCATGCGTGTTCATGTGTATGCTTGTATAAGGTTGTTTATGGGGATGTCTACGTTTAGGAATATACATAATGGAACTTATAAGTATGCCTTTTTTTTCTTTACCTTTTCTAGTGGAGTATAGATGTAAAAGACTTCTAAATCCAATGTGTAAAAAACAACAGAATTATATTTTCTTTCATAGGAAGCAACAGGCAGCAACGCCCTGCTCTCTAGTGTTTTTGTATTTATATTAGGGAGACTTTGATATCATATTTGAGAGGTGACACAAACTCCATTGACAAATTGTTAGCAATCTTCAAATAGCAGACATATCAACAATGGACATGAGGAACAACATCTTATTGTTCTAGACTGAAAAAACTATAATTTTTACATTAGTACATATTAACCATACTTCTATACTGTATCCGAAGTTACTTCATCATATTTTATTTTCCGAATATTTCTGTCTTCTTTCGTGTTTTATCATGCACTGATTTTGAGTGAGCTTTGTGATAACTACTGTGAGTTCGTACAGCTGAGTTTGAATGAATTCCTCAGAATTTTCAAATAAATAATGTGCTATTTTTAAAATCTACTCACAGTAAGTTTAGTTGATTTACCTATAAATTACTCAGATGGTTGTAATCCAAACACAGATTTTGGAAATAAATCTTATTATGCCTAAGCCTATAATTTATCTAATCCTAATATGTTTATATGGTATAATAACAAGTCCATAAATCATTGTCAGTATAGGAAAATATTTAACGTGTTTTTATGTTTTAAAATATATGTCACAGAATCATTTTGCCATGGGATTTTGGAGCAATATATTTCCTGGTGTGCACATTTACAATGTTCCTCTTACTGTGGTTCTGCTATGGCTAATCAATCAACCTTATAATTGTTTTTGTGCTATGTAGAATTGGTTCTCCAGTAATATTTCTACTTTGCTTCTTGCATCACAAAAGATGGCAAATTTTATGAAGTGATGAAGAAGTCCCATGAAATAATGACTACAAAAATAAGTCTTCAGTGTCCATTCTTCTCAAATGTGGGCTACAGAAGACCTCTGTGTCTGTGCTCTGATATGAGGTCTGGTTATCTAAATAAGTACATCTTAGAAACTACTATAAAGTGCTTACTGAAAATAATAGTCATTTTGAATGAAGATAAATCAATATGTTGCCTAATCTCTTTCTCTTTACATGCAAAACAAAATTTAACAAGAGAAGTTTTGACAAAAGAAATTGAATGGTCTTAAAATTTTTCTAGTTCAAAATATATTTCAAAAAATATAACTTGATATCATTCCTATTCTGCAAACAATAATTTCAGTTCTTTTATCATTACTCCAATCCAAACTGTATCTATATACTTTTATTTTGCACAAATTGGGCAAGGGGGTACACTATAGTCTTCACAATATTTAAATGACTCTGTTATACCTGAAGGAAATGTAAAATTTTCCGAAAAAGATTTTTATAACAGTAATGAATAAACTGCAGCATGTTTTGAAAGCAAAAACCAAGATTCTTTTTCATGCTATCTGGCCCTAGCTTGTTATCTGTTCGAGTGCTTCTATTTTCACATATCTGATTTTTTTCCAGATAGGCATTCTTCAGGCATATTTACAAACAAAAATAAAATTGCTACTCTATTAGAAGAGGCAGAATACAGAGATTTTGGCTAGTAAGCAACAACCTTGCTTATGATTAATATGAACTAAATATAAATTTAAAAGTCATTGTGTTTAGTATACTACTTACTTTATTAACAAAGTAAACATATCAGAAAATAATTTATCAAAGATTATTTCTATATTAGTCATTTTCTAGTTGTGTCTTGAGAGATTAAACTGCCTAAATGTTTGCAAATTACTAAGTGAACACTTTAATTTTAATACTTGATAGTTTCTTTTATCTATCAGTAATGTAGTATATTATTTCTACAAAGAATTAAATAAAGAATGTTGCAGAATAGTAAAAATAACTAGAAATAACTATTTATGTATAAAAGAAAATAGTCTGGGATTTATTTATATTTTTATTGACTTATTAATATTCTTGTTCAATCATTCATGAAGCAACACATATTGACTGATCCAATCCTAGGTAATAACTAATCAAATGATATTACTTATTCATATTATTATTCTATGCGACTAAATGAAGTACTTGTAAAATAGATATTATTTTTTTCTAGCTATTAAGAGGGTATTTCAGACATACTTCTTTTTTGATAAAATATATAATTATAAATCTCTGAAAACAAATAAAAACATTAATAGATTAAAAGATGTTGAAACACGTTTCTTAATTACAAACAAGTTAAATTATTGGTAGGAGTCAAATATTGAGAAATGTAAATAAATTATTTGGCTCTACTAATAAGATAATTTCATTAGTTGGCACTGATTTAATTGAAGTACAAAATCACTAGGGTATTTTGGTTCTATAAAAAATAATTTGAAGGCAAAAGTACATAAGAAATATCAAAGTACTATTCTTTAAATAAGCCTTATTTTTGTAAAACATACAGAAATACATTAGCAAAACTTACATAATTATTGTTTTTATAATATAATTACAAAATGAAGGATTTTTTAGTATTGATCCTAGAATTGACAAAATCAAAAAGGTAATGATCCAGAAAAAGACTGTAAATTTGTGCTGTTTTAACTTGCTTTTTTTTCATCCTTTATTTTCCAGAGTTTTAAAAACCAACAACCTTATAAATAGTTGTCAGATGCAACTGTCTAGTAAGCATTACAGGAGCCGGACAGTTTTGGATGCACTAAAGCATGATTCACAGAGAGCTGTCACTGTTGAGTTTGTCTGGAAGCACAAATAAAATTTCTACACTTTCCATTTTATGTTTTGTTTTACGTGCAATTTATGCTCATTGTAACTAGTAAGATTTCAATGCACACTATCAAACCTTTAAAAAAACACAAGTAGTGACAAAATATATTCATTTAGTTTTATACAAAAATGCTTTTAAAAATCTCCATCTTTATCTCTGTTTTTTTAAAATAAAGTTGTTAAAAAATTTCAATCTTAAGAGTTATTTGACATGATTTAAAACAAACCTTGCATAAATAGAGTGAATCCAGAGTTCTTCATTGAAAAAGGTAAGAGGAAATTGCTTAAAATTGAAGCTGCCTACAAGTTTCATTGTAGCTAGTAAAACTATTTTTAATTAATAAAGTAAAAGCGGGTATTTGATCAAGATGTATTTAAAATGCATTTTAAGATGTTTAGAAATATTGTTGGAAACCTAGGACCTCATGCATGTAACCATGGCTGTGTATCTACTTAAGAAAGACATGAAAGATTTTGATTACTCACATGTCAGCTTTAAAACGTTGAACAAAATGAAGCAGGGTATTATGCTACCTGAGGAGGAAGAAGAAGGGTTTTGCAATATACCCATAAACTCCACAGTAAAGAAACGTTCTATTAATAAGCATTAATAAGCATATATTTCTCATATCTAGCCTAATACCAAAGTAAGGAAGCAAGTATTTTACTATTATACACAAAAAGCAATCAGCTCTTCACATAATCAAAGAAGTTATTATGAAAATAAACTGTAGCAGGAATCAAAACAAACAAGCAACCCCCCACAAAAAATAAAACAGCAGCAATAAATATGCATTGTCAGTACTGATTTGTAGCGTTCTGAGTTCCAGCAACTAAATTATAATTCAAATATGTACTTCACAACTCAAAATTATGAAGCATGCAATTGAATCAGCAAATTTGTGTTGCTACATAAACTTTAAATGATCAATAATTCAAGAGCTAAGAATATAGCCTTGTAGCAATTCTTGGTATTTAAAAATCATTGTGCTTAATCTTTACACACCAAGAAAACTTTGACTATTTCCATGTTACATTTTGTTTTACATGTACTTTATTGTCATTGTAACTAGTAAGATTTCAATGCATACTACCAAACCTTTAAAAAAATCAAGTACTGAAAAAATATATTCATGTAGTTTTATGCAAAAAAAAAAAAAACCCAGACCTAATAAATTTTTATAGCTAAGGATATCCCGAAGAAGTATTTCTTGAAGCAGGCATTTAAGAATTACTATTAAATTCTTGATTAAGAATACCATGCCCAAATACTCATAAAGGTTTGACAATGATGTGCTGAAAATACAAATAAAAAAATATAAATTAGGAAAATGTAAAGTTTATAAACAAATTCAAATATTCACCATAGGGACTGAAAAACACATTTCTAAGAAGGAAACACTTATGGCATTTCTTATGGCAAGCATAAAGAAATGGAAGAGAAAATGTTTGTAAAAGGCTCAGATGCTAGACTATGACTTGGCATAACTAATCACAAAGAACAAAGTGACTCCCACTGGAATGCATAATATATATAACACAATATTGAAATAAATAGAAAATAAAGGGCAAATGAGTATCTGGTTGGAGGTAAAAATCCTTTGATGCTGTCACTGTAGCATCTTAGAAATGTGAAGAAAAACTCATTGTGTTGCAAAAACTGCTTGCAAAGTTTTGGTAAGGCAAAAGACACTGTCACTAGGACAAAAAGAACAGCCAACAGACTGTAAAAAGATGCTTACCAATCCTCTATTTGATAGAGGGCTAATATACAATATCTACAAAGAACTTAAAAAATTAGACTCCAGAGAACCAAATAACACTATTAAAAATGGTGCACAGGGCTGAACAAAGAATTCTCCTTTCAGGAATATTGGATGGCTTTGAAGCATTTAAACAATGTTCAACATTCTTAGTTTTCATGGAAATGAAAATCAATACAACTCTGAGATTCCACCTCAAACCAGTCAGAATGGCTTAGATAAAAAACTCAGGTGACAACAGATGATGGTGATGATGTGGAGAAAGGAACTCCCCATCACTCTTGGTGAGATTGCAAGCTGGTAAAACCACTGTGGAAATCAGTCTGACAGTTCCTCAGAAAATTAGACATAGTACTACCCGAGGGCCCAGTTATAACACTCCTGGACATATACCAAAATGATGTTCCGACATATAACAAGATCATATGCTCCACCATTTTCATAGCAACCTTATTTATAATAGCCAGAAGCTATAAAAAACATCAGATGTCTCTTAACAGAGTAATGGATACAGAAAATGTGATACATTTACACAATGGAGTACTATTCAGCTATTAAAAGCAATGACTTCATGATTCTTAGGCAGATGGATGGAATTAAAAAATATCATTTAGAATTAGGTAGTCCAGCCAGAATAAAACACACATGGTATGCACTCACTGTTAAGTGGATATCACAGACCACATAAAGCTCAAGAAGAAGGAAGACCAAAATAATGATGCTTCAGACCTGCTTAGAGTGAGAACAAATACTCAAGAGAGGAAATACAGAGACAAAATGTGAAACAGAGAGTGAAGGAAAAGCCATCTGGAGACTGCCTCACCTAGATATCCATCCCATATACACCAAACCTAGATAATATTGCAAATGTCATGAAGTGCTTGCTGAGAGTAGCCTGATATAGCTGTCTCCTAAGAGACTCTGGAACTGTCTACAAATACAAAGTCAAATTCTCGGAGCTAACCATTAGATGGAGAATGGAGTCCCCAATGGAGGAGTTAGAGAAATGAATGAAGGAGCTGAAGAGGTGGGTTTGCAACCCATAGGCAGGACAACAATGTCAGCTAACAAGATCCCCCACCAAGAGTTTGAGAGATTAAATCACCAACCAAAGAATACACGTGGAATGACCTATGGGTCCAGCAGCATATGTAGCAGAGGATGGTCTTGTCAGGTATCAGTGAGAGGAAAGGCCGTTGGTCCTGTGAAAAACTGATGCCCCAGTGTAGGGTAATGCCAGGACAGGGAGGCAGGAGTGGTGAGGATTGGGGGAGCATCCTCATATAAGCAGGGTAGAAATTATAGGATAGGGGAATTACAGAGGGGGAAACCAGGAAAGGAAATAACATCTGAAATGTAAATAAATAAAATATTCAATTAAAAAACTTTTTGATAAAAAAAATCTCAGTTTGCATCACAACTAATGGTGTAACATTGTGAGACGTCTACATTTGAAAAGATGATGATCAATCCACATACTTAAACTACTTTTCTTCAATATCATATTGAGAAATGTACTTAGGACAATTAATTAGGAATTATTTTAAATATTTAAAAACATGGGATATTTCTTTATCTACAAATATAATATTTGTGTTTAGAAAATACATAATCCACAAAACATGCTAAGAACTAATAATATTTCTTTCATGTCACAGGTGTAAAGCTAATATAAAAAAGTCAATTCTATTTCTAAATAATAGTGAGATTAGACTGAGATTAGACAAACAACTTATTTGAAAATATACAAAAATAATACAATTTTTATATTCCATGGACATGTTTTGAGCACTAAGTCCCACAAATTCTTAGGAAATAAAGAATGCCTGAGTAAAAACCCTGGTAACATATGCTTGTGAATCAGAAGTGTGGTACACAGATAAATATACTCTTTAGCTGATCTACAGAATCAGCAAAAATCTTATTGACATTTCCAACTCTTTTTCTCTGAAATTGGCAGATGAGTCTAAAATTCACAGAGAAATAAAATATTAGAATTATAAAGTAAATATTTACACAAAGACAAAATTGAATTTCTCATGTTCCTGATTCTAAAATTTTTTATAAAGCTATCACAATGAAATTATTGTTTCCTGGAATAATGTTAGGCATAAAGAACTAAGGCATAGAACCATTACTCAAATAAAACAAGAACTCTTACTTTCACAGCTGAATGGTTTACAACAATGGCATGACACTGATACATTTCAGAAAGGACCAATATTTTAAAAAATTATGTCAATTATTCAGGGAGGAATTTTGAGATCACTAGGTTTATTCTGTAATTTATATGAAAAAGGACATTTGAATAAAGAAAGGGAGGGCAGACAATAATAGGCTAACAACTTCAAGCTTTATTAAATTTATTTATTTCTATCTTTAAAACTCTGAACTTGCTTGCTTATGGCACAAGCATATATTCTCAGTACATAATTAACTGAGAAAGGCGAATCACAAGTAAGTCCTTAGCAAACATGGCTTCCATACTGAGTCCCTGTTTCGAAAGAAAAAAACAAATAAAGAAATGAAGAACCTAAACCATAGCTTTTCATTGCAATGACATGAACTTTTGGCATATTGTCAAAAAATAGAGCATAATTAGAAATATAATATACATTAGTTACCATATATTTTGTTTTGTCTTTACATTACATTGAAAATTTAAAGGTTGAATCATCATTCTTTTGATGAGTAGTACTCATTAAACCATCTCAAATAGATAGACAATTAAGGAAAAATAAAATAAAAATTTTTTTCGAGTAGATTAATTGACTGTGATAGCACATGAGAAATGTATTTAGTGAAAATAATTGTCAAGCCTTTGATCCAAACTAGAAAATTACTTCTAAATGAAACAGTCATTATACATGCTGACCATAGCAGTAATCAGGTTGTTACAATGGAAAAAGCAATTGAGACAATTAACCAAAGGCCACCAACCATAGTGATTAATTGTCAGAACAGAGTATCCATTGCTGAGGAAAGGTCAGAATGTCACTGAAAGCACAGGAATGCAAAGAAAACCAGATTTGGAGAAGGACTGGGGTCATTTTAGATCAAAGGTTGGGATTAAATATTTAAAGGATGTCCAGATATAGGATGCAAATCGCAATACTGACCCAAATTAGCAAACCTATTTTCACTTTGGGGACATACCACATATTTTAAAGAACATTCAGTCATTGGGCTGAAGGCTCATGTGGTTCCTGACAGCAGCATGCCTCCACAGAAAACATTGGTGTCTGGAGAATGGGGCAGTGAGAAGTAACGATAATCACAGACTGTATCCACTGAAGATACTGTGACAGAACAAAATAGCCTGCACTTCAAAGAAGACTTGAACCTGTCAAGAGTCACTTCAACTTTGCTTAACAAACAAGTAAAATCATAGAGTGCGGTAGAATACAGCAATTAAGAGGCACATGATTCAGTGGTCTTTAAAAATCTGAGTCATTAAGAGTGCTAAGGAGGTTTGAATTCTTGCTGACAAATGAGGTCAACAGTTAGGCAAGGCAATCAAATTGAAGTAATACTGTCATGTGAACATATGCCATCAACTATCCATTATCCCAAGACTATAATTTCCATGACTGACAATGTACAGATGAAAAGTACTGTTTAATTTTCACCTGTAAGCTTGATGTACCTCATTCCACACAGAATAGGAAGGTTAGTAATAATGAAAATTCTCACCTACAAAACATGTGTATTCCAGTTAAAAGATGAATAGGGACAAAGAAGTAGCTCTATTAAGAAGTACTTGCTATCAGTTTCAGGTTTGCGTGTACACTTAAATTTCATGCATTGATATATATGCAGAGCTATGAAAGTATAGAGAGGAATGTGGCAGGAAACAGCAAGAATAGGTTATATCTCTCAAAGAATGACTCTACTTGGTAGATGATTTAAAATTTCATTCTTTAGGTAGTACTATGTCCAAAATCCTTAGGAATCACCAGACTGAGTTCCAGAGTGGTTGTCCCAGTTATTCCACTTCTGGGCATATATCCCAGAGAAGCTCCAACATACAACAAAGACACATGCACCACAATGTTCATAGCAGCCCTATTTATAATATTTAGAAGCTGAAAAGAGCCCAGATGTCCTTCAGTAGATTAATGGTTGACTATGAGCATCTCCCTCTTTATTTGTCACTATTAATTATCATATTTGTTTCCATCTCAAATGATATCCTACTTTCTGGTTACTCCTCTACAAATCCGCCATCCCACATTCATCCTCCCCTTTGCTGCTATGATGTTGCTACCCTACCCATCCACACTTTCCAGTCTCAATGCTCTACCATCTCACTACATTGGGGCATCAAACATACACAGGACCAAGGGCATCCCCTTTAATTGAGGTCAGACAAGACCACCTTCTACTATATATGCATTTGGAATCCATATATATATATATATATATATATATATATATATATATATATATATATGGATTCCTTTCTGTACACTCTTTGGGTGGTGGTCTAGTTGCTGGGAGTACTAGGTGATCCAGGCAGCTGCTGTTATTAGAATGGATACAGATCCAATGGTGCTAGAATGGATACAGAAAGTGTAATACATTTACACAATGAAGTATTATTCAGCTATTAAAAACAATGACTTCATGAAATTGGCATGCAAATCTATAGAACTAGAAAAGATTCTGAGTAAGGTAACCCAGGCATAATGAACACACATGGTATGTACTCACTGATAAGTGGATATTAGCCCAAAAGCTCACAGTGCCTAAGATACAACCCATATGGAGCTTAGGAGGAAGGAAGACAAGAGTGTGAATGCTTGAGTTCTTCATTGAGGAGAAAACAGGAAACGAAGTCCAATTTATTCATCGTTACAAAGTCTTGGGAAAAAAACTGAATCAAATTCCCTGGATAAGTGAGCGTTAGACAAACACCCTATTGCCACTTTGATTTTTATAATTATTGCAAAGTCACCTAGAGGAAAGTTTGGAAGGGAAGGGAGAAATTCTAATATTCTTGCTCATAAATTTAAGTGAATGATTTGAAAATTTATATACCCATTAAAAATCTGTTAAAATATTCTTACCTGAAAGAGCTTGAATTCCTGGAAGTTACATCTTCTTTCTAGACTGTTGAAAGAAGGTGAAAAGAATTTTCATCCATATGCAAGCATTGAATGCTATGGAAAAGTCCAAAACTTTGTGTGTGTGTGTGTGTGTGTGTGTGTGTGTGTGTGTGAAGTGATTTATTAAACAGGTTAATGTGGAATCTTGTGGAAATTTAAAAGTCCAGGACTAAAGGTGTTTGTAATTCCTAGTCTAAATCTAGTGAAGACTGAATCTCATCCTTAACTATTCACAATTATTCTGCACCAAGCTCTGTTTGATGGTGACCATCAGCTCCAAGGAGGGCAAATTGCCTGACTCATTACATGGATTATTACATTGATCCAGTTGCATGGCTTATTAAAATATTCCCACAGTTATTTCAGAAATAAAAGTAACTGGTATTGGACATCCCATACAATAGGTATAATGATATCTGGAATGAATCATCAAACATTAACTTTCGGAATAAAGAACCTGAAGTAGAAACTTCTGGTTTCATTGAAGACTCAGTTGTGACATGTGATATTTTTCTGGAAGCTGTCTCATGAGAGGATATTTTGCTGAAGCAGACATGTGGTGTTTTACTGGAAGGTACCCGGTGAAAGGTCACGTGGTGTTTTCCGGAAAGGCATGCTTGAGAGGTCATGTGACGTTTGAAAAACATAAAAGTATAACCCAACAGACATTTAATGATGCTCTGGCATTGGTTTGCCTTGCAGGTCTTCATGGCGCTTTGCTGATATTGGTCTTCTTTAAAGATGCTCTTGTTCACCTTGTTTTCTTTGCTGATCTTTTCTTGTTGTGATTTAGTAGGGAAAAACTTACCAAAAAACTTCTGGTGGTATTACAAATGCTTCTTGCTGTTTTGGTAGACTTGTGCTGATTAGTGGAGCTTCGCCATTTCCTCTGCATTGAGCCACTGCTGCTGATGTATGTTTGGTGTTTTGCTAGTTGGGAGCACCACAGAGAACTACTTCTAATCCAGTCTACATCTCCCTTGTCCTATTAGCTATCTTCCTTTTCTATCTTTAGTCAGTTGGCTATAAAGGAGGTTGAAGTATTTAAGAACACTCATTAAAGTAGGTTTTGAAAAATATAAGCCTACAAGAATCATCAACCTTTGCTATACTGTTCATCCTGCTAGGCCTTTCTAATGTCTGTCACAGATATTAACTTGACAATATGACAGAGTGGGAAGCATGCAAATGGAGCAGTACCTGTCAGGAATAAGAAAATGTGACAATAGAATGGATAAGAAGGAATGTGGCTAGGATTTCAGTGGGAGCTGAAGCTAAGATCAGTAAGGAGAGTTCTGCTCATTGTCTATCAATCACTGTATTTAGGGTCACAAGCAAATGTCTATTCTCTGCACAGCATGAAGCATCATCTGTTTA
This sequence comes from Micromys minutus, assembly GCF_963924665.1. NCBI lineage: Eukaryota > Metazoa > Chordata > Mammalia > Rodentia > Muridae > Micromys > Micromys minutus. The sequence goes on from NC_137956.1 coordinate 14,513,968, forward strand.
GAAGGCTAGTAAAGCATTATATATGTTTTAACCTACAGATTAAGAAAGTATTTTCACTCTGTATTTCATAGTCCTTCAAACACTGGGTAGCTACCATTAACCTAATACTATATAATGCACAGCATTCTGTGTTTTTATAAAGGTGATTTAAATCAGAAAGTGTTAAAACAGATAACCCATCTGAAAAGGGTGAAGAATAAATGGTTAATTAACTAGAACTGTAGTATTTTGTAGATGTTTGATTTCAGAACTGGGAGATCTTACCACTTTTAGGCTTCTTAGCTGCAAATTGAACATTGAATCCTTAATGTATTCCAAGATTTATAACATTTTCATGGCTCATGGATATAACTGTTGAAGCAGAGGGTAAATATTAATCATAAATTCTGTAATACTATGATCTTAATATACTTTTTGTATCAAAATCTAGTTTGCTTCTCTGTACACAAAAAGGATGTTCATTTTAATAATGAAATAGGTTGTGAAATTTTGAATTTACTTGCAATTTTTCCTGTTAAAATTCTGGTAGCTAGTAGAATGTCTTTTGTTTGCTAACTTTTGGGCACAGCAGTTTATAGCTTAGGACAGGCCAGAACATACTGTGTACTTTAACAAATCTGCTGTCTTAAACTTCAATGAAGTAGCCTGAGGCAGCTGAAATTTACAAATAGCTCCTCTCTGTACAATGAAAGCTGATGTTACACAGCTTGACTGTTCTGCTACTGTAGCAGCCTGTGGTCTGGGCAAGTGTACACACAGGATGTAATCTACAAGGTGTGCCTATTGTCGCTGCATTTACCTCATGGCCTTCTTTTTTTTTTTTTTTTTTTTTCTATTTCTTGGACTTCATACAGTCTGTGAGTTGTTTCTGGGGGAGTGCAAGCCTCTGGGGTTAGCATCCCACTATCAGTGACTGCATATTATGTCTGTTCTTTTGTGACTGGGTTATCTCACTCAGGATGATCTTCTCTAGATGCAGCCATTTTCTTAAGAATTTGGTTAAGTCATTGTTTCTGGTGACTGAGTAGTATTCCATTGTGTATATGTACCACAATTTTTGTATCCATTCGTCTTCTGAAGGCCTTCTAAGCTTCTCTTCATTCTAGCTCACTTAAAATGCAATAATTTTACAAATTATTTGAGACTCAGTATACACACATCATCTATTTTTATTACATTCACTCCTCACCCTTCCTCTTAATTCCTCTCAGATCAGCTTTCATCCCTAGTTGAGGAGCAAGTGACAGTTGATAGTTGCTGGTGAAATATGTGTCAGAGTGTGGTCTCTGTTATGTTACTATGTTCACCTTCACAGAATTCTATTATCTTTCTCTTTAAAATTCCTTCTTCCAGGTGTCCCTTATGGTCTCTGACTTCTTCCCTTCTTCCACGTCTTCTGCACTTACTTCAGATCATATAATCCACAAGTAAGAAGTAACATGTGATGTCCATTTTTTCTGATCTGGATTAGTTTACCAATTTATTATTTTCCAGTTACACTAAATTTCCAGCAAATTTTATAGTTTAACTTTACTTTACAGTTTAATAGAATTCCATACATATCACATTTTTATTATTTATTTATCAGTCATAACACATTGAGACTGTTTGTTTCCTAGAAATTATGAATAAACAGGAATTAACATGGCTAAGCAATTATCTATGTAGTAGGGTATTCAGTCCTTTATTTGCCAAAGAGTAGTATACCTGACTCATATGGTAGGCCTACTTTTAGGTTTATGCACATTTAATGAAACATAAATAGGGAATAATTTTATTTTATATTAATTATATAGTTTATGGTTTGCTTCCAAGTGATATTGTAAATGCACCAAATACTTATCTGTATATAGATTAATTGAATAATATAAAAATAAAAAGAAATTTTATTTTGTTAAAAATACTAATAAACTCATATTTAAGGCAAATAAGAAAGCAACATAGGTTTTATTTTATTAATACAAGGAATTTTCCTTTTAACCCATAGCCACAGAATAAAGTACTAAAATAATGAGCATTTCTTATGCATTAGATTTGATTACATGAGTGGATGTCAATCAAGAATGCACTATTAGAACACTGTTATTCAAAGTGTAGCCAAGCTAAAGGCTACTGAATATTTTTTTTAATTTTTCTTTTTGAGATTATAATATAATCACACAATCTTCACTTTACATCTCCAATTGCTCAAATGTACCACTTTTTACCTGCTTTCAAATTCACAAACTATATTTTAATTGTTCTGCACATACATACATAACACACACATTTGTATGTCTAATATTACTTGTGTGTGTATATATATATATATATATATATATATATATATATATATATATACATATATATGCTTTTAAAGTTGACCATTTGCTATAAGATAATCAGTTGGTGTTACTTCTCTGTAAATCACTATATTTTTCTTCTTCCCATATTTCCTCAGCTGCCTATACTACTTTGTCTAGGGTTGAGGCGCTCGTGAGATTTTCTAATCCATGTCAGAATATCTATAACTATGATAATGTATTGCTATTGCCCTTAGTTGTCCTCTAAAAGCAGAAGGTTTAAGTCCCATTAATGCATATCAGACACAATGCACAGAGGCCCTGAGGTTATTCTGACCTGAATGCTTCCTCCTTGAGGACCATCTTTAATGAAACCAGAAGACACTATGCAAGCTTTCCAAAGAGGGAAAAAAGGAATCGCCCTAGCCCAGTTGGAATGCCTGTGAATTATACTGGATGGCCAGCATGGAAAATAACACTAATAACTGCTAACCAACAGTTCTCTAATTTTACTTAAATCCCACACAATAAAAAGAAGCCATGTCTGGTAATAGAAACCTAGCCAACTATATATGGATCTTGGAGTAAGACTTCTTAGCATAACTTTACATAAACAAGTACAATCTCTAGCTGCATTCAACACTTTACCTTTTATCCATGGGTAAATATAGCACTCACTATGAATTATACTCTACTATGCTTAAAGACAGGAGCCTAGTATGATTGTCCTCTGAAAGGTTCTATCCAGCAGCTGACTGAAACAGATACCCACAAGCCAAATATTGGACAGAGATCAGGGATCCTTACCAAAGAATTGAGGGAAGGATTGAAAGCCCTGACTGTAATAGGAACTCCACAGGAAGACCAAAGTGTCAACTAATCTGGACTCCTGGGAGCCCTCAGAGTCTGAGGCAACTATCAGAGAGCATGCATGGGCTAGATTGGAGTCCATAGCTCATATGTAGCAGAGGGCTGCCTTGTTCTACCTCAGTGAGAGAGAATATGCCTGATCCTAAAGAGATGTGGTGTGCCAGGGTGGGGAATACACAGGGAGGTCCATCTTCTCAAAGGTGAAGGGACTTGGGAATGAGGAGAGAAACTCTGTGAGGGATATTGACTGAGGGGAGCATTTGTGATGTAAATACATACATACATACATACATACATACATACATACATACATACATACATACATACATACACAAAATAAAAATCAATGCATACTACCAAACCTTTAAAAAATCAAGTACTGAAAAAATATATTTGTATAGTTTTATGCTAAAATGCTTTTACTAATCTGTACATGAATCTCTGCTTATTTTGTAATAAAGTTGTAAGGAAAAAAATAAAAATCAAGTGTAGCCATCATCCTGGGAGAATTTTTAATCTGAGGTTACTTTGAAGCAGATAGTGTAGCTAAAGGTAGTCTATGGTGTCCTGAAAAACAACAGAAAAGGAAAAATGTGCTTATTTTTATGTCTCAATTTATTCCTCTATAAAATGAGAGTGATTATGTTGCCCCAAATATGGAAATTTTCTCATTAGTGAGTGTTGGGAATGAGTTTAAAATACTTAAAATGTCATTTTCCATTCAATAAATTGTGATTACTATTCATAATGCTAATTCCTTCAAACAGAAGTGTACATTGTAACTGTCAAGGGTATATGGTATGGGCTCATGAGCTCTGCTTGAGGTAGAAGTTGGTTAGAGCCAGGCATGCCTTCACTTCCCAAATAGTGAACAATGGACTTAACATTACATCACAGGTACTTCCAGGCTTAAGAAGACTTGATATTTTTTTTTGCAACTTTCCTAGCAAAAGTCAGGTGCATTTAGACTTCACTTTGAACTGGGATTCTGTACCTTTTCAGAGGCTTTTCTTCAGGTGCCCCACAGTCAGAGTGGCAACTCATTGCCAGCCCCACCATCACAAAAAAGGAATCTGACACCATAAAGTGAGCTGTGTGGCAAGACTGTTTTCTGATTAGGTTGGTAGATGAGATATACTTTCAGCTTATGATTTAACTTATGACAGTGGGTTCATTGGGAATAAGTCACCTCTTAAGTGGAGAAGCAGGTGTATACAAATGTCTGGACTCTACCATCCTGCAGCACACTGTCTCTCTCACGGCCATCTCTGATTATCCAAACATCTTCATCAAGAGTTCCAGTAAAGAGCCATCAGGGATTGTTCCTTGATGGATCTGCTTTGTGTCCCCAAAGCCACTTTCTTTTCAGAGTACTGCTTCTATTTCAATGTGTTTTTCTCACACATACAAATAATTCCCCTATATAAATATTTTTTCTTCCCTAAGTTTGGAAAACTGAGTATCCTACCATCATTTTATTCATTACGTTCCCTTCCATACCAAGCATTCTAATTATGTTTGTACATCTCAGCAATGTCAGGGACACAATCCTATAAATTATAAGGAAAGCAACTCAACCTGAAATCAAAACAACCCAGAGGTCAAATAACAATGGCAGGGTTGTCACAGTCAAGAAGACAGTGCCCAGTGTTTGGTACCGTCAGGTCATACTCTGAGATTCATCTTCCATGGGAAGACTTCTTTACAGGACACCTACAGGACACCTTGGTGTCAATCTACACTAGGAGGGTGACCCGAAAAAAAATCTTTGTTTAGAGGCAGAGATGTGTAAGGGATAATCTCTCTTGGGGGACTATGATTGAGGCATAGGTAAAAAGGTTGATCTGAAAGTGTAATCTGGACTTGAAGTGGAAAACTCAGTGAGTAGAGTCAGCATTATTCCAGGAAGGGGTATTATGACAGAGGCCAAATGCTCACTAAAGGCAGGTAGTTTTCAAGTTCAAAATAAACCTGTCAAAGTTCAAAAGTAAATAAATAAACATAGTCTTCACTGCTAATTAAGGAAATGTCTCTTTGCAAGAAATGGAGACCACTACAGAACAGTACAATCCATCAAAATGCAGTTATCAACCCCCATTCCGACTAGTGCATCACTAATAACCTCTGTACCTAAGGTTCAGACATTGCTAAGGAAGAGAGGACAGGAAGATTGTAAGCCAGAGGAACAGTAGTTTGATGGGAGATTGTGTTTCCTAGAAATGTCAGAAGCTACATCAGGACAGCAAGAGGTATCACAAAAAAAAAAAAAAAAAAAAAAAAAAAAAAAAAAAAAAAAAAAAAAACACCCTAAAATCCTGTATCAAAAATCAAAAGTAACAAAAAAAAAAAAAAAAAAAAAGACAAAAGATAAAGACAAAAAAAAAAAAAAAACAACAACCACACAACAAAATCAAAACAAAAAGCCTTTGTGGTTTCCCTCATATGTCCCTGTCTTCTATAATTGCAGATATGTTGGCTTCTTTTCTGATGTGAAAAACAATATTCAGATGTAGGACAACTCTAGTAAATTTTCAATAACATTTTTGAATAAGACAGAACTGGAAGACAAAAATAAAACAAAGCAAATGAACAAGGTTCCAGCACCCAATTTGGTAATAAAGGAAAGCACATTTGGAGACATTCTATATCCCAAGTTTTACAACGATTTCATTGAGCTGTAATGATAAGAACAATATAGTCTTACCATACATTGGGAAAATAGATTAGGGGGAAAAAGAATATAGTCACTAATTCTAAACTAAATCAGGTAACTTTTGATTAAAAAACTAAAAAGATACAATGGAGGGGAGACTTCCTCAACAAATGGGTGCTGGAAAACCAGGTTTCCACTTGCAAAGGGACAAATGGATCCCTCACACACATATTTCACTTAACAGGGCTAAATGAAAAATTGAGACTGTGAAACCAGCAAAGAACATACAGGGAAAAACCTTCAACAGTGCTTCTGATATTGATTTTTTTTGATAACCCATCAATAGCAAACCAAGAAGTTTTCCATGTTAAAGGAGGTAATGTAGGCACTACCTACATTAAAAAACTCAACTCTTATTTATAATGCAATAACTTCTCATTCTAATGTTGATACTAATGGCATATTTCCTCTCTATATGTAAATAATTCCATTATGATCTCTATTGAGACTTTTTTACTGCCAGTGATTGCAGAATTAAAATATTTTGTCATTATTTTAACCCGTTGCAGTCATGAGAATCTGACTCTCTCTCCAGTTCCCTGTGGTACAACTCCATAATAATAACTTTGTGGCAATTCTTAACTGGTATATTCCTCCATTTTTCTCAAGTATATTAAGTATGTGCTTTTGTTGGATTTTAATTTTCTACCACTTTGAGTGACATTACAAGAAATCCTGCTTTCCCAATTCAGTTCATCTTGCAACTGACATTTGATCCCCTTTGAAAAAACTTTGTCAAGATATCAAAAAAATGTTGCCACCTTAATTATATCTTTTAAAAAATGGTTCAGCAAAAGTGGGTGGAAAGGAAATGAATTCAATCAGAAGTTTGAACAGTAACAAAAACAATGTTTATCACATAGGCTTTTAACTCTCCAAGATGTTTAGAGCTTTTAGTGCACTTACTTGAAGACAGGCCATTATCCCTTTTTCTCATACATCCGATTATCTAAAGACCTAAGAAGTACTTTAAAAAACCTATGTTATTAAGAAGAACAATGACATAATTTAATCCAGGAAATAACAGTCAAAAGAATTTCCTGGATGATACTATGCCACACTAACTGTAATAAATAAATTTGTCATTATATCAAATGAGCAAAATGTTTTAGTTGGATAGAACAGACTTAAATATAAGCAAAATTTTCCTTTAGAAGTGCTTGGCATTATTTAGGAAAATTTTCCTTGAGAGCCAATCAAGAGAGAGATCCAGAACAGGAAGAATAAGAAAGGTACAGTCGCTTCACAGCATTTGGTCACAATGCTATGCTGATTTCTTCCAACCATTAATACATAGACTCTTTTCAAGTGATATCTTAAATACATTTCATATATAATTGTGTGAGTTACACATTTTATACACCTTACACATTTTAAATTGTGCAATTTAATTAATAATTTAGACTCACATTTTTTCCTAAGAGTCACATGGTGCTCAGTTTCTGGGCCTCTTGTCTCATTATATTTTATTGAAGGTTCAGCTAGTATGAAATATCAGATAGTTGTCCAAAGTCTTTTAATGTATTTCTGAAAGTATATTTATTCTCTAGTACAAACTACATCTTGTTTAAATAAAATCTCTTATATCTCTTTTGGTAACGTTATATGATAACTATCTTCTAGGATCCTTGAGTATTTTGTTCAAGCACTTTATTAGCTGATGAGTTATTTCACTCTGTTTGTTTATATGTTTCCTATTATATAAAACTAGTAAGTAGATTTCTGGGTTTTTTGCTATTGACAGTGTTTTTTGCCTTACAGAAGCTTTGCAATTTTATGAGGTCTCAATTGTTGATTCTTGATCTTAGAGCATAAGCCACTGGTGTTCTGTTCAGGCAAATTTGTCCTGTGCCCATATGTTTGAAGTTCAAAGTATCTGGTCATATGTAAAGGTCCTTGATCCACTTAGACTTGAGTTTTGTGCAGTGCAGTAAGAATGTACTGATTTGCATCCTTTTACATGCAGACCTCCAGTTGAAACAATACCTTTTGTTGAAAATGCTATCGTTTTTCCACTATGGGTTTTTAGCTCCTTTGTGAAAGATCAAGTGACCATAGGTGTGTGGATTCATTTCCGGGTCTTCAATTTTGTTCAGTTGATATACCTGCCTATCTCTGTACCAATACTATGCAGTTTTTACCACAATTGATCTGTAATATAACTCGAGGTCAGGGATGGTGATTCCCCAGGAAGTTCTTTTATTGTTTGAAATAGCTTTTGCTATTCTGGGTTTTTTATTATTCCAAATGAAATTGTGACTTGCTTTTTCCAACTCTATGAAGAACTGAGTTGGTTTTTTTATGGGGATTGCATTGAATATGTAGATTGCTTTTGACAATATGGCAAAATTAACATTTCTTTATTAATCCTGCCAATCCATGAGCATGGGAGATCTTTTTATCTATGAAGATCTATTTCAATTTCTTTCTTCAGACTATACCACTCCTGGGCATATACCCAAAAATGCTCCAAGATATAAGAAAGATGCATGCTCCATTATCTTCATAGCAGCCTTATTTATAATAGCCAGAAGCTGGAAATAACCCAGATATCTTTCAACAGAGGAATGGATTTTTTTTTTTTAAAGTGGTACATTTACACAACAGAGTACTACTCAAGTATTATAAACAATGACTTCATGAAATTCTTAGGCAAATGAATGGAATGTGAAAATATTATCCTGAGTGAGTAACCCAATCACAAAAGAGCATACTTGGCATGCACTCACTGATAAGTGGATAGTAACCCAAAAGCTCAGAAAGCCCAAGATACAATTCACAGACAACATAAAGCTCAAAAAGAAAAAACACCAAAATGTGGATGCTTCAGTATTTCTTAAAAGTGGAAACAAAATACTCACAGGAGGAAATGCAGAGACAAATTGTGAATCAGAGACTGAGGGAATGCCATCCAGAAACTGCCCCAACTGGGGATCCATCCCATATACAGTCACCAAACTGAAGCACTACTGCAGATGCCAAGAAGTGCATGCTGAAAGCATCCTGATATATCTCTTTGAGAGGCTTTCCCAGAGCCTGACAAATACAGAGGTGAATGCTAGCAGCCAACTCTTTGACAGAGAACAGGGTCTCCAATGGAGGAGTTAGATAAAAGACTGAAGGAGCTGAAGGGGTTTGATACCCTATAGGAAAAAGAGCAATATCAACCACTTAAACACCCTGTACTCCCAGTGACTAAAGCACAAACCATGGGAAAGACCCATGGCTCTAGCTGCATATGTAGCAAAGGATGGCCTTATTGGACATCAGTGGGAGGAGAGGCCCTGCTCTTGTGAAAGCTCGATGCCCAATAGTAGGGGAATGCCAGGGTAGGATGGTGAGGCAGGAGTGAATGGGTGGGTGGTAAATAAAAAAAATATCCAATAAAGAAAAGAGAAAAATAAACTGGAAGTTAGAATATTCACTGCCTATAGAGAGATCCTCAGACAGTATTATCATGAGGTTAAAACTAATCATGTCTGATATGTGGTTGATTCTCCAATGACCTGTAGGTGGCTTAGACTGATAGGCATTTCTCCATTCTCTTCTCACTTTCTTTTCTATAGTAATAGACAATGACTTCTTTCATACTGTCTCTGTGCTGTGCTGCCTTCTTTATGGTGAAGACACTTTGTAGGTTGATGTAATCTTATGTGTCCAATTTTACATTGATGAGAAATTTTAAAGATAATTCAATAGTTCCTTTTATTTTCCATAAAATGTAAATAGAATATATTGTCATAACATAAAAGTAAATTGGTTAAAATAATTTCCACTACAATAATTGTTTTCAATATTTAAGTTTCTACAATGAGAAACTGGCTACCCTCTCTTTCAGGGAAGCATATAATTCATCCAAAAGTCCATATTCATCCTTATTATATTTCATAATTCCATCTTGTTCAAAGAGAATGAAATAATCTCTGTATATTATAATCTGGATGGACTTTCAGATTTATTGGTATTTTATAATTTAATAATATTAATCCAACTAAAGAACTGAAGCTTGAAAGATTTATTTTGCTACAGAAATCTAACACTAATTAAAAATGAGTGACAATAATAGTGTAAAGAATAAAAGTATTGAAGAAGGCAGTTTTGCTTTTGAATTATCATAATATTCAGAACCTACAGAGGTGAATTATACTTGCCTTACATCCAGCCAGACATGCAGCAGGCTTCAGTATTTTTTGAGTTTGAGGAACTGTACTCCCTAATGCTTTGTGAGCCAAACTTCATTACCACTTCCTCTCACTGGCTGTGCAATAAGCAAGAGCCATAATCAATATTTCTGATAATCCAATAGAGAATTCATTCATCAAACATTCTACTGGGAATATATTTGGTTACACAGAAAAGATATATGATGCTAGGTTAAACTTGCATTTTAAATAATTTGGAGAAACAGTATCAACTCAAAATCATATCTATGGTCTTAAACAGTTATTTCATTAAATCATATAAGCAACTAGAAGTTTGTGCAATACAAAAATATCATTTTGGGTCAAATTCAAGTAATTAAGAACTTTAACATATACTATAAATAAAAGAAGCAAAATAAATGAGCCCCGCACTGCACCTGAGCATATCAGGAGAGCTAGCTCTGATGGTGTGGGCACTGGAAGGCTGGTCCCAAGAGAGTGAAAGTGGTAGAGTTGGCTGAGATTCTCACCTGGGTGGCATGGGAGGGCTGGTGGCATATGCACAGGTGAGCGTGTGAGCTGACCAATTCAGCTAACACCCAGGCCCAGATCAAGTGATTTGAGATGGCCCATACCAACATCTACCCCATCTATGAACTGATGGAGCTCTTGAAGGGGACTTTCCTGCAGATCCAAAGCTGCACACAGCAAATACAGTGTCTGAAAGGAGTCAGGGTGAGGATCGAGTACTGATGGTGTTGCAGAAGTCAGAGGCCTATAACCACACCAATGACACATTGCAATGAACATTTGTAAGTAAAGCTGTTAAGGCAAAGGGGTTTACTCTGAGGCACACCATGACATTCAAACTTTCTCAGCCAGATGGGTTTTTGTTTGTTTGGTTGGTTTGCCTTGGTTTTTATTTTTGGGGGGCTATTGAAAAGGCCAGGATGTAGATATGCAGGGTTGTGGAGCTAAGTGGTATTGTGGCAGATGATATGAAATTCACGAAGAATCAGCAAGAAGTTAAAACAAAGTAAAAGGTAAAGTCCTAAGTCTCCGTCTACTGAGTGCTAGCATGATGCTTTACAGGTGGCTCCAACTAATTCCTTACTCAATAGACTTATAATCTTTTGTACTTTATGACATCATCCTGTAAGAATTCAACTATGGTCTTTGCTGCTGAGAATTTAGAAAAGATGAGATATTTCCAAGTCATGTTAATATGAATATTATTGTGGGAAGAGACAGGAAATATTTTAAAGCAATTGCTTAGCTCTTAAAGATCTGAATTTGCAATATAGTGAGGAACTCAAGTGGGTTTAGGGTGAGAGAGAGGAGTTATGTAAGACATCCCTAGTAAGGAAGCTCTCAGAAATATGGGGGTGGCACATTATGGCAGAATAAGCAGTAGGTCAGGCTCTGCGAAGTATGTGTCACCCACCCAACTCCATACCACTTCTTTCTCTGTTAGAAAACAAACAGGAATAACAAATGATAAAAATTATGGTGATACAGATAATAATAATAATACAACACAATCAAACAAGCCAGAATAAGACTAAACTATCATCCAGAATAAAAGAGCAAAGATCACAGGATTCATTTTATGTTGGCCCCTTCCTTTAAGACCAATTTCTTTACATCCCATCTCTAGGTTTTCTGCCTACCATGAAGCAAAAAGTTCCATTTTTGTTTGTTTGTTTTTGTTTTTGTTTTTGTTTTAATGATGTTCAGCCAATGGAGATCCAGGGCCTGGTGAGAAGCCATTGCAAATAGCCGGGGAGGAGAGATATCTCTGCCGAGCACGTGGAAAGTACCACCCCCCCCCTTTTGATCAGGGAAACAGGAACCCTGAATAGCCTTGGGTACAGAACAGGCAACATCTGCCACCAGGAACAGTGGAGATCCAGGGACACTGGCCTGGTGAGAAGGCGTTCCAAATAGCCGGGGAGCAAAGAGATCTCTGCCGAAGGCGCAGAAAGTGTGCTCCCTACCCCTCCACTGCTTGGTTCAGGGAATGAGGAACCCTGCATTGGACTGTCTGTTTCCAACTAGAGGCCCTTGGTTGGAGAACAGGTGCTCAGGCCATCATACACCAGGAACAGCAGAGATACAGGAACACAGGCCTAATGAGAAGGCGTTCCGAGTAGCCGTGGAGCAGAGAGATTTCTGCTGAGCTTGTGGAAAGTGCACCAACACCCTGCTTGGTTCAGGGAACCAGAAACCCTGCATGCCAGAAGCCCGTGCATACAGAATAGACACCAAGGACATCTAACACCAGGAACACAAGGAGATTCAGGGACACAGGCCACGTACAAGGGAGAGGCAAGAACCAATCCCTGAAAACAAGACCACGTACAAACACAGACAACAAGATGAAAAGAAGAAAGCGAAAAGGATTCAGACCCGAAATCATACCTCAAGATGATGATAGAGATTCTTAAACAAGAATGGTAGGAAAAGAATAAAGAATTAGAAACTTTTAAAAAAGAAACAACAACAAAAAAAAAAAAAAAAAAAAAAAAAAAAAAAAAAAAAAAAAACACTCAAAAAACTCAAAGAACTAGAGGAAAACAGAGCCAAAAAGAAAAGAAATGAAAGAAAGAATTTAAAACAGAAATGGACACAATAAAGAAAACACTAAAAGAGACAACAATAGAGATAGAAAACCTAAAAGAGAAACCAGGAGATACAGATGTAAGCATTTCCAACAGACTAAAAGAGATGGAAGATAAAATCTCGGGGGCCGAAGACAATATTGCAAACATAAACAAAATAGTCAGAGAAGATGCAAAAACCAAAAAGCTCCTAACCCAGAATGTCTAGGAGATCCATCACACAATGAGAAAACCAAACCTAAGGAGAATAGCAATAGAAGAGGGAGAAGAATGTCAACAAAGAGGCACATAAATATCTTCAACAAAATCATAGAAGACAACTTAACTAACCTTAAAAATGATATGACCATGAGCATCAAAGAAGCCTACAGAACTCCAAATAGGTTGCACCAGAAAAGAAATTCCTCCTGACACATAATAGTCAAAACGCCAAGTGCCCAAGGCAAAAAAAAAAAAAAAAAAAAAAAAAAAATACTAAAAGCCATATGGGGAAAAGGTCATGTAACATATAAAAGCAGAACAATCAGAATCACACCCGATTTCTCAACAGACACTATGAAAGCTAGAAGAGCCTGGACAGACATCATGCAGACTCTAAGAGAGCACAATTGTCAGCCCAAGCTGCTATACCCAGCAAAACTCTCAATCACCATAGATGGCAAGACGAAAATATTCAAAGACAAAACTAAATTCACACAATATAGGACCACAAACCCAACACTACAACTAAATATAGGTGGAAAACCCATACAACGAGGGGAACCACCTCATAGTAAAAAGAAGAAAACTTTAAAGCAAGAAAAACAAAAGAAGAAAGACACACAGGCAAAATTCAACCTACCAAAACAACAATATCAGGAAACAGCAACCACTATTCCTTGATATCTATTAACATAAATGGACTCAAATCCCCAATAAAAAGATATAGGCTATCAGACTGGATACATAAAGAAAACCCAGGATTTTGCTGCATACAGGAAACTCATCTCAGAGGCAAAGACAGACACTATCTCAGAGTAAAAGGTTGGGAAAAAAAAAAAAAAAAAAAAAAAAAAAAAAAAAAAAAAAAAAAAAAAAAAAAACCTTCCAAGCAAATGGCCCCAAGAAGCAAACTGGAGTGGCCATTCTAATGTCGAATAAAGTAGATTTTAAACCAAAAGTTATCAAAAAATAAGGAAAGACAATTTTTACTCATTACAGGGGAAATCTGTCAGGAGGAACTCTCAATCCTTAACATATATGCTCCGAATACAAAAGCAACCATATTCATAAAAGAAACCCCACTAAAGCTCAAAAAATATATTTTACCCCACACAATAATAGTGGGAAACATTAATACACCACTCTCACCAATGGACAGATCATGAAAACAGAAACTGAACAAGGATACTGTAAAACTAACAGAGACTCTGAACCAACTGGAATTAATAGATATCTATAGATCATATCATCTTAAAACTAAAGAATACACCTTCTTCTCAGCACCTCAATGCACCTTCTCAGAAACTGACCACATAGTTGGACACAGAACTAGCCTAAATTGATACAAGAAGATTGAAATACTCCCATGCATCCTTTCAGATCACCATGGTCTAAGGCTGGTCTTTAATAAAAACAAAGACAACAAAAAGCCCATATACACATAGAAACTAAACAATGCTCTATTAAATGATAGCAGGGTAAAAGAAGAAATAACGAAAGAAATTAAGGATTTTCTAGAATTCATTGAAAATGAAAACACAACATACCCACAACTATGGGATGTAATGAAAGCAGTCCTGAGAGGAAAACTCATAGCTCTGAGTCCTTCAAAAAGGAACTGGAAAGAGCATACACTAACATCCTGACAACACAGTTGAAAGCTCTAGAACAAAAGGAAGGAAATACACCCAAGTATAGTAGATGGCAAGAAATAATCAAATTTAGGGCAGAAATAGACCAAATAGAAACAAAAAGAACCATTGAAAGAATCAACAAAACCAAAAGCTGGTTCTTTGAGAAAATTAACAAGATTGATAAAACCTTATCCAGACTAGAAGGCAAAGAGAGAGTATCTAAATTAACATAATAAGAAAGGATAGTGGAGAAATAACGAATGAAACAGGAAATTCAATAAATCATCAGATCCTACAACAAAAGCCCATACTAAACAAAGCTGGAAAATCTGGAGGAAATAGCTGAATTCCTAGACATATACAAGATCCTAAAGTTAAACCAGGACCAGGTAAACCATATAAATAATCCCATAACACCTAAAGAAATAGAAGCAGTCATCAAAATTGTCCCAACCAAAAAAAAGGACAGGTATAGATGGGTTCAGTGCAGAGTTTTATCAGACATTTATTGACGACATAATACCAATGCTCTCCAAAATATTCCACAAAATAGAATCCGAGGGAACACGAACTAACTCATTATTTGAAACTACAAAAACCCTCTTTCCTAAACCACAAATAGACCCTACAAGGATAGAGAACTTCAGACAAATCTTACTTATTGATGCAAAAATACTGAACAAAATCCTTGCAAATCGAATCCATGAACACATCAAAAAGTTCATTCTCAATGATCAAGTAGGCTTCCTCCCTGTGATGCAGGAATGGTTTAATATAAGGAAATCCATCAATGTAATCCACCATATAAACAAACTGAAAGAAAAAACCACATGGTTATCTCACTAGATGCTGGAAAAGCATTTCACAAAATCCAACACCACTTCATGTTAAAAGTCTTGGAAAGAACAGGAATCCAAGGCTCATACCTAAACATAATAAAATCAATATACAGCAAACCAACAGCCAACATCAAACTTAACGGTGTAAACTTGAAGCAATCCCACTGAAATCAGAGTCTCGAAAAGGCTTCCCAATCTCCCCCTATTTAACATAGTACTGGAAGTCCTGGCTGGAGCAATTAGACAGCAAAAGGAAATCAAAGGGATACAAATAGGAAAGGAAGAAGTAAAATCATTACTATTTGCAGATGACATGATAGTGTACTTGAGAGACCCCACAAATTCCACCATAGAACTCCTACAGCTGATAAGTTCACCAAAGTGGCTAGATATAAAATTAACTCAAACAAATCAGTAGACTTCTTATATTCAAAGGACAAACATGTGGAGAAAGGAATTAGGGAAAAGTTACCCTTCACAATAGTTACAAATACTATGAAATACGTTGGTGTGACGCTAACTAAGCAAGTGAAAGACCTGTATGAAAAGAACATCTAACCTCTAAAGAAGGAAATCGAGGAAGATCTCAGAAAATGGAAAGATCTCCCATGCTTATGGATTGGAAGGATCAACATTTTAAAAGTGGCCATCTTACCAAAAGCAATCTACAGATTCAATGCAATCCCCATCAAAATTCCAACCCAGTTCTTGTGCTTAAAACTGCATGGTACTGCTACAGAGATAGGCACATGGATCAATGGAATAGAATAGAAGATCTAGAAGTGAACGCTCACAAATATGTTCAACTGATTTTTGACAAAGGAGCTGTAAACATTTAATGGAAAAAGGACAGCCTATTCAAAAAATAGTGTGGATCCCACTGGCACTCATCATGCAGAAGAATGAAAATAGACCCGTTCTTATCTCCTTGTACAAAGCTCAAGTGTAAGTGGATCAAAGGTCTCTACATTAAACCAGGTACACTGAAACTATTAGATGAGAAAGTAGGGAAAAACTTAGTACACATAGGCACGGGAGAAAATTTCCTTAACAGAACACCAGTGGCTGGTGTTCTAAGGTCAAAAATTGACAAATGGAACTTAATGGAATTACAAAGTTTCTGTAAGGCTAAGGACACTGTCAATAAAACAAAAGGCAACCAACAGGGTGGGAAAAGATCTTTACCAAACCCACATCTGATAGAGCCCTAATATCCAACGTATACACTCAAGAAGCTATACACCAGAGAATCAAACATCCCTATTAAAAATGGGGTACAGAGCTAAACAAAATGTTCTCAATTGAGGAAATCGAATGGCTGAGAAGCATCTGAGGAAGTGCTCGACATCATTAGCCATCAGGAAAATGCAAATCAAAACAACCCTGAGATTCCACCTCACACCAGTCAGATTGGCCAAGATCCAAAACTCAGATAACAGCAGATGCTGGTGAGGATGGGGAGAAAATGGAATACTTCTCCAGTGTTGGTTGGGTTGTAAACTTGTACAACCACTCTGGACATCAGTCCGGCGATTCCTCAGAAAATTGGCCATAGTACTACCTGAAGACCCAGTTATACCACTTCTGGGCATATACCCCTGAGAAGGCCCAACATACAACAAAGACACATGCATCACAACATTCATATCAGCCCTATTTATAATAGCCAGAAACTGGAAAGAACCCAGATGTCCTTCAGTACATTAATGGATACAAAAATTGTGGTACATTTACTCAGCTATCAGAAACAATGACTTAACAAAATTTTTAAGAAAATTGATGCATCTTGAGAATATCATCCTGAATGAGAAAACCCAGTCACAAAAGAACAGAAATAATATGCAGTCACTGATAAAGGGATACTAATCCCAGAAAGCTCTGAACACCCTAGAAACAACTCACAGACTATATGAATTTCAAGAAAAGAAAAAAGAAAAGAAAAGAAAAGAAAAGAAAAAAACTATTATGCTTAATCCTTACATACCAAGAAAACTTTTACTAATTCCAGGTTACATCCTGTTCTACATGTACTTTATGCTCATTGGAACTAGTAATGTCTCAATGCACACTATCAAACCTTTCCAAAAAAATACCAAGCACTGACAAAAATGTATTCATATATTTTATGCAAATATGCTTAAAATTTGTACAATTTTTAAAAATAATGTTGTGCAATAAAACAAATAAACAAATAAATACATACATACATACTTACATACATACACATATACATACATACATACATACATACATACATACATACATACATACATAATTTTCAGTTTCTGTCAGGTATTTTAGGCATCTCCACAACAAAATGACTAAGTAAGAAAGTTGAGAACTCTCCCACCTCAAAGGGATTCCAATTCAAAGGAGCTGGTGAAGTTGCTGGGTGCTCAATCTGCAGCACTTTTTTGCCTTGAGACTATTCCTTCAAAGGTAGTCGATGGACTAATTTATTTAATAGACATAACGATAGTGTACTAATACTTCTAAAGTAAACACCAGTAAGCTTATGAAATAATTCTTGTCAAACTGATGATTTTAATGTATAACTGCAGAAGATGAATAAAACAGCTTAAATATGATAGTAAGTGAGTAATGCTCTTAGAAGAGACATACATTCAAATGTGTGAAACTACAATGCAAGGAGCCACATAATAATCCAGGAAATTTCAATTTGGGGGCACATTGAGAATATTCGTTATGGCCATGTATCTTCTGTACTGGTTTAGGGTTTTATTGCTGTGGAAAGACACCACGAACACAGAAAACGTTTATAAAAAAAACATGACATTGTTTCAGAAGTGAGTCTATTACCATTATGGTAGGTAGTATGGTGGCATGCAAATGTATGAGCCTTTAAGACCAATCTTATTCATATTCATATTCAAGGACCAATGCATACCCCAAGGACAATTGAATAGTAGCCAATGAGTCTAATTGTGAGGCTGAAGCTGTGTAAGAAATGATTATCATTGTCTCTACTGATCAAAGCAAAAGTAATTCACCTTCAGTCTGTGGGTCCCACTCAAAAATCTGTACATGTATCTCTCTTTTTTAATTAAAGTTGTAAAAAAAAAGATATTATCTTTCCTTAGAACTAAAACCCAAGTTAGCTTGAATATTTTAATTTGTCCTGTGATGTCCACTGTTCTACAAAAGAAAATTATAAGTGACATAGAGAATTAGAACTGAGGTTTAAAGTTTATTTTTTTTTTTATGTAGGAAATGTTGAGAGTCTTTGAAATTCAAAACCAAACAAAGCAATACCACTGCAACCAATGACAAAAAAAAAAAAAAAAAGAAAAACTCACAGGGAATGTATGCATCACAAAACCAGTTTGACTGTAGCCTGTGTGCAAGTGGAGCTGGGACAGAGTAAGAGGCTGAATTAAATGGAAGAAAATACCTAGTTTCCCGAGTGGGGGCTCAATTATGTTGCTTTTCTAATTCATTTTCTGAAACAGGAAAGAAATCTGGAGAAGAGCCTTCTATCTTCCCTAACATCAACTCTAACAGTCTGGAACACGTGACTAGCAAAATAAGAGCAAATAAAATGCTGGCAATATTGCACACCAAACCTTACACAATACTTGAAGGACTGTCCATCGGACGTGGAGGGCTGTTTAAATGGTGAAGGCTTTGCTCAATGCTTCACAGACTTCACTTTCACTGTTCCTGGGCTGTCTGGCAGGGTGATAGACTGGCCCAGGTTTCACCAGATTGCTCTAGTTTTTAACAATCTGCTGTCTAGAAATCCTCTTCAAGAGGCAGGGAGCTCTTTATTCTTTTTCTTTTCTTCTTTCCAGTAATGGGGCAAAAAAGTAAGAGAAATGTGCAGAACTGTAATAGCACTTCCAACCTTTTAGACGAAAGCACCCATATTTTAGTGTCAAATGGATCTGAGAGAAACATGTCATATTTTATTTACTTACCTGCTCTTTCCGCTGTCTGATGATGCTGGAAATTTGTATTTGCAATCCACAATATACACCATCATTATTGAAGGATGTGGACGTTTATGAATCAAGAGTGAGATTTTAATAGATTTTATTAGTTAATATTTTATGAGACCCGTGAATGAATACTTATGCATTGTAAGACCCCATGTTGTTTCTGCTTTCATCTCGGTAGATATCTAAAGCATGTTTTCTTAGAGCTAAGTGACAATTATGGTACGATGCCAAAAATAGTATGGGTCATGTATCACTGGAAAAGAGTAAGATTTTGTGTGTCTCTCTGTGTGTAACAGATAATAGAACAGTCACTTTGGCAAAGAACAGAACACACTGCACAAAGTACCACAATAAATTTGGACTTGGACACAGGGGAAAAGGACTATGAAAGAAAATGAGATGGCACATGAGAAGCAAGCACTTGTTAATCAAGAGAAGCCCTTTCATCTGCTGTGTCACATCAGTGCCTAGTTGTGAGTGACAGGAGTAGAATTTCTTTGGGGATATTACAGGAGCAACCCCACAGTCAGATCCCCCATGTTCTGTTGAGCTCAGTACATGTGCCTTCCCTGATTCAGAAGTTACGACCAAACATGTTTGGAAAATTGAAAAGAAGAAGCTCCCTCCTTTCCAGCGGAGTGGTGATTCTATGACTTTTTCTTTCTTTAATGACTTGATGTCCCTACACCGGTGACATGAGACTGATTCCCTCTGAGATACTGCTTTTTGCACCTGAAGGCCCCTGTCACCTATCACTTAATGTTTGAGGTTCCTTGTGAGGAGGAAACAGGTCTTTGTAGTCCAGAAACAGCTTCCATCCGGTTTGTCTTTGTACCTGTTCTACTTCTGTCTCTGTATGTCTTATCCACAGCAGAAAAGGGTTTTGCTGTTTCCCACCTAGTGATTCAGACCTCTGCTTGGTATAGGGGCATGACACAATCTCCATACTCTTTGATGCCTTATTAACAGTTTCAAAATTGAGAAGCAGCTTCCTTCATGTATAAGTTTTTCATTTGATATGTTTGGGAATGTTAAGTTACTAACCTCTTTTCTTCACTCCTTGTAAGTCACTTGGAATATCAAGGATTTGTCAGATGCCACCTATTTTTAGTTTTCTACATCCTTTCTGGAATCCATGTATTTCCCTCCACTGTGTCAACTGCCTTGACATTGTTACTGTCCTTGTGTGTGCACTGTTCATACACTATTTATTCTCCACCAATCATGCTGTTCTTCTGCTATCCAAACATTTCACTTGCTGTCACTGGCAACCCAGGCAGAAGGTTATCTGATTAGTCATTTCGTGGTGACATATGCATTCAAGTGTTGAAACAAATATTTACCTTTGATGTGTTCCATTTTTATTGCTTAAACAGATGTGTTGGGTCAGTACTAGATTTTATATCATTAAATTGAAACAAAATTGAATAGGTTCTGCATTTTCTTTGAAACAAATGATACCTCCTGAACCAGCATGCTAAATCAACTTAAAGAACTATGAAGAAATATGAAAATAATAAAACAGCTAGAATGATAAAGATTCAGAAGTGCAGTACTTGGGAAATGGGGGATAAAAGCATGAGCTGTTAAGATAATTGATTTTAGATTTGATGTTCAAATATCAAATACATTATTTAAAAGTCAATTTCTTTAAAACTAATAGACACATAAATTGACTGATTATACGAAAAGAACAAGAAAGACATGTTGACAAGTAAAATTCATGTACTGTGTAGAACTAGGGCATAAGCATTTTCAAAAGAATTGAATGGTCAGTTGGGTTTGTCTCCAAATCACTTAAGATTTAATAACAGATTGAACTGTTCTATTTCATTTTTTATGGTTTCATATCTGTCTGTTTGTTGACTTAAGTGGTTTTTGCCTGAGAGTGTGTTCATAGCCTAAAGAATGAGATGTATGGCATGGTAGAGGAATTCCTCATAACATTTAAGAATATGATTCAAGGATTTAGCGTCTGGTTTATCTTTTGCTTGCTTGATTGTTTTCAGTTGGCATGCCACTGTATAGCCCTGGTCGATTAGGCCTTTCTATAAAAACCAGGTGGGCAGTAACTCACAAAGAACTTCCTGCTTCTGCCTCTATTGTGCTGAGATTAAAGGCATGTGTTTCTACAACCATCTCTTCTTGTAGATCTAGCCATCCATTGCCTGCTGTGCACATCAGTGGGTGAGGCACTATACTCAGAACTTCAGCTATTACCTAAGCTTCCATTAATATCAGAAAAAGACAAAAGTCACAGTGCTCCTAGAGAACATCTAAATTTGTTATTTGCGCGTCAGAATTAGCTCTCTGTCACCACTACACCACATTCAATCCAGACTTGTCACTGTAGATTAATAAGCATAGTTTGTGACCATGATGAGCTGAAGCATAAGAAATTACAAGATTGGTTAACAAAAGATATTATGTGATAATACCCACAGTACATAATTCTGGCCTCATTATTAATTACCCTGGGAGAGATGTATCCATTCACTCCTGTTTACTCATGGGTATATTCTCCATACTTACTGATACATGCTTAGGAGTGGTATAGCTGGGTTTTGAGGTGGAACTATTTTCAGTTTTTCTGAGAAACCACAACGTTGATTTCCAAAGTGGTTATACATGCACTCCCACTAGCAATGAATGAGTGTTCCCTTTACTCCACATCCTCCTCAGTGTGAGTTGTTACTTCAGTTTTTGATCTTAGCCATTTTTATCAGGGAAAGATGGAATCTTGAAGTCATTTTGATTTGCATTTCCTTGATAACTAAGGAAATTGAACTTTTCTTCAAGTGCTTCTTGGCCATTTGAGATTTCTCTGTTGAGTTATTTTGTTTGTTGGTGTCTAATTGTTTGAAATCCTTATCTATTTTAATATTATTTCTTTGCCATATGTAGAGTGAAAAAGATATCTTCCCATTCTGTAGGCTGTAATTTTGTCCTACTGATGGCGTTCTTTGAATTATTGAAGCTTTTCAGTTTCATGAGGTCCTATGTTTAATTATTAATATTAGGACCTGAACTATTGTTCTGTTCAGAAATTTCTGTGCTGTGTCAATATGTTCAATAAAGTTCCCTCACTTTCTCTTCTATTATATTGTGTCCAGTCTTATGTTGAGGTATTTGATGTGCTTGCATTTGAGTTTCTCTGGGGTGATAAATATAGATTTATTTGCATTCTTCTACAGGCAGGCATCCAGTTATATCAGCATTGTTTGTTGAAGATGCCCTCTCATTTCCACTGTAAGGTTTGGGCTTCATTGTAAAAAATCAAATGTCCATAGGGTATGAATTTATTCCAGGGACTTCCATTTTATTATATTGATCAACCTGTATGTGTTTATGCCAAGACCATACAGTTTTTGTTACTACTGCTTTGTAGTACAGCTTAAATTCGGGAATAGTGATACATCCAGAAGTTCTTTAATTGTACAGGATTGCTTTAGCTATTATGTGTTTTTTCTTTTTTGGTTTTAGTTTTTTCATATGAAGTTAAGAGTTGCTCTTTTAATGGATATAAAAATTATGTAGCAATTTTGATAGAAATTGCATTGAACCTGTAGATAGCTTTTGTAAGATGGATATTTTTTACTTTGTTAATCTCAGTGATGGATGAGCATGGGAGATCTTACCATCTGTTATCTTCTTTAGTTTCTTTCTTGACGTTCTTCTTATTTAGGCCCCTTTCACTTCCTTGGTTATGATTACACCACATATTTTAAACTATTTATGGCTATTTAGAAGGGTATTGTTTCTCTAATTTCTTTTCCACCTGTTTGACCTATGTATAAAGGAAGGTTATTGTTTCTTCTGTAGTAAATTTTGTATCTAGCCACTTTGTTGAAGATGTTTATCAGCTGTAGGAGCAGTACTCTAGTATAATTTTTGACATCACAAATATATACTATAATATCATCTACTAATAGCAATACTTTGACTTCTTCCTATTTGTATCCCTTTGATCTTCTTTAGTTGTTTTATTGCTCTAGCTACAATTTTAAATACTATATTAGATAGATAGGGAGAGAGTAGACAGCTTTTTCTTGTTCCTGATTTTATTAGCATTGCTTAAAGTTTTTCTCCATAGAATTTGATGTCTCCCATGATGGACTTGAACACAATCGTTTTGCCTCTGCCTCTTTCAGCAAATCCTACCAGTGGGAACAGAAGAGTAAGGGTAACAAAATTCTGGTATTTCCACAGAGAGTAGAAACGCACAGGCATGCACATTGTACGGTGGTTTGAGTAGTTTCGATATTTAAGTTCTCTTCTAGTAGTTACAAAGTACTGTACACTGTGGGACATGTATGTGAAAGTACAATAAATTTTTTTATCTGTATTGCCAAACAAAAATAAATTACATCCAAAAGAGCATTGTTTGTGTGGTTCGAATAAGATGTTAATTGTGAAAAACCTTCTAATTCTCTTGTCAAAAACTCACCTTTGCAACTTAAAATATGTAGTCAGAAAACCTAAACAAAACATTTTCTGGGCATTAGAATAGAGAATAATCCTCAGTTAGGCATATTATACTGTACTATGTGTATTGTCTTTACTAAAGTACTTCGTATCACTGTGGAGTGTTCTGTGAAATGTACATGTATAAGTACAGGAAAGTAATGAAATGCTTTTTTTTATACCAAAATAAATTAGTCCAAATGAAAACAAAGAAAATTGACGTAGGCTATTTGTTTGGTTTATGTTGCCTTTATTGGGTTTAAATATGCACCTCACATCCCTGATCTCTCCAAAATATTTGACCTGAAAGGGATGTTGGATTTTTGTTAAAGGCTTATTCAACAAGTAATGAAATGACTATATTTTTTCTTTCTGTTTGCTTATATGGTAGATTATGTTCATGGATTTTTTTATATATATTAAACAATCCCTGCATCCCTGGGATGAAGCATACTTGGTCATGGTGGATAATGTTTTTGATGTGCTCTTGGATTCCATTTGCAAGTGTTTTATTGAGTATTTTCGCACACATGTTCATAATGGAGATTTATTTGAAATTCTCTCTTTGTATCTCTGTCTCTGTCTTTGTATCTCTCTCTGTGTCTCTCTTTCTGTCTATCTCTGTCTCTCTCTCTCTCTCTGTCTCTCTCTCTCTCTTGCCTGTTGTGGTTTAGGTATTGATGTGACTGTAATCTCATAGAATGAGTTTAGAAGTGTCTCTTCTGTTTCTATTTTGTGGAATAGTTTGAGGATTATTGGTATTATCCCTCCTTTGAATGTGCTAAAACCATCTGGCCCCACTCCTCTCTCCATTTTTTGGTTGGGACACTTGTAATAAAATTTCCAATTTCTTACTGGTTATTTGCTAGAGGCCTTCCTAGGGTGGAGGACTTGCCCATCACAGGCAAGAATGTCTGAGGGATCGATAGGGTAGCCAATAGAGGAGATAAGGAGTCTGATAAAGGAGGGAGAGAACCAGGCATGCTGGTCAGGAAGCCTTGCAGCTGACTTGCTTGCTATCAGACTGATTCTGTGGCTCTGACTTGTTAGCAATTAGGCTTTTTCTGTTGCTCTGACAAACAACCAGGTGCTTCTTTATTTATACAAGTTTCACAAAACCAAGGGAAATGAATGATAATCCAAATGGTACATAATATGTATTTGACTTTTCATTAAATTTCCAGGGTTACGGTTCATTTACAATTAGAAAATACAAACAGAAGAGACTTTGCTTGTCATTATTAGGCCTAAAACATCAACTTAAAGAATCCAAACAATGCCACATTTATAACAATAACAGATGATATATATGACAGCCTGCATTTAGGCTGGAAATATTTGCTATTTGAATGCATTTCGAACAAGCAGACTATCTGAGACAGACTTTCTCTGAGTAGAAAATAATACTATCTAACTTCTTTGATTATGTTTCATGCTGTAAAGGATAAAAGTTTATTTTAATTGATCTATTTTACTTACTGAATTTGTTCCTCAAGGGGTACACAGTATGACCTCCTATCTTTAAATTATGTTTTTAGAGACCTCTAAACCTATAGTAAAAAGAGATCTTGCATCTGTGTCCTGCTCTCCTGGCCATTCACAGTTTTTCAACTGTATCTGTTTTCTCTGCATTAATTATACTGTTTGAATTACCTCACAGGCAGATCCGCCAACAAGATTCCTATATTAATGGCCTCATTTTGCTCTGTGCCCATTTGTGCTTAACCAGGGTATAAGAAAGACTTTCAAATAGTAGCTAAATAAGGTCAATTTTAAATCTTTCCTCAAACAACTCAGGAGAAGACATAAACTAAATTAGAATGCAGAGTACCCAATAATACATCAGAGATCAAAACCAAAAACTTGGAGATAGATGTTCTTCTTTTGTTTCCTTATTTTGCTGATTTGGACACTGTCTCTCTGCCTTTTAGCTACTTTGGCTAAAGGTTTGCCTATTGTGATAGTTTGTATATGCTTGTCCCAGGGAGTGGCACTATAAGGAGTGGCCTTGTTGGAGTAGGTGTATCAATACTGGCATGGGTTTTAATACCCTCATCTTAACTGTTTATAAGTCAGTATTCTCCTAGCAGCCTTCAAATCAAGGTGTAGAACTCTGAGCTCCTCCTGCACATGCCTGCCTGGATGTAGTCATGTTCATACCTTGATGATATTGCACTGAGACTCTGAACCTGTAAGCAAGTTCCAATTAAATGGAAGAATTTGAAAAAGGATTAAAGGAGATGAAAAGGTTTTCAACCCACATGAAGAACATCAACCAAGCAGAGCTTCCAGGGACTAAACCACCAACCAAAGAATACACATGGGGGGACCCCTGGCTTCAGGAGGAGAAGCTCATGATCCTAGGAAGGCTCAATGCTCCAGTGTAGGCGGTGGCAGGAATAGGAGGGAGGAATGGTTGGGTGGGGGAAGGGAGCACTCTCTTGGAAGCAGGGGAAGGGAAAATGAGATAGGGAGTTTCTGGAAGAAAAACTGAGAAGGGATAACATTTGAAATGTAAATAAATTAAAATAAAAACAAGACTTGTCTTGGTCCTGATGTTTGTTCACTGCAGTAATATCCTAAGTGTGACACCTGTCTTGTAGATTTTTTTTAAAGAATAAGGTTGAGATTTTGTTGAATTTTGTATTGTTCTCTGCGTTACTTATTTATCAAATTCAACCCCAATTTTGATTATTTCATATGGACTACTCCTCTTGGATAAGATTACATACATGCTTTTAAGTTGCTAGTATGATATCTCATTGATTTCGTCATGAAGCCAATTAATGATACCAAATTTCCTCTCAGCACTTCCTCATTTTGTACAAGTTTGGATAAGGCATGCCTTCATATTCACGGATTTCTCAAAAGTCTTTAATTTCTTGGATTTTTGTTGCCTAAGCCAGTGGTCATTTGGGGAGAGTTGTTCAGTCTCAATGAGTTTGTAGAATTTCTGTTGTTTGTGTTGTTGAATGCCAGCTTTAATCCATGGTAGTCTGATAAAAAACGATTTTGTTGTATGTTATGAGGCTTGGTTTGTGACTACCTAAATGAACAATTTTAGAGAAAAATTTTTGAGATGCTGAGAAGAAGGTATATTCATTTGTGGCTGGGTGAAATGTTCTATATATATCTGTTAAGTCAATTCAATTCATAACTTCAGTTTCATTGTTTATCTGTTTCATTTCTGTTTTGGTGACATGTCTATTGGTGAAAGTAGAGTGTTGAAATCTCACACTATTACTGTTTGAGGTTCAATGTTGATTTAAACTTTGTTAATGTTTCTTTTACAAACGTGGCTTCAGAATCAATATCATCTTGGTGAATTTTACTTTGATAAATATCAAGGTATCCTCTCCATTTCTTTTGACTGTTATTGTTGAAATTCTATTTTATTAGATATTACAATGACTTTTCCACCTTATTTTTTGTTCCTGTTTGCTTGAAAAGTCTTATTTAGTCCTTTACATTGAGGTAATATTTTTCTTTAATTGCTGAGGTGATTTTCTTGTATGCAGAAGAATTATATAAGAATTCCATTGAATGTTAGCCTGTGATTTTATTGGGGAATTGAGTTCATTGATGGTGTAAGATATTAATGACCACCGACTCTTTAATTTCTGTTATTTTGATGGCTGTGTTGGAAAGTGTGTGTGTGTGTGTGTGTGTGTTTGTGTGTGTGTGTGTGTGTGTGTGTGTGTGTGTGTATGTGTGTGTGTGTGTGTGTGTGTGTGTGTGTGTTTTATTTGGGGAATTGAATCTATTTATGATGTGGGATATTAATAACCACCAATATTTAATTTGTCCCTATTTTGATGGTAGTATTCTAAAGTGTGTTTTGTGTGTGTGTGTGTGTGTGTGTGTGTGTGTGTCTGCGTGTGCATGTGTGTATTTCTTTTCCTTTATTTTGCTCATGTGGGATTATTTATTTCCTGTTTTCTTGGGTGTAGTACCCTCTTTGGATTAGAGGTTTATTTTTAGTAGCTTATATAGGACTGAGTTTGTGATAGATAATTTTTAATTTGGTTTTGGATGAAATATCTTTTTTTCTCAATCTGAGGTCTTTGAAGTTGTGTAAGGCATCTGCTTGGGTCGTTTTGGCTTTTAGAGTTTCTGCTAAGAAGTCAGCTGTAGTTGTGATAGGTCTGCTTTTATATGTTACTTGAGATTTTTCCCTTATGGGTTTTAATATTCTGTCTTGTTCTGTGCATTTAGTGTTTGGATTATTATTTTATGGAAGGATCCTTTTTTAGTCTAGTATATTGTTTCATGTATGTATATGTTTCATGTATGTATATGCACATCTTCCATTAGGTTGAAGGGATTTTCTTCTATAATTTTTTATCTTTTTTATTAAACAACTTTATTTTAAAAAACACGGATAAATGTACAGATTTTAAGCATTTTTGCACAAAAGTATATAAATACATTTTTGTCAGTGCTTGGTATTTTTTTAAGATTTGATAGTGTGAATTAAGATCTTACTACTTACAATCAGCATAAAGTACCTGTAAAACAAGATATAACCAGGAATTAGTCAAAGTTTTCTTGGTGCATAAAGATTAAGCATAATGTTTTTTTTTTTCTTCTTTTTTTTTTTTTCTTTTCTTGAACTTCATGTAGTCTGTGAGTTGTTTCTGGGCATTCAGAGCATTCTGG
Organism: Micromys minutus; assembly: GCF_963924665.1. Taxonomy (NCBI): domain Eukaryota; kingdom Metazoa; phylum Chordata; class Mammalia; order Rodentia; family Muridae; genus Micromys; species Micromys minutus. The sequence goes on from NC_137956.1 coordinate 14,542,352, forward strand.
GGTTAGTATCCAATTATCAGTGACTGCATATTATGTCTGTTCTTTTGTGACTGGGTTATCTCACTCAGGATGATATTCTCTAGATGCATCCATTTTCTTAAGAATTTCATAAAGTCATTGTTTCTGATAGCTGAGTAGTATTTCATTGTGTAAATGTACCCAATTTTTGTATCCATTAATCTAATGAGGAAAATCTGGGTTCTTTCTATCTTCTGGCTATTAAAAATAGAGCTGCTATGAAAATTGTGGTGCATGTGTCTAGGTTTTATGTTGGAGCTTCACTGCAGTATATGGCCAGAAGTGGAATAACTGGTTCTTCAGGTAGTACAATGTCCAATTTTCTGAGGAAATCTTTCAATTTTCTGAGATCTTCCTCAATTTCCTTCTTTAGAGGTTTGAAGCTCTTGTCATACAGGTTCTTCACTTCCTTAGTTAGAGTCACACCAAGATATTTCATATTGTTTGTGACTATTGTGAACAGTATCTTTTCCCTAATTTCATTCTCCATGTTTGTCCTTTGAGTAGAGGAAGGCTACTGATTTGTTTGAGTTCGTTTTATATCCAGCCACTTTTCTGAACTTGTTTATCAGCTGTAGAAGTTTTCTGGTGGAATTTTTGGGATCACTTAAGGACACTATCAGATCACCTGCAAATAGTGATGTTTTTCTTCTTCCTTTCCAATTTGTATCCCTTTGATTTCCTTTTGCTATCTAATTGCTCCGGCCAGGACTTCCAGTACCTTGTTGAATAGGTAGGGGGAGAGTGGGCAGCCTTGTCTAGACCCTGATTTTAGTGGGATTGCTTCAAGTTTCCCACCATTAATTTTGATGTTGGCTATTGGTTTGCTGTATATTGCTTTTATTATGTTCATGTATGGGCCTTTCCATAGACTTTTAACATGAAATGGTGTTAGATTTTGTCAAATGATTTCTCAGCATCTAGTGAGATAACCATGTGGTCTTTTTCTCTTTGAGTTTGTTTATATGGTGGATTCAATTGATGGATTTTTGTATATTATACAATCCTGAATTTCAGGGATGAAGCCTACTTGATCATGAAGAATGAACATTTTGATGTGTTCTTGGATTCAGTTTCCAAGAATTTTGTTGAGTAATTTTGCATCAATGTTCATAAGTGAGATTTGTCTCAAGTTCTCTTTCCTTGTAGGGTCTTTGTGTGGTTTAGGAACAAGTGTTACTTTAGCCTCAAAAAAATGTGTTATGTAGTGTTCCATCTGATTCTATTTTGTGGAATAATTTGGAGAGTATTGGTATGAGGTTGTCAATAAATGTCTGATAGAATTCTTCACTGAGCCCATCTGGACCTGGAATTTTTTTGGTTGGAAGACTTTTGATGACTGCTTCTATTTCTTTAGGTGTTATGGAATTATTTAGGTGGTTTACCTGGTCCTGGTTTAACTTTAGTATCTGGTATCTGTCTAGAAATTCATCCATTTCCTCTAGATTTTCCAGCTTTGTTGAGTATAGGCTTTTATAGTAGGATCTGATGATTTCTTAAATTTCCTCAGTTTCAGTTATTATGTCTCCACTTTAATTGCTGATTTTGTTAATTTGAATACTCTCTCTTTGCCCTCTAGTTAGTTTGGCTAAGGGTTTGTGAATCTTGTTTATTTTTCCAAAGTACAAGCACTTGGTTTAGTTGATTCTTTGAATGGTTCTTTTTGTTTCTATTTGGTCTATTTGTGCCCTAAGTTTGATTATTTCTTGCTGTCTACTCCTCTTGGGTGTATCTGCTTCATTTAATTCTAGAGCATTGAACTGTGCTGTCAAGTTGCTAGTGTATGCTAGCTTTTGTTTCTTTTTACAAGTACTCAAAACTATAATTTTTACTTTCAGTACTGCTTTCATTTCAGTTTGGGTATGTTGTGTTTTCATTTTCATTAAATTCTAGAAAATCCTTAATTTCTTTCTTTAGTTATTCTTTGATCATGCTATCGTTTAATAGAGCATTGTTTAGTTTCCATGTGTATATGCCTTTTTGTTGTCTTTGTTGCTATTAATGACCAGACTTAGACCATCTGAAAGGTTGTATGGGAGTATGTCAATCTTCTTATATATATTGGGGCTCGGTTTGTGACAGATTATATAGTCAGTTTTTGAGAAGGTGTGGTGAGGTGCTGAGAAGAAGGTGTATTTTTTTCGTTTTAGGATGAAATGTTCTATAGATATCTATTAATTCCAATTGGTTCATAACCTCTGCTAGTTTTGTTGCGTCTTTTTTCAGTTTCTGTTTCTATGATCTTTCCATTGATGAGTGTGGGTTGTTAGGTCTTCCACTACTATTTTGTAAGGTGCAATGCATTTTCTGAGCTTTAGTAGGGTTACTTTAATGAATATGGGTGCTCTTGAATTTGGAGCATATATGTTAAGGATTGAGAGTTCCTCCTGACAAATTTTCCCTGTAATGAGTAAAAATTGTCCTTCCTTATATTTTTTAATATTTTATGGTTGAAAATCTACTTTATTCGATATTAGAATGGCCACTCCAGCTTGCTTCTTGAGTCTGTTTGCTTGGAAATTTTCCCCCAACCTTTTACTCTGATATTGTGCCTGTCTCTGTCTCTGAAATGAGTTTCCTGTATGCAGCAAAATGCTGGGTTTTGTTTTTGTATCTAGTCAGATAGCCTATATCTTTTTATTGGGAAATTGAATCCATTTGTTTTAACAGATATCAAGGAATACTGGTTGCTGTTTCCTGCTATTATTGCTTTTGTAGGTTGAGTTGTGCCTGTGTGTCTTTCTTCTTTTTGTTTTCTTGCTTAGGAGTTTTCTTGCTTTTACAAGTATGTATTTCCCATTGTTGTATTGGGTTTTCACCTATAATTCATTGTAGTGCTGGGTTTATGGTCAGATATTGTGTAAATTTAGTTTTGTCCTGGTATATATTTGTCTCTCCATCTATGGTGATTGAAAGTTTTGCTGGGTATAGAAACTTAGGATGACACTTGTGTTCTCTTAGGGTCTGCATGACATCTGTCCAGGATCTTCTAGCTTTCATGGTCTCTGTTGAGAAATTGGGTGTGATTCTTATTGGTCTGCCTTTATGTGTTACATGAAGTTTTTCATTTACTGCTTTTAGTATTCTTTCTTTGCTTTGGGCAATTGACATTTTGATTATTATGTGTAGGGAGGAATTTCTTTTCTGGTCCAATCTATTTGGAGTTCTGTAGGCATCTTTTATGCTCATGATCATCTCATTCTTAGGGGTAGGTAAGTTTTGTTCTACGATTTTGTTGAAGATATTTACTGTGAATCTTAGTTGATATTCTTTGCCCTCTTCTATTTCTATTGTCCTTATGTTTTGCCCTCTCATGTTGTCTTGGATCTTCTGGACATTTTGGGTTAGGAACTTTTTGGTTTTTGTATCTCCTCTGACTGTTTTGTCTATGTTTTCAATGTTGTCTTCGGTTCCCGAGATTCTCTCTTCCATCTCTTGTTCTCTGTTGGATATGCTTGCATCTGTGACTCCTGATTTCGTTTTTAGGTTTTCTACCTCTATTGTTGTCTCTTTTAGTGTTTTCTTTATTGTGTCTATTTCTGTTTTAAAATCCTTCTTCAATTTCTTCACCTCTTTGGTTCTGTTTTCCTCTAGTTCTTTGAGGTCTTTGAGTGTTTTTCTTGTTTCCTCTTTAAAAGCTTCTAATTCTTCATGCTTTTCCTCTTGTCTCTTTTAAGGATCCCTATTATCATGTTGAGATACGATTTAGGATCTGAGTCATCTTTTTCTGGAGTGTTTGGCATTCTGCTGTTTGCTGTGATGGGAGAGCTGGGTTCTGGTGTTGCCAGGTTGTCTTGCTTTCAATGGGGTAAGTTCTTTTGTTTTCCACTTGCCATCTTGCTATCTGTGATTATATGTGATATTGTTGTCAGTGATTGGTTCTTGTCTCTCCCTTATACCTAGCTTGTGTCCTTAGATCTCTGCTCTTCCTGGTGGCAGATGACCTGAGTGCCTGTTTTGCACACGTTGGCTGCCATGTGGAAACAGACACCCTAAAGCAGGATTTCTGTTCCCCTGAACCAAACAGGGGAGGGTGCATGTTCTGAGTACTCTGCACAGACCTCTCTGCTCCCTGGCTACTTGAAATACTGTCTCTCCAGGCCTGTGTCCTTGGTTCTCTGCTATTCCTGGTGGCTGATTGCCTGATCACCTGTTCTGCAGCACGGGCTGCCGGCTGGAAACACACAACCCCAAAAATGTATTCCTGCTCCCCTGAACCAATCAGGGGTGGGCTCACTTTCCACGTGCTTGTCAGAGACCTCTCTGCTCCCTGGCTACTCAGAATGCCATCTCACCAGGCCTGTTCCCCTGAATCTCTGCTGTTCTTGGTGGTAGATGGCCTGAGCGTCTGTTCTGCAAGCACAGGTCATTAGCTGGAAACAGACAACCCAAAGCAGGGTACCTGCTTCCCTGAACCAACCAGGGGTGCACACATTCTTTGCGCTCGGCACAGACCTCTCTGTTCCCTGGCTACTTTACTCAGAGCACTGTCTCACTAGGCCTGTGTCCCTGGATCTCTGCTGTTCCTGGTCTATAATTGTTAAAAAAATAAGTTTGGGCTCTGTTTTTTTTTTTTTTTTTTTTTTTTTAATTTTTATTGGATCTTCTCTGTACTCACATTTCAACTGTTATACCCTTCCCCCTGCCACTCCCCTGTGTCCTGCCCTTCAACTTGTTTCCATGAAGGTGTTCCCTCTCTCAATCACCCTCTCCAACTCAGTGTCTTGGCTGATGATAATGTTGTTATTCCCATGAGGGTGAAAATCTTTCAGCTACTTCAGTCCTTTCTCTAGTTTTTTCATTGGGGTTCCCATCTTCAGTTTCATGTTTGCATCCGAATCAATATCTGTATGACTTTGGGAGAGCCACTTTTCTTTTTACTCTTCCTAATATTCTTAGGTGTGGCCTCTTTATACTGTGTTGAATTTCATGGATATTTTTGTCAAAATATTTTTAGATTTGGCAATTTCTCTTACCTATGTATCCATATCTTTAAATCCGCATTCTTTGCTTGAGAATCTCTCCATCTCTTAGATTCTGTTGTTGTTGTTTGCTTCTATAGTTACTTTCTCTTCCCTAGGTCTTCCATCTCCAGGATTCCCTCAGTGTGTGCGATTTTGTTTTCTTTTTGCTTGTTTTTTTTTTCTGGTCTTTTTTGTCTGTTTGTTATGTTTTGTTTTTTCTTCTATTTCTAATTTCAATTCTTATACTGTTTTATTCATTTGCTTCTCTGGTTTGATTATATTTTTCTATAATTTCTATAATACTTTAAGGAATTCATTTATTTCCTTTCTAAAGGGAAATGCCATCAATATGAGAATAGATTTAAGATAATCTTCTTGTGATTCTGCTGTGTTAGGATATCCAAGGCTTGCTATGAAGATTAGCTGGATCCTGGTGGAATCCTATTGTTCATGTGGGTTGTGCTTTTATGCTAGCATTTAGCCATCCAGTTGTTCCTTGTGTTGGCTAGATGTCACTAATAACAAGTGTCCTAGAGGATGCTGACAGAAGTATGGGCCAGTCAAAAGGAAGTTCATAGCCAATTTATCTCTGCTACCTCTGTGAAATAATATCTAGCCAATAGCAGTATTGTTATATTTGATTATAATTATTATGAGTGCATAATTTTATAATTTGTATGTTTGTCTTGATGTTCACTTAAGTACTCCACAAATGTTCATTGCTATAATATTGAACAAAAGAGTATAAATGTCAGTCATTATGAAGGAAGGAATCAAGTAAATACATAAAAAACACGTGAATAACAAAATTCCAGACACTACGGGTTGATGAAGTAGGGCAACTTTGAAGTCATAAGTTATAATATGTGTGTACAAAAAATGTCAGTAAGACTTTTATTTAATCAGATATACTAATAAAACAAAATCTCAGCAAAGAAAATTTTCTATCTATCTACCTACCTATCTATCTATCTATCTATCTATCTATCTATCTATCAGCTAGATTTGGATATAGAAGAGAGTTCTATAATTTATTTATTTCCAGGACTTGAGGGGTGGTACAAGTAAAGAATGGTAGCAAAGCATTCTGCAAGACATTAAATATATATTAATAAAAGATGTCAAAGCCATCGTGCAAAAACATGTTGTCTTAACCATCTGAGAGTAATACAATGAATTAATTTATACAAGATACTTTGACATTTTAGAGATAAAAGAAAGGTTTGTGCTTGCACATCATATTTGATTTGAATAACTAGAAATCAGGACTTTCTATTTTTCAAACATTAAAACTGGCAAATTGAAGAGTTACTGAAGATGTTACATATGAATCTTAGTCCTCATAATTAACCTGTATGGATTACTAGAGTTTTGGGAGATTAGAATAATACATATTTGTATGTTTAAAGGTACTTCCAGAGAGAAGTTGCATGTGGACAAGTAACTGAGGGAGAAATGCATGCTTGAATGTGTGCTGTGCCATTTCACAGGCTGGAGACTAGAATAGGTTAACAGGGGAGTTAGTAGAAGGGCAATCAGTAGGTGTAAATTTCATCTTTCTTAGATGGATATGTCTATTTGTGCATCTGTACAGCCACTGACAGCAGCCTCCAACTACCTTTGGGTCCTCAATCAGCAAATCTCAAAATAACACCAAGCCTTCCTATTTGGTCAAAGCATGAATAACCAGACCTTTCTCTCTTTGCTCTAACTGTCTAGTTTCTTTGGAGAAGCAACCTGTGTGTTCTGAATCTCTATAGTGCAAAATGTTATTGTAAAATTACTTAGCTTCTAAACTTATGAATGAACAAACCCAAGTGTTACAGTTTATGAATGTCTGTGTGTATTCACTGACTCTGTCACCTTCTCTCTCTCTATCAGTGTGTGTGTGTGTGTGTGTGTGTGTGTGTGTGTTTAATAGGTTAATTTAGTCTCAAGTCTATATTTAAATATTTGTATAAAAGACATTATGGTGATTATTTTCCTTGGCAATTATAGGTGCTAAAATGTTCCTGCATGTGCTAAAAGCTGGCTTTATAATGAAAATATAGATGTAACTAAAATAGCAATAGATTAATATTCAAAAGTAAACTACTATATCATAGATTAAATTACAAAATCCTATAATATTGAAGCATTTTAACAAATGAAACTCAATCTGTATACTGAACACATATAATTTCATGGCAAGCTCCTGTAAAGTTGATCAAGCAAGGACAATGAAAGGTTGTTCGGTGTGTGTGTGTGTGTGTGTGTGTGTGTGTGTGTGTGTGTGTATGTTTGTGTGTGTGTGTTTGTGTGGTGTTTATGTGTATGTAGATGCAATGTCAAATAAGGTTAGGAAAAGTTCCTTGGAAGCAAGTTTGATATTCTGTTTCCAACTTTGCCTTGAGCAATATATTTCCCTAGTGTCTATGATGTTGTTCATTTCATTGATGTGCATTTATGATTCTGAGGATCAAATCACACAAGAGACACACATCATGCCACTAAGCTGCATCCTCTTTTATATGCATCCCAGATAATGCTAACTTTTCAAAATACTTGTGGGTTTTAAATGAAAGTTCTTTTTTCTTACAAATGTAATTAAAGAATAGAGATATGTGTACAGATTTTTAAAAGCATCTTGGCAATTCTTTTAGAGGTTTGATAGCAGGAATCCCACTAGTTACCATAAAAATAAAGTACATGTAGAATACAATGTAACATGAAAACTGTCAGAGTTTTCTTGGTGTGTATAGATTAAAGATAATGATCTTTCAATACCAAAAATTTCCACAAGGCTCTATTCCTAGCTCTTGGATTATTAATGATTTAAGTTCTAGCTGTACCAAACTATGAGAGGGTGCTATACACTTTATTTTTCCTAAGAAGGACAGAGGCTTTCACAATTTGGCCTTTGTTTTTCTTGAACTTCACATAGCCTGCAAGTTGTTTCTGGGGTATTCAGAGCTTTCTGGGGCTAGTATCCAATTAACAGTGACTACATATATTATGTCTGGAAAAATTACTTACCCTGGAGCCTTATGTACAGGAAGTACTGAAAGATTTTCTTTGATACTAATAATTATTAGTGGGTTGTTTTTTGCTTGAGTAGAAGGTAACAAAGGACTTCTTACACACTTATTTTTTACAGAAGTCTGGAAAGTTGGAACTCTAGAAATGTTTTTGTTTCTAAGTATAAATGCCAACTGTAAGATATTTTAAACTAATGGAAGAAGAACAAGCAACCTTGATGGCAACACACTTCTAAGATTAACACACACACACACACACACACACACACACACACACACACACACACATACTTTCTCTCTCACACACACACACTCCACACAAAATCCACAAATTTATATTCATACTTTTAGAAAGCAATACATGGAAGGAAGAAGAAGGTCACCTTAAGGTAAGGGACACTTTGGCTTGGAACAACTTGAACAGGAATAAATCATATTGAATGTCACTGTGTAGTTCAAGAAATGAGATTAAATTCAAATATATCTTTAAGTATATTCCACTAGCCACCAGCCATAACACCAGAACAACTGATGTAAGAGGAAAAGTTTCCTGCCTCTAATGTGGGAGGTCAAATCAGAATGAGCAGCAGTTGAAGTGGTAAAGGACAGATTGGGGCTACACATGCAGTGGTCATAGCAACAGATATTATGATATGAGCTGGGAGTGGAAGGCACCCACACCAGCAGATGGAGGAAAGATTCAGTGCATTGACGAGAGAAGCCCAAAGCCACTGGAAGCATCTGAGAACTCTGAGCTCCCACCACAGTACTAATGAAGTGGAGGCACAGAGCTAATGCCTGCTCCCTTGTTTATATAACATTAAAATAAGAACAAAAAAAAATAAAGGAAAGTAGCAAACCTCTAAACTCCATTAAAGTAAAATCTTGGTAAAAGCTTGATCTCATAACTTACAAATAAAAAAAATACTTTCCAGGCTTTTAGTAATTACTGCCGTGAAATGTAAAAGTATTTTTTAAAAAAAATCTAGCTTTCCAAATTGGATGTACAAGTATTTACAAGCAAACTGATACTACTTCAAGAAACTGGGCTCTGAAAACACAAATTTATTTCGAAAGGGTCAGTTGAATGAGTGGATTGGGAACTTAGTATAGTAGCATCCTACTGAATTTTGGTAATTTAGGGAGTAACATTTTAATCTAGAACATAAGGTGAGGATAGTTATAAAACTATAGAAGTCAATGAAAGCAATCTAAATGACTAAATTTTATTTTAAAGTATTTAATCACTCTAAATGAAAGAAGAGAGCAAATACTATGGAATGTGAAAAGGGTAAAAAATGCAATATGGCATACAATTAATTATTAATAATTTCATTATACAAACATTAGCTAAGACTCCAATACAATGGCAAAAATGACATAATGACATTTTAGCCTGTGTAGGTCACCCAAAATAAAATTCAGATTTTATTTCTGAACACATGCTGAAGATGTCATTTCACCTTTAGTCACCTTGAAAAATATTCATGACATATCTTGTTTTATTTGTAAGCATATAGTGTGAAAGAAGTGTTTCTCACTCTGCAGGGAACAGAACAGCCTCCCACAATGACTGGGGTAAGTTGATAAGGGTCCCAGGGTGGGGAAAAACTTATGGGCAAATAAATGAAGGGTTCCTGTGTTAAAAGAAATAATAGAAACTATGCACATAGCTGCTTCCCATAGAAGTGACCTGGTACAGACTTGAGAAAACTTACACTGTTTGGATAGAAATAAACAGAAGCTGCTGACCCCTATTGTTCAATTAGGAAAGAGCTGGAAGTTGCTGAGGTGGGGGGAGATCCTGTAGGAGAAGCAGCAGTCTCAACTAACCTGGACCCCTGAGATCTCTGGATCACCAACAGGCAGCATAGACCAGCTGAGAAGAGGCAGTCAACACATCTACAGCAGCGGACTGCTGGTACTGGCTTCAGTCGGAGAAGATGTACCTAACCCTTAAGGGACTGGAGGCCCCAGGGAGTTTAGAAGTCTGGTGGGGTATAGGGTATGTCTTCACAGAGACAGGGGCAAATGGTGGGTGGGTAGAAGGAGGTACAGGATGAGGAAGAGTTGGAGGATAGACTAGGAGGGGGATAAAATCTGCAGTGTAAATAAATAAATAAAAAGAAATAATAAGGAGAGCAGAAAAATGGTCTGGGCGACAGGAGCCAAGCCTGGTTTTACTAACTGAGTAACTGCTATGACTGAACCTGACCTGATTTCGGTATAAAAGTGATTAAATTGAGGTTTTTCTCAAATATCGTTTTCTTGACCGTATGTATTTGTGTTTAAAGATCAGAAAAAGTTTGAGTACAAAAATAAAAATCAAAAAGAAAAGCAAAAAAGAAATTGTAAAAAATAGTTAAAGCTTTTGTAACTGAAGCTACAAAATATCGAAAAATAATTAATGTGCAGTAAGAGTATGCAGTTAGTGTCTTAATTGCAAGAAAATTTGTCTGGAAAAAAAAAACTAGTTGATGAACAAGATCAGTAGAGAGGACAATACCCTTTGAAAAAGGGAAGCAAGTTAGAAACATTCTGTATCTCATTTTTGGGAGACAGGAAATAGAAAAAGAAAGTTATGTGGCTTGAAAATAATTTCAATTTTCAAAGATTCTTCTAAAAGATTATGTTAGCCACATTACTCACAGAAGACTGGGAGAAAAAATATCATTTGTAACCAGTATTTTATTCAAGTTTACTTTAATCAATATGCTAATGTATAATTTTAAAATGTCCCTTTAGTTATTGGGCTTTACATGACAAGAAAATAAAAATATTCTCATATATGGGGTAAAGATTACTATACAGAGTATGTTTGTTTAGGACATCAAATATGTGGGTGAGAACACAGACAGCAGACTTATTTTTTCATATAATATTTATTGTGTAGCAAGACATTTGAATATTTATTCTTTTACTGTTTTTGAAGCTTCCAATAGTCATTGTGTATTGTAATGATAAAAAAATATGACCACTGTTGGAGCTCTCTGGCATCATTTTTTCAGGTAGCTTATATTTATACTATCATATCATCTGCAAATAGTGATATCTTGATTCCTCCTTTCTAAATTGTATCCCTTTTTTGATTAATTGCTCTGTCCAGAACTTCTAGTACTATATTGAATAGGTAGGGAGAGAGTGGCCAGCCTTTTCTAGTCCCTGAAGTTAATGGGATCACTTCAAGTTTCTTTTCATTTAGTTTGATGATGGCTATTAGTTTGCTGTATATTGCTTTATTATATTTAGGTGTGGGACTTGAATTCCTGATCTGTGCAATACTTTTAGCATGAATGAGTACTGTATTTTGTCAAAGGCATTTTTAAGCATGCAGAAAGATATCCATACTTTTTTTTTCCTTTGAGTTTGTTAATGTAGTGAATTACATTGATGAATTTCAGTACATTGAACCACCACTGCTCTCCTGGGATGAAGCCTACATGATCATGGCAGATGATAATTTTGATGTGTTCTTGGATTCTGTTTGTGAGAATTTTAGAGTAATTTTACATTATACATATATTCATAAGAGAAATTGTTATGTAGTGGCTGGATATAAAATTATCTCTTACAAACCAGTAGCCTTTCTCTACTTAAAGAAAAAAAAACTGAGAAAGAAAATAGAGAAACAGCATCCTTCACAAAAGTTACAAAAGATATAAGATATTTTGGTGTGACTCTATCCAAGCATGTGAACCATCTTTATAACAAGAACTTCAAGTCTCTGAAGAAAAAAAATCAACAAAGATCTCAGAAGTTGAAAAGATCTCCCATGGTCATGGACTTGCAGGATTAATATAATACAAAGCACCATTTTGCTGAAACTAATCAACAGATTTAGTGCAATCCCTATCAAAATCCCAAATCAATTCTTTATGGAGTTATAAAGAACAATTTGCAAATTTATTTGGAGAAAGAAAAGACCCAGAATTGCTGAAACTGAACTCCAGGGAGAATCACTATTCTTGAGCTCAAGCTGTATTTCAGAGCAATCATGATGAAAACTTCATGTTATTGGTACAGAGACAGGCAGGTAGATCAGTGAAATAGAATTGAAGACCAATAAATGAACCTACACAACTATGGTCACTTGATCTTTCACAAAGGAGCTAAAGCCACCCACTGAGAAAAAAATAGCAATTTCAACAAATGGATATAGTTACACTGGAGGTCAGCATGGAGAAGAATGCAAATTGCCCCATTCTTATCTCCTTGTACAAAGCTCAAGTGCACGTGGATCAAGGAATGTCACATAAAACCAGATGTGTTCAATCTAATAGAAGAGAGAGTGGGGAAGATCCTCAAATACTTGGACATAAGGGAAAACTTCCTGAACAGAAGACTAATGGCATATACTCTAAGATCAAGAATTGACAAAGAGAACCACATAAAATTGCAAAGCTTTTAAAAGCAAGCCACTGTCAATAATACATAACAGCAATGCATAGATTGGAAAAAGATCTTTATATCTGATAGAAGGCTAATATCTACTATATAGAAAAAACTCAAGAAGTAAGACTCCAGAGAACCAAATAACCCTATTACTGTTGGGGTACAGAGGTTAACAAGAAATTCTCACCTGAGGAATCTGACATGGCTGAGAAGCACTTAAGGAAATGTTCAACTACATCAGTGATCAATAGAATGCAAATGAAAATGAGTCTGAGATTCTACCTCACACCAGTCAGAATGGCTAAGATCAAAATCTCAGGTGACAGCAGATTTTGGTGAGGATTTGGATAAAGAGAAACACTTTTCCATTGCTGGCAGAATTGAAAGCTGGTATAACCACTCTGAAAAGTAGTCTGGAAGTTCATCAGAAAGTTGGAAATTGTTTTAACTGAAGAACCAGCTATACCACTCTTGGGCATATACCCTAATGATGTTCCAACATATAACAAGAACATATGCTCTACTGTGATTATAACAAACTTATGTATAATTGTCAGAAGCTAGAAACAATTAAATGTTCCACAAAAGAAGAATGGAGCAGGGTCACAGGCCTGGTGAGACTGTGCTGTGAGTAGCCAGAGCACAGAGAGGTCTGGGCCGAGCACATGAAAAGCAGGAAATCCGACATATGGACTCAATTTATATCCGGAGGGCCAATGTGTGCAGAACAAATGCTCAGGTCATCTGCCACCGGGAACAGCAGAGATCCAGGCACACAGACCAGGTACATGGGAGAGACGGGAACTAATCACTGACAACAAGATCACCTATAATCACAGACAACATGATGGCAAGAGGAAAGCTAAAGAACTTACCCAATGGAAAACAAGAGAACCTGGCAACACTAGAACCCTTCTCTCCCATCACAGCGAACAGCAGAATGCCAAACATTCCAGAAAAAGAAGACTCAGACCCAAAATCATACCTCAAGATGATGATAGAGATCCTGAAACAAGAACAGGAGGAAAAGCATAAAGAAATAGAAGCTTTTAAAGAGGAAACAAGAAAAACACTGAAAGAAATTAAAGAACTAGAGGAAAACAGAACCAAAGAGATGAAGGAATTGAAGAAAGAATTTAAAGTGAAAATGGAAACAATAAAGAAAACACTAAAAGAGACAACCCTGGAGGTAGAAAACCTAAAAAAGAAATCAGTAGACACAGATGCAAGGATCTCCAAAAGACTACAAGAAATGGAAAAGAAAAATCTCAGGGGCCAAAGAAAACATAGAAAACATATCCATGACACAATGAGAAGACCAAACCTAAAGATAATAGGAATAGAAGAGGGTGAAGAATATCAACTAAGAGGCACAGTAAATATCTTCAACAAAATCATAGAAAACAATTTCCCTACCCTTAAGAATGAGCTGAAAATGAGCATAAAAGGATCTGGCAAAAATGTATTCATAAACCTTTATGCAAAAATGCTTAAAATCTGTACATTTATCTTTGCTTTTTAAAATAAAGTTGTTCAATTTAATAAAAAATATTGTAAAATAAAATTTGAGGTGTACAAATTTCATAATGACCTCACAAACCTTTAGATAATTTATATTAATAATTATAAACAAATTTATAATTAAGATAATGGGTTAGGTGAACGAAAAGAGGTCTGTTCCATAGGAGGGTCCAGGATAGCTTTTTTTTATAGTTATAGGGAACAGACTTAGGCGAGACACTCTTCCCATGTGTATTTTTCTGTAAAGAACAAAGCAGAGGAAAAGCTAAAAGAGGTTGATGAAACTAGAACAAATTTGGATTATGTAGTGGGTAAGAGGCTATACTAAGTGAATTCCTACAAATTCATGAGACTTTAAGGTTTATCTTTATTCCAGATATCTTTTACTAGAATAAGTACTTGTTGGTTTTCTAGGAAAAATTTAAAAGTTTTGTAATTTTACCTAAATGGGTTCTTTTTGCCCATACTCACTATACAGAATGAGGAGTTCTTAATCATTCGAGTGTATCAGAATTGAACTTTTACAGTATTGATGACTCACAGGCTTTAATTTCTCTCCTGCCACTTTTTGTTTTAATACTGTATCACTTCAATTTTCCTGCCATATGTATAATCTTTAAAAATATGTGGTTATATGTATATAAATATACATAAACATATATTAAGATATTTGAATATATACATATGTTAGTTGAAGTATGTAATACATGTCTCAGTCTGGGATATTTTGCTTAATATGATGAGCTATATCAATTTCCTTGAAAATGCTATAGTTTTTCATTATGAATGAGAAAGTTTACACTGTGTGTATGTACCACCTCCTCCATATAAATTTCCCTGTTCATAGAACATAGGATTAGTATATGATAGCTGTGTTCACAGTGATATAATAAACACTTTATGAAAGTACTTCTGTACTATGTGGACTTAGATCCACCTTTGTATGTATAAAACTAAGTGCAGTGTAGCTGTGTCATATGCAACTTTTAATTGTAGTTCCTGAGGAAATTCTGTACTGATCTGGGCTCTGCCACCTTGCTGTCCCTCTTCTGAATACTTGGATTGGTCTATTCTGTTAAAAAACAGAAACTTTGTAGTGTGTTGTTGAAACTTTCTGCATTGTTTTTTGTAGATTGTTGGTCAGGTAGAGGTTATAATTATATCAGGGATATTTTAGTCTTTAGGTTCTGAAAAAGTATGTCAGCAAACTTCTGTTGGCATCTTAGGCCCTAATGTCTTTAATCTCCTCCCTTTTTATCTTAAGGAATTTGTGAGACCCACTTCAGTGTATGGCTAAGATCAAGTTTTTAACATGCCACATTATGTGGTTTGCACTCAGAGCTTTCTCTCATCTACCTACTGGTATTCATATGTCAAATTTTAGAAAAGTCATGTGGCTTCCAGGGGAGCTTATTCAGCAAGGCACCCTTCACCTTTAGAGGTGGCTAACTGCCACCATAGCAGGAACGTTTTTAAAAAGTCTTCTTACTTGTCACTGTTCCTGTCAAATCTTGAGAATGGATTTTCCCAACACTTACATAGTTTATGAAACCAAAGTTCCTTTACGGCTGGACTACATATTTGTTCGGCAATATATCTAATGCTGGTTGTATTTTTTGAGTGTCTGTTTTGTTTTCTAATTGATTTTTAGTTTTCATCTCTCCCTCTACTGATACATATATCTGCTGTGTGATTGTGGTCTTTTGTATTGCCTTCAGAGGCTGAGGCAGAGACACTCTTTCATGTTGCTGTATCATGAATCCCTACTTAAACCTCTACTCAGGTAAAGCTGGATGCTTAGTTCCCAGCAAAGAAAACATAAAAAAAATGATAGTTTAGTAGAGTTGTATATTGTCAAACCTGCTGTTTATTAACATGCAGGGGAAGCTGTAGAAGGCAGAGAAAATTTTGAGTATTCCCCCAAATTGCCTTTTGCTTCATTACATTGAGATAGCATTTCTAACCAACTCTAAAATTCACAGTTTTAAGGGGGACTTTGGTCACCATTGAGTTATTAGGTTCTGTTTCCTTCCCCATGTTGTGTTTACAAGCATGAGCATCTATGTCTGGCTTTTATTATGGGTTTTGAATTCAGATGTTTATTATCGTAGATCAAGAGCTTTTACTCACTGAAACATATTTCTAATCTTAAAATGGTTTTAAATGAAATTAAGAATTGAGATCAATAAAGGACATTCAGGAGAAATGTATTAAATAACTAAGCATAGGGTTGGGCTTTGGTAGAGTCACAATCCATTGTCACTGTAATAGCCCCAGTCATGATCTTAGTGATTTATGAACTTATTATCCTCACAGGGCTGTTAAGAAATTTAAATTAGATGACAAATCATAGGGTGGTTCCTAAGATGTGTTTCTCAGGTTTACAATTGATAAGGAATCCTGGGAATACAGAAGGTAGGATAGCCTCACTGTAAACAAAGGTTAAGAGTTTTTTTATGAGCTTTCCAGAAAATATTAGAGAAAGATAGTAACACATTTAAACCTTAGCCTGATGTATTATAATTTTAACAATTTCAAAAAATATTTCTATGACAGCACTTTTAATAACAGAAAATATAGTTATTTGTGCTGAAATTCTTTATTCTTCTGCTAGCAGGAATGTTTTATATAGAGTTTCACATGAAAAACTCTTTTATCTTTAGTTTCCCCACATTCTTCCTACCTTCTACTTTTCTCTATCTTTCTTTGTCTATCTCAGCACCACCTTTCTCCACTTCCATATAAAATACACATACCCAAACCCACCATAAACTATTTAGTGCAAGGGCTGGAGAGATGGCTCAATGGTTAAGAGAACTCACTGTTCTTCCAGAGGTCCTGAGTTCAAATCCTGGCAACGACATGACACAACCATCTGTAATGGGATCTGACGTCTCTACTAGTGTTTTTGAGAGCAGCTACAGTGTGCTCATATAAACAAAATAAATAAATATTTTTAAAAAACCTGCCTTGAAAATAAAAAGAAATATTAAAAATTTATTTACTGGTAGAGTAACCATATGACAATTTCTTGGGTTCTCTTCTCTTATGAAAAAGATTCAATACATTGCAGTTGATCTCTACAGTAGGAACAGAATAACCTCCACATGGGACTAACCAGTCTGAATGGACTCTGGCCTTTCTTTTTCTGTTCTATATTTTAAATTTTACTTTCTTTTTTCTTTCATTACCTATGATATTTACTCTTCAATAATCCCCATTCTATTTCCCGAGATTATGGCAGAAATTCTCAGAATCAGTAGGTAGCCTCATGTTTTCTTTCCTGGATAGCTTTTCATTGGGAACTTGAATTCTCATTATCTTCTTTAGAGACCTTTGGGTAGAACAAGACACATGTTTCTGATATCCTTGTAATTTTATTTGAGAAATGGTAAGATGGGTTTTGATACTTTTTATGAAAGCTTAATGCATATAACCAAGACAATAGATATCTACCAGAATAACAAACTCAGCCTTCAGAGAAAAATAGAATTTGCTATGTCATGCAGTTAAAATATTAACTTTCAGGCTTTCAGGTGCTGAGCCTTGGTCAGCATCTGCAGGGCCAGGGAAGAGCATTCAGGCTTAAACCCTTCCTAGAGACACACCTCCAGGTACTCAGTGTCAGACTCATTTCATTACTGTTTGGAAGTGATATTTGAGTGTTACCTTGTGTTTACCCAGATATTCTGTTCTATTTTGTTGTTCTTAAGGATCACTAACAATATTATTATTATTGCAATGAGGAGCAGAGAGAAGGCAAGAATCATGTCCCTGGAGAATCCAAGGGGGTTGACTGGATTGAGCCAGTCACCAACATTATGACAGAAATAAGAAATTTAACTGTTCTCAGCCAATTACAGAATAGAAATTATGTAGTAATAGGTAATAACTAGGTACAAATGAATAAGTAATAAGAAATATTTCAAAAATATGAATATAAATATTAAATATATTTGCCTAGCCATGGCTGTGAAACCTTGCTACCCAATCAAAAATTAGGCTGAAAATGAGGATTTATACAAACAAGCCAGAAGTAGTGATGATCTAGAAAATATTACATAATATTTTGACTTACACTTGGATTAAAGTATAATATAGAACAAATGAAATATAGACACTACAACTAAATGCACTAATCTAGACTATTGACTTCGCAACAAATTAAATAATCAAAATTCAATGTTTTGCCTAACAATTATGTGAGATATTTGGTAACTGTGCACACTAATTAGCCAACATCATGTGCCAGTCAATGCCTATTGGCAATCTGCCATTCACTGATTGAAAGGTATAACTGTGCCAACAATTTAAAAGTTTGAATTAATTAACAGTTTTGTTTCCTGCTTCCTCAGATTTTTCTTTGGATTAAAAACAATAGATTAAATGATTGATTGTATGCTTTAATGTGAGAAATGGTTTAGAAATATTTACTAACTTTCATTGTGCTAAAATATTAATCATCAGTAATTCAAGCTATATTTAAGGGAAAATGTAAAGTTTATTTAGCAAGGCTATAAAAGCCTTATTAAAGAGCTGTTCATAGATGTGAAATTTTATATTGTTCTTGAAGGAAAATGTGTTTGATTTAAATATTTAAGTTAGTAGAATGTCAATGCAAGGAAGATAAATAAAATTTATGTTTGATGGAGGATTACCAAGCAATATACTTCAATACATTTTGAAATGTAAGACAATCAAAGAAGGATTACAACAGGCCAAAATAACAGTGAAAGCATATCTATTAAACATGGTTTGCTATGTGAAGAGTTTGGGTTTAAACAAGAGACTGTGCTATTTAGAGGAGCAGACAGAAGTGTAGTAAGTTGATGAAACAATCAAGACAGAGAACATTTCCATGAATAAATGACAAGGCTGAGTTGTAGGATAGAAAGAATCTGTTAAGAATGGAAATATAGAAGGCATCTTTATATTATAGATCAGTTCTCAATTTTTAGGACTGACAGTTCCTGGTACAGGAGATAACATTCTACCAGAAACATTTTTATTAAATAGAGAGATGACAGCTATGCGATGGCTTCACAATCTGTGACATAAATTAGAAATATGCAACTGTTGTGATTTCTTTTGTCAGGGCCCCAGCTTAGGGTTATGTGAGAGCACTAAGGCTGGAGTGGGTGAATGGGTGGAGGAGCACCCTATAGGGTCAAAGGGAAGGTGGGGGAAGGGATGGGGGTGTTTTATAGGGTCCACTGGGAAGAGAAATATTATTGGAAATGTAAACAAATAAAGTGATTAATAAAAATAAATAAATACATTTTTAAAATAAAAACAAAATATAATTAAAAAACATAATAAATGAAGAATTTCAATCTAAGGCAAACTATGTCATTGAATGTTCAAGCTTCCAATTGAAAAAAAATTTTTTCTAAGAAGTGATATGAAATTTTTATTTTATAATTTAACTGCTTGTGGGAGCAGCAAAATCAAAGTGTAAAGAACATTTAATTGGGAAATTTAAATTTTATTTAAATATGTCTACTATTTCTAGTCTATAAGTTGTCTTTAATTAAGAGAAATTTTCAAGTGGGAACAAGTTTTACATACTTTGTGCAACTTTTGAAAGTCAAATACTGGCTCAAGTCCATTCGGATTTACATTGTCATTTAATAATTGTTTGATCATTGTAACTAGCTTGATAATGTACCATTTGTATGGAAATGTTCATCTTGGCTGGAAAAATCTGACATAAATATCTTAATATTATCCAGTTTTCTTTGATAATACTTCCTATACAATTTTATTCTATTTCAATTATTTTAGATTTAGAAACAAAGAAAGACAAAATGTGAAATTCATGACTGGTTTTATTTCAGGATTTAAAGTTTAAATGGGGTAAATTTTAAACAATCTTATTCTAAAAGAATGCAAATTAAACATAGTAATTTCAAAAATGATAGAAATCTTCTACTTAATTATGGCTTGTAAATAAATACCATTGTTTACATTAAAGTTAAAATATTTAACATGCAATTTTAGTCCAAACATTTTCAATAAATTATTTTATTTTAAAATAACTATATTGAAATTATACCTAGAAGAATAGTGAAAAGATAATGTGACATCATTTCTCATAGATAGGACATCATTGATCTTCCTACAAGGAAGCATGTTCACTAAGTGGAAGCTAAAATTACACCAGGAGCAATGTGTGAGAGAAAATAATAAAAAGTGTATCTGCATCATGATGGCGAAATTCTTGCTGAAAAAATAAATGTCACAAAATGTTCTTAAAGCTAACTTTTCTTATTACACCAGAATCAGAAATGGGATTGTATTTAAGAAAATATATGAAATTTTTTTCATGGTTAATTTTGAATAGTGTATTTCATATAAATGGTTAAATAAAATTTTAAATATACTCTAATACATGTGAAATGAACTTTGGCTTTGTAATGGGAATCATTACAAGCATGCTTCCAATACCTCCTATTTATATCCATGTATCTTCTTTACATTTTATGATCTGTAGTGTATACTTTAAAGTTAATTAGCAGAATCACATTTAAAGGATGTTTCCTAGATGAACTCCAAGAAGCTTGAAGGATACCTCATACCTTCTTCACAGCCAAAACTAATCTTTAGAACTGCCTACAGACATATTATCAAGTGATATTTCTTTTATTTTCTTTAATGTAAATGTATTTATTTACTTATTTAATATTGAAAACAAAAAATAAAACTTAAACTTATAAATATAGGCATTTTCTTTGTATATTGGTAAAAGCTCATTTTCAGAAACATAGATGGTAGAATAAATATTAGGTAGGCACCTCCATGAAGTTTGACTTTCTCCAACTCTGGCAATAACAGGAAAGACCACTGAGAACAAAAGAAGGGAAACAATTGATCACAGTTGTAAGGACCATAATTTAGCCTAGGAGTTTTTCTACCCTGTTCATTTTCTATTTAAGATAATGTTTTCGTTATCTGAGAAAATAATTTTCAACATAAATAATAGAATTCAACCCTTGGGAAACAGTGCATCTGCTCCTTACTCTACAGCATCCATCCTCTGAATCAGCAATGCATAAGAAGTTCAGAACACCACATCTAATTGTTCGGTCTTAAAGGGGAAGACTCCTGTACTGCTCATCTTGAAATAGCTTGCCTGTCTGTCAAAAATAGCAAGTGAACAAGGAGCTTGTTAGCATAGGCTGCAGCAAAAGTAGGAAAATAATACAAATGTCACTGGATTTAATGTATTGAATATATTGAAAGCACTGACAAGTGTAATTTAAAAATAAAATAAAGACCTGAAAAATTTATACCATATGAAGTTAAACTAGTGGAGTTAAAAATATATTAAGCATGAGAACTTTGTAGATTACTAGTGAATAAAAGAAAATTTAATGACACCTTCTTATTTTAACATTTTTAATGTTTCGATGGATATCATTTCTTAAGATATGCTAAGTTTATTCCCATACATACAGATAAGAAAATATTTATAATATATTTTTATAGAACAGAGAATACTTTTTAAAAACATCTTTTAAAAATGTACTTGCTGAGTTAACATCTAAGATTTTAATAATGGCTGGTTCTCCTATGTCTGTAAAGTAGGTGCACTGTTAGTCAAAGACCCTCTTCTCTCCTAGCTCAGCTTCTTTGAAAACAGTTTCTACTGAACTGTAGGCTCTCCACTAGCTATGCTGATAATTAGAAGAGAAGTGTTCAGATTTCTCTGGAAGCTTACATTGAATCTGTGAGAGAAAAAAGGTGACTATTAGCTATAGTAATATAATGCAATGATTATAGTGACTAGAGACTATTTCTGCAGGGTGAATGGTGGATAAAATGACAAATGACCAGAATGGAAGGAGAGTAGGGTTGCACTTAGTTTATAGCTATGGAAGACCTCTTTGATAACTCTTAGAACTTTATAGGTCTTTTTTCTATATCCTTTGAAAACCACTCATAGTCATGTTAACAATTTTATGTGTAGCAAGACAATAATTAAGCATGGAGGCTTCAGAATATTCTATTTTGTAAATGTGATGTGAATTTGTCAATTTTAAAAAAAATGAAGCACTTTTCATACATTTATTCTAGACCAATTTTTTCTTCTTTTAAACGATTTCTCAAAATTTGAGGGTAGAACCAATGATATGGTCAAAATCTCCCCATTGTCTTTCCTCTGCCCTTGTGAGGCTGTGTAATGCCTTTTTTTCTTGCTTATTAATTAATCTGTGATAGGAAAAAGAATGACTTGTGTAGAACCTCAACAATGTTCCTAAAAGTGACCCATGTCTTCCTTTTTAAAACAGAGAATGTTTTGTGACCTCCAAACACAGAAATTAAGAATATAGGTTGCTAATAAATGACCTTTAAAAATGGAGAGAAAGCAGCAGATTTTTCTGGTTAACATAATGTTTACAGACATTCCTCTTAAATGTAGATGAGGAATATGAGTAGAATTGTCATAACTCTGGTGGCCAAGTAATTTTAGCACATTAAAATCTTTCTAGTCCTGACCTACAGGGCTGTTACATAATAAATGTACATTGACTGATTCATAAAATGGGTAAAAAATTCTTACAGCTGTCACAAAATATTATACTTTTAACCACATTGTTTTGAGAGGGATAATAAGGAAATTTATTGGAATTCATTGAAAATATAATCAAAATATTTTTATTTTGATTACTCCTTACTTTTTAATCATTTTATTGGATATTCTCTGTATTTATATTTCAAATGTAATCCCTATTCACCCACTCCATTCTTGCTTTCATGAAGATGTTCCCACTCCCATCTTGGAGTGCCTTGGCATTCCCCTACACTGGAAAAATAAGCCTTCACTGGATCAAAGACTTTCCTTCCATTGATGCCAGAAAATGCCATCCTCTGCTACATATGGAACTGGAGCCATTGGTCTCTCCATGTGTACTCATTGGTTGGTGTTTTAGTCCCTGGGAGCTCTTGGAGGTTGGGTTGGTTTATAATGTTGTTCTTCCCATGGGGTTGCAAAAGCCTCCGGTCCTTTCTCTAGTTCCTCCTAGAGCATTGGGGTCCTTGTGCTCAGTCAAATGGTTAGCTGCAAGCAATCTCATCTATATCAGTATGGCTCTGGCAGAGCCTCTGAGGAGACATCCATATAAGGCTTCTACCAGTCAGCATTTCTTGGTATCAGCAATAGTGAGTGAGTTTGGTGACTGAATGTGGGATGGATCCCCAGGTGAGGCAGTCTCTTGATGATCTTTTCTTCAGTCCCTGTTCCTCTATTTCTCCCTGTATTTCCTCCCACTTTCTGGACTTTCTTCTCTGAGCTTCATGAGGTTTGTGAATTGTATCATTGGTATTCCAAGCTTTGGGACTAATATTGACTTATCAGTGAGTACATACCATGTATGTTCTCTGGTGATTGGGTTACCTCACTCAGGATGACAGCTTCTAGTTTTATCCATTTGCCAAAACAGGTCAATAATTAGAGTTCTTGCATGAAAGTATATGAGGCAAAACATTCAAAGAACATAGAACCATAAAATCATTCATACTTCCAGTTGTCTAGATCTTTTCCAAAGGCAGACTCCATATACTATTTCTATGTGAGGTATTTCAATATTGTATATTTTCAAAGAGTTTCTTCCTAGGAAGTAGCCCATTTTTGTTGTACCTCTAAATATTTGTAATGTTAAAAATCACTAAATAACAGACTTCTGTGGACAGTTTTTTTTGACAAGATAATGGGAAAGTTATATGGTATATGCAGTATCATTAACTATAAGTTAGAAGATAAAACCAAAATCTTCATTGTCAGAACAGAGTGAAGAGAAACCTGAGCACTCAGTATTATTGCTAAGCAATGGAGTCAACCAACTCCCAGCAGTGTCATTTAGTAAATGACTTTACTGTTTGATTTCTTTGCAGCTAAAAGCAGCCTTACTAGAATTTTTGCCAAGGCCAGATGGCTTTTGTGGTTGTCCACAGAGAGACTTTACCAGATTTCTTCTGACTACTAATTGCCCATCCATCAGGCATATTGGGCAACAGTTTAACACTGTTTACTGGTTTTACTGTGCAGGTGTGGAGAGAACATGTGTAATCCACAATTTTTGAGATACCATTCAACATAAGCCTTAATATCTGTTGGCCAGTAAGGTTGTATTTAATAGGCATTAGTGATGGATTTTAAAATTGTAAGTCAACCAAGAAATTATTCCAAAATAAAATAGAGAAAGGACACATATGGCCATAACAATAGTGTACTCATGGCAGTGCTTCAAAGAACATTCTTGTGTGACAGATATTGTGAAGTCCTTTTATTATGTGCCTTATGGATTTTCAGTATGATGCATTTTATACCCAATTATGCTACTATTTTAATGTTCTATAAAAATTCAGTACTGATGTTTAGATCCATAATTTATACTCAACAGAAACATTAGCCATGAGGAACAGACAAGCAGAGTCTGACCCAAAAATAAAGGTAAATATATTGATCAATAGGGAATGTATATGATAGAAAATGATAGGGGTTCCACACAAAGTGATTCAGTTTTAAAATAATCAGGATGGTATAAACCCTTAGAAAATCACACATATCTATAGGAAAAGGTATAAAATTTTGTCCTGATCTCATTGAACACTGAGGCTGTGGATGGTTTATTAACCATGTGCCTCCTTTATGAAGATAGGGAGTGTGCTTTTACACCCCTTTCAAAAATTATTTAATTTTGACAATTTCTAACATGCTTACAATGGAATATGATTATATGAGCCCCCCCTTTCTCCCTTCTCCTTCTACTTCTCTTATTTTTCCAGCAGCAAGTCAAATAAAGTTCTAAGAGTTATCAAAGAGGTCTTCCATAGCTATAAACTAAGTACAACCCTACTCTCCTTCCATTCTGGTCATTTGTCATTTTATCCACCATTCACCCTGCAGAAATAGTCAAATTATTACATATCCTTTTAAAATGATACATTGCAAGTATTCTAACCCGTACCCTTGTGGGCAAACCACAAGCTTCCAAGCTTATACCAAGCAAGTGCTAGTGTACACACATTAATAGATCCAGCTGTTAGAACTACATTGAAGAATATTCTTAGTCCAAGCATCAAGGTGAGCATGTTGTTTTCTTAGATACTGCACAATAAACTCTTGGATATCATATCTATGGTTCATGATCTCATGGGTATAGAAAAACTTGACATTCTGCAAATGCTAGAATTGCCAAAATTCTATTTTGAAGTAATACATATTCTTTTAAAATTATTTTTTTCATACTTCTCCAGGTTAGTTTTTATCACTAACTTAATACAACCTGAATAGTTAGCCTGAAAAGAAAGAACCTCAAATAAATAATTGTCTCAATCATATTTTTCTGTCACCATGTCTGATATATTTTCGTGGTTTATGATTTATAAGGAGACCCTATCCATCTGTAGCCACTATGATTCTTACACATATGGTTCTGTCCTATAAAAGAACATTCACCGAGTACAAGCCTGTTAAAAATACCTAATAAGGAGTGTTTTCCTATGATTTCTGCAGGTTCTTGACTTTGTTCCCTGCCTTGAGTTCCTCTGTGATATATAATGACCATAAAGTTTTATTCAAATAAACCCCTTTCACTCAAATTTTGTTTAGTAAGTCATGATTATTACAGCAACATTAAGAAAACTAAAACTTAACTTTCTGCTTTTGGGTTGTTGTTTTTCCTAATACAAAGAAATATGCATCTACTTCTCCTTCTCTTCAAATTTCTTCTCTTTATACTCCCCCTCTTCGTTCTCCTCCATTTGATCTTCTTTCTTTTATTTTTATTTTATTTTTTATTTTGCTTTACAGTAACCAATTACTTTTAACAGGTGAACTTGATCATGAGCATGTGGCCTTTTACAGGTTTTATATCATTACTTCGTAGTATGTCACTGTAGGACTTGACCCTCACTATGTAGCTTTCCAATGGACACCTACCTGGGAGTCAATAATGTACAGGAGATGCAGTCTCACAATCTTGGGTCTTAGTTGCATTCAGAAAGCTATATCTCATTTAACTTAGACAACATTATTGAGAATATGATTCTCTTCATTAGTTAAAGCTAAAGATGGGTGAGATAACTTATCATGAATTTGGGGTACTCAAAAACAGAGCACAATCACACAATTTATTAGACAAGCAAGTTAGTGCTAATTATTTCAACATTTGTTTTTAAAATCATTGAAATGATGACGATGATTATGATGATAATGATTGATGATGATGATTATGATGATAATGATTGATGATGATGATGATGATTTATGTCAATGATGATGACATTTATAATAGCCTTTTACATGGCTATTATAATGTTAATGTTATTATATTATAATGTTAATCTCTAAGAAACTGATAGTAGAAAACTGATAATCAGAGATAATAAATCAAATAGGAAAGGGAAAATAGGATGATGTTATTAATTGGTGTTAAATTCTAGTTCAAAAGAATTGAGAAGTTCTGGAAAGTTTTTGCACCATAGTATGAATAATGGCAATATTTTGTTTCTTTCACAAATCTAGAATGAATGTGTCTTAATGAATTTTTGTTTAAGCAGTAAAGTGATAAATGCTTGAGGAGAGAGATATATCTACTGAAAGATACTGTACAATGAATATATATACCAAAACATCAGGATACCTCATAAATTATATATTTTAATGTTTATTTTTTAAAAGGGAATTTCAATTCAAATAAGATCTAATTTTATAAGATCCTCATGTTGATAAGATAATATGCATAGAGTTTTAGGCTTAATTACTGGCATATGTAAATATTCTACATTAAGTATTAAATTTACTATTATATAATTATATGGTATATGAGTAATCACATTTTGATATGAGGATAAAATTCTCTCATGTGTGTGTTTAAGAGGCACAGTATGTGATATGCTGTAAAGCACAACCAACCCTAGCCAGATTTTGGAGTACTGTAAGCACTAAGTCCAGAGTTCAAAGTTGTGAGTGTTCTAGGTGATCAACACTACCACAACATGTAAATGCCATTGCTGTCACCTATATTGGGATTCATTTTGAAATCTGTAGAACTTGATACCTGAATTTAGCAGCAGGTTTTTATGCAGATTTTGAGAAAAAACATCAGAATAATGAAAGCATCAAGTCTTCAGTCCTGATAAGTACCTGGGAAGTATTAGGGGCTTAATAAGACCATTGTGATGTCTGTAGGGCTGACTGTATCAGCCAAGTGAGGTGAGAAACAGGTATCAAATAAGTTCTTTCCATTTGATAGTTACATTTGGATGAAAAAAAATAGAGATGCAACAACAGCGATGGAATTTTTCTATATACCCTGAAGATATCATGTCAAGGGCACGTAGGACAGAGCCACTGACAGACAGAGATTCCATACACAAAGATTCCAAACAAGACTGCATTGCAATAGTTCAGCATTTTATGATTAGCAGTGATTGTTTCTCTCTTTCTTATCAAGTCTCCTAATATAGACCATAGTTAAGCAGAGTTCACCATGACAGGGATCTGCTGCAGGAGGATTACCATGGCAATCATTTATACAAACTATCCCCATCTCACCTCACATGAATGCAGTTCATGAGATTTCTTTAAACAACATCCTTACAATGTGAATGCCTTGATCTTGAGTACTTTGGCATACATGATAGAGTTTACATATGTTTACTGTGGCATGCTACACTTTAGCCAGTGTATTTGAGCACATTGCTTAATCTTGGTTTATTTCAGACCTTTGTCACTAAAATACAGGAAACATGTTACTTAGGCATGAATGAAGACAGAAGGTGCAGTACTAATTGGAAAACTGTGCACAAAATAACTCCTCCAAAGTTCTGTTATCTTCATTCACCTGACTTAATAACATTGAATCTAGTTTTGAGCAGCCAAAACGAAGTAGAAATAAGCTTGTGTCATAATGCTTACTCGGGCTAAACTGGAAAGATGGACTTGTTTTTTTGTATATAAGATAATGATATTGAAAACTGACATTATATTATGGTGGTTGTTTTAAAATTCTTGTTGTTCTATTACTGCATTTCATCAAAATAGTAAATGCTTTTTCAAATAATCCATCTCCAGTCTCTTGAGAAGTGGTATAATTCATTTTTCTATGATATAAAAACTAGTACATGATATGTAATCAGTCTTCTAAGTTATTGGGTGAATGTCTCAGAACCATTATTTCTGCATTTTCAGATCCCATTATTTTTGTGTACTCTTATAGGTTTGTATCTTAAGTATAGTACAATTATTCTCAGAATGACCTTCCCAGTATTCGAGGCCTGTGTAGACAAGATGCACACAGCAGGCCACCATCCTAGACCTCCCTATAATCACAAAGTTACTATTAAATTCTTGAGGATGTTAGACAAGATTTCCATGAATAATGGTTTCATATAGAACTGCAGATGCCTCCTTCAAACCAAGCCATTCCCAGACACAAAATCCTAAATATGTAACAGTCACCTCTTCTGAATACAGCAGGTTGCCTATAAAAGAAAGGTTATAAATAGATATCATGGCTGGCAGAACAAATTCTCAGGACAAATGCCACCAGGAAGAGCGGAGATACATGGACACAGGCCTGGTGAGATAGTGCTGCAAGTAGCCATGGTGCAGAGAGGTCTGGGCTGAGCACTCAAAAGCACAGCCCCACCATATTGGTTCGGGATAGCAGGAATTATGCAGTAGGGACGGGGTATCCAACTACAATGCCAATGAGTGCAAAACATTAGACCTTCTGCCACCGGGAACAGCAGAGATCCAGGGACACAGGCCAGGTACACGGGACAGACAGGAACCAATCACTGACAAGACCACGTATATTCATGAATAACAAGATGGAAAGAGGAAAGCGAAAGAACTTACCCAATGGAAATGGAAACCAAGACAACCTGGCAACACCAGAACCCAGCTCTCCCATCAAAGAAAACAGGGATGCCAAACACTTCAGAAAACAAGATTCAGACACAAAATTATACCTCAAAATGATGATAGAGATCCTTAAACAAAAAAAAAAAAAAATGAAGGAATTGAAGAAGGAATTTAAAATGGAAACAATCACGAAAACACTAAAAGAGACAACCATAGAGGTAGAAAACCTAAAAAAGAAATCAGGAGTCACAAATGCAAGCATCTCTAACAGACTACAAGAGATGGAAGAGAGAATCTCAGGGGCCGAAGACAACATGGAAAATACAGACAAATCAGTCAGAGAAGATGCAAAAGACAAAAAGCTCCTAACCTGTAATGTACAGGAGATCCAGGGCACAATGAGAAGACCAAACCTAAGGAAAATAGGAATGGAAGAAGGCAAGGAATATCAAATAGGAGGCACAGTAAATATCTTCAAGAAAATCATAGAAGTAAACTTCCCTACCCTCAAGAATGAGATGACCATTACCATAAAAGAAGCCTACACAACTCTAAATAGATTGGACCAGAAAAGAAATTCCTCCCAACACATAATAGTCAAAAAGCTAAGTACCAAAGCAAATAAAGAATACTAAAAGCAGTAAAAGAAACTGGTCATGTAACATATAAAGGCAGAGCAATCAGAATGACACCCGATTTCTTATCAAACACTAAAAAAGCTAGAAGATCCTGGACAGACATCATGCAGACCTTAAGAAAACACTAGTGTCAGCGCAAACTGCTATACCCAGCAAAACTATCAATCACCATAGATGGCGAGATGAAAATATTCCAGGAAAAAACTAAATTTACACAATATCTGACCACAAACTCAGCACTACAATGAATTATAGGTAGAAAACCCAAACAAGGAGGGAAACTACATTTTAGTACAAACAAGAAAATACCTAAGCAAGAAAACCAAAAGAAGAAATACACACAGGCACAATTCTACTTCTAAAAGCAAAAACATAAGGAAATAGCAACCACTATTCATTAATATTTGTTAACATAAATGGACTCAGTTCCCCAATAAAAAGATATAGGCTCTCAGACTGGATACATAAACAGAATCCAGCATTTTTCTGCATACAGGAAACTCATCTCAGAGACAAAGACAGACACTGTCCAGAGCAAAAGGATGGGGGAAAAAACCTTCCAAGTAAACAGCCCAAAGAAGCAAGCTGGAGTGGCCCTTCTGATATCAAATAAAGTAGATTTGCAAATAAAGGTTTTCAAAAAGTCAAGGAAGGACACTTTTTACTCATTAGAAGGAAATTTTATCAGGAAGAACTCTCAATCCTTAACAAATATGATCCAAATTAAAAAGCACACATATTTATAAAAGAAACCCTATTAAAGCTCAAAATATACATTGGACCCCACACAATTATAGTGGAAAACCTTAACAACCCACTCTCATCAATGGACAGATCATAGAAACAGAAAAAAATATAAGGAAAAATAGAAACTAGCGGAGGTTATAAAAAAATTGGAATTAATATAAATCTACAGGACATTTCATCCTAAAACAAAAGAATGCAACTTCTTCTCAGGACCTCATGGTACCTTATCAAAAATTTACCAAATAATTGGTCACAAAAGAAACCTCAATATATATAAGAAGATTGAAATACCCCCATGCATCCTATCAGATTACCATGGTCTAAGGCTGGTCTTTAAAATCAACAAAGACAACATAAAGTCCATATACACATGGAAAACACCCAATGCTCTATTAAACAATAGCATTGACAAAGAAGAAATAAAGAAAGAAATTAAAGATTTTCTAGAATTTAATGAAAATAAAAACACAACATACCCAAACTTATGGGATGCAATGAAAGTGGCACAGAGAGGAAAACTCATAGCTCTGAGTGCATCAAAAAAGAAACTAGAGAGAGCATACACTAGCAACTTCACATCACAGTTGGAAATTCTAAAATAAAAGAAAGCAGATACCTAAGAGGAGTAGACAGCAACAAATAATCCAACTCAGAGCATACATTGACCAAATAGAAACAAATAAAAAAAAATCAGAGCTCATAAAGGCTGAAAAACTGGTGAGTAGGAGATCTAGGAACCAGGGATCAGAGAGATCACTGCAGAGTGCACACGGAAAGTGCAACCCCCGCCCTGCCCTGCCTGATCCATGGACCAGGAACAGAACTTTGGAACTTCTGTTCCCACCCAGCAACTCTGAGGCATAGAAAAGAATCTGCCACCTGGACCAGTGGTGATCCAGTAACATAGACCAGATACAAGGGAAAGGCGAGAACATATCACTGACAACAAAATGGCAAGAGGAAAGCAAAAGAGTATATCTCAAGAAAACCAAGAAAACCTGGCAACACCAGAACACAGCTCTCACATAAAAGCAAACATCGGAATGCCAAACACTCCAGAAAAAGAAGATGCAGACCTGAAATCATACCTGAAGATGCTGATAGAGATACTTAAACAAGAACGGGAGGAAAAGAAAAAAGATTCAGAAGCTTTTAAAGAGGAACCAAGAAAAACACTCAAAAGAACTCAAAGAACTAGTGGAAAACACAACCAAAGACATGAAGGAATGGAAGAGGGAATTGAAAATGGAAATTGACACAAAAAAGAAAACACTAAAAGAGATAACACTAGAGGTAGAACACCTAAAAAAGAAATCAGGAGTCACAGAAGCAAGCATTTCCAATAGATTACAAGATATGAAAGAGAATCTCGGGGGCAGAAGACAACATTGGAAACATAGACAAAACAGCCAGAGAAGATGCAAAAAACAAAAAGCTCCTAACCCAAAATGTCCAGGAAATCCAGGACACAATGAGAAGACCGAACCTAAGGATAATAAAAATAGAAGAGGGAGAAGAGTATCAACTAAGAGGCACAGTAAATATCTTCACAAAATCGTAGAAGAAAACTTCCCTAACCTCAAGAATGAGATGACCACGAGCATAAAATAAGCCTTCAGAACTCCAAATAAGTTGGGTCAGAAAAGAAATACCACCCAACACATAATAGTCAAAACACCAAGTGCCCAAAGCAAAGAAAAAATACTAAAAGCAGTAAGGGAAAAAGGTCAGGTAACATATAAAAGCAGGCCAATCAGAATCACACCCGATTTCTCAACAGAAACTATGAAAGCTAGAAGAGCCTGGGCAGACATCATGCACACCCTAAGAGAGCACAAGTGCCAGCCCAAGCTGCTATACCCAGCAAAACTATCAATCAACATAGATGGAGAGATGAAGATATTTCAAGACAAATCTAAATTTACACAGTATCTGACCACAAACCCAGCACTAAAATGAATTATAGGTGGAAAACCCAATACAATGAGGGAAAATACAGCCTAGTAAAAACAAGAAAACTCCTAAACAAGAAAACTAAAAGAAGAAAAAGACACAGACACAACTCAACCCACAAAAGCAATAATGGCAGGAAACAGAAACAACTATTCCTTGATTAATGTAAATGGAGTAAACTCCCCAATAAAGAGACAGAGGCTATCAGACTGGATACATAAACAAAACCTAGCCTTTTGCTGCATACAGGAAACTCATCTCAGAGACAAAGACAGACACTATCTCAGAGTAAAAGGGTGGGAAAAAAAACTTCCAAGCAAACAGCCTCAAGAAGCAAGCTGGAGTGGCTATTCTAATATCGAATAAAGTAAATTTCCAACCAAAAGTTATCAAAAAAGTTAAGGAAGGACACTTTTTACTCATTACCGGGGAAATCTGTCAGGAGGAACTCTCAATCCTTAACATATATGCTCCAAATAAAAAAGCACCCACATTCATAAAAGAAACCCTACTAAAGCTCAAAAAATATATTTCACCCCACACAATAATAGTGGGAGACTTTAATACCCCACTCTAACCAATGGACAGATCATGGAAACAGAAACTGAACAAGGACACTGCAAAACTAGCAGAGACTTTGAAACAACTAGAATTAATAGATATCTACAGGACATATCATCCTAAAGTAAAAGAATACACCTTCTTCTCACCACCCCATGGCACCTTCTCGAAAATTGACCACATAATTGGACACAGAACGAGCCTCCATCGATATAAGAAGTTCGAAATACTCCCATGCATCCTCTCAGATCACCATGGTCTACCGCTGCTCTTTAACAACAACAAAGACAAGAAAAACCCACATACACATTGAAACTAAACAACACTCTGTTAAATGATTGCAGGGTCAAAGAAGAAATAAAGAAAGAAATTAAGGATTTTCTAGAATTCAACGAAAACGAAAACACAACATACCCAAACCTATGGGATGCAATGAAAGCAGTACTGAGAGGAAAACTCATAGCCGTAAGTGCTTCCAAAAAGAAACTGCAGAGAGCTTACATGAGCAACCTTACAACACAGCTAAAAGCCCTAGAGCAAAAGGAAGCAGATATACCCAAGAAGAGTAGATGGCAAGAAATAATCAAAATTAGGCCAGAAATAGACCAAATAAAAACAAAAAGAACCACTGAAAAAATCAGCAAAACCAAGAGTTGGTTCTTTGAGATAATCAACAAGATTGATAAAACCCTATCAAGACTAACTAGAGGGCAAAGAGAGTATACAAATTAAAAAAATCAGAAAGGAAAGTGGAGACATAACAACTGAAACTGAGAAAATTCAAGAAATCATCAGATCCTACTACAAAAACTTATACTCCCCAAAATTGGAAAATCAGAAGGAAATAGACGAATTCATAGACAGATGCAATATCCTAAAGTTAAACCAGGACCAATTAAACCATTTAAATAACCCTATAACACATAAAAAATAGAAGAAGTCATCAAAAGCCACCCAACCAAAAAAAGCACAGGTCCAGACGGGTTCAGTACAGAATATTATAGAACATTTATTGCGGATATAACACCAATACTCTCCAAATTATTCCAAAAGTTAGAATCAGATGGAACACTACCTAAGTCATTTTTTGAATCTACAATAAGCCTCATACCTAAAATACACTAATACCCTACAAGGAAAGAGAACTTCAGACCAATCTCACTTGTGAACATTGATGCAAAAATACTCAATAAAATCCTTGCAAACTGAATCCAACAACACAGCAAAATGATCATTCATCATGACCAAGTAGGCTTCATCCCTGGGATGCATGGATAGTTTAATATAAGGAAATCCGTCAATGTAATCCACCATGTAAACAATCTCAAAGTACAAAATCACATGGTCATCTCACTAGATGCTGAGAAAGCATTTGAGAAAATTCAAAACCCCTTCACGTTAAAAGTCCTGGAAAGAACAGGAATCCAAGGTCCATAATTAAACATAATAAAAGCAATATACAGCAAACCAACAGCAAACATCAAACTTAATGGTAGGAAACTTGAAGCAATCCCACTAAAATCAGGAAATAGACAAGGCTGCCCACTCTCTCCTTACCTATTCAACATAGTACTGGAAGTTCTGGCTGCAGCAATTAGACAGCAAAAGGAGATCAAGGGGACACAAATCGGAAAAACAGAGATAAAAACATCACTCTTTGCCGATGACATGATAGTGTACTTAAGTGACCCCAAAAATTCCACAAGAGAACTCCTACAGCTGATAAACAAGTTCAGCAAAGGGGCTGGATACAAAATTAACTTGAACAAATCAGTAGCCTTCCTATACTCAAAGGACAAACATGTGGAGAAAGAAATTATGGAAAAGGTACCCTTCACAATCGTCACAAAATCTATGAAATACCTTGGTGTGACTCTAACTAAGCAAGTGAAGGACCTGTACGACAAGAATTTCAAACCTCTAAAGAAGGAAATTGAAGAGGATCTCAGAAAATGGAAAGATCTCCCTTGCTCATGGATTCGAGATATCAACATTTTAAAAATGGCCATCCAAAAGCAATCTACAGATTCAATGCAATCCCCATCAAAATTCCAACAGAGTTCTTCATGGAATTGGAAAGATCAATGTGCAATTTCATATGGAACAACAAAAGACCTAGAATAGCGAAATCCATCCTCAACAACACGAAAACATCTGCGGGAATCACTATCCCTTACCTCACTCTATATTACAAGGCAATTGTGCTGAAAACTGCATGGTACTGGTACAGAAATATGCATGTGGATCAATGGGATAGAATAGAAGATCCAGAAATGAGCCCTCATGTATATGGTCACCTGATTTTTGACAAAGGAGCCATAAACATTCAATGGAAAAAGGACAGCCTATTCAACAAATGGTGCTAGTCCAACTGGCACTCAGCATGCAAAAGAATGAAAATAAACCCTTTGTTATCTCCTTGTACAAAGCTCAAGTGTAAGTGGATTAAAGATCTCCACATTAAAACAGATACACTGAAACTATTAGATGAGAAAGTAGGGAAAACTTTAGAACATATAGGCACAGGAGAAAATTTCCTGAACAAAACACCAATGGCTCAAGCTCTAAGGTCAAAGATTAACAAATGGGACTTAGTGAGATTGTAAATTTTATGTAAGGCTAAGGCCATTTTCTAGAAAACAAAACAGCAGGAAACAGAATGAGAAAAGATCTTTACCAACTCCACATCAGATAGAGGCCTAATATCCAAGGTATACAAGGAACTCAAAAAGATAGACAGCAGAGAATCAAATAACCCTATTAAAAAATGGGGTACAGAGCTAAACAAAAAGTTCTCTGTTAAGGAATATCGAATGGCTGAGAAATATCTGAGGAAGTGCTGTAGATCCTTAGCCATCAGGGAAATGCATTTCAAAACCACCCTGAGATTCCACCTTACCCCAGTCAGATTGGTCAAGATTAAAATCTCAGATGACAACACATGCTGGTGAGGTTGCAGAGAAAGAGGAACACTTCTCCACTGTTGGTGGGGTTGCAAACTAATACAACCACTCTGGAAATCAGTCTGGCGATACCTCAGAATATTGGATATAATATTACCTGAAGACTCAGCTATTCCACTTCTGGTCATATACCCCAGAGACACCTTAGTACACAACAAAGATATATGCACCACAATGCTCATCGCAGCTCTATTTATAATAGCCAGAAGCTGGATAGAACCCAGATATCTTTCATAAGAGGAATGGCTACAAAAATTGTGGTACATTTACACAATGGAATATTACTCAGCCACCAGAAACAATGACTTGACCAAATTCTTAAGAAAATGGCTGCATCTAGAGAATATTATTCTGAGTGAGATAACCCAGTCACAAAAGAAGAGACATAATATACAGTTAATGATATTGAAATGCTAACCCCAGAGGCTCGCACTGCCCCAGAAACAACTCACAGACTGTATGAAGTCCAAGAAATAAAGAAAACAAAACAAAAAAATCTTTACACAACAAGAAAACTTTGACAATTTCCATATTATATTTTGTTTTATATGTACTTTATGCTCATTGTAACTATTAAGTTTTCAATGCATACTGTCAAACCTTTAAAAAAATCAAGTACTGACTAAAAAATGTATTAATATAGTGTTATGTAAAAATTATTTTAAAATCTGAAAAAAAGTACTGACAAAAATGTATGGTATAATTTCACACAAAAATCTGTACATTTATCTTTGTTTTGTAAAATAAATTTGTTTAAAGAAAATCAAAGAATTCAAAAAAAAAAAAAAACAAACCAGGAGCTGGTTCTTTGACAAAATTAACAAGATTAATAAACCCTTATCCAGGGTAGCTAGAGGGCAAAGAGAGAGTATCCAAATTAACAAAATCAGAAAGTAAAGTATAGACATAATAACTGAAATTGAAGAAATTGAAGAAATCATCAGTTCTTACTCAACAAAGCTAGAAAATATGGAGGAAAAGGATGAATTCCTTGATATATATCAGATTCTAAAGTTAAATCAGGACCAGGCAAACCATCTAAATAATACCACAACACCTAAAGAAAGAGAAGCAGTCATCAAAAGCCTCCAAACCAATAAATGCCCTGGTCCAGATGGATTCAGTGCAGATGACCTAATAACAATACTCTCCAAACTATTCCACAAAATAGAGTCCGATGGAACACTACCTAACTCATTTTTTGAGGCCACAAAAACCCTCTTTCCTAAATCACACAAAGACCCTACAAGGAAAGAGAACTTCAGACCAATCTCACTTATGAAACTTGATGAAAAAAAAATCAACAAAATCCTTTCACAGCGAATCCAAGAACACATCATAACAATCATTCTCTAGGATAAAGTAGACTTCATCCCTGAAATTCAGGGATTGTTTAATAAATGGAATTTCATCAATGTAATCCTCCATATAAACAAACCCAAAGAAAAATTTTACATGGTCATCTCACTGGATGCTGAGAAAGAATTTGAAAAAATTCAACACCACTTCATGTTAAAAGCTTGGAAAGAACAGGAATCCAAGGCCCATACCTAAACATAATAAAAGAAATATACAGAAAACTAATAGCCAACATCAAACTTAAGAGTGAGAAAGTTGAAGCAATCCCACTAAAATCAGAAAATAGACAAGGCTTCCCACTCTCCCCCTACCTAGTCAACATAGTATTGGAGGTCCTTGCCAGAGCAATTACACAGCAAAAGGAAATCAAAGGTTTGCAAATTGGAAAGGAAGAAGTAAAAACATGACTGTTTGCTGATAACATGTTAGTGTAAATAAGTGATCCCAAAAATTCCACCAGAGAACTTCTACAGCTGAAAAACAAGTTCAGCAAAGTGGCTGGATATAAAGTTATCTCAAACAAATAAATAGTTTTCCTCTATTCAAAAGACAAACAGGAAGAAAAAACATATGGGAAAAGATACCCTTCACCATAGTCACAAATAGTATGAAATACCTTGGTGTGAGTCTAACTAAGCAAGTGGAGGACCTGTATGACAAGAACTTCAAATCTCTGAAGAAGGAAATCAAGGAAGATCTCAGAAAATGGAAAGATCTCCCATGCTCATGGATAGGAAGGATCAACATTGTAAAAATGGCCTTCTTACCAAAAGCAGTCTACAGATTCAATGCAATCCCCATCAAATTTTCAACACAATTCTTCATAGAGTTGGGAAGAGCAATGTTCAATTTTATCTGGAATAACAAAAGACCTAGAATAGTGAAGTCCATATTCAACAACAAGAAAACATTTGTGGGAATCACCATCCCTAACCTCAAGCTATACTACAAGGCAATTGTGTTAAAAACTGCATGGTACTGGTACAGAGGTAGGCACATGGATCAATGGACTAGAATATAAGATCCAGAAATGATCCCTCACATACTTGATAACTTAATTTTTGACAAAGGAGCTGTAAACTTTCAATGGAAAAAGACAGTTTCTTCAACAAATGATTTTGGTCCAACTTGTACTCAGCATGCAGAAGAATTAAAATAGACCCTTTCGTATCTTCTTGTACAAAGCTCAAGTGCAAGTGAATCAAAGATCACGACATTAAAGCAGGTACACTGAAACTATTAAAAGAGAAAGTAGGGAAAACCTTAGAAGACATAGGCACAGGAGCAATTTTCCTGAACAGAACACCAATGGTTCATGCTCTAAGGTCAATTATTGACAAATGGGACTTAATGAGTTTGTTAAGTTTCTATAAGCCTAACAACTATGTCAGGAAAACAAAATGGCAGCCAACAGATTGGGAAAAGGTCTTTACCAACACCACATCTGATAAAGGCCTAATATCCAAGGTATACAAAGAACTCAAGAAGTTAGACACCAGAGAATCAAACAACTCTATTTAAAAAACTGGGTACTAGTTAAACAAAAAGTTCTCAGTTGAGGAATATTGAATGGCTGAGAAACACCTCAGAATGTGCTACACATCTTTAGCCATCAGTGAAATGCAAATCAAAACAACCCTGAGATTCTACCTCACACCAGTCAGAATGTCTAAAATCAAAAATTTGGATGACAACAGATGCTTGTGAGGATGCAGAGAAAGAGGAACACTCCTCCCCTGTTGGTGGAGTTGTAAACTGGTACAACCACTCTGGAAATCAATCTGTTGATTCTTCAGAAAATTGGACATAGTACTTACTACTTGTAGACCCAGTTATTCTACTTCTGGGCATATAACCCAGAGAAGCTCCAACATACAACAAAGACACATGCACCACAATGTTCATAGCAGCCCTATGTATAATAGCCAGAAGCTGGAAAGAACCCGATGTCCTTCAGTAGTTGGATACAAAAATTGTGTTATATTTACACAATGGAGACCTACTCAGGTATCAGAAACAATGACTTTATGACATTTCTTAATAAAATAGTTGTATCTAGAGAATATCATCCTAAATGAAGTAACCCAGTCACAAAACAACAGACATAATATGAAGTCACTGATAATTGGATACTAACCCTTGAAAGTACTGAACACCCCAGAAACAACTCACAGACTATATGAAGTTCAAGAAAAACAAAGATAAAAAAAAATTAAAAACTATTATGCTTAATTTTTACACACCAATATATGTTTGGCTATTTCCAGGTTATATCTTGTTGTACATGTACTTTATGTTCTACTGTAAAAAATGTACAGGTGAGAGATGAGTAGAAACTTTTAATATATGGTGTTTTATATCAATAAAGTGATAAATGTGAACAGCTAACACTAGTTTTTAAAAACAACTTTATTTTAAAAAACAAAGATAAATGTACAGATTTTAAACATTTTTTGCTTAAAATTATACATTTTTTGTCAGTACTTTTTTTGAGACTTTGAACCAACTAGATTTAATAGATATATACAGAACATACTATCCTAAAGTAAAAGAATACACCTTCTTCTCACCACCCCATGGCACCTTCTCGAAAATTGACCACATAATTGGACACAGAACGAGCCTCCATCGATATAAGAAGTTCGAAATACTCCCATGCATCCTCTCAGATCACCATGGTCTACCGCTGCTCTTTAACAACAACAAAGACAAGAAAAACCCACATACACATTGAAACTAAACAACGCTCTGTTAAAGGATAGCAGGGACAAAGAAGAAATAAAGAAAAAAATTAAGGATTTTTTAGAATTCAACGAAAATGAAAACACAACATACCCAAACCTATGGGATGCAATGAAAGAAGTATTGAGAGGAAAACTCATAGCCCTAAGTGCTTCCAAAAGCTAACACTATTAAGTTTGGAAGTCAATGGCATTAGTAATACTAATGTGTTTTCTGAATATGCTAGCCTTTAACAGGACAGATGCTTTGACATAACAACATGGAAAAGGGTAAAGTCTCCAGAAAGGGGAAATGCACTCAACTATGAGGCAGGTGTCACTCTCTAACTTTCTACCAGTTTCATTTGCAATGTTTGTAATGGTGTGAATGTGAAAACAGATAAAAGCTTCAGGAAAAAAAAATCAGTTCAGAAACAGAAACAAAAATTGGGTGTTTTTTGTACTTCAATCATCTTCATACTATATACTGTATTCTAAAATTGTACATTTGAATCTTCATTTCATGAATTTATTTTTTGCTTATGATTAAAATAACATATAAAACATTTTTATTTGTTTTTTAAAACAAAATGTTTTATTCATTTAACATTTCAGAAATTGTTACCCTCCCAATTCCCCTCACAGAGTTATTCATTTAATTCCCCTTCCCCTTCTCCTCTGAGAGGGTACTTTCCAGAACTCTCCTGTATTTCCCTTCCCTGGGGACACAAGATTCTACAGGATTGAGTGCATCCTTTCCTATTGATGCCAGACAAGGAAGACCTCTGTTCTATATGTGCCAGGGACCTCAGATCAACCTGTGTATGCTTTTTGGTTGGTGGTTTTGTCTATGGGAGCTCTCATGTCTACTTAACTTGATTCCTCCTTCTCCTGTCCCCATCTGCCTCAAATTGGCTTAAAATTTTTTTTATTTCCCTTCCTCAGAAAAAGTCACATTTCTCCTCCAAACATCATTGGGACTATGTATTATAGCCTGCCTATTATTTATTTAATGACTAGTAACTGCTTGTAAGTAAATATATACTCTATTTTTTCTTCCTGGGTCTGGGTTGCCTCACTTAGGAAAATTGTTTATATTTTCATTCATTTACCTGCAAGTTTCATGATGTCATTTTTATCAGTTGAATAATACCTCATTGGATAAATGTATCACATATTCTTTATCCATTCTTCAGTTGAATGACATGTATGTTGTTTCTAGGCTTTGGATACCATAAATAAAGACACAGTAAGCATAGTAGATAAGTTTCCTTTAAGTATATGCTCAAAAGTGGTATAATTGGGTCCTGAGATTAGCATTCTGACCATGCCTGTATCTAAATTCTCACTTCCTTGTGCTGACCTTGAACTCAAGATTCTGTCTGAATTTGTATTTTTCTGAGAAGATGGCTCATCATGTTACTACCTCTGTTCTTTTAGGTCCATGAACTCCCTCATATAATTCATATTGCATCCTTATGTTTTACATAATTGAGAAATTATTTTTGAACTCATATTTTTAGAGTTCTTTCCCACAGCCTTAAGGGATATCCTAAAAATCATAGTCCTTACAATTTTTGCTAAGAACATAGACACACCCTCATCTCCTGGACTCATGCTATCTCTGATTATCATGGAGTCATTAACCTTGGCAGAGAGGACATTTCTTGTTAACCTTAAAAGGGAAAATATTTTTTGATGAGCTTGGCAGGGAAGACGTTATTTCCTTTTCAATCCTGTATCTTATAGTTAGAGAAAAGTACATGTTCAATACCTGAGATTTGAAAGCTAACATAATAAGTATTTAATTAAGTTCAAATTATTCCAGCAGAATGAGTGCTTTATACGGTGCATTGGATGTTGTTAGTACAGAACATTCCAGGAATCATGTCTAGTTAAATCTTACTTCCACTAATGTTTTTTAAAACATGACGATCACATTGATATTACAAGTACTTCATCAATACCCAAAAACAACTATATAATTTTTTAATCCTTCTGTATACCAATAAATTATTGTGTGCCTTCCACTAAGCAATGTGATTTCTAAATCATTTTCATTCTTATTTTTACAATGTTGTGTCCATGAACACTACAGATATAGCAGCCAAAACAAATTCCTCTCACACATATTATCTATTCAAATAAATAATATTTTCCTTATGAGACATGTCTTTAGAATGTTGTAACTCTATTGCATTAATGCTAATTTATTCTATTATTTTACACTGGTTGCTTTAGAAACGAATATGAAGAAACATTTTCATATGATTTTGTTATACATATTTAGGAATTATATGTGAACTAGAGTTATTTTGAGATAATTGGGCGTTTGTATGCAAATTGGACTGTTAACCCTCAGATAGCATTTTGCGAATATGCCATATCTTCAACATAATTATTCAAAATAGAGAATGTATGTCATCATGAATGACAGGGGAAGTAGGGATAAAACAAACAAATCTCCCAAAAGGCATTACATATGAAGTTAACATTTTTTTTTTTTTGGCTACGGTATTAATTTCAACATAGATTGAAAAAAAAGCATTTTTCATTTATTAAAAAAGAGTGCTTACCACTACTTTGTCATTCTAACTTACTACCTACTTCAAATACCCCCAGTTCAAATTGTCAAATATTGACTCTTATTTACCAACCCTTATGTCCTTCATTTTGAATAAATTGTGGAATGAAACCACCCAAAGTTATTATACCTGTCAGTCAAAAGCAATTCTCCAGAGTCTTTTTTCTTAAGTTGCTTCAGTGGTTGCTGCTATGGCTCAGGCATAACTTTGATTTTTGAATATATGAATTGAGAAATCATGGTTTATCCTTTGTGTAGTGAGCAAGCATCCATGAGTCTGTGAAATCAGGAAATATGTATTGCTTCCTTTATATTTGTTCTGCCTTGCTAGGGCATTTTTCTCATTGCAGAAGTTTGCAGTGACTTAATGTATTATTATAATCTTTGTACTGCTGTCACGTCTTCAAATGCTTAGAAATGAAGTCAGAATTCAGACAAAAACCAATGTAAGAATGAAAAGAATAATGTTTTTGGTTAAAGATATAAACCCAAAAACTGTTTTTAACACATGGACAATATTAATAGTGTAACCCCATTTCAGGAATTTTTAGTGTTGTGTAAATTGGTGATAAATCTTAAAGAGACCAAGTTTATCTACCAAACTAACAAAGGTATCTATACTCATTCTTATAGGTTAGACTTTATACTTAAAATAATTTTTAAAATACAACAAAGCTTAAATATGCTTCTGTGGGATAGGATGATTAGAGACATCTAATCCTGAAAGAGAGATCTGACTCTGGTGGGCAGCTATTCAAACTGGACCTGAATGACTTTTTGCCTTGCTTGTAATGGGAACTACAGAATCCTAATTCCTTGCAAATATTAATCAGTAAATAGTTCACATGAAAATACCAAATCTCTCCTCATTAAATATGCAAAATAGTCAATGTGTATACCATATAACATCACACCTTGGACCTGAGTAAAATCTGTATGCTTTAAATACAAGGTCCATTAAGTTTGACACTTAAAACTATTGTCCCCTTTCTCTATAATTAAATAAAGAGAGAAAATAACAAAGTCAGTTTCAGATTATGATTACTTATTTCAGAGAGGAAATGTTTTGGTTCAGACTTAATGGACACCAATTTTAAAGCTCGCCAACCTATACAGGTATTTGACTTAGTATCATTACCAACCTACCCATTTGACCTAAGCTAATTAATTAACTGTACCCAGAATAACTCATATATCACTGAGATGTATAAAAGGAACACTTATACACCTGATATAACTATTAACTCAAAGGCTTCCTGCTGAATAAATTTGCCCTTTCTAGATCCTTCTAAATCCAGGAGGCTGGTTCAACTCAGCTGTTCTGGCTCAACACTCCTCTCCAAGTTGACTGATTCAAATTGGCTTCTCTCAAATTCTGTTTAATTGCTCTGCATGCCCTCAAATTCATTCAAGCAATTTGTTCTAATTATCTGGCTCCTTCTCATTCTCTACCTATCCTGGTAAAATTGCCTCCTCTTTCCCTCTCTCTGATGTGCTCTAGTAAATAACCTCCCCTTTCTGTCTTTTCTACTGTAAGTTGGGCATATCCTAACTCTGACTCATTTTTTCAAGTCTTTCTCTGATTTTTCACTTGTCTGTCACTCATTAGAAGTCACATTTAAATGTGTCTGTTTTCTTCTACAAATAAACTTCACCTTCAGTGCTCCAGATTAAAGGTGTTGACTAAGGCCCTGTCTATATTCCACCCAAATCATACAGACCTAGCAGGTCTTTGGATGGGATCTCTTGCCAGAGCAGTCATATAGCTAGATTAAAATTTCACTGTGGTCCAGGGTTGTCAATTTGGTTTATTCTCTCTTTACCCTGCAGACAGAATAAAACAAAGTGTAAGATTCTCCAAATAAAAGAGGTAGGAGGGCCCCAGAGGTATTTCTAGTTGGTTGACAGCATAGACACTCAGCAAAACTATAGAGCTGTGATAGGGCAGAAGCATACACCATCTGGGTAAGTGCAAAAAGTCCAAAAGATGATGTGAGAGGAGCATTATAGCTAGTAGATGGCATGAGCAAGAAAGATGAGAATTGGAGAGGAGTAAACAGAGTTGTTCAGAAATTCAGTTGCAAAAAGAAAGCACAAACTTGTAGCAATGGGACTGCTGCCTGAACTGAGATCTTTAGCCCATCTGTGTGCTGAGAGGCTCTGCCAGCTGAACAACTCTTCTAACAAACAAAAACTAGACCAATGTCTTCAGTAGGCAGGAAGATTGAATATAGGAAATTTCATCTTTATCTTGGCTGTCACAGTAATGTTTCAGTCCAATATTAAGTAAATAGTAAATCAGTATTTATATCAGATATTTTATTTATTTACCTTTCAAATGTTATTCCATTTCCCAGTTTACCCTCCAGAAAGTCCCTAACCCATCCTCCCTCTCCCTGTTTCTATAATGGTTTCACTTAAACTCACCTTCCCACCCTGGCATTCCCCTACACTGGGGCATCCCAAAACAAAGGGCCTCTCCTCCCATTGATGTCCCACATGACTATCCTTCTATAAGTATTTACCTGGAGCCATGAGTCCCTCCATGTGTCTTCTTTAGTGGGAGGTTCAGTCCCCAAGAGCTCTGGGGGTGTGTCTGATTGGTTGATACTGTTCTTCCTATGGGTTACAAACACCTTTGGCTCCTTCAGTCCTTTCTTTATCTCCCCCAC
The DNA here is from genome assembly GCF_963924665.1 of Micromys minutus. Classification (NCBI taxonomy): domain Eukaryota; kingdom Metazoa; phylum Chordata; class Mammalia; order Rodentia; family Muridae; genus Micromys; species Micromys minutus. The sequence goes on from NC_137956.1 coordinate 14,587,336, forward strand.
TGGGGACCCTGTGCTCAGTCCAATAATCATTTGTGAGCATCCACTTCTGTATTTGTCAATCTCTGGCAGAGCAACTCAGGAGACAGCTATATCAGGCTCTTGTCAGCAAGCACTCTTGGCATTCACAATAATGTCTGGGTTTGGTTGACAGTATGTGGGATGGATCTCCAGTGAGGCAGCCTCTGGGTGGCATTTACATCACTCTCTGCTCCACACATTTTCTTTGTTGATTCTCCCTTGAGTATGTTGTAACTTCTAAGAAAATCTAAAGCATCCACACTTTGGCTGTCCTTCTTCAGCTTCATGTGGTCTGTGAATTGTATCCTGGGTATTCCTAGATTTTGGGTTAATATCCATTTATCAGTGAGCGCATATGAAGTGTGTTCTTTAGTGACTAGGTTACCTCACTCAGGATATTTTTTAATTCCACCCATTTGCCTAAGAATTACATGAAGTCATTGTTTTTAGTAGCTAAGTCATATATCATTGTGTAAACATACCACATTTTCTGTATCTATTTTCTGTTGAAGGACATCAGGTTGTTTCCATCTTTTGTCTACTATAAATAGTGCTGCTATAAACATAGCAGACCATATGTCCTTGTTATATGTTGGTGCATCTTTTGTGTATATATCTAGAAGTGATATAGCTGGGTTCAGGTCATAGTGTTTCAAATTTTCTGAGAAACAGCCAGACTGATTTCCAGAGTATTTGTACCTGCTTGCAATCTTACCAAAAATGGAGGAGTGTGCCTGTTTTTACATATTATCTACACCATCTGATCTCACCTGAGTTTCGAAACTTAGCCATTCTGACTGCTGTGAGGTGGAATCTCAGGGTTGTTTTTATTTGTATTTCCCTAATGATTAAGGATGTAAAATATTCTGCCCTACATCTCCTACCAGGATCTTCTTGCCCTCCTCCAGGATGATGTTCTTCTTGTCCTCCCTCAGGCAGAAGAGCACTGCCTTCTTGCGTTTCTTCACCTCTTCTGGCATTGAAGACTTGCAAACTTTCATGTCATTGAACACCTTGATGACACCATCAGAGACAGCCACACCAGAGGCCATGTTTCTGGAAACGAAACGGACACAGAAAGAGCTGCTGAAAAACTGAGCCACCGCAGCTGCTGCCAGGATCGATTGCGGATGACCCCTACACCACTTTTGTCAGGATGCTGCCAGACAAGGACTGCTGCTATGCTCTATGTGATGCAACCTATGAGACCATGGAAAGCAAGAAGGAGGACCTGGTGTTCATCTTCTGGGCCCCTGAGAGTGTACCCCTTAAGAGCAAAATGATCTATGCCAGCTCCAAGGATGCCATCAAGAAGAAGCTTACAGGAATCAAGCATGAATTACAAGCTAACTGCTACTAGGAGGTCAAGGACCGCTGCACCCTGGCAGAGAAACTAGGTGGCAGGGCCATCATTTCCCTGGAGGGCAAGTCTTTGTGTGCCGCCTCCATCTCCCTGCCTGGAGCATCTAGCAGCCCCAGACCTGCTCTTGGGTTTTGCAGGTTGCCCCTTTCCTGCCAGACCAGAGGGGCTCGCCAGTTGCCAAACCTCTCTCCCACCCCCTGAACCTTCCTTTTTCCTCCCTGAAGATTCTGGCCTTCCCAAACTGCTTTTGATTTTCTGATTCCTCTAGGGTTGAAGCAGACCAAGTCCCATCTTAGGCACCCAGTTTGGGGTGGGCTGTATTTTTTAACACACCCCTACTCCTTATTCCTCCCTATCCCATGCTGCCAACTTCTAACCACAACAGTGAGTCTGTGCTTGTCTGTTTAGTTCTGTGTGTAAATGAAATGTGGAAATGACCCTCCCTGCACTGGCTAGTTGCCTGCCCCCATTGATCATAGCCACTCATGGAAGCAGGACTAGTAAGGGACCTTCAATTTTTTTTTTAAAAAAAAGGCTAATTAACAAAAAATAATATAAAATATTTCTTTAGGTGCTCCTTGGTCATTTGTTATTTCTCAGTTGAGAATTCTTTGTTTAGCTTGGTACCCCATTTTTAAAATAGGTATTCTGTGAATTTACATTTCAAAAGTTATCCCATTCCCCCAATCCAATCCCTGCTCCCCCCTCCATTTGCTTTTATGAAAGTATACCCGCATTTTTCAGTAGGATTATTTGGTTCACTTGAGCCTACCTTCTAGAGTTTTTTGTAAATATTAGGTAATATCCCTCTATCAGATGAAGGGTTGGTAAAGATCGTCTCCTGATTCATTGGTTACTGTTTTGTCTGAATGACAGTGTCCTGTCCCTTACAGAAGAATTCAATTTTATGAGGTCCTATTTGTTGATTATAGATCTTAGAGCATAAGTGACTGGTGTTCTGTTCAGAAATTTTTACACTGTGCCCCTGTGTTCAAGGCTCTTCTCCACATTATCTAAGTGTGTCTGGTTTTATTTGAAGGTCCATGATCCACTTGGATTTGAGCATTTTACAGGGTAATAAAAATGGATCGATTCCTATTCTTCTACATGCTAAGAGCCAGTTGGAGCAGGAACAAATGAAAATGCTATCCTTTTTCCATGGGATCGATTTAGTTCCTTTGTCAAAGATCAAGTGTACATAGGTGTGTAGGTTCATTTCTGAGACTTCAATTCCATTCCTTTGATCCACCTTCCTGTCTCTGTACCAATATCTTACAGTATTTATCACAATTGCTCTGTAATATAGCTTGGGGTCAGAAATGGTGATTGCCCCAGAAGACATTTTTATTATTAAAATAATTTTCACTATCCCGGGTTTTTTTATTCCAAATAAATTTGCAAATTGCTCTTTTAACTCTATGAAGAATTGAGTTGAAATCTTGCTTTTGGTAAGATGACCATTTTTATTTTATAAATTCTGCCAATCCATGAGCATGGGAGAGCTTTCCATCTTCAGAGATCTTCTTTGATTTCATTCTTCAGAGACATTAAGTTATTGTTACACAGATATTTTACTTGCTTGGGTAGATTCACACCAAAACATTTTATATATTGTTTGTGAATACTGTTAAGGGTATCATCTCATTAATTACTTTCACAACCTCTTTAAACTTTAAGTAGAAGAAGGCTGTGTTGTTTGAGTTAATTTTATATCCAGACACTTTCCTGAAGTTGTTCATCAGGTTTAAGAGTTCTCTGGTAAAACTTTTGGGGTCACTTTAGGATACTATCATACTATCTACAAATAGTGGTATTTTGACCACTTCCTTTGCAGTCTGAATCCCTTTGACTTCCTCTGTTGTTCAGTTGCTCTGGCTAGAACTTTGAGAACTATATTGAATAAGTAGCAACAGAGTAGACATCCTTGTCTAGTTCCTGATTTTAGTTAGATTGCTTCAAGTTTCTCTCCATTTAGCTTGATATTGGTTATTGGTTTGCTATACAATGCTTTTACTATGTTTAGGTATGGGCCTTGAGTTTCTGGTTTTTCTAAGACTTTTACCATGATGGGCTGTTAAATTTTGTCAAACTATTTCTTAGCTTCTAATAAAATGATAGTGTATTTTTTTTCTTTGAGTTTTTAGCATAGTGGATTACTTTGATGGATTTTTATATATTGAAGAATCCTTGCATCGCTGGGAGGAAACCTAGTTGATCATGATGAATGATCATTTTTCTCCTTTCCTGGATTCATTTTACAAGAATTTTATTGTTTATATGTCTTGATATCCATAAAAACAATTGGTCTGAAGTTCTCTTGTATTGTTGTGTCTGTGTGGTTTATATATGAATGTAATTTTGGCTTCCTAGATCAAGTTAGGTAGTAGTTCTTCTGTTTGTATTTTGTAGAATAGTTTGAAGAGTATTGGTATTAGGTCTTCTCTGAAGGTCTGATAAAATTCTGGACTAACCCCTCTTGTCCTGGGATTTGTTTTGTTGGGAAACTTTTAAAGCTAACTTTTTTCTTTAGAGGTTATGAGACTGTTTATATGGTTTATCTGATCTTGATTGTTTTTGATACCTGGCATCTGTCTAGAAAAATATCCATTTAATCCAGATTTTTCAGTTTTGTTGAATATAAGCTTTTGAAATAGGATTTGATGATTTTTTAAATTTTCCTAATTTTCTGTTGTTATGTCCCTCTTTTCATTTCTGATTTTGTTAATTTGAATAGTGTCTCTGTGCCATCTGGTTTGTCTGGCTAAGGGTATATCTATCTTGCTGATTTTCTGAAAGAACAAGCTACTAGTTTTTTTTTTTTTTATTTGTTTAGTTCTTTTTATTTCTACCTGGTTGGTTTGAGATATGAGTGTAATTATTTCCTGTTGTCTACTTTTTTGCTGCATTTAAGTCTTTTGTTCAATACCTTTAAATGTACTGTCAAGCTGCTAGTATACATTCTTTCCATTTTTTTGAAGACACTAATAGCCATGAGTTTTCCTCTTAACACTGATTTCATTTTGTCTCATAAACTTGGGTATGATGTGTCTTTATTTTTGTTAAATTCTAAAATGTGTTTAAGTTCTTTCTTTTTTATTCCTTGACCAAGTTATCATTGAGTAGAATGTTGTTCAGCTTCCATGTGTATGTGGGCTTTATATTATTATTATTTTTTTTTATAAAAACTAGCCTTTGTCAGTGATGATCCGATAGTATGCATGAGATTCTATCAATCTTATTGTATTTGTTTAGACCTGTTTTGAGACTGAGTCTATGGTCATATTTTAAGAATGTACCATGATGTTCTGAGAAAACTTTATCTTCTTTTTTTCTTGGAATAAAAAGTCCTATACGTACCTGCTAAATCCATTTGGTTCTGTACTTCTTTTAGTTTCACTGTGTCTCTGCTTAGTTTATGTTTCCATGATCTGTCCAATGATGGGAGTGGGGTGTTGAAATTTAATACTGTTATTCTGTGAGGTGCAATGTGTGTTTTTAGCTTAATAAAGTTTTTTTTATGAATATGGGTGCTCTTATATTTGGAGCATAAATGTTCAGAATTGAGAGTTCATCTTTGTATATTTTTCTTTAATGTGTTTATTTTCTTCCGTATCTTTTTTGATAAGTTTTGGTTGAAAGTTGATTTTATCTAATATTAGAATGGTTGCTTCAATTTGTTTCTTGGGACCAGGTGCTTCCAAAAGTTTTTTCCAACATCTTCCTTTGAGGCACTATCTGTCATTTTCCTTGAGGTGAGTTCCTTTATGCAGCCCAATACTTGTTGAAAGAATACTGTCTTGCTTTTTCTAGGGTGTAGTTTTCTTCTTGGTGGTAAAATTTTATATCTGTTAACCTTTGTAGGGCTGAATTTGTACAGAGTTATTGTATAAATTTGGTTTTGTCATGCAATATCTTTATTTCACCATTTATATTAATTGAGAGTTTTTGCTGGGTGTGTAGTAAGTATCATGGGCTGGCATATGTGTTTTCTTAGGGAGTGTATGACATCTTCTCAGGAACTTCTGGCTTTTAGAATGTATTTTAAGATGTCTTGTGTAATTCTGATAGGTTTGCTTTTGTATGTTACTTAGCCTTTTCCCTTACTGTCTTTAATATTCTTTTTTTTTGTTGTTTTGTTTTGTGCATTATGTGTTTTGATTATTATGTGACACGAAGATTTATATTCTGGTCTAGTCTACTTAGAGTTCTGTATGTTTCTTGTATGTTCATAGGGGATCTCTTTCTTTAGGTTAAGAAAGTTTTTTTTTTTTTCTAAAAATGTGTTGAAGATATCTACTGGCCCTTTAAGTTGGGAATCTTTGCTTTCTTCTATGCCTATTATCTTTAGGTTAGAAATTCTCATTGTGTCCTGGATTTCCTGAATGTTTTCAGTTAGGTCCTAGCTTTTTGCATTTTTCATTTTGCATTTTTTGACTTGTGCAAATCTTTTCCATGATATCTTCTGTCCCTGAGATTGTCTCTTGTATCTCTTGTAATCTACTGGTAATGGTTGTATCTATGTCTCCTGGTTTTTTTCCCTAGGTTTTCTTTCTCCAGGGTTGTCTCCCTTTGTGATTTATTTATTTTTTTCATTTTTAGATCCTGGATGATTTTGTTCCATTTATTCACCTGTTCCATTGTGTTTTGTTGTAATTCATTAAGTGATTTTTGCATTTCCTCTTTAAGCACTTCTATTTGTTTTCCTGTGTTCTCCTGAATTTCTTTAAAGGGGTAATTTATATCTTTCTTAAAGACCTCTATCATCATAATGAGATATAATTTTAAAACCAAATTTTGTTTTTCCAATTTGATGGGGTATCCACGATTGGATGTGGTGGGAGAACTGGGTTTTGATCATGCCAAGTACCTTTGGTTTTTGTTGCTTAGGTTCTTGTGCTTTTCTTTCTCCATCTAGTTATCTCTGGTGTTAGGAGGTCTTGTTGTCCCTGACTGGAGCATGTCTCTGCTGTGAGCCTGTGAGCCTGTGAACCTGTGAACTCAGGAGAGTCAGTGGTTCTTTGAGTCTACCTCTCTATTGGCATGAGTTAGGTCAGGCAAGCTGTTACACAATGTTATCTGTGGGGCACAGATGGAGACCAGAAGGTAAATCAATATTTTTATGGTAATTTTAAGTTTTGTAAATTATAAAAGAAAATAATAATTATTATTTTTTATATTTTTAAACAACTGTATTTTATTTAGGCAAATTATAATTCTGTGCATTTTGCTGATATTATCAGTGCTAATAATTATTTTAAATTAAGTATGCTTGCATGGTTTGATGACAAACTCAAATGTGCATGAGATCTTATTAAGCTGTAAGTGTCCATAATACAACTAAAACTAGACCTATGAATTTAAGAATGTATTCATGTTACATTATTTTATTCCAGCAATAAGACTGAATGGTAAATGTATTATTTATATTTTGAGGATGTAGAACTTTGAAAAGCTCTATTTTAGAAGTGCTGAACTAGCAAGACAGCACTGGAATCAAAGATGGTATAACCCTCTTTATTGTACACACATGTGAGCTGTAGGCATGGTGCACAAATCTAAAGGTTTCTTGATTGTTTTGTGATTATTATTGGTGAAAGTGAAATGTTTCAATACACAAAAAAGCAAGCAATGCCTCCATTAGTCATTCCATGGCTTATTTTTTAAACTAGAGGCAAAATATCAGATGCAAGTCACAAAGCGTATGAAAGAGTCACCAATTATGGCAGTATTGTGGTTATTTTGAAATAAGACTTTGTAAGTGATTTTTCCCAAGCCTTGTAGCATTTGTTTATCTTTTTCCCTAACATATCTAGACACATAGGCATAAATAACTGAAAGTAAGAATTATTGTATGTGTTTTAACTTCAGAAATATTTTTAAATATCATCAGTATTAATAATGTTTGCTGTAAATATTTGTAAATCTGTCTTTTTAGGCTAATTGTTTATATTTCCATTACTAATTTGCTTATATTAGAGAAATTAATCTTACCAATGCTGTTGTAAAATAATTCAAAAGTTTTATAATGGCTTATAAACTCTAATAAAATTAGGTTAAGGAATATGTTTTACTTAGTTAACATACCATTAAACATAGAGTATTAAAATGCATAAAATTTTGTGTTGCTCTATTTAGTCAACTAAGATTTTGTTAGGATTTTTACCAACTAGGGTTGAAGAAAGTCCTACTGTAGTTTTATTTTGTTTAAAATATACCAATTTGACCACTCAAGGTACCAAATTCTTATAAACATAGAAATAACAAATTTCCTCCTTTTCCTTTGAGAATAACTCCCTGAGTCTGTAACTCAAGGAGGACCAATTTAACAGAACAAAAGAGTCTTCTTTTAAGTGGATATAAATAGTAGAACTTTTAGTGCCTGAAACTTTCTTCACTAGGAAAATTTTAATATTTCTTCAATTACTGTAAGTCTATTCATGTTGTGTGTTCCTGCTGCTGTTCCCTTGCTATATATGTCAATGCCACTGTCTTATTGGTTCTGTGTAAATATTCCCACACATAAATTTGCTGACAGTTATCTATGGTCATACTTCTAATTTCTGCAGCATCTACACTCATTTCCTACATGTTATCAGTGTAACTTCTGGGATGTCTGACAGTGTGTTAGTCTTCAATGAGCCAGCTTTTGACTTTTGTGCTCTTTGTTACACATTCAAGTCTATTTAATCTTTTCATTCCTTTCTTTTTGTCACATTTTATTATAGTCATTTTCTCTGTCAATATTGATAGCTGTTAAATTGCTAGTCTCTCCTCAAAGAACTAATTTAATTGTACCCTAAGTTTTAATGATTTGGTTCATCCAGTCTGTAACAAGCATACTAAGAATTTGTTTTCATTACCCAGAAATTATTAGTAAAATGATATAATATGTTTACACATTTACTTTTCATTTTATTTTGGGGTGATTCTATTTATTTTACATGTGTGTTTGCTTGAATTATATCTGTGTCATGTGTGTTAAGTTCCAACAGAATCCAAAGAGGGTATTGAATCACTTGAGACTAGAGTTACATCTTGAACCAAGATATTAGTCTTAAGAAACCAATCCAGGTACTTTTGAAGTGCAGCCAGTGCTCTTAATCACTTAGCCATTTTTCAAGGCCCATATTTTTTCATTTTTATTACCTAGAGTGGTGGTCTCAATGGATATGACCCTCAAAACCAGTATGTTTGAATGTTTGTCTCATTAAGAGTGGCACTATTAGGAGGCATGGCTTTGTTGCAGTAGATGTGGCCATGTTGGTGGTTGTCAGTTTCCTATGCTCAAGCTTGGCCCATTGTGGTACATAGTCTTCTGCTTCCTTCTGATCAAGGTTTAGAAGTCTCAACTACTTTATTTTCTTGTGTTTCATATGATCTTTGGCTAATATCCACTTATCAGTGAATACATACAATGTGTGTTCTTTAGTGACTGGATTACCTCACTCAAGATGGTGTTTCGAAGTTTCATCCAACTCAACTCTTTCAGAAACACCATGTTTGCCAGAACACGACCATGTGTCTACCATGATGATAATGGACTAAACCTCTGACATTGTAAGCTAGCCCCAAATAAATGTATTCCTTTATAAGACTTGCCCTAGTCATGGTGTCCCTTCACAGCAATGAAATTCAAACTAAGATATCCAGTTATGACAAGTATATAAAACAGCCCATTAAACTAACTGAAATTCACCTTTATTTGATAGATTTGTTGATATGAATCAAGTACTGTTTTATGTGATTGTGTTGACCATGTAAAGTGTGTGTAATTGAAAGCATCCATTGCAGTTGTTACATCAGTGCTTTTGTACAATAATATCTAATTGCTCTAACATCAATTCTTGAAAGCAACTATTTTCCAATAGGAGTAAAAGAAAATAGTCTATCTCTAAATGGGCAGAAGAGTCTGAGACCTAACCACTGGAGTAGACTTCAAATTCTGTAAGTTTTTATGATTCTTGGTTAGTTTATCCAGTGGACCATTTTCTCCAGGTGTCATCCATTCACTGTCATTCCTATAATGTTTGTTTCTCCTCTCCCAGAGCTTTGAGTGGAGAGGCATAAAGAAGAACTCCAATTTAGACACTTCTAATTCTTTATGATGATAATGTAAGCAATATACACACTGTATGGCTGAAGCATTAAGGGATACTCACAATTACTCACATGCACTGTCTTTGATTATTATACAATGGCAATCACTAATCAACTTCCCATTCCTTTAATTGCAAAGAATGAATTGGAAACAGATGAACTATACATCCAATTGGTTGAGAATTATATTGCTCAGCACATTTTTCTGGAAAATGTATTTTACTGTCTGCATTTCTTGATGGTTTGTTAATTTTTTACTTGTTGAGTTGTATTCCATGTTTAGATTTATAAAAGTTTATTCCCGAGTTTTCAGCTAATATATGCTTCTAATGAATATGTGTGTGTGTGTGTGTGTGTGTGTGTGTGTGTGTGTGTGTGTGTGTGTGTACATTGAAAATTTCAGGAGTTAAAGTCAGTGTTTGTTTACAGTTATTTATGCTTAACTTTTATTTAGTATTTTCCAAACTATTTTGTAGTTTGACGTTTTCCTGTTGTTGAGGATGGATTTCACTATTCTAGATCTTTTGCTATTCCAGATAAAAGTGCACATTGCTCTTTCCAACTCCATGAAGAATTGGGTTGGTATTATGATGGGGATTGCACTGAATCTGTAGATTGCTTTTGGTAAGATGGCCATTTTTACAATGTTGATCCTTCCAATCCATGAGCATTGGAGATCTTTTCAATTTTTGAGATCTTCCTCGATTTTATTCTTTAGAGATTTGAAGTTCTTGTCATACAGGTCCTTCACTTGCTTAGTTAGAGTCACATCAAGGTATTTCAAATTGTTTGTGACTATTGTGAAGGGTATCTTTTCCCTAAATTCATTCTCAGCATGTTTGTTCTTTGAGTAGAGAAAGGCTACTGATTTGTTTGAGTTAATTTTATATTCAGCCACTTTGCTGAACTGGTTTATTAGCTGCAGAAGTTCCATGGTGGAATTTTTGGGGTCACTTACATACACTATTATGTTATCTATAAACAGTGATGTTTTTACTTATTCCTTTCCAATTTGTATCCCTTTGTTTTTTTTTTTGTTTTTGTTTTTTTGTTTTTTTTTTTTTTTTTTTTTTTTTTTGCTGTCTAACTGCTCTAGTCAGGATTTCCAGTACTATGTTAAATAGTAGGGGGAGAGTGGCCAGCCTTGTCTAATCCCTGATTTTAGTGGGATTGCTTCACGTTTCTCACCGTTAAGATTGATGTTGGCTATTGTTTTGCTGTATATTGCTTCATGCAGAAGAATGAAAATAGACCCTTTCTTATCTCTTTGTACAAAGCTCAAGTGCAAGTGGATCAAAGATCTTCCCAGTAAACCAGATACAGTGAAACTATGAGAAGAGAGAGTAGAAAAACCTTAGAAAACATAGGCAAAGGAGACAATTTCCTGAACAGAACAACAATGGCTTATGCTCTAAAGTCAAATATCAACAAATGGGACTTAATATGATTGTAAAGTTTCTGTAAGGCTAAGGACACTGTCAAGAAAACAAAAAGGCAGCCAACAAATTGGCAAAAGATCTTTTCCAACCCTACATCTGATAGAGGCCTAATATCCAAGGTATACATAGAACTCAAGAAGTTAGACACCAGAGAATCAAACAACCCTATTAAAAATGGGGTACAGAGCTAAACAAAAAGTTCTCTGTTGAAGAATATTGAATATTGGAGAAGCATCTAATGCAGTGTTAGACATCCTTAGCCATCAGGGAAATGCAAATCAAAACAACACAGAGATTTCACCTCACACCAGTCAAAATGGCTAAGATCAAAAATTCAGATGACAGCAGGTACTGACAAGGATGCAGAGAAAGAGGAACATTTCTCCACTGTTGGTGGGGTTGTGAACTGGTACAACCACTCTGGAAATCAGTCTGGAGGTTTCTCAGAATATTGGAGATAGTACTACCTGAAAACCCAGTTATTCCACTTCTGGGCATATTCCCCAGAGAAGCTCCAACATACAACAAAGACATATGAACCACAATGTTCTTAGTAGCCCTATTTATAATAGCAAGAAGCTAGAAAGAACCCAGATGTCCTTCAGTAGATAAATGAATACAAAAATTACACAATGGTGTACTACTCAGCTATCAGAAACATTGACTTTATAAAATTCTTTTTTAAAAAAACTTTATTTTAAAAAACAAAGAAAAAAGAAAAAAATTTAAACATTTTTGCATAAATGTATACAAATACAATTGTGTCAGTGCTTGGCTTTTTTTTTTTTCTTTTTTTTTTTTTAAGGTTTGATACTCTGCATTAAGGTTTTACTATTTACAATGAGCAAAAAGTACATGTAAAACAGGGTGTAACCCGGAATTAGTCAATGTTTTCTTGGTGTGTAAGGATTGAGCATGATTTTTTTTTGTTTTGTTTTGTTTTCTTTTTTTCTTGAACTTCACACAATCTGTGAGTTGTTTCTGGGGCAGTCCGAGCCTCTGGGATTAGCATCCCATTATCAGTGACTGCATATTATGTCTGTTCTTTGGTGACTGGGTTATCACACTCAGGATGATATTCTCTAGATGCAGCCATTTTCTTAAGAATTTGGTTAAGTCATTGTTTCTGATGGCTGAGTAGTATTCTATTGTGTAAATATACCACAATTTTTGTATCCATTCATCTACTGAAGGACATCTCGGTTCTTTCCAGCTTCTGGCTATTATAAATAGGGCTGCTATGAATATTGTGGTACATGTGACTTTGCTGTATGTTAGAGCTGTTCTGGGGTATATGCCCAGAAGTGGAATAGCTGGATCTTCAGGTAGTACTATGTTCAATTTTCTGAGGAATTGCCAGACTGATTTCCAGAGTGGTTGTATCAGTTTACAACCCCACCAACAGTGGAGAAGTGTTCCTCTTTCTCTGCAACCTCGCCAGCATCTGCTGTCATCTGAGTTTTGGATCTTGGCCAATTTGACTGGTGTGAGGTGGAATCTCAGGGTTGTTTTGATTTGCATTTCCCTGATGAAATTCTTAAGAAAATGGATGCACCTAGAGAATATCATCCTGAGTGAGCAAACCAAGTCACAAAAGAACAGACATAATATGCACTCACTGATAATTGGATACTAACCTCAGATAGCTCTGAACACCCCAGAAACAACTTACAGACTATATGGAGTTCAAGAAAAGAAAGGCCAAAAAAAAAAAAAAAAAAAAAAAAAAAAAAAAAAAAAAAAAAAAAAGAAAAGAAAAGAAAAGAAAAGAAAAGAAAAATAATTAAGCTTAATCTTTACACATCAAGAAAACTTTGACTATTTCCATTTTATATCTTGTTTTCTATGTACTTTATGCTTATTGTAACTAGTAAGATTTTAAGGCTGACTACCAATCTTTTAAAAAAAATCAAGTACTTACCAAAATGTATTCATATACTGCTATGTAAATTGCTTTTTCAATCTCTACCTTTATCATTGTTTTTTAAAATAAAGTTGTTCAATTAAAAAAAACAGAATTATAAATCAAAATGACTCTGAGATTTTACCTTATACCAATCAGAATGGATAAGTTCAAAGCCCAGCATAGGCTGGTGAGGAAGGAGAATCTTATACAGTGATGGAAATCTGATAAGTCAACCATGCGTAAGGCATATCCCATTCTTAAGACTAGTGGACAACACAAACTGTTCTCAAGTGAAATGATAAAACTGAAATCATAAGGCTAGGTGTCAATTGATGAAGTTGTGGAGGTAATGGTTATGGGAGACCTTCGGGGAGAACACAGAGATTGTGCTCACAATACATTGTATGACATTATCAAAGAAATAATAATTCTTTAAAACTAGAATTTTTATACATTATATTTATAAGTCTTTTAGCAGAAAGGTAATTTGCAAATGTTGACCATAGAGTATAGTTTTGTTGGTTTTTTTCTTCTTGCCTCTGAACATTTATCTTTTCTGAGTCAAAAATTTTAACTTAATAAAGTCTAATTCATTATTTTTTCTTTTATCATATGATTTGATATATGAAATCTCTGCATATACCCGAGTAAAATTTATAAGCTTATTTTTTATACAATCAAATACATATATGTATTACATTTTGGTTTTGGAAATTACTTTCAGGATAATTTTTATAAAGTAAGAGATATGGCCAAATTTTCTTTCATTTCTGATGAGATAAAGTGTCTCAATTTGATTTATCAGTTTGTTCAAAAATGACTATAAGTACACAGAGAACTGTTTAATTTCTTTGAATCACTTCATTTTATGGATTTTTTTGTCCAAAGCACAATTTTATAAAATGAGTTCAAATGGCTTATTGACAATGTGCAGAAATATAACTGATTTTTGTTTCATAGTTTATAATCTTAACTATTGTTTTCATAGCAGATAATTTAAAATTATTGCTCAAATATCCACAACTCCAAAGAATAAGCAGGATAGTGATTTTAATACTTTTCAATATTTGGATTACTCACATTTCTTTCTCTATGACAAATGCCTAACATAGACAATTGAGCAGAAGAAATGATTTATTTTAGATTACAGTTTTAAAAAGGTTGATCTTTCATTATGAGAACTATTGCTTCTGGACCCCTTGCAATCAGAGAATCACAGCACTATGCCACAGTAGAGACTTTATGGTTAGGAAACATTTTATGATCTATCAACGGATTTACAATTGAAATAGGTAAGAGCTTCTAGTTTTTAATTACTAAGAGCTTAACAGTTGACAATAAAAAAGATTTCATATAAACAATTAAGAGAATAAAAAAATAGCAAGGAAACCCATTTAGAAGAGCAATGTTTTATACTGGTATATGAAAATTTTGCAATTTAAAAGCACATTGTAATTATTTTATAAACCAACAATACATTTTTATAGTGGAGTTTAGAATGGTAGCACATGTCCCCAGTTATTTGTTGAAAATGTAAAATCCTAGCTTCAAAGCAGGATTCAGTAACCAAAGCAATGCTTGTTACTGAGAATGAATCTCTGTAATCTGTTAGACAGCTCTCACTAAGGTCTCAGGACATGTCATGGTTTTAAATCTATTGACACAAACTAGATCCTACAAATAATCACCTGTTTAAATACTTTCCAAAATTACAAAGAATACTGGAAGAAACTTCTGTCATAGGAAGTACACAGTCTCCTCAGATCTGCATCCCAGAATTGACTTATATCAGCTTGTGTTTACAGACATAGAATTAACCTGAAATTCATTCATTACCTGGAATTAAAGGCCACTGAACACATGACAGTCACATGTGGCTCATGGTGTTTCAACTGATATCTCTTTAACTCTATGTATTTTGAAAGGCTTTCCTATTCTAACTTAGCCTGGTACAGATATTGCAATGTGAGAACTTTATATTTTAAAAAACTTGCATTATACATACAATATATTGTGATCATAATCTTTCCCTTTTCCAGAATTCCTCTAAAACCCTCCCCACTCCCTTACTCCCTGAAATTCATGCCTATACACATTTTCTTTGCTAATCCCCTCTTGTCTGCTCTCACACAATTAAAAAGCAATGAGAAAAAGTCAAAACAAACAAACAAACAAAACCAGTAAGAAAAATAATACAAATGCACACAGAGGACACAGAAGAAATTTAGAGTAAAGTTTCTGTGGACAAACTACTGCCATAGAGTATGGTAAATCCAGAAATATTCCTTTAGACAAAAATTACTTTCCCCTTCTAGCATGTATCAGATTAAAAATTAACTGATTTTTTGAGCAGGACTTTGTGTAAAGAACCCACTCTGAGTGCTAAAAGTTTGTCTCCTTTTAACTTGTTCTGACCTTGTCATCTGGTATCACAGTCCCATGACTTCACCTGTGCATCAATCTTGATGTGTCCCTATGACACTGTTTTTCATCACCCCAGACTCTTGCAGCCTTTCTAGTTCCTCTTCTGTCATAGATCCCTGATTCTTTAGGGGAGGGGTTTAATAAGGCAGATATCTCATTTAAAGCTTCGCATACTCTTACCCTCTTCACAACTGCCATGTTTTGTGTCTTTTTATTAATTCCTATCTAGTGAAAAAAACTTTTCTGATGAAGATTTTGAGATTGACTAGTTTTTAGGTATACAAATTTGTCATTAAAAGACGCATTTTTACTATGTAAACCAAAATAATGGGTTCCCTAAGGACCTGTGATTTACCTACCATCAGTTTGTTTTTATTTGTTTTTTGAAAATTTATAGTGTCTTATATAAGTTATATCTAACTAATACTGCACTTAATTGAACAGCATGGAATTTTAAATGTTATGGAAGGCAGTGTAAGAAATCACTCACAACTGAGAGAATGAAATTAAATCTTGAGTCTTGCTTAATCAGCTAAATGCATTTGCTATTTTACGTGACACACAACAGCTAGGTGACTTCTAACCTCACACTAAAGAAGATATTGAGGTAAAGAGTCATGGGATCCTTTTGTCCCAGTAGGTAACTGTATCATCACTATTGAGAGTGAAGCTCATGTTACCTAGAATTTCTCACCTTTGTGTGGACATGATGCCCTTTCAGTAAGTTGCATGTGAAAGACTACAAATACCAACTTCAGCATGTTCACAGTATAATGTTCTCTACATGCAGAATTGTTTGGACAACATAAAGATAAACTACTAACAAGTTCCAAGATTGTCTTCCACTGTGCTTTGATAACCATACCATCTCATTTTTATTTATTTTTCTAAAACTTTTTTTGGAAGATTGCTGTAGTGGAATGAGGCCAAACGAGAAGAAAACAATGGATATGGTCAGGAAACATAATGGTACTTGTAAAGCTAAATACCTACTGTCTTATTTAAATAAATAGTGGGAAGAGGGCTCTGTATTCTTCTCTGGAGTATTTGAATCACAAATAGATTTTCTGTTAGGAAGTAAATGCACATGCTTTTTTAAAACTATTCTCCTAGTTTCAGACTCTAAATTACATTTTAGGAAATATGTACTTGAAAGTTGTAAGACAGCACAGTTACATAAACTACATGCTGTATGGTTACAAAAATGTCATCTACCTTCAGGTAAGTACTCTAAATTAAAATGTTAATCAATTTGCTCTGATACACAAAAGTATTAATGCCTATTGATTTTCTTTCCCCATTGTCTGTGGGAAAGAAACAAATTTTTAAATATTCTGGCCCTCAATTATGTAAACAAATTTACATGTATAGATTTTAAAATATGTCTACCTAAGTAATTATACTTCTAGATCACATCCCAGTTCAAAATTATTCCAGAGTTGAAATCAGTAGATAAAATTCCCCTTTCTGTTGTGAGTCACTGCTTTCCAAATACAACACCTCAGATAAGTGTCCAGGAGACTATTTTAGGATAGTGTTTACATAATTAAATGCACAGACTGTTTTATTTAAGCATTTGATCATTATAAAGCCAATAATGAGCATGATTTGTAATTGCTCAAGGAATAATAAGAGTAGATGCTTATAGCACCACTGCAATGTATATGGGAACAACCTTGTCCTAGGAAAACAGAGGAGAAATGCTGAGACAAAAACAAAAGTAAACTTTAAGAAGGCAAGTACTCCAAATTAAATTTCTAATTACTCTTTATTATCTATCATCATCAAGAGAAAGGGGTGGAAAGAGAGGGAGAGAACCAATTTAGATATTAGGTATAAAATTGAATTTAACATCTTTTTTTTGAAAGTGGTTAATTTTATCTGCAGTAACTTTACTTTTATAAAAATTCCACATTTACTTTTGTTCAGATTTAACTCACATGTAGACTTGATTTGAGAAAGATATATTGAGATATATCAGTTACTTTTAGAAATTCTCAGAAAGGTACTAGAGTTATTATAGTTATAAAATAGAAATTTTAATGTGAAATGATAATTTTCCCCCGTAGGGACAAGATTAAAACTCATATTAGTTAATGTTTAATTGTTGTGTGTGCATGTGTGATGATTTATGAATGGAATCTGGTGTATATGCCAAGACTCATGTGTGCAAATCAGGGGTCAACTTTACAGAGTTGCTTCTCTACTTCTACCTTTACATGAATATCAAGGTCTCAAAACCATAGTGCCTGTCTTCCTCTTAAGTACCTTTATCCACTGAGCCAACCCTCTATTACTCTCTTAAAATAAGTAGCTTTAAATTTAAAATTTGTTAAACTTTATTGTGAACAGCAGTTTTACCTTTCAATATACTAGCAACTATTTTTTTCCACGACAAGCACATTTTATCTGTGTTAAACTTTTCCAAGTACAGTATTCAGATTTCACTCTCACACAGACCCTAGACACCACACCCATCCTCATATTCATAAAATCATGCACCTTATGTCTGTCATTTGCACACTTCTCAGATTACACCCATAGGAAGCGTTTGAGGAGAAAATCAAACACAGAGCATCCAGCTCTATTCTGGATCATCTTCTGGAAACGAGGGTGAGTTGCATGAATAATAAATATTCTCAGGTTCAATCTTGTGCAGCCAGATACTGGTAATGTCCACATCTATCTCCAATTACATACAACACATATATTGCAAGTACTATTTTTCTAATTATTATATACACTGGCTTTGGGTATTCAGAAGAGAGTTACCGAAAGATCATAGGCCTACGGGGAAAAAAACTGGAATTAGGTTTTCTGCATCATCATAAGCTCTGATGAAAGCAGGGTAGGCTGTCATCAAAGTGCCACTCCTTTAAATTTGATCTCACATCAATCAACAACTGAGTAGTATAAAAGTCTGCTATGAAAATAACCTCATTTCAAATCCTCAGGCTCCAAACCTTACAATTATTCTTATTTGTTTTACTTTTAAATGGTATTTATTCAATCTCCCAGGAAATCCTTGTGTTCCTAATTTCTCAATAATGCCACATACAATATAGCTAATCCTTACTATGTTCATAACTTTGATCCATTTCTGGCCAGCATGATCTTTTTCTGGACTAACTGCTACAATAATCTCTTAGCTGCTCCCCTTGTAGTTTTATGTTCTATGCAAGAATATTGATTTTACTTGCACAAAATCTTGATGATCTTTTAAAAGTAGGTTTGATTCACAATTTCAGATCATCTGCAATACTTTACAGTGTTGACTGTGGACTTCTCTCCCTCATCTTTATCTATAATTACCCTTCCTCTTTTCTACATTTGCTCCAGGCACAATTATCTTAGAAATTTTTAATTCTTGGGTGGTTTCATAAAAGCACTTTCTCAGAATCAGTAGGATTACCTCCCCCTTTTATTCATCTCTCTGTTTAACATCATCTCTCCAATAGGCACTTTTTTTTCATATGTTTTAAAATAAAATAATTCTTGCTGAAATTAGCCTATTTTAATGTTTTTTTAATATTATATATCTGAAAGAATATATTTTTGTATAGCTCTGAAACAATACTCTGTACTTTGGGCATACTTAGAGGGGCTTGAACATAGTCTGACTGTCTGAAGCCACTTAAAAACTATTTAGTAGGTCAGCCTCCTACCATTTCAAGAGTCTTCAAAAATAGAGAAAGCAACAGGTAATTCATGTCTCAAAAGTGAGCCTGTTTGGACATTTCAGACTCACAAATAATAGGTGTAATTAAAGATGGCATTCCTTTAAAATTTTGTTCAAAATCTGTCCAATTGTTTTGATTTTTTGATTGTTTATTGTAAATAGATAAAAATTTATTTAGTAATGCATATAAGATAAATTTTCTCTGTTTTCATTGTTTTCAAGCTTTGGAGTTTTACAAGATAATATGATGAAGTCTTAATAAAAAAAGAGGATCATTTTTAAAATTATATTTAATTGAAATATATCTAATTATACATAACAATAAATTACTTCTTAGTTGTGAGTGATTTTAAACAGATCCCAGAGCTCTAAGATAGCTCCATGTTTTTTAATTATGTGAGTAAGTGAAAAACCAAATCTGAAGCTAACATGGGTGGACAGAACTAACACACTAGTATATTTATCCATGCCTGCATCTCCGAGGACATTTGCACAGTAAATCACATCATTGTTGCCAACACTTCTTCAATGATGTAAAATGAAATCAGTGATGGGGGGCATGTTTGCAGTAGAAAATATAAGTGCCCAGTTGACATGTTTATCCAGATCATCATCAGGATTCCACCAAGTCTGGGCAGCTCACCACACCCCTGATGTTTTCATAGGATCCAAGGAAGGACCTTTTCTACACACCACTCTGATCTTCTGTAAGGCCCCTCAGAATGCTGCTGTGTGAGAAATGTTCTTTAGAATACACTCTCTGATAGAGTTGGTCAATGGAGCTTAGGCAATAACTCTTAAGAAGCCCAAATTTTGATAATTGAAAAAAAAGGCAAAAAAAATTTTTATTATTGTTTTTTTTTTATATTCCTCAACCGAGAACGTTTTGTTTAGCTCTGTACTCCATTTTTTAATAGGGTTATTTGATTCTCTGGTGTCTAGCTTTTTGAGTTCTTTGTTTTTTTTTTATTTTTTTATGTTTTAGCTATATCACTTTATTTATTTATTTATATCATTCTTTTTTTAAACAACTTAATTTTACAAAAAAAAGATAAATGTACAGATTTTAAGCATTGCTTGGATAAAATTATACAATACATTTTTGTCAGTACTTTTTTTCAGATTTTAAAATAATTTTTACATAAAACTGTATGAATATATTTTTTAGTCAGTACTTGATTTTTTAAAGGATTGATAGTATGCATTGAAAACTTAATAGTTACAATGAGCATAAAGTACATGTAAAACAAAATGTAACATGGAAATAGTCAAAGTTTGTTGTATATAGATTTATTTGTTTTGTTTTGTTTTGATTTCTTTATTTCTTGGACTTCATACAGTCTGTGAGTTGTTTCTGGGGGAGTGCAAGCCTCTGGGGTTAGCATCCCAATATCAGTGACTGCATATTATCTCTGTTCTTTTGTGACTGGGTTATCTCACTCAGAATGATATTCTCTAGATGCAGCCATTTTCTTAAGAATTTGGTCAAGTCATTGTTTCTAGGGGCTAAGTAGTATTCCATTGTGTAATTGTACCACAATTTTTGTATCCATTCATCTTCTGAAGGACATCTGGGTTCTTTCCAGCTTCAGGCTATTATAAATAGAGCTGCTATGAACATTGTGGTGCATATATCTTTGTTGTGTATTAAAGTGTCTCTGGCGTATATGCCCAGAAGTGAAATAGCTGAGTCTTCAGGTAGTATTATGTCCAATTTTCAGAAGTATCGCCAGACTGATTTCCAAGATGGTTGTATTAGTTTGCAACCCTGCCAACAGTGGAGGAGAGTTCCTCTTTCTCCGCAAACTCGCCAGCATCTGTAGTCATCTGAGTTTTGGATCTTGGCCAATCTGACTGGTGTGAGGTGGAATCTCAGGGTTGTTTTGATTTGCATTTCCCTGATGGCTAAGGATGTCATGTCGAGCACTTCCTCAGATATTTCTCAGCCATTCGTTATTCCTCAACTGAGAACGTTTTGCTCTGTACCCCATTTTTCAATAGGGTTATTTGATTCTCTGGTGTCTAGCTTTTTGAGTTCTTTGTATACCTTAGATATTAGGCCTCTATCTGATATGGAGTTGGTAAAAATCTTTTCCCATTCTGTTGTCTGCCATTTTGTTTTCTTGACAATGTCCTTAGCAATACAGAAACTTTGCAACTTCATTAAGTCCCATTTGTTAATCTTTGATCTTAGAGCTTGAGCCATTGGTGTTTTGTTCAGAAAATTTTCTCCTGTGCCTATATGTTCTAAAGTTTTCCCTACTTTCTCATCTAATAGTTTCAGTGTATCTGGTTTAATGTAGAGATCTTTTATCCACTTACACTTGAGCTTTGTACAAGGAGATAAGAAAGGGTCTATTTTCATTCTTTTGCATGTTGAGTGCCAGTTGGACCAGCACCATTTGTTGAATAGGCTGTCCTTTTTCCATTGAATGTTTACGGCTCATTTGTCAAAAATCAGGTGACCATATATGTGAGGGCTCATTTCTGGATCTTCTATTCTATTCCATTGATCCACATGCCTATTTCTGTACCAGTACCATGCAGTTTTCAGCACAATTGCCTTGTAATAATAGCTTGAGGTCAGGGATAGTGATTCCCGCAGATGTTTTTTTGTTGTTGAGGATGGATTTCGCTATTCTAGGTTTTTGTTATTCCATATGAAATTGCACATTTATCTTTTCAATTCCATGAAGAACTATGTTGGAATTTTGACGGGGATTGAGTTGAATCTGTAGATTGCTTTTGGTAGGATGGCCATTTTTAAAATGTTGATCGTTCCAATCCATTAGCATGGGAGATCTTTCCATTTTCTTAGATCCTCCTCAATTTCCTTCTTTAGAGGTTTGAAGTTCTTGTCATACAGGTCCTTCACTTGCTTAGTTAGAGTCACACCAAGGTATTTCATAGTTTTTGTGACAATTGTGAAGGGTACCTTTTCCCTAATTTTATTCTCCACATGTTTGTTTTTTGAGTATAGGAAGGCTACTGATTTGTTTGAGTTGATTTTGTATCCAGCCACTTTGGTGAACTTGTTTATGAGCTGTAGGAGTTCTCTGGTGGAGTTTTTGGGGTCGCTTAAGTACACTATCATGTCATCGGCTAAGAGTGATGTTTTTATCTCTTCCTTTCCAATTTGTATCCCCTTGATCTCCTTTTGCTGTCTAATTGCTCCAGCCAGGACTTCCAGTACTATGTTGAATAGGTAGGGTGAGTGTGGGCAGCCTTGTCGAGTCCCTGATTTTAGTGGGATTGCTTCAAGTTTCCCACCATTAAGTTTGATGTTGGCTGTTGGTTTGCTGTATATTGCTTTTATTATGTTTAATTATGGACCTTGGATTCCTGTTCTTTCCAGGACTGTAAACATGAAGGGGTGTTGAATTTTGTCAAATGCTTTCTCAGCATCTAGTGAGATGACCATGTGATTTTGTTCTTTGAGTTTGTTTATATGGTGGGTTACGTTGATGGATTTCCTTATATTAAACCATCCCTGCATCCCAGGGATGAAGCCTACTTGGTCATGATGAATGATCGTTTTGATGTGTTCTTGGATTCGCTTTGCAAGGATTTTGTTGAGCTTTTTTGGTCAATGTTCATAAGTGAGATTGGTCTGAAGTTCTCTTTCCTTGTAGGGTCTTTGTGTAGTTTAGGTACGAGGGTTATTGTAGCCTCAAAAAATGAGTTGGGTAGCTTTCCATCTGATTTTATTATTGTTAAGAGTATCCAAAGAGTACACATGAATGTACCTAGGGCTCCCTCTGCACATGTCGCAGAACATGCCCTTATTGGACATCAATGGGAGGAGAAGCACTTGGTCCTATTATGGCTTGATGTCCCATTGTAGAGGAATGTCAGGGCAGGGAGGTGGGAGGGGGTAGGTGGGTGAACACCCTCATAGAAGCAAGGGGGAGATGATGGAATAAGGAGTATAGAGTTGAAAACAGAATAAAGATTTACATTTGAAATGTAAATAAAATATATCCAATTTTTTTAAAAAGGGGAAAAAGAAATTCTGTCTATGAAAACAAACAAGTAAGCAAACAAATAAATAAACAAATCCTTCAAATAAAACAAACAAACAACTACAAAAGTATTCTTGTCTACAATGTGGAACAGGAAGTAAGAGAGCTGTGTTAGCTCACAAATCCCACTGAGGAGCTACCTGAGGTGTGCAGGGGTGGGGGTCCCTGAAAACTACTTTAATCCCTTCTAAGGACCAAGAATGTCCCATCAGGCTCCACTTCTCCAAGGTCCCACCACTTTTTTTAATCATCATATTAGAGAACAAATCTCACATGCATAGACTTTGGGGTACAAAGACCTCAGAACCACAGCATCCAGGGATATAAGAGATTGAACAGAAAACTAAGGGTGAGTTGACTTCAGTTCATGAGGCAAACTGGCAGTGATTTAAATTCAGATTGTTCAACCTCCTCCTCCAGGGCCCCTTGAGATCAACTTGCATAGCTGGGCTTCAACATTCTTGTCTGTAGCCCAGAGAAGATGATGGCTTCACCTACAGGGTGCTAGCCTGCTGTGTAGTAAATACCTAGCAAGACTCCAGCCTTCCATAAACCCTAACTTTAGGGTGTGCCCTTGCCAAAAGAAATGACATCTCTTGGTCCTCAGAGTTGAGATTCTAATCTGAAAAGGCTTGCTTGCTTGGGGATTAAATAGATACATGGATAGTTTCAGCATACACTGTTCTTGACCCAAGGCCTAAGAAGGCCTGTGCTGTCCAAAGCCAAGTGCTTAACAGAAGTCAACCCAGGAAAAAAAGATAATGTCTTATAAATTTGACTAAGAGAGAAACTGGCTCCCCGCTCATCTCTGCATCTTACCCAGGTTTTCCTGAAAGATGTGTTCCTTTGACTGGCTCTCCTCCTCCTGTTGACAGGCACTCCTAATCCCAGCTCTCCTGCCTTGAACTTGAACACCAGCTCTACCTCTGGAGTCCTCCACCCACTCACAGCTCTGTGGATTTGGTTCACTCTTTGATAACAGTCCAGGTCCAGTGACTATCTAATCCAAAGTCTTCCTGGAGCCTTTAGCATGAGGGATTAAGAGCACTGAACTACCCAGAACTGTATACATGAGGCCTCTGTTTCCCTAAAGAAAAGCAAAGACTATCAGCCCCTTAGTGGCTTTAACTGATAGAATTATTTATTTCCTACAATAAACTGAAGGCAGTTCAGAGAAAAAACAAAAAGTCTAAGCAAACTCTGAAGGTCCAGGATTTTTTCATGCTCTGATCTCTCATCCTTGGCTTTCCTCAAGCTGTGCTATAATTTGTAATCACAGGGAACCACTGCCTTTCAAGTCTTCAGTTCTGCATTGTAGGTAGAGAGGGGGAGAGAAAGCAATGAATACAACAGTAAAATTCATTGTCGAAGACCATAAGACATGGTCATCTCTAGCTGTAAGAGAGTCTAGGAGTAGTAGTT
The DNA here is from genome assembly GCF_963924665.1 of Micromys minutus. Lineage (NCBI taxonomy): Eukaryota > Metazoa > Chordata > Mammalia > Rodentia > Muridae > Micromys > Micromys minutus. The sequence goes on from NC_137956.1 coordinate 14,611,706, forward strand.
CAAATGAGCACAATGGCTCATGTGGATAATATTAGCAAGAAAGTAATATAAAGTAATATATGAAGAAATGTATAGCCCGTAAACCAAAGCGGTCTTTCTCTCTCTCTCTCTCTCTCTCTCTCTCTCTCTCTCTCTCTCTCTCTCTCTCTGTCTCTCTCTCTCTCTCTCTCTCTCTCTCTCTCTGTGTGTGTGTGTGTGTGTATGTGTGTGTGTGTGTATGTTTGTGTGTGTTTGTATATGAGGATGAGAATATGGGCTGCATGTGTGTTTGTGTATGTGTGGTGTGTGTATATTTTCTTATATTACATGGCTCACTTGCATAGATTAAAGACTAACTTTGAGGAGTCATTTACTTTTCTCACTATACAGTTACACACACACACACACACACACACACACACACACACACACACACACACACACACCACTCACTTATACACCACTCAAGTCTGGAAACTAAATTTAAGTTCTCAGGTTTTTCAGCCAGCTTACTGAGCCTTCTTGCTAGCCTTCACTATTTTGAGACATAGACTGATTTTGTTTTAGGTTAGTATTTTATAACCTTCTGTTCTTTTAATGTTTTACTTATAAAAATGTAATTATGATTAACCAGAAAGTCACAATTTTTGTTCCCATTTTTAAACTTACAAGTTTCATGCTGTACTGCCTGGTTTTGTGTCAACTTGACACAAGCTGGAGTTAATCACAGAGAAAGGAGCCTCAGTTGGGGGAATGCCTCCATGAAATCCAGCTGTAAGGCATTTTCTCAACTAGCGATAAAGGTGGGAAGAGCCCAGCCCATTGTGGGTGACACCATCCCTGGGCTGGTAGACCAGGGTTCTATAAGAAAGCAGGCTGAGCAAGCCATCTGAAGCAAGCCAGTAAGTGAAATCCCTCCATGGCCTCTGCATCAGCTCCTGCTTCCTGACCTGCTTGAGTTCTAGTCCTGACTTCCGCTGGTGATGAACAGCAATATGGAAGTGTAAGCTGAATAAACCCTTTCCTCCCCAACTTGCTTCTTGGTCATGATGTTTGTCCAGGAATAGAAACCCTGAATAAGACACATGCATTTCAAAGTTGTTTTATAAGTACTGTCATATTTGGGTTGTATTGCTGTGAACAGTCATTATGATTAAAGCAACTCTTATAGAGTACATTTAATTGGGGTTGTCTTATAGGTTCAGAGTTTCAGACCATTATTATCATTGCAAGAAGCACAGCAGTGTCCAACCAGATCTGGCACTATAAGAGATGAAAGTTCTGTCTTCATCCAAAGAGCCAACAAGCAGACTGTCCTCAGGCAGCTAGAATGAAGGCCTAAAATTCCACCCCATGATGACACACTTCCTCCAACAAGATAAGCAGTCCTCAAACAAAGCAATACCTTCTAATAATGAAACTTCATGAGCCAAGCATGTTTAAACCATTACATTCCATTCTCTGGCTGCCATAGGCTTGTTCAAACACACTAGTCTATAAGGGTCATACCAGGGAATTACATGAAGCAAAATATGTTTAGTACAACTTCAAAAATCCCATAGTCTATAACAGTCTCAATAATGTTAAAATCTACAGGTCAAAGTCTCTTCTGCTATATAAGCAGCTGGAGCCATAGGTACCTCCATGTGTACATTTTTGGTTGGTGGTTTAATCCCTGGGAGTTCTGGTGGTTCAAGAGGGTCTTATGCAGAGCCCCTCAAAGGACAGTGATACCAGGCTCTTATCAGCAAGCATTTCTTGGCATCCATAACAGTGTTTGGGTTTGTTGTCTACAAGTAGAATGGATCCCTAAGTGGGGCAATCTCTGCATTGCTTTTCCTTCTGTCTCTGCTCCACCCTTTGTCCCTACAGTTTCTTTTGACAGGAACAATTCTGGGTTAATATTTTTGAGATGGGTGTATGACCTCATCTCTCAACTGGGGACCATGCCTAACCTCTAGATATGATCTCTATAAGTTCTCTCTCCCCTTCGTTGGGTATTTCAGCTAATGGCATCCCTGTTGGTTCCTGGAAGCCTCGTGATTTCCTGGCATCTGAGACTTTCTAATGGCTATCCCCACTTTCTCATCCCCCACTGCTACACACCTCTGCTCAAGTTCCTGACCCTCTATACTTCTCTCCCATCTCCTCTCACATCTGATCCTTTCCCGCCTTTCCCTTCCCCTTCCTTTCTCTCCCAGGCCCCTCAACTTCTGGTGATTATTTTGTTCTCCTTTCTAAGTACAACTGAAGCATCCATACTTCGGTCTTACTTCTTGAACTTCATATGGTTTGTGAATTGTATCATGAGTATTCCAAGCTTTTTTCTTAATATTTACTTATCAGTGAGTACATACCATGTGTGTTTGTGACTGGGTTACCTCACTGAGGGTGGTATTTTCTATTTCCATCCATTGGTCTAAAAAAATTCATGAAGTCATTGTTTAATGGGAGGGGAGGCCCTTGGTCCTGTGGAGACTTCATGCCCCAATGTAAGAGAATGTTTTGATAGTGAAGTGGGAGTGAGTAGGTGGGTGGGGAAGCTCCCTCATAGAACCAGAAAGGATGAGGGGTGTGACAGGTGGTTGTAATGGGGAAACAAGGAACAGAAATAACTTTTGAACTCTAAATAAACAAAATAAGCAATAAAAAATAAAAAAAGAGAAAAAATACAATGCTTCTTCTGAGATTTATGCAATTTCTTAACTGTAATACCTGATAAAATCAATATGGAAAAGAAGATCACATACCTCCAACATTATGCACATACCATTCCAAAATGACATAATGAGAAAATCATGGTCAGGCAAGACCAAAAACCAGCTGAGCAAACTCTAAACTCTGCATCTGCATGTCTGATCTTCATATACTTTCAGCTTTTATGACTGTAGCATGATTATGTGCTTGGGTTGTTTCCACTCCTTGTTAGAAACTTTCCTTACCAGGGATCTAATGGCTCTAGCATCTCTAACATCTTTGGGCCTCCAAGGCAATTCCAATGTTACAGTTTTCAGTCCTAGTGTCTGAGATCTGCTCCTGATATACTGGACATCTCAAAAGTGCTGTGGTCACTTCTCCAGCTCTGCCTTATGGGCATTATAAACTCTAAGAACCTGTTGACTTCTATTCTTCTGTTCTTGGTGGTTGCCCTATGGGTCTGATATCTCTAATACATTGGGGTCTTTAGTAATAACTAGGCTTTATTCCTTTTATAGGAACTGTTGTCAAACCTCAAACTCTTTGTATGATACCTTTATTTCTGGACCAGCAACTGCAACTGAAGCTGTACTTTTACCAAAGTCTTTCCTCAGATTCTCATAGTACCAAGATTCACCTGCTGCTCTCCATGACCCCCTCGTAGATTCAAAACAGTACTATCTGGTGACTCATACATATTACCAAGTCCAGCTGCTAGCATGAAGTACAATGCTGGTTCTGTCTGTCACATGGCTTCTTTGTGTTCTCAGACTAAACCTCCCAGATGATTTCAACTCAATGATTCTGGTCTTTTCTTAATTACCAATAATTTCTTAGCTCCAGATAACCAGCAATAATTCTTCCACTAATTTTTTCTATTCTTGATTCTAAAGTCAGAGCCACGTATCGAAAAATACAGAGGTATAATGCTTGCTAGGGGCTGGAATGTAACTTCTTTGTTCTATTACATTATTACCATCTTCCTGTTTTCCTACACCTTCACTACCTGAGCTTGCTTGTCCTGGAAATTGTTCTGTAGATTGACCTTGAACTAAGAAATCTGCATGTTTTTATCTCCTAAATTCTGCAAATAAAGGCATGAACCACCATGTCTGGACCTAAGCTTTTTTCTACTTGAAACTTGCTCTGTCCCAGGCTGGCCTTGAACTCAGATCTTCTTGCCTCTCTCTCATAGGATTACAGGTGTGTTTTATGTCTGGGACTAAACTTTGCATTGCCCCTGTTCCTCAAGATATGGATCAAAAGGCTGAGTCTTCTAGCCTTAAGATCTGTTCCACAAGTTGTGCTTTACATTTCTGGATTGTACTTAATTCCACATTAAGAGTTCAAATAAGAAAAAAATAAACAAGTCAGAATAATTCTTAGATGTAAGTAGCCCCTTTTCAACTGCAAAATCATAAATTCTGCAGGGTAGGATCTTGCCCCAAAGTCACCAATCCCTTAATTCCATTTAATAGCTTTCAAAAGAGGATTTAACTTCATTATATTTCCTGGTGCCCCTTTATACTTTGAATCATACCTTTTGTATTTTACTTTTCTATGTTTCCTTGTTTCATCAAAATTGTCTTGATAACAGTGGACTTTAATAACCACACAACAAATTTACAGCAGGCCGTTTTGATATTTTTTTATATCAAAGCAATTTAAATTTCTTCACATGAGCCTTAGCACAACTATTCCAAACAATGGCAAAACAGCCACTGTGCCCAGAAAAGACCTGGGTCACTGATTATGCACCCACAGCACCCATAGGAAGCTCAACTCCCAGGTGCTCTGACATGGCCAGGATCATAGGTGAGACCTAAACATTTTCCGCAACACCCAGAGTTACAAGTTGGCCAGGATCACAGGTGAGACCTAAACATTTTCCTCGACACCCAGAGTTACAAGGACCCCTGGAATCCAGAGATGCAGAGAACTCCCTGCTCAGCCAGTAGCGCTGGTTCCTTCTGGTTTGAACCTACCCCTGGAACATACCTGAGATTCTGGCTCTGTACCAACTCCTACAACACCCAGAGGACTACCAAGTTCCCTGACATGCCCAGGATCATAGGTTCACAGGTTCACGGAGGCAGCTCAACCCCCAAAGATCAGAAAAACACAGCATCACTGGAGCTATGACACATTCAAGATCAAAATTGAGCCATAACATCTTTCCCAATGCCAAGAATAACTGGAACCCCCACAGGAACAAGGGAAGCATAAACACCCACCAGCCAGTGGCACAGGTTCCTTCTAGCTTGCTACTGTGTCTGGAGTAGACCCACAGCTCTGATTTTCCACCCACTCCTGAAAGACCCAAAGAAGGCTTGACTTCCACAAGCTCTAACACAACAGGATCTCTTAACAGGGTTTCAGGATACCTGAGGCAGCTTGAATTCTGAGGGCTCTGATTTACCAAGGATCTCAGGATCACAGGATCTCAGAATCATAGAATCACAGAGACACCTGGACTCTGAGAAGTACTGACACAACAAGTATCAGAAGATGGACAGGCTCCAGTGAAAGACAGCAAGGGTAGTTAGCACTAGAGATAACCAGATGGCAAGAGGCAAGCACAAGAACAGAAGAAGCAGAAATCAATGCTACTTGACAACATCAGAACAGAGTTCTTCTACTACATGAAGCTCTGGATACCCTAACACCCCTGAAAAGCAAGACTCAGATATAAACTCCCAATTAATTAAAATGATAGAACAATTTAAGAAGGACATAAATAACTCAGTTAAAGAAATACTGAAGAAGACAGGTAAACAAGTAGAAGTGCTTAAAGAGAAAACAAAACTTTTAAAGAAATACAAGAAAAAAACAATCACAGGAGAAGGAGTTGAATAAAACAATCCAGAATCTAAAAATGAAAATAGAAACATTAAAGAAAACACAAAGAAAAACAACCCCCAAGATATGGTAAACCTAGGAAAGAGATCAGGAGTCACAAATGCAAGCATCACCAACAGAATATATGAGATATAAAAGAGAACCTTAGGCAAAAAGATACCCTAACAGACATTGACATAGCAGTCAAATAAAATACAAAAATCACAAGAGCTCCTAATTAATAATGTTCAAGAAATTTATTATACAATGAAAAGACCAAGCCTAAGAATAATAGGTATAGAAAAGAGTGAAGATTACAAAATCAAAAGGCCAGCTGTCATCTTCAACAAAAATATAGAAAACTTTCCTAACCTAAAGAAAGAGATGCATATAAACATACAAGAACTTTACAGAACAACAAACAGATGGAACCAGAAAATACATTCCTCCTATCACATAAGAATTAAAATACCAAATGCACAGAACAAAGAAAGACTAATGAAAGCTGTAAGGAAAAATGCTCAAGTATCATATAAAGTGAGACCCATCAAAATTACAGTAGACTTCTCAGACAGAGACTCTAAAAGCCAGAAGATCTTGGACAGATATCATACAGACCCTAAGACAAAGAAATACCAGCCCAGGCTACTATATCCAACAATGCTCTCACTTACTATATAGGAAAAAACCATGATATTCCATGGCAAAACAAACTTTAAACAATATATTTCAACCAATCCAGTCCTACAAAGCATTATAGAAGAAAAACTCCAATACACATCTACACACACATTCCTTAAAAAAAGCAAGAAATTAATAATCTCACCAAAAATAGCCTTGAAAAAAAATTAAAAATTATTGAAACTCTAAGCACACATTGAACCTCACACATTAATATGAGGAGACTTTTAACAGCCCACTCTCACCAATGAACAGACCATGGAAACAGAAACTAAACAGAGACACAGTGAAGCTAACAGAAGTTATTACAAAATGAACTTAACAGATATCTACAAAATATGCCATCCTAGAACAAAACAATATACCTTCTCAGAAACTCATTCTATCTTCTGCAAAATTGAGCATATAATAGGACACATAACAGGCCTAAACCAATACAAGAAGATGAAATAATCCCATTCATCTGATCAGATTACTAGGGACTAAGGCTGGTCTTCAATAACAACAAAAACAATACAAAGCCCACATACACATAGTAGCTGAACAACATTCTACTCAATTATAACTTGGACAGACCTCTATGTAAAATGAGGTATACTAAAATTAATAGAACCGAAAGTGGGAACGAGCTTAGAACCCATAGGCATGGGGAAATTTTCCTTTACAGAACACCAATGGCTTATTTTCTAAGATCAAGAATCAACAAACAGGACCTCATGAAATTTCAAAGCTTCTGAAAGGCCAAGGACATTGTAAAAATGACAAAACAGCAGCCAACAGATTAGGAAAAGATCTTTACAATCCTACACTGATAGAGGGTTAGTACCCAATTCAAAAAGTTAGACTCTGAAGAATCAAATAATCCTATTTAAAAGGGGGTACAGAGCTAAAAGAAAAACTTCTCAACTGAGGAGTATGGAATGGTTGAGAAACACCCAAAGAAATCCAAAACGTTCCCAGTAATCAGGGAAATTCAAATGAAAACAATACTAAGAATCCACCTCACTACAGTCAAAATGGCTAAGATCAAAAACTCAGGTGATAGCAGATGCTAGCAAAAATGTAGAGAAAGAGGAAGACTCCTCCACTGTTGGTGGGTTTGTAAATTGGTACCACCACTCTGTAAATCAGTCTGGCTTTTCCTCAGAAAATTGGACATAATACTACCTGAGGACCCAGCTATAACACTCCTTGGCATATAACCAAAAATATCTCCAACATCTAACAAGGACACATGCTCAACCATGTTCATAGAAGCCTTATTTATAATAGACAGGAACTAGATCAAATCCAGATGTCCATCAACAGAAAAATGAATAAAGAAATTGTGGTACATATACACAATAGAGTACTACTAAACTATTAAAAATAGAAATGAGTTCTTGAAATTCCTAGTCAAATGTATGGAACTTGAGGCTATCATCCTGAATAAGGTAATCCAGTCAGTAAAGAGTACTCATAGTATGTACTCATAAGCAGATACTAGCCCAAAAAGTTCAGAATACTCTAGAAACCATCCACAGAACTTATGAAACTCAAGATAAGGAAAGCCAGAAAGTGGATGCTGCAATCTTCTTTAGAAAGAAGAACAAAACATTCATGGGAAGAAATAACGGGACAAATAGAAGACCAGGGTTTGGAGAAAAGATCATCTATAATCTGCGTCACTGGGAATCCACTCCAGTAAACCCAATAAACCCAAGCACTATTGCTGATGTCAAAAAGTACTTACAGGCAGAAACCAAACATGAATGCCTCCTCAGAGACTCTGCCAGATCATACAAATACAGCTGAGCATACTTGCAGATAACTATCGGACTGAACATGGGGATCCCCAATGAAGGTGCTAGATAAAGGACTGTAGGAGCAAAAAGGGGTTGCAACCTCATGGGAAGAACAACATTATCAACCAACCAGTCCATCCACAATTCCCACTGACTGAATATCAACCTCTGAGCACATATGGAGAGACCCATGACTCCAGTTGTATTATGTAGCAGAGGATAGCAGTGTCTGGCATCAAAGAGTGAAGAGATCTTTTTTCCAGTGAGGGTTCATTTTTCCAATATAGGGGAATGCCACATCACCGAGGTGGAGATGATGATTGGGAGAGGGTGCACCTTTGTGGAGACGATTATAGGGGTAGGGGGATGTGAACAGGGAGGGAGAGGATTGCAATTGAAATGTAAATACAGAGACTATCCAATAAAATAATTTTAAAAATGAAAGATTTTTTTTTAGTATTTAATGAAAATAAAGGCACAACATACCCAAACTTATGAAAAACAATGAAAGTAGTGCTAAGAAGAAAACTCATAGCTCTGAATTTTTTCATAAAAAAATTAGTAAAAGCATATACTAGTATGTCAACAGCACCTCTGAAAGCTCTAGAACAGCAAGAAGCAAATATACCAAACAGGAATAGCTGGCAGGACATAATCAAACTCAGGGCATAAATCAAGCAATAGAAACAAAGAGAACTATACAGAGAATAAAACAAACCAGGAGCAGATTCTTTGTGAAAATCAACAAGATAGATAATCCCTTAGCCAGACTACCCAGAGGGCACAGAGACAGTATCCAAATTAACAAAACCAGAATTGAAAATTGAGCCATAACAACAGAAACTGAAGAAATTAAAAAAAAATCAGATTCCACTAGAAATTTCTATACTCAACAAAACTGAAAAATCTCGATTAAATGGATAAATTTTAGACAAATATTAAGTACAAAAGTTAAATCATAATCAGATAAACCATTTAAAAAGTGCCATAACCCCTAAGGCAACATAAGCAGTCATTAGAACTCTACCAAATAAAACATTCCCAGGACTGAATGACTTTAGGGCAGAATTCTATCAGATATTCAGAGGAATAATATCAATACTTCTTTAAGTATTTCTTAAAATAGAAACAAAAGGAACACTACCTAATGCTTTCTATGAAGTCATAATTACACAAATACCTCAAGCACACAAAGAGAAAACAAAGAAAGAGAACTTCAGACCAATTTCCATCAAGAGTATTGATGGTACAACCACTCTGGAAATCGGTCTGGCAGTTCCTCAGAAAATTGGACATAGTTCTACCTGAAGATCCAGTTTTCCCACTTCTGGGCATTTACCCCAGAGATGCTCAAACATACAATAAGGACACATGCACCACAATGTTCATAGCAGCCCTGTTTGTAATAGCCAGGAGCTGGAAAGAATCCAGATGTCCTTCAGTAGATGAATGGATACAAAAATTGTTGTATATTTATACAATTGAGTACTACTCAGCCATCAGAAACAATGACTTTATGAAATTTCTAGGAAAATGGATGCATCTAGAAAATATCATCCTGGGTGAGGTAACCCAGTCCCAAAAGAACAGACATAATATGCAGTCACTGATAATTAGATAGTAGACTCAGAAAGCTCTGAATACCCCAGAAACAACTCACAGGCTAAAGAATAAAAAAGCTCAAGAATAATAAAGGCCAATTGGTGAAAGCCTCAGTCCTTCTTAGGAAAAAAAAAAAATAAGTGTATAGCACCCTCTCAGAGTGTGGTACACCTAGAACTTAAATCATTAATAATCCAGGAGCTAGGAAAATAGAATTGTGGCATGTTTTGGTATTCAACAGTCTTTATGTTTCATATATACACACCAAGAAAACTCTGACTGTTTCCATGTTACATTCTGTTCTACATGTATTTTATGCTTATGGTAACTGGTGGGATTTCAATGCATGCTATCAAACCTCTAAAAAATTTGCCAAAAGGCTTTAAGAATCTGTACATGTATCTCTCTTCTTTAAATAAAATTGTAAGAGAAAAAGAGTATTGATGTAAAAAATACTCAATAAAATACTTGCAAACTAAATCCAAGAACAAGTTCTAAAAATCATTCACTGTGACCAAGTAGGCTTCATGTCAAGGATGCAGATATGGTTAAATATACCAAAATCCATCAAAGTAATTCACGATATAAACAAAGTGAAAGAAAAAAAAAACATGATTATGTCATTAGATGACTAAAAGCCTTTGACAAAATACAACACCCTAAAACTATTGGAAAGAATATAATATCAAGGTCCATACCTAAATATAATAAAAGCAATATACAAGAAACCAATAGCCAACATCAAACTATATGAAGAGAAACTTGAAGCAATACCATTACAATTGGGGAAAAAACAAGGCTACTTACTCTCAACTATATATTCAATTATAGTACTTGAATTTCTAGCCAGATCAATTATGCAACAAAAAGAGATCAAAGGGGTACAAATTGGATACTCTGTTATTTCTTTTAAGATGCAAAATACTCAGCCCCATTTAAAATGATTACTTATATCCTTGGCTGAAAATGATCCTTTTTTTTAACAACTTTATTTTACAAAACAAAGACAAATGTACAGATTTCAAGCACTTTTTGCACAAAATTATACAATACATTTGTGTCAGTACTTGTTTTTTTTTTTTTCTCCCCAAAGTTTTGATAGTGTGATAAAGATCCCTCCAGCAACAATGAGCACAAAGTACATGCAAAACAAGATGCAACCTGGAAACAGTCAAAGTTTTCCAGGTGCATAAATATTTTTTCTTTTTTTTACAATGAGCAGAGAGTACATGCAATACAGGGTACAACCCAGAATTTGTCAATGTGTTCTTGGTGGGTAAGGATCGAGCATGACTATTTCTTTTTGTTGTTGTTGTTGCTTTGTTTTCTTTTCTTTTTTTCTTGGACTTCATACAGTCCACAAGCTGTCTCTGGGGCAGTGCGAGCCTCTGGGGTTAGCATCCCAATATCAGTGACTGCATATTATGTCTGTTCTTTTGTGACTGGGTTATCTCACTCAGGATGATATTCTCTAGATAAAACCATTTTCTTAAGAATTTGGTTAAGTCATTGTTTCTGGAGGATGAGTAGAATTCCATTGTGTAAATGTACCACAATTTTTGTATCCATTCATATTCTGAAGGACATCTGGGTTCTTTCCAGCTTCTGGCTATTATAAATAGAGCTGCTATGAACATTGGGGTGCATATATCTTTGTTATTATGTATTAAAGTGTCTCTGGGGTATATGCCCAGAAGTGGAATAGCTGGGTCTTCAGGTAGTACTATGTCCAATTCTTGGAGGTATCACCAGACTGATTTTCAGAGTGGTGGTATTAGTTTGCAATCTCACCAACAGTGGAGAAGTTTTGCTCTATCTCCGCAACCTCGCCAGCATCTGTTGTCATCTGAGTTTTGGATCCTGGCAAGTCGGACTGGTGTGAGGCAGAATCTCAGGGTTGTTTTGATATGCATTTCCCTGATTGCTAAGGATGTAGAGCACTTCGTCAGATGTTTCTCAGGCATTAGATATTCCTCAACTGAGAACATTTTGTATAGCTCTGTACCCTATTTTTTAATAGGGTTATTTGATTCTCTCCTGTCTAGCTTTTTGAGTTCTTTGTACACCTTGGATATTAGGCCTCTATCTGATGTTGAGTTGGCAAAGATCTTTTCCCATTCTGTTGGCTGCAGTATGTTTTCTTGACAATGTCCTTAGTCTTACATAAACTTTGCAATCTCATTAAGTCCCATTTGTTAATCTTTGACTTTAGAGCTTGAGCCATTGGTGTTTTGTTCAGAAAATTTTCACCTGTGCCTATGTGTTCTAAGGTTTTCCCTACTTTCTCATCTAATAGTTTCAGTGTATCTGGTTTCATGTGGAGATCTTTGATCCACTTACACTTGAGCTTTGTACAAGGAGATAAGAAAGGGTCTATTTTAATTCTTTTGCATGCTAAGTGCCAGTTGGACCAGCACAATTTGTTGAATAGGCTGTCCTTTTTCTACTGAATGTTTTCGGCTCCGTTGTCAAAATTCGGGTGACCATATATGTGAGGGATCATTTCTGGATCTTCTATTCTATTCCATTGATTCACATGACTATTTCTGTACCAGTACCATGCAGTTTTCAGCACAATTGAGTTGTAATATAGCATGAGGTCAGGGATAGTGATTTTTGTAGATGTTTTCTTGTTGTTGAGGATGGATTTCGCTATTCAAGTTCTTTTGTTATTCCATATGAAATTGTACATTGATCTTTCCAATTCAATGAAGAACTGGGTTGGAATTTGATGGGGATTGCATAGAATCTGTCGATTGCTTTTGGTAGGATGGCCATTTTGAAAATGTTGATCTTTCCAATTCATAAGCATGGGAGATCTTTCCATTTTTTGAGATCCTCCTCAATTTCCTTCTTTAGAGGTTTGAAGTTCTTGTCATACAGGCCCTTCACTTGCTTAGTTAGAGTCACACCAAGGTATTTCATAATTTTTGTGACGATTGTGAAGGGTACCTTTTTCCTAATTTCTTTCTCCACATGTTTGTCCTTTGAGTATAGGAAGGCTGCTGATTTGTTCGAGTTAATTTTGTATCCAGCCCCTTTGCTGAACTTGTTTATCAACTGTAAGAGTTCTCTGGTGGAATTTTTGGGGTCACTCAAGTACACTATCATGTCAATGTCAAAGAGTGATGTTTTTATCTTTTCCTTACTGATTTGTATCCCCTTGATCTCTTTTTGCTGTCTAATTGCTCCAGCCAGGACTTCCAGTACTATGTTGAATAGGTAGGTGAGATTGGGCTGCCTTGTCAATTCCCTGATTTTACTGGAATTGCTTCAAGTTTCTCACTATTAAGTTTGATGTTGGCTGTTGGTTTGATGTGTATTGCTTTTATTATGTTTAAGTATGGACCTTGGATTCCTGTTCTTTCCAGGACTTTTAACATGAAGGGGTGTCAGGGCTCCACCCAATTGCCACCTGGACCAGTGGAGATCCAAGGACACAGACCAGATACAAGGGAAATGCAATAACATATCACTTACAACAAAATGGCAAGAGGAAAGAGAAAGAGTATATGCCAAGGAAACCAAGGCAACCTGGCAACACCAAAACCCATCTCTCCCATAACAGCAAACATTGGAATGCCAAACACTCCAGAAAAAGATGATGCAGACCTGAAATTATACCTCAAGATGCTGATAGAGATACTTAAAAAAGAACTGGAGGAAATGCAAAAAGATTCAGAAGCTTTTAAATAGGAAACAAGAAAAACCCTCAAAGAACTCCAAGAACTAGAGGAAAAGAGAATCAAAGAGATGAAGGAATGGAAGAGGGAATTTAAAATGGAAATTGACACAATAAAGAAAACACAAAAAGAGATAACCCTAATGGTAGAACACCTAAAAAAGAAATCAGGAGTCACAGAAGCAAGCATTTCTAAAAGACTACAAGAGATGGAAGAGAGAATGCAGGGGGCAGAAGACAACATTGTAAATATAGACAATACAGCCAGAGAAGATGCAAAGAACAAAAAGCTCCTAACCCAAAATGTCCAGGAAATCCAGGACACAATGAGAAGACCGAACCTAAAGATAATAGGAACAGAAGAGGGAGAAGAGTATCAACTAAGAGGCACAGTAAATATCTTCAACAAAATCATAGAAGAAAACTTTCCTACTCTCAAGAATGAGATGACCACGAGCATAAAAGAAGCCTTCAGAACTCCAAATAGTTTGGACCAGAAAAGAAATACCTCCCGACACATAATAGTCAAAACACCAAGTGCCCAAAGCAAAGAAAGAATACTAAAAGCAGTAAGAGAAAAAGGTCAGGTAACATATAGAGGCAGACCAATCAGAATCACACCCGATTTCTCAACCGCAACTATGAAAGCTATCAGAGCCTGGACAGACATCATGCACTCCTTAAGAGAGCACAAGTGCCAGCCCAAGCTGCTATACCCAGCAAAACTATTAATCACCATAGATGTAGAGATGAAGATATTTATAAACAAATCAAAATTTACACAATATCTGACCACAAACCCAGCACTAGGACGAATTATAGGTGGAAAACACAATACAATGAGGGAAAATACATCCTAGTAAAAACAAGATAACTCCTAAATAAGAAAACCAAAAGAAGAAAAAGACACCGACACAACTCAACCCACTAAAGCAATAATAGCAGAAAACAGAAACAATTCTTCCTTGATATCTATTAACATAAATGGACTCAACTCCCCAATAAAGGATATAGGCTATCAGACTGGATACATAAACAAAATCCAGCCTTTTGCTGCATACAGGAAACTCATCTCAGAGACAAAGACAGACACTATCTCAGAGTAAAATGGTGGGAAAAAAACTTCCAAGCAAACAGGCCCAAGAAGCAAGCTGGAGTGGCAATTTTAACATCGGATAAAGTAAATTTCCAACCAAAAGTTGTCAAAAAAGATAAGGAAGGACACTTTTTACTCATTATCAGGTAAATCTGTCAGGAGGAACTCTGAATTCTTAACATATATGCTCCAAATAAAAAAGCACCCACATTCATAAAAGAAACCGTACTAAAGCTCAAAAAATACATTTCACCCCACACAATAATAGGGGGAGACTTTAATACCCCACTCTTACCGATGGACAGATCATGGAAACAGAAACTGAACAAGGACACTTCAAAACTTGCAGAGATTTTGAACCAACTAGAATTAATAGATATATTCAGAACATATCATCCTAAAGTAAAAGAATACACCTTCTTCTCAGCACCCCATGGAACCTTCTCGAAAATTGACCACATAATTGGATACAGAATGAGCCTCAATTGATATAAGAAGATTAAAATTCTCCCACGCATCCTCTCAGATCACCATGGTCTATGGCTGGTCTTTAACAACAACAAAGACAACAAAAAGCCCACATACACATGGAAACTAAACAACGCTCTGTTAAACAATAGCAGGGTCAAAAAAGAAATAGAGAAAGAAATTAAGGATTTTCTAGAATTCAATGAAAACGAAAATACAACATACCCAAACCTATGGGATGCAATGAATGCAGTACTGAGAGGAAAACTCATAGCCCTAAGTGCTTCCAAAAGAAACTGGAGAGAGCTTTCATCAGCAACCTGACAGCAAAGCTTAAAGCCCTAGAACAAAAGGAAGCAGATATACCAAAGAAGAGTAGAAGGCAAGAATTAATCAAAATTAGGGCAGAAATAGACCAAATAGAAACAAAATAACCATTGAAAAAATCAACAAAACCAAGAGTTGGTTCTTTGAGAAAATCAACAAGATTGATAAACCCCTAGCCAGACTAACTAGAGGGCAAAGAGAGAGTATACAAATTAACAAAATCAGAAAGGAAAGTGGAGACATAACAATTGAAACTGAGGAAATTCAAGAAATCATCAGATCCTACTACAAAAACTTATACTCCACAAAATTTAAAAATTAGGAGGAAATGGACGAATTCCTAGACAGATACAAGATCCTAAAGTTAAACCAGGACCCAGTAAACCATCTAAATAATCATATAACAACTAAAGAAATAGAAAAAGTAATCAAAAGCCTTCCAACCAAAAAAAGCCCAGATCCAGACGGGTTCAATGCAGAATTTTATCAGACATTTATTGCAGATATAACACTAGTACTCTCCAAACTATTCCACAAGATAGAATCAGATGGAATACTACCTAACTCATTTTTTGAGGCTATAATAGCCCTCATACCTAAACAACACAAAGACCCTACATGTAAAGAGAACTTCAGACCTATCTCACTTATGAACATTGATTGAAAAATACTCAACAAAATCCTTGCAAACCGAATCCAAGAACACATCAAAACGATCATTCATCATGACCAAGTAGGTTTCATCCCTGGGATGCAGGGATGGTTTAACATAAGGAAATCCATCAATGTAATCCACCATATAAACAAACTCAAAGAACAAAATTACATGGTCATCTCAGTAGATGCTGAGAAAACATTTGAAAATGATCCTTTATATATTTTCTTTTTTTAATCTCTCATACAACTTTATTTTAAAAAAGAGGGGTACATATACAGATTTTAATGGCATTTTGGCATAACACTATATGAATATTTTTTAGTACTTAATTCTTTTAGAGGTTTGATAGCATCCATTGAAATTCCACTAGTTACCATAAGCATAAAGTACATTCAGGACAGAACGTAACATGGAAACAGATTTCTTGGTGCATATAGAATAAGCATAAGAATCTTTGAATACCAAAAATTACTTTGTATATTTTCTGTTGCTTACATTTAAGTCAGTGTCTTGTTCAACTGGTCATTTGCCATATTAAGGGAAACAAATGCTTCCCTGAGGTAATAAATTCAAATAATTCAATATAGATATGCATATATGTGTGTGTCTGTATGCATGTATGTGTATACAAACTGTTGTGATGTTATATACATTCTATACATGAATATGTATTTAGTGTGCCATGCACATATAGACATGTATGTATACTAATTCATTACACATATTTATGTATATATTTAGCTTGTGTACATTACACATCTATTTATGCACACGTATATGCCATAGTACATATATAAATATATATTTGTATAAGCATATATACATTTATATGTCTTTAAAACTTTATAATTCTTCTAAATTATTTCTTGGTTATTACAAGGTTTTTGGGCTAGTATCTGCTTATCAATGAGTACATACCATGAGTATCTTTAGTGACTGCATTACCTAACTCAGAATGATAGCCTCAAATTCTATCCATTGTCTAGAAATTTCATGAGCTCATTGTTTTTAATAGCTGAGTAGTACTCCATTGTGTAAATGTACCACAATTTCTGTATCCAATCTTGTGTTGAAGAACACCTGGGTTCCAGCTTCTGGCTATTATAAATAAGGCTGCTATAAACATAGTTGTGCATGTGTCCTTGTTAGATGTTGGAGTTTCTTTTGAATGTGTTTCAAGAGTGGTATAGCTGGGTCCTCCAGTAGTACTATGTATAAGTTTTTGAAGAACCACCAGACTGATTTCCGAAGTGATAGTATAAGCTTATAACCCACACTAACATGGAGGAATGTTCCTCTTTCTCCCTATCCTTGCCAGGATCTACTGTCACCTGAATTTTGATCTTAGCCATTTTGATTGGTGTGAGTTGTAACCTCAGGGTTTTTTTGATTTAGAACAAAATTATTAACTAACCAAACACACCATAGCTCCCTGGGACAAAAATACCACCCAATAAGTTCTATGGAGAAACCCATGGCTGTAGGTGCATATACAGCAGCAGAAGATGCCATTATCTTGCATCAATGAGAGGAGAGGACTTTGATCCTATGAAGGCTTGTTTTCCCAGTGTAGAGAAATGCCAGGGTGCTGAGGTCGGCAGGGGGGGGGGGGTTGGGAGAGGGAGCTCCTTCATAGCAATAGGAGGGGAGGAGATAACACCTGAATTGTAAATACAAAGAATATCCAAAAAATTTTTTTTTAAAAAAAAGGAAAAAGCTTCTTTACTTACTAATAGTTTCAAATACAAGTTATCCAAGGATGCATCTAATTATTTAGTACTTTAAGCACAGACATGTTCTGCTTTGCTTTTTATGAGATACTCCTCAAAACATCTTGGGAAATTAAGGTTTTTTTTTTTGTTTGTTTGTTTGTTTTTCTGTTTTTTTTTTTTTTGTTTTTTTTTTTTTGTTTTGTTTTTTTTTTTTTAGCTTGCAGTCCATCATGAAGTGAGTCCAAGCTAGGAAATCAAGGACAAAAGCTAGAAGCAGGAATTTACAATTCTAGAATAACTTGTCCACATACCACTGCTCATTGTGGGTTTGGCACTTCTATAACAATTAAAATTAAGTAAATACATGACACAAATGCCCACTGGCTACTCTAAGGAAGAAAATTCCTCAACTGACATTCTCTTTTCTCAAGTATATCAATTGGGGATAACCATAACAAGGTAGAACTTCTAAACAAATTTGTTGAGAATTTTCTTTGTAGAAGTTATGTGCAGTTTCATTTGGATCTATTAACAAAACAACTAAATTAAAGATATTTTTTCACTAAGTAGTAGTATATTAGAAATGTAACATATTTGGTGTTTTCTCTTAAACTAGCTTTCACTGAAATATGTCAGAGATTTCAGGTAAAGCATAAGATGCTCTTATAACATAAACAAATAATATAAAGCAAAAACAAAACAGAAAAAGAATCCAGAAAACATAAACTGTGACAGATAGAGACATGAAAGATGATACATTCCTCTTGTTCCATTGGTGACAGGATGTGACAGAGTGAAGCACATAATTAATTCATTCATAATTAATTAATAACGTGTGAACTGCAGCTCTGTCTGCACTCTGTTCTGTCAAGAGTCAAAGCTCCATCTGTTTGCTAAATGCTTCTCAAGGGAAAAGAGGCTTTATCTGGTATCCAGGAAAGAGAGAGAGAGAGAGAGAGAGAGAGAGAGAGAGAGAGAGAGAGAGAGAGAGAGAGAGAGAGAGAGAGACAGAGACAGAGACAGAGACACAGAGAGAGAGACAGGATCACCTGTCAAGCAACACCTTGTTAACAATTTTTGTACCTTCAAATGGAATATAATTTCCAAATCTCACTAGATCAGAAAAGTGCTAATGAGGATAAAGACTGACTTTCCTATGCCACCTCCTGTGTTAGCAGGTATTCCAACTGTTCCATTTTTATCGTCATTTTATTTTCTGAGCTAAATATGATATGCAAAATACCCTAGAGAAATGTTCTTAGAAGTATGGGACTGGTTCTAGTGAACTAGAACTACTGAACTCGAAGAAGTGAAAGCTGTAATGTTGAAAACTACATCTTCTCCACCTATTCCCTCAGGGAACTTACTGGCTAATTATTTATACTTCATTTTAGGAGTGTGTAATTGAATTTGAGAGCAAGCTAACATGCACACACACACACACACACACACACACACACACACACACAGTTTGCTAAGTGGGTCATTATAACCTAACAATGAGAAACATTAGTATGTCAAACTATCTTGTTTTAATAATCCTGATTATCATGCCATGCTTTGATACTGTGTTTTATTTTAAAGAACTCTGCATGGTTTTTATCTAGTCATAAAAACTGCAAGTGTGGGATGAGAAGGAGGGCAATAGAATAATTTCAGGGAAACCAGATATGCATTACTGGAGGGTCTTTGACTGATATTCACTGCATAATTTTGCCAAATCCTGGAATGACATCTTTGACCATGTATACATTTTAAAATCACATGAATAAGTTATTTGCTAAAAGAGTGATAAATAGTTAATAATTAGCCTGACAAAAAGTGACTATGAGTGTTTTATTTGGGTAGTCATATGACCTTATGGGTAAATGAGAGACTTGGTCAAGACATTGAATAAGGTCTGTAACTCCTTTGGTAACTAGTTACAGGAGTGGATACTGATTCTTATCACCCTAAACAAACTAAATTCCTGTATGCTGATTAAAGACAAATGGGAGAAACACAATGAAATATCCTCACTGTAACTGGGAAGTAGTTTCTCTCCTTGATTCTTTATGGTAGTTAGAGTTGAGAACCAAGTTTAAGGGCTATGGTAAAAGATGCTGTGATCCAGGAAAAGCCAGAAAAACAAAGCAAAACAAAAGGAAACAACACAACAGAATAATGAATCTACTGTTAAAAATTGTTTTCTGCTCTTCCAGAATATCAGAATTAAGTTTCTAGTACTCATCATATAGCTTACATTCATTAATTTTAATTCCGTGGGTGCAAACACTCTCTCAAGCTCTCCAGGTATACCAGCACAAATATGCACAAACTCACACAGACAAACACACACACAAACCAAAAATACATCATTTTTAAAAAATCACAAAAATAAGTAACCAAAAACTATAATAAAATTTGTTCACCTAAATCAATTGCCTTTCTATGGCCCTTAAAGGGCTATCACAGTTGTGAGGGGGGCATGTTGGGAATATGAAATGGCTATAGCAAAAGCCAAAAAAGTTTCCTGGCAAACAGAGACAGTAAATGCATCTTATGTTAATTAATTCCTTTACCATCTTTTGATCGCTATAGTAAACTAAAGCTGAGATTCTGAATAATTTGATGATTTGACTTAATAACACCGTGCTTTCTCCTTAGGTTGAGAATGAACTTCTTTTCATCTAAGCGATGGATAGAGGTGGATGTTGAGAGGCAATTAAAGCAAGCCTTGCTCCAGCATGTCATATTTAAACACATGCACTAAGTTATGTGCCCTGGAATAAATGTTTTTTCCCATGAAAATATACCAACTAGTTTTGGATTATGTTGAGCACATGAGACTCACTAGCAAAAAGAATGCTAAAACATAAGGGATTTTCTCCCCATTCATTTCCTTTCATGATGAGCTTGCTGTTGGTAGGTAAAATATTTATATGTGAGAGTTCACTATCTACTGAACATTGACATTCACAACTTGTGTGGCTCTTCTCTAAGTATGAGGAAATTGACTTCTTTTCACATTCATTGAGAAGCTGGGAAGTACTGTCGCCCTTCTGGGATGTCTCTCCATGGTTTTACTTAACACATTTTGCTTTTTTCCTTTATTCCTTCATTTGCCATTCCTGATATCTTTACTTGAGTAATTCTCATGTCATTTGGAATCAGCTAATTGTTTTATTTTTACATGTAACATGTATTCTTGCAAAGAAAAAATTCCTGTTAGCTAATGTTCTCAAGGCTCAGAATTTCTGTGTAGTTTTTATTCTAATGGAGTTCCCCAGAATAGTCTTAGTTAGGTCAGAGTAAGCTAATAATCAATGCTGGTGGATAAAATTAATTTTCTTGGGCATGTATAGTTTACAGCTCTAAAGAGGCCATTTCCTTTAGCAAACATTCATGAGGAAGCAAAAACTATATCTTTTTCTTTATTTCTTTATAACACTGATTGTTAGTCAGCATGAGTGATGGGTTTTATTATGACACTTCACATACATCTATGTCATTATACATTGTGCTTTTTCACCCCCTACACTTCTGCCTACCTTGTCCCAGAGCAGTGAATTCCTCATCATTAGCAAGTGATTTGTTATTTTTAAAGCATGCTAACTTGTAACCTTAAAGTAGGACGCATTTAGTACAGAAAACCATGAATTTCCAATGGCTACATAATAAAGAGAAATGTATTAAAATTATTCAAATATCTCACTGTTTGGAAATTGATTATAATAATGGGCGAGAGGGGTGGAAGACTATATCAGACTTCTGACCCCACCTGACAGTTGGCTATTTGATTTTTCTACTATTAATCTATCATTTGCATATTTTTATAAACGCTTTTAAACCCATTGCTAAATTTTGCGATTTACATTCTAATTTTATCATTTTGTAGGTAAATATACTGAAGCCAAACTGGGAAAGTGTTTGTCCACAAAAATACAGTGGTTGCTGAAACAGAAAACTATAATGCGTCTTTTCTTCCATGGATATCTTGCTGATAAAATTTACTAACTAAAAATTATATGGAAGAATGAGTGTGTACAGGCTCCAGGGCATCGTTTGCAAACTGTGGGTCATGAGCCCTTTGGAGTCACATATCAGGTATCATGCATATTAGATACTTATATATTGATTATAGTAACAAAATTAGAGTTATGAGGTACCAATGAAATAATGTTATGTTTGGGGATCACCACAATATGAAGAAATGTATTAAGGCATCACAGCATTAGGATTGTTGAGAATGACTGCTCTAGGGCATTGAGATAGTGCCCACCATTGCAGAATGCTAGTAAGATGAGAAGTGGTCACCAAATATTTACACAATTGTCATTATAATGTAGATACATATTTACTATCAAATATGAAATTGGAGATACCATAACTTCATTCTTCACTTTGAAAAAATAACTGGAAGAAATCATGCCCTCCTGTGTATGATTACACTAGCATGAAACTATTAAGAAAATGCAGTTTCTTACAGTTATCAGATGTTCAAAGAATCCTCCCTTTTCTTTAGGCCCAGGCAAATATCTTTTATTCTCTGTGTTACTTGATTGCACTAGACACAGAAATGTTGCATTGTTGTAAGTTCTATTGATGAAGGAGAACTATAACTCAGAACTATAACAATATGAGAGTGGGAGTGAAGGCAGAGGGATGAGCACCTGGGAAAATCCAGGACGACCATGTGAGAGGTGATTGATCAATGTGAGGTTACACTTGAGTTCCCATGTGTTTTATTCTGCAACTAGGCCATTTGTGCTTGTTAACAATTGAGCACACTGAACTTGGATTCCTTGCCTCCAAGCGATCAGGTGATATCTTCACTCATGATTGCTCTTCCAAACAGTAATGTCCAGGTTCTTGAGAAAGAAACTCTTTGATTGTAATATTAGCAAGAAGTTGTAGAGTTCATTTACATTTTAAAGTCTCAGTAAATAAGGAAGAGGGAAGACATCAAGGAACTGGTCAGAGATGGCCTAGTCAGTTATTAAAGTTGAGGCTTATGTCAAGCACTCTGAGTCAGTATTATTAATGTCATGCAATCAGATAAGCATTTCTCACCTAAAGTTGAAACTATTAATTGAAAGCAGAATAACTTTAGGTGCATGTCTGCGAAAGGTTACAGAGAGGCAAGGCTAAGACTTTCCCAAGCAGGAGCTGGGTCCATTGCTTGCCTTCTGTACCTCCAGTCACAGCTATGGCTTGTGACTCTATATTTTGTGCACCTAGAAGCACTCACTAATGTAGAATATAAACAGAACTTGCTTTCCTTCTTAGAGTTTTCATCTCTCCTTGATGATAAAGATTTCACTTTTGCTCCCCCCCCCCCGGCTCCTTTTACTTCATCTTACTATTTGACCCTGAGAGAGAAAGCACTCTGTCAGAGGGCAGGGCTACTTTTACAGTCATCTGTGCAAGGATTCTCTAAACACAGACATATTTGCTTCTGTGTATCACTGTAAGACATCACACCAACCTAAAGCGAAGCATACCATTCAGACACAGTTCCAAGGAAGCTACATTGCCTCCACTTCAGTTCCAAGACCTAAACTGCTCTGCCTCTCTCTGAAGGTACTTGATCACTGACCCCCCTCCATGAGACAATGTTTCCCCTTCAAAGTTTCAGGTAATCCCTTCTTTTAGTGCTGAGATGAATATCATCTTTTCTACCTCCCACACTGTGCTCCTTAATTCTTACACCTTTCTATGACTTTCCTCTGAAATTATACAAATTGCCATGCTTCTTCCTTTATGTAATTGTTCTAAGTCACATTCTTTTTTCTGTGAGCCTTTTATTCCTTTTCTTTCCTATGACACATCTAAATACTTTCAGATGCCTGACTTCATCCTTTTCTTAGGGACTAAGCATTAGGCCTTAACTCTTTAGAATGGTGAAAAGCCTTAATAATTATTCTAAGACACTATTAATCACGTATTTTACACAGGAAACTTTCCTTCATAAAACTCAACCCCCATGGCAAATTTATGTGTTCTTATATCCTAGCACTTTGCCGGTGCCATTAATGATGCTCAGATATTATGTAATATATATGTTATATACACAGCCCCATTCCCCTTCTCTTTTTGTTCTTGCTTTGTGTGTCAAATAAGACAAGGTGCAAGCCCACTCCACCTCAACCTTGTGCACCCTGCACACCATAAGTGTTTCCTCCATGGCCCTGATGCAGCTCCACACCTCAAATATTCAGGGGTAAACTCCTGCGAAATGGGCATGGCTTAAAGTCGCCACATGCCAACAGACAAATGAGCCAATGCACGGGATGCTCAGAAAGACAAAGTGAAAATATAATCCTCAGCATCATTCAACTCAATTTGCAGTATGGCTGAAGGAATTGTACTGTGATTTTTGCCCCCTCTGAGATGAAAATACCTTAAGGCAGAAAAAAAAAAATGTTCTTTTATTGTACTTAGTTCAACATGTTGGTGTCGTGAGCCAAAGGCAGAGTGGGTGTTACACCGAAATGCTATTGTTCACTCCTTGGAATTATAAATTTTTAAGTATGCAGGAAATTTTCTTGCATTCCCTTTAAAGTATCCAGACTATTACAAATTGAACTGCCCACTTATGCTTATGAGAAAGGCAACTATTTTCCTGGCGCAAATTACAGGGTATATGGAAATCAGACGCATTAAGTAATTATCACTTGTGAAATCAATTGTGCTTAGTTGCTAGTTATTGCAACACAGTAATAGAATACCAGACTGTACATGTAGTTATGAACTGAACTTGAATAAACTAATAAAAAAACAATCCTAGAAACCAATTTCTAGATCTCCTTTAACTACTTATAGACACATACCATTGCCTTCTTCTTAAAAAGAAACGTCCTCTAGAATAATCCCTTTTTTCCTCAGAAATGTGATATCTTCACCAGACTCTTCCCCTTACAGCACAGGGGTCTAGGCTGAAAAATAGTGAGAGCCAAAGGTATTGGATGACTACTTCAGTAAATATTAAAAATAAATTTTAAAAAATGCTTATCTCTTTATCAGCCCTGAGGTCTCACTCCTCACGCCCGACCTGAATGGAGCTGCGTGTACCTCAATCACTCACCCTGAGCCATCACAGTCCAACCTGTTGGTGAACTTCCCTTCCCTGGTGGTTTTCTACTACCTGTTGTCTGCCTCTGTCCCAGGGTGTTTCTCTACCCCTAAATCCCACATAAATACAACTCTACAGCCTGATAGTTTTTCATAAAGGTTTATGTGTTCAACCCTCAATCCACAAACCCTCTACACACCAAGATTGCATCAAATAAACAAAGATACAAACTGCCTTTCTACATGAGATATTAGACCCATTAAATCCTTAATGTTTATAGCTATTTAATGTCAATCAACCCTACTTGCATCTATCTGATCCTTGGAACCTCCATGTTGCCACAACCTTCACCCTCTATGCCCTGACTTTCTCAGACCTCTCCTCTCTCCCTCCACTCACCCAGTCACTGGCATTCCTTTACTATTCTATTTAAAATGGGAAGGTTCAAATGAAGTGACATCAGGAGTATGTAACTAGGCAGCCCTTCTTAGGGAAGTGGAATTAACATTAAAATACAAACAGCTGCAGGACAATTTACAGATGACTTCAAGGAAAATGTGTCTTCTAGGCACATCAGGACTGATACACATAGAATCTCAAAGACTGTGGCAGTTTTTTTATAAGAATTAGATAGGTTCAAGTCATATAATTCTCTGCACTGAGAGGGGGAATGGAGGGAGAGTTCTATTTATAACTCTGAAGATACTTGGGTCTGTCTGTAAAGACTGGGTCTGTAACAGCCTCTAAGATGCTAACTTGTCAGGTACTTAAAATGTGCCTGTGAAAACTGTGACTTATATTTCATGATTCGAATGTTATGTATTCTAACCATATGCTTGTTCCATGTAGCCAGTGCTGTCTATTTTCTTATGTCATACAAACAGTGTTTGTTTGATAAACCTGCTATCTTCAGCATGTATGGCTTCTATTTGGGAAGATAATGTTTTCAGGAACATTTATTGTGTTCCTGTAATTTTTCTTCTTTTGGGTGGTTCCACAGAAAATCCTTCAGAATCCTATAAAATACACAATTTTATAGACTATATTTAATAGATCATGATTATACTAACCTTACTAATACATAGCAAGTGGAAAAATTGCTTTGCTCACTGTGTGAGGTTCATTATATATTGATTGATCCTGATAGGCGTTTTTTAAATGATTTGTCTTTAGTGGGAACCTTAAAAATGCAATAAAATGGAAAGTTTTCTTTTCTCTATTTACAAACCCACTGATACAGAGATGCATACAGAAAATGGACCCTGGGCCATAAATTAAAGTTCTTAAGGAATACAATTACAACTTTTCAATAAAACTTTATCAGTGAGTCGAAGGTTTGTGTGTTCTGATGCTAAAGTCTTGTTTCCCAACTGGTTCTTGATCTATCAGTTAAGGATAGGTGGGACTTCTATGGTACCTTAGCCAAGAGAGCAGATGCAGGAGAGAGAGGGAGAGTTTGTCATGGTTTTAGAGAAAAAAGCCAAACAACCATGTGAGAATTCTGGCCATAGGCTGCTTCTACAGGCAGGAGTGGGGATGTTGAGCTGAGACTAAAGGTTGCTGAGCAAGTAAAGTTGAGAACAGATTTAGGGT
Source organism: Micromys minutus (assembly GCF_963924665.1). NCBI lineage: Eukaryota > Metazoa > Chordata > Mammalia > Rodentia > Muridae > Micromys > Micromys minutus. The sequence goes on from NC_137956.1 coordinate 14,637,877, forward strand.
GCTGAGCTAAGAGCATTGGGGAGGGCTTACTAACAGGTGTAGGTTGGGGTGCCCAACTTTTGCGCCAATAAGGTCAGTTGAAATTGAACAACTCTGTGTGTTTCTTTTCATCCATAGATCCAATATTCTCTCGGCAGGGGCTGGTAGTGTGGTCCATTCCTGGAGCTTAGCTGTGGTAGCAAAAGCTACACACAAGAGGGTCTGGGTATGTATTCTTTCCTTAGACAAGAAGTGCATTACGCATGAAGAGAAAGATTTCAGCAAAGGAACCACTATGCCTAATAGCATGGTAAAACAAAATCTGTTATAAGTGCAACAATGAATGGCCTGTAAGAGTCAGGTCGGAAACTGAGCCTGTTGCCTAGATGTTTTAAACACAAGAGATTCTCTTAATTTAGTCAACCAACTAAGTTTTCTCTTCTGCTTTGTTTTCTTAATGGATATAACATATACCCTCTAATCCTTATGCGATTCATATGATTAATGACCAGCTTCCCCTGTCCATGTTACTTTACACACACTTGATGCTGACATGTGCATCATTTTACTTGTCCCTAAGACATTCCAATTTTGTGTTTGAGACTTTGCAATGTATTGATTTTCTTAGATAATAGGGGAGGAAGGTAGGCAGAGCAGCAAGGGAGAACATGAGAGGATTGATTTTTATTTACTCATTTGATTAAGGTAATAATTTCCCACTAGTAGGATTGAATAATATAGACATTTGTTAGCAACCATTGTGACGATGGCAGACTGAGAATTCTCACGGGTATTTCTTCAGTGTTCCATGTATAAGAAGAACTGTGCTGTAGGGATATCCTTTCTGTCCTCAGAAATTGGATTCCTCAAAGTGACTGCAACCCATCCTCTTGTTAGACCCACTTATACCAATATCTGTCTCATTTTCATGAATTTGTTTGTGAACTGAAAAGTTAGGACCAAGGGATCCTGGGAGAATCCTGGGATCCAGGAACAGAAGTTCACAGTAATAGGCAGTTGTTTTTTGTTTGTTTGTTTGTTTGTTTTTGTTTTTTTCAGGTAGGACAGATAGACAATCCCATACTGAAGTTATATATGTCTCCTAAGCTGTATTTTAAGATCTTAGGAAAGTTTTCAACTATATTTACAAGGCTAATTCTTCAAAATATTTATTTCATTAGTTAAGATACTAATTAAGTGCTTGCATTCAACAAAAATAAAACATACACACACATGCACACACACACACACACACACACACACACACACACACACACACCTTCCTAAAGATTACAGAAATCACACTCTGAAGGCTTCTGTTTTCTGATGCTGATGTTATATAGCAAGATAGGAGTTGAGACAGAAAAAAATAATTCACAAGACTGCCGCTTAAAATGACTTGTTTATTTGTTTATTTTAGCACTCCTATCCCTAGAGTGCTTGGGAACAAAACACACCTGTGGTTTTAATTTTCTTCCTGCATATTAATCCATTTTTATCCTTCAAACTCTAAGCTCATATAAGCCTGGCTTTGCACAAGTGAGTGTGTTGGAGACAGAGGCTCACAGCCTGCTGTATGCTTACATTGGAAAGGATCCAGGCTCTTCTAAAATAACTGTGCCCTAAATTTATAGAGAGCCACACTTCCCATGGTCCAGGTTTACCCACAGAGAAGCTGGGCTCACTGTAGACTCATATGCATAGTCTCAGGAAGAAAGATGCAGAACTGAATGAAGACTGATGCTAGCTTAACCTTCTTGTTACCAAGGTTCCATTCCAAAGAACTATATCCCTTTCCTGGTGGCCCTTGACCTGTCCCAGCACACACTGGGTGATACTTTGCATTCATAATTGCTTTTTGAAAAATTTGTTCTAGAATGAGGAGCATATAGATGCATTAGAAAGTCTGCTCCTACAGTGCATCACCCTACTGGAAACCCAATTCTACATCTTCAAAATGAGAAGTTTAACCCAGCATGATTTAAAGAGCCCTCTCATTTCTAAAGTCATAATTGCCCATTCAACTCATTTCATTACCAATGGCTTTACAAGTGTCTAGAGCATAATGCTTTCAAATCATTTACTATAATTAACTTTTTACAATGTTAATGCTATATTCATCACCTCTGATTTTTTTTTGAATCTAGCCAAGAAGATCAATATATACATGGCTATAAACAACTATAAGACAAAAGACTCAGTCACAATCAGTTGAGCATCACACAGGTTTAACACTGGGCAAGGCCAGTTCTTCCAACATGGCTCTTAGCCTTGTCCACTGAAAAGGGCAGTAGCCATAAGAGGCCTACACAGCAGGAAAGATGTACTATTCCCTAACTGTCCACTTTTACCTTATGTTCCCCTAGACATTTTAAATTTCACTGATAATGCAGTAAAATTCTTTAAAAAAAATAAAAGAAAAATGGACAATGGACTTTCAAATAGAGTGTTCTGCCCTAGACATGGTGGTGCTCAGCAGGCTAACTTTCCTGAAGGCAGGCTACACACACAGAATGGAAAAATGGACTTGCTCACAGACGTTCTATGGTACTTTCCACCTCTAGGCCTCTGTGATAACAATCAACCTTAAATACAGGTCTATCAGGGTACCCAGGGGAGTTCTGGGATGTGTTTACTGTTTAAACACCTGACTCTGTGACAGCCTCAAAGTGAGAATCAATAACTTTTATGTCCCTTGTTTACTCTTAGGTAAAGTGCCTCTTTGCTCCCAGAACGTTTTCTGCCCAGCACTCCAGCTAACACAAGAGAGGTCTGAATGGGTTCCTGCTTCTTTGCAGTGGCTGTCAATATGATCTTTTGTTTTGTCCCACAAATTCTAAAAAAAAAAAAAAAAAAAAAAAAAAAAAAAAAAAAAAAAAAAAAAAACTTTACCATTCTTTCAAGAAGTATGGATAAGATTTTTTTTCTACACATCTTCCAATGTCCACTGTCTTCATGTTTATATTTAATAAAATAAAAAGTCATTCTGAAGAACAGAAAAATCTAAAATCAGAGTTGGTCATACTACTTAATAATACAAAATGCTAATTTTTTATTAGCTTTAATTTTTAAAGTTTCAATTAATTCATGTGAGTATATAATATATTGTGTTTATGTTCAGCCTTTTGATTCTTTTCTTACCCCTCATATACGATTACTTTTAACTGCCTATGTGGCTGGGCAGTAAACCTTTTCAGAGGCAGCTCAGAGAGAGTTAGGGTAAAAGAAGCAATTTTGACAAACACAGAACATAAAGGAGCAAAAAAAAACCATTTATTCTTTCAAACGTCTGTAAGATCTCTTAAAACTCTCAGTCTCAGTGAGAGGACCAGACCTGTAAAACTCACCTTCTATTCCATTTGCCCCTTTTTATCACCCATGGCTGGACATCATTCCCTTTACCTAACCTTCCACTTGTCCATGTTCATATTTCATTCCAACCATTTTCTCATCTGGCAATATTCTTATTCCATCTTACCTTTCATTCTTATTTAGCCTCTCCAATGAAAGCTGCAATTTTTCTCCATCCCAAATACTTTGGCTATGATCATTGGATGATATGTTACGGTTCTTTCTCTTAGCATTTTCATAACATAAATAAAATTACTCTGAGAGCTGCCTGTCTTATTTCTTCAATTCTGATGAGCTATGGGCTCATTCTGGGTTTTCACTCATTCGGTTGCAGTCCCAACTTTGTCTCCATTACCCTATAGATTTCTGCAGGGTTTTTCATCTACTAGATGTCTGAATTCCTCATTTGGTCAAGCATACAGTGTGATATGATTTTTATGGAAGAAATACATTTAATTAAGAGATAAAGTTTTAAGATTGCTTGACATTTTAAGATCTTTTTTGATTTTCATTCCTATCTTTTATTATTTTACAATATATTTCAAAAACTGTCATTATAGTTCTTGCCTTGAGTTTTCTGAGAGTCTCAGAAGAATGCCTAGACACACACAAACATCAGTCCAAAATACCAACTGACCTGGACCATCACTACTAAAAGGGCTATAGTTTAAATAAATGTGTGACACTCTAAAATAGAATAAAGACCTGTTGAAACATAAAGTAAACTTTGCTTTAATGGGTATAGAGCGGAGGTGATTTGTTGTTTTGTTTTCAACACATCAGGTTCTGGCAGCAAATAGTAATATAGGTTAGAAATGTGCCCTGAAAATTTCTGCTTTCAACTTGTACTTATCACTTGAATCAGAGACCAGACATGGGAAAATGCTCAACAGCCTCCTTCCAGAAAGCCACAGTACTGTACAAGTACTTCTCCCCAGTAACACAGGAAATCTTCAATGATCTCTAAGAGAAACAACAAAGATGCAAGGAATCCCTCCAGGGTCCAACCCCACATTCTCCAAGTAGCAAAACAGCCAGCTCTACCTGGTGAAGGTGCATTTAATAATGCATCCTGTTAGTTTTAATAATGTTGCCTTGAAATAAATTTAGCTGACTTCTAAAAGGAAAGTATTAGTTGTCAATCATTTTAGGATCTTAAGAAAGCATTGCATACATGTAATTCAGTCTTAAAGCAAAACCACAAGTGTTTGTCTATGTTTATATACTTTACCTTCACTGGAGTCAATTTTCTGGATCAATATGAAAAATAAGAGTAAGTGGCCAGTGCAGGCTTTCTGTCTGTCTAAGCACTAATGTGTGTCCTGTTTGAGTCAAACTGACTGCAGTATGTTCTTAACAACCACAGAAAGGCAACAAGAAGCAGCGTCTCTGGGATAGGTATGTGCCAGACTGTTTATGTCTGACGTCAGACTGACCACGGTGGCACTGCAGCATTCTAGGCATCCAATCTGGTTTTCTTATTCAAGTTTGTCAGTTGTTTAAACTAGTACTTTTCTCTAGCAGAATACAGTGTCACCACAGAGTAAGGCCAAAAGACCAGCTGCTGTTCAAAACATCGCAGTGGAGTTAACGCATAAAGGCCACTATCTCGTAAGTGAGCAGGAGTCAGAGTCATGCTTGGCCACATCCAAATTCTATCAAAAGCACTTTACAGATGCTGATGTCCCTGTGTTTTAACTGGTTTACAGTAATGTTAAAATTACAGCAAGTAAGACTGTGCAGCTTTTTATAAAAGGTCTTCTTTTTTTTTAGGGACTTCTATGTTCAAATGAACATTTTTTTCTATTTGTAAAATGTTATTACTAATGTCTTTTCTATAAAACGCGGTTGGCAAAATAAAAAGGGCACAGAAGAGGGCTAAGTAGGTATGTTTTCAACTTTCAGAGAACGGTACCAAAGCACATGTCATATACTGCTCAAGATAAAAAGCTAAAAAAAAATTGGTAATTCATGCACAACTAGAGCTATGCAAAACTTTTTTAGGAATCTCCTGAGGCTTGAGGAGAAAAAGTTTACCTAATCACATGCTTTTGTAAGACAGAATATAAGCTACACATACATTTGGTTTTAACAGTGGATCTACGTTTTTCAAAACAAAATATGAGGCAATTAAGCAAAAGAAAACAAGACCAAAATACCTTCACAAACAAACTTCACGTGTATCCGCTGTCTTGCGCAGAAAATGTTCAGTAAGATGTAAAATGCAGCATACACGTCATTGATCTAGAGACTTTCCATGATAGTTTATTGCAAATTGCACTTGACAGTTCATCACACAGATGGAAAGCTGGACCCCTGTTGGTTTGCAGTCCTTGAGCCCAACACTGAAGCTGAAGTCACCAGTAGAACGATCTGGATAAAAAGTTTGCAGCTGTGCTCAACCAGATGGCTCCATCTTTAGGGTGTGTGTGACCCAACCCGGGACACCGCCTTATCCTGTTCCTTTGTGGGACTCTCATCCTCGGGTCAGGAAGCTCTGTGTTCTCTCCCACTTCCACAGGGGCATCCTGAAAAGGGACCAGCATCTCTTCCCCACTTTCACTTTTCACAACTTGCTGAGCTTTCATGACCTTTGTTGATGCTGTGGCTGACGCCAAAGCCTCTGCTTTCAAATCTGAACGCATCCGCACCACGCATTTTTGAACAGCCATTGGAAAAGTAAAGCTAATAACACCTTTAATTTTTAATAAAGCCTCTTCACACAGATTTCACCGAGACCATCTATGTGCAAAACTGCTGTTTTGGCACGTTTGTTTATAGTTCCCAGAAAAAAAAAAAAAAAAAAAACTTAACTTTCCTTCTACGTGAATTCATTTCATTAAAACTATCGTCATCAGCCATATTGGAGAATTGAAGAGAATGTCATAGATTTCTGAGGCCAATTTTGTTTCTCCTGGAGTTGTAGTCTTCTGGATGACGTTCTGCACGCTCAGGATCATCCCCAGTTCTCCCTTCATCTTCTCTCTGTTCGCACAACATTTAGCTGAGTGAAAGACGGGGGGGGGGGGGGGGGGGGTTGGTCCATAAATAAGATAAGGCCAGGCAAGCATCCCTGATCCTGGATGGTGGCTCTTCTATTTATTGGATCTACTGCTAAATGCCACAGCTGATTAACTACTGACAGAGCATCAGGCTCTTCATTCATAGTAGAAAGGGATAAATTCATCTTCTATGACGTGCACATGAATAAAAGCTCCTTAAATTCCTCCAGAGCTCCGGGAGTCCGGAGCCTGTGACAGCATTAGAGCCGCACCCACCAGGGCAGAAGACAGGCTGCAGAGACCCTGAGCAGCGGCCAGACTCAAAGAACCACAGACCTGAGTCACTGGTGGACGAGGAGCAGCAATCTCAGCGGTGACCCTCTCACCTCTCCATTTTAATATCTTAATTTAGTATTGGAGACTTCAAAGGACTGTCGCCATTAATATAAGTCTGAGTAATATCAATAATCAAATATTTTCTTAGTAAATATTAATTATACATAATGATGAATTGCATTATTGTTTTGACCTAGATGAACTTAATTCATATTCATCCTACATTATTCTCTTTTGTCCCACTTTTGCTAGAGCCCTTCTTCGCAGCTACCCTCATTTCTATTTTTGCACATGCACACACACACACACACACACACACACACACACACACACGTCTGAAGTTCAATGAGTTTCATTAGAATTATTTATAGACTAGTAGATGAGCTTCTTCACAGAAACATAGGCACTACAACAGTGGCTACAACAGTGAAGAAATGTTTCTCTGTCCCCTATCAAACTTTGATTGCCTAAAAATCCTCAGAAAGAGGTGGAGTCCCATAAATCTTCCATGGCAGGGTGTTTCAGTGATAAATCCTGTGGAGATCTTGTTCAAATAGTTACAGGTGAGCTTGAGAACAGGACAGGTATCCCATGCATGGAGGTCAGTGCTTAACAACTCCTTCTCCTGCTGCCGCAAAAACTCCTCCTCCTTGATTCTCTACAGTCCTTCTGCAAAGTTTCCTAACCTCTGGAGAAAGTGATATAGAAGTCCTAGTATCCAATATATACAAAGAACTCAAAAGTTAGACTCTAGAAAATTAAATAATCCTATTAAAAATGAGGTACAGAACTAAACAAAGACTTCTCAACTGAGGAATATGGATTGGCTGGGAAGCACCTAAAGAAATGCTTAACATCCCTAGTCATCAGGAAAATGCAATTCAAAACAACCCTGAGATTTTACCTCATATCAGTCAGAATTGCTAAGCTCAAAAACTCAGGTAACAGCATAAGCTAGGGAGGATGTGGGGAAAGAGAAACACTCCACTGTTGGTGGGGCTGTAAACCGGTACAACCACTCTGCAAATCAGTTTGGCTGTTCCTCAGAAAATTTGACATAATACAACCTGAGTACCCAGCTATACAACTCCTGGGCATATGCTCAAAAGATGTTCCAACACCTAACAAAGACACATGCTCAAATCATGTTCATTCCAGCCTTATTTATAATATCCAGAAGCTGGAAAGGACCCGACTGTCCTTCAACAGAGGAATGGACACAGAAATTGTGGTACATGTACACAATGGAGTATTACTCAGCTATTAAAAACAATGAGTTTATGAAATTCCTAGGCAAATGGATGGAACTTGAAGTTACCCTGTGTAAGATAATCAAGTCACCAAAGAGCACTCATGGTATGTACTCACTTAAAAGCAGACACTAGCACCCAAAGCTCGGAATACTCAAGAACCCATCCATAGAACTTATGAAGCTTAAAAAGAAGAAAGACCAGGAAGTGGATGCCTTAGTCCTCTTTAGAAGAGAGAACAAAACACTCATGGGAGAAAATACAAGGTCAAATAGAGAAACAGTGATTGAAGAAAATATCTACAGAGAATGCCTCACCTGGTGAACCACCCCATATACAGCCATTAAACCCAAACACTATTGCTGATGCCAAGAAGTGTTTACTGGCAGGAACCAGATATGGATGCCTCTTTAGAGGTTCTGTCAGAGTCATATAGATGCAGATGAAGATTCTTGCAGCTAACCATCAGACTGAACACGGGGACCCCAATGAAAGAGCTAGAGAAAGAACTGAAAGAGCTGAAAGGTTTGCAACCTCATGAGAAGAACAACATCATCAACCAGCCAAAACACTAAGATGGAGAGAAAGCACCTTCATGGAAGTAAGTTGAGGGGGCAGGAAGAGTGGTGTGGGAGAAGGGTATAACATTTGAAATGTAAATACAGAGAATATCCAATAAAAGAGAAAAAAAAAAGAAGTCCTTATTATGGATGGGATCAGGAACCACGAAGTCATCCAGGCTTAATTGCCTTACTAGGCATGTATCATAGGTTTTCTAAGTTAGAGTCCATGACTCCTGAAGCACAAAGTGCCTTATAGTTCCTGAAGTCAAGTTCGTGGTTTCCTGTACTCCCTTAGGCAGTGAAGCATTCAGGACTCTGTGTATCTCTGTATATCCCTTAAAAGTCAAGGAAGCATGGAAACTTGACAGTACAATTGTTCTTAGACATTGATCTTGTGTGCCCTGTACAACTTAAAAATATTATTGTATCCTGCTAACTACACTTGGATTGATCCTGGAAATTTCTGTTATATTCTGTTGCTAATAAAATTATAAAAAGTCTAATTGCTCTCAATAAAGTTCTCACATGCTCAATTCCTGTGACCCATCTAACCTGAGTCTCACTTCATTCCTCATAGTCATATCAGGTGATCTTGGCCAAAGAAGTAAGCAGAGGCACTTACAGCCAAATTTTCAATGATCTTTAACAAGTTATGAGTCTCTTCAGTCAACACTGACAACTGTACAAAGAAGCTTTTCCATCCAAAACTAACAGTGGTATAATCTTTTGGACATAAGCATAATTATTTAGAATGAAATTTGAAAGTCACATCATATCCACTTATAAGAAAAGGAGAAGTTTTTACATTAGGGCCATCTGAAACATGCATTGTGCACTGGGTTTACACTACCATTTGTGAATTTTATTCTGTAGAAAGGACTTCAGATTCAGGCTGAAAGTAGATATTACTGCTATCACAGAGTGGCCAATATTGTATCAGTGTCTCATCTTCCCTGGGTGGTCAGTTTGTTGCACACAGTGTGAAAACAGGGTAGTATTGTTGGTTTTATTTCTTTCTGTAAGGCATTCTGGTTTTATCTAGTTCAGAAGAGAATGCTTCCAGGGAGCTGAAGCTTGACTTTTCTATCTTATAAGGTGAATGATAGCTTTAGCAATGGGATCATATGATACAGTTCTGGTGGGCAACTGAGAGCAGTGATAATTGTCCATACATTTCTCAGAATACAGGGGTTGGGCTTCTTTAAGCAATAATTCATAAGCAAACAACCACCCTGTCCATGGCACATCCATTTTATGACTTATGGCTTCCTGGAAGAGTTTTATCTATAATGGGTTCCTCCACTCAAAAACAACAATTCCTTTAGACTTTATTTTTCTTACTTTACAATCTTAAGGTTACTTAATGTTGTGAGTGTAACAATAAAAAAAATAGGAGTTATATACTAAATTTGGGGGTATTGGACCAAAAGTACCAACATGTTATTTTATGTCATTCCATTCTCTTCAATATTTTCATGTTGCTTGTCACTAGGCCTACTTGTTCCCACTCCCAACTTCACCGAGCACTTACATGTGGTCTTTGTGTTCTCTCCCTAATGATTTGTTCGTCAAGATGTTAACCATGTTTTACATTCCTCTCTGAATACTCAGAACATCACAAACCTCCTGTTGAATAGATTGTTTTATCTTAGAATTTTTCTCATTTAAGCTGAAAGAAACCATGCATTTCTTTTGATCTTCAGAAACATTCCACAAAATGACCTTATTTATTTCTGATGATCCGAGGCAGTCAGAATGGCCCATATTTAGTAGAAAATCGTTGTTTGTTCCCGTCATTTTATTCATTCTTTCAGACCATATTTTAGTTGTAGGCTACAAAGGGACATGTACATTGTTCCATCTTCTCAGCATCAAATACCATAGTGACGTGATGGGAGAATTCCTGTTTGTGAGAATAAAAATGAGATACTGCTTATCTCTAAATACTAGCTGAGCAAAATATTTAGATTGTCACTGAGAACATAAGACACTATTTAAGGTAATTTGAGGTAGTTGTAATTTCTCCTGAGATGCCAATGTGTGAATCCTTTCAAGTACCTATTTCTATGATATAATTTACATAGTAAATTTCTTCTCTGCTAACATGATGGTGATTGATGATAAGGATCTCTCTCTCTCTCTCTCTCTCTCTCTATCTATCTATCTATCTATCTATCTCTCTCTCTCTCTCTCTCTCTCTCCCTCTCTTTCTCTCTCTCTCTCTCTCTCTATCTATCTATCTATCTATCTATCTCTCTCTCTCTCTCTCTCTCTCTCTCCCTCTCTTTCTCTCTCTCTCTCTCTCTCTCTCTCTCTGTGTGTGTGTGTGTGTGTGTGTGATGTGTGTATGGGGGTGTCTATGTGTGTGTAATCTCTTATCTTATCTGGAAGTCTTTTACTGGAAATGACTGGTCAAAATTCCACTGAATTTGGAAGCTTTCACCTGAATTCAGGGTGCTAAATCTAGGTTACAACAACAACACTCTTCCAAGAGATTTTAATGCCTTCCATATATTGAAATGCATTTTTCTTCTATCATGAATTATGTTTTAACATTTTTCTCCAGAATAATTCACTATACCTAAAAGTATAGCTACCGAGAAATAAATGTCATTCAATTTAATGTTACTACAAATGAAAATGTTTGAATTCTGTATGGATACGTCAGTGGTACTACATGGGAAATAGTAAGAAATTGTATTGTATTCAAATAATGTTGTGTAATATTAAATATTTAGGATCATCTATGTTTTGAGGTAGTAGCAAAAAGTGAGTGATTAGTTAGTTTAAAGTGTAAAGATTAGATTAGTGTAAAGATCTTGCGTATGCTAGCTGGCCACTGTTTTCTTTCAACTTCTGGAAAAATAGATTGATAAAAGTTGCAATCTGGAACTTGCTTCCAAAATTGTCAAAGCATTTAAAAAGCTGGAGATATATAACAAAGTGAAATTCATACTTAAAAAAAGAGATACAGATAAAATTTAAGTCCATGCATAAATAAGTTGGTCCATCTTTGCACATGTTAAGCCATGGGTAAGAAGGCATGTCTGTGACTGAGGGGATGGGAAGATACATTTAATATTCATCCCTTCGGGTAGTTTATATAACCCAAGCTGCCTTTTCTTAGAGGTGAGATAATTACCTAGTTACAACTCATCATGCAATTTCTTCCTACAGAGAATATATTAACTTAAGAGGGCATATTACTAATATTAAAGGGCATAACAATTTTCAGACAATGATTATTATCTGTAGATAACATTCCTATGTGGTAACTAGACTAATGCCTTTCAAAGTGACTGACACTAACATAACTTGGTATTGATTAGTAATAAATCAAAAAGAACCAAACTATTCTGGGCTCATTCTCTCATCTTAGAGGAAGAGATAGCTGCAAAGATGCTGATGTAGCCTACCTGAGTCATATAGGTGACAACCTGGGTGTCTGTGAACATGACTGTATTGTTGCAAGTGTATTCAGAAAAGAATGAAGACAATGTGTGTGGACTTCTGAGGGAAAGTACAAAAGAATCGCTCACAGGCCATTGTCTGTGAACATAAAGCAAAGGTCGCTCTTCTTTTGACTGAAGATTGTGTTCTGTATTCCATTTCTCATTTACTGAGGAATTAAAAAAATAAATCTCCACAAAATCCCATCATAGGTGCTTATAAAAGTGTTTGTCCATATCATTTATCAGAATACAGGGGTTGGGCTTCTTTAAGCAATAATTTATAAGCAGACTACCACCCTGTCCATGGAATATCCATTTTATGACTATGGCTTCCTGGAGGAGTTTTATCTATAATGGGTTCCTCCACTCATAAACAACAATTCCTTTAGACTTTATTGTTCTTACTTTACAGTGTTTTGAGGTGGTAGCAAACAGTGAGTGATTAGTTAGTTTAAAGTGTAAAGATTAGATTAGTGTAAACATCTTGTGTATGCTAGATGGCCAAAGTCTTCTTTTAACTTCTAGAGAAGTTGTATTTGTATAATATAAGGGGCCACAGCCAATACCCTACAAAGATGGGGCCAGTTTCCAGGGCCTTGAGTCAGCTAAAACTGACAAACAACCTAAAAGTGCATGCATGAAGAGCAAGGCTAGCCAAAGTAACCGCCCATCTCGGGGCATAATCATCAGACCACCAGCGAGCAGCCAATCAGGTAAAGACACGCTTCCCCTGCCTCCCTCACGGCTATAAAACTGGTTGCTTTTCCGCCTTTCGGGGTCTTCATCTATTAAAGTTTTGCTACAGAAGGATCCTTGGGTACCATGTCCGTTCTTGCCGGCGAGACAGTGGCGCGGGACAGTATAACCTAGATTTCTTTGCACAGAAATAAAAATTAAGTCTGTTTTGTAGACTAATTGCTGTTTTTAAATGTAAATAACTTGGTCATCAGTGGGTCACAAACAGCATTCATTTATGAAAGGAATGATTTTATTAGATGAGATGACAGTTTTAGCCTTTATGAATAAATTAATTTACTAATTAAATAAGTGAATCACTTGGTATATTGGCCATTTCTCTCGATAGGATTCTATAACAAAGTAACTATTTGAAAATAATTTCTTAAGCACTTTACTTTAAATCTATTTTCATTTTGAAATGAAAGATAATGAAATTAAAAGCAAAGGTATGGTTGTTTTCTTTAATTTTCTTGTCACTATAAATAAAAATATAACAATAAAAATTCCATATTTAAATATTTTGGCTACACAAATAATATTATGTTATACAGTAGAATTATACAAATAATACTTATTATGTGGGATATAAAATACCACTTTTATGGAGACTCTACAGAGTTGGGAGATTTTTGAAAACATTCTTCTGAAAAGAGTGGTTACTAGGCAGTGAGTTCTCAATCAAAGACAAGTGGAAGCCAAATTGAGTAGATAGCAAAGTGTGAACTATGAGTCAAGAAGTTAGAAAACTAAGAATACCAGTTAGGAATGAGGGTGATATGACCTAAATCAACAGTGGGGAGAAAACTACATGAACATCAGAGGACATATAGATAATTAAACATTTCAATTTCTGAATTTAGTCAACGTTTGAAACCACAAAGATCACGTTCATAACATAAGAGTGAACAGTGTCATAATGAGCTTATTGCAATTTACAGTCAAGTCCTAATTGATATTGATACCTAAAAATTGCTCTCAAATGGTAGTGATAACCATTTGATCAATTAAATATGTGTTGTATATATACATTTTTACATATAGTCACCATGAATCACCTTCTTCACTGTGTAGTTGACAACAATCAGTAGAAACACAAATATCATTCCTCACTTGATCAATGTAATAAAATTCAACTCTTAGTTATCTGCTGACAGCATTTGAAGCTATGTTATTTCTTTTTAGGTTTGACTGTGGAGTAATCATTTTAATCCAAACATGTGGTTTTAATATGTTTAATACACTGGGATTTATTTGCCTTTAAATGTGAGAAGATACAGTGAAAGAAATGGATTCTACTCTGCCCAGAATCTGGGAAGAACTGGTGTCCATGGGAGAAGGCTTAGTAATACCCTAGCCTTTGCCTTCAAATTATCATCAGCTACCACTGTAGCTGAATCTCACACGGTGCAGCTTTGGGAATTCCTTATCCACCTGCTGTCAAACCAAATTAGATAACATGTGAAGATGGAAAGCAATATGTACACTCTTCCTTCTCTTCCTACATCCTCTCCTCTTCTCCTCTTCTCCCTCCACTCCTATCTTCCCCTTCCTCCTTTCTCCTTCTTCCTTTTTCCCTCTTCATCATCATTGACTAACTTTGTGTGGTTTTAGTGGTTTTATTATATATCTATTTGTTTACGTTATTATGTAACATAAACATTAATATAATTAATGTATTAAATGATATAATATAGTTAATATTTTATTAAATAATATTTAAATATATATGCATTTATTTATGTGTATTATATATTTAATACACACACACACACACACACACACACACATATATATATATATATATATATATATATATATATATATATGGCATGTGGCATGTGGCATGTGGCATTTTAAAATTCATTTCTGATTCATAGTTTTCTAAACCTTCCAGAAATTCTGTAGAGTAATATCTGTTCACTGTGTTTTAAGGTGCATCTCAACAAAGACCTCATGAGTGTTACCCAATTGCATCTACAAATATCAGGTTTTACATACTTTTCTGTCTGCTGTTGCCTCCCATCTCTAACTCCTGTATCCCATCTCACACTATGCTTTCTCCTCTTTCCTCTTCTCCTCACTTAATAATTTTATAATTTAAATACTTATAAATCACTTACAAATCTATGAATCATATAATATCCCCAAAATACCTCACATAACACAATCTCTGAGGAATGAGCATGGTCACATAACACTGAAATGTTTCTCATGGTACAGAAAAATAGAAAATAGAAATAGATTAGTGGATTTACTTTTGCATCTACCTCTCAAATAGCAGCAGGAAACAAATTTCTTAGTAAAAAGCTCTTTTCGGAGGACACATCCTGAACAAGACAGAAAAGAAATAGAAATAGAAGAATTGGGAAAGTTGTAGCTAATGTTCTCTTATTATACACCTACATACCTAGAAGAAATTGTGAGCCTTGATTTTGGAGGATCATTCTGACATTTTCAAGCAAGCACATGTGCCACAGGGAACCAGGCTTTTCCAGTAAACATGAAAGATGACAAATATGTAAGTGAAGAATTTCCATAGTGAGAAACTAGGCTGGGATCAAATCCTGCAAAATATTTCCCAGTAACAACTACTTATTTAGAAGATAAAGCTATAATTGTTATTTGCAATTTATATACCATTTAAAAATGGATCTTAATTCTCAATTTTTCTCCTATATTCACATTTAACCAAGAATTTAACCCAGTTATATAAGAAAAGCAATCAAGTCTTAAGCGTGCTGAAAGTCAGTGGAATGCCTAGTTAATCAGATGAAGCTCTATATTATATTATGTAATGGGTTACCAATAGTTTTCCTACATCATCTATAGCAGAACTGACAGAAAAAGCTATGGGGTTTTCCCACTTCGTTGTTGACTCAGGTATGTAAATTTGATGTTTTCACTGGGCTGTTTCTCTCAGGCTTGCAAATATCATTTCTTCATCAAATAATTTTTTGTTTAACACTGTGTAGCTTAAAAATGAGGTAAAAGAGCCTAGCATTTTGAGTCCTGTCAGTTTTGGCTTTAAGTTTTTTTGTGACGGAACTTTTCCTTAAAGAATGTAGATTACAAGGGACCAATCATTGGGCAAGTAGGCAGGACTTCGGCTCAGGAAGAGGAAGAGCAAATGCAGGGAAAGGAATGGCCTTTGGATGGTGGGAATAAGGGAGGCTGACAGAAGGTAGGAAGGCAAGGTGGAGGCTGTCAGTTTGAGTGGTAGATTCACTGACACTGTAGGATTTTTAAAATCGATTAGTTTACAAAGTTGGGATGTTAAGTTCTATGCCCGATGATTGTATTACCTGTTGATTGTAACCTAAGATTGAATTGTGTTATGTTTTCATTCATGCTGAGACTCAACTGGGTTCCAGGGAGCATTGTGTGCAAGAGTGTCTCCCAGCCAGCTACGGAAATTTGGAAGCACAGGCCATGCATGACCACAGGCAGAGCCAGCATGCGTGAGACAGGCCCTGGCTAAAAAGAAAGAAACATGGTCTTGGCCTGTCCACAAAGCTTGCGATAGACCGAGCCTACCTGCTGGTGCCTAGCTGTTCTTAACGTGGAATGCTTTTTTTATATTTCATGCGATGTAGGTACCACCAGTTGCATGAACTATAAAATAGGAACCCACACTAACACGAGCTATGCTCTAGTAACGTGGTTTCCTCACCCCAAAGGTCTCTATGTCCCCAATGCAGTGACCTCCAAACGCATGGTACTCTTGCTATGGGTTCTGCACGCATCCCCTACCATCATGCCCTTCTAAAACTCTCAGCCTGCCTTCTTTATCCAGAGCCCAACCACAGCGTCTAGCCTTATCTTGTGCCTGCACTAACCTGCATATAGACAGCAATCGACACCTTCCCTTTTCCTCTTCCTCTTCCTGACCTGGAAGTTCAGCCTACTCGCCCAGTAGTTAGTCCCTTGTAATCTTTATTCATAAACGGAAAATTCTGTCACATGGTTTTCCTTCGAATGATTGTGGCATGTGAATTATAGGACATCTCTGCCTACTTACATGCCATGAATATGTAACATACTCCAAAATGATATGCAACATATTCAAAAAGTTATACCTACTTTTGGAACTAATAACTGAGTGGAGTAATATCAAGGAATACACTGTTACTATATAAAAATCTTTTTCTTTGTTACATTGTAGCAGCCAATAACTGGATTGGTACAAATAAAATGCTTAAAATAAATCTTGTGAAATCATGAAAAATATTATTTTATTGAAAATTAAAGTAATCTAAATAAATAGACAGATCTTGTGACCACAGATTCAATATTATTAAAGCATCACTGGTCCCCAACATCAATTAAACTCTGGGAAAACTACTGGTAACGTAAATATAACAGCTTATTTTAACATATTGTGATGGTTTCGAATGCCAATGTGACAAATCTTAGAATCACCTAAGGATGGTAACATCAATTAAGGAATTGTATATGTCACGTTAACATCTGGACATATTTCTAAGGAAATATGTTAAGTGCTTTCAGTAAAGTAGAAAGATTCACCTCAAATATTGTTGGCACCTCCTGAGAATAGCCTAGATAAAAAAATTAGCATGGAAGAAGGGACTTGTTCACTTTGTATGGCCTTCCTCATACCCAACTGGCAGATAATTCACCCTATTGCTTCTGCAGCTGTTTCCTTCCTAGGTCAAATGCAGACTGAGGAGCACTGCCTTTATGGTAACTTCCACCCTATGCCTTTAGGTGTTAAGGCTTCAGAAGAGAAAGTCTCATGGACTGTGTAGCTATTACGTTCACCATGTTTTGATCCTATTATATAAGTCAATTTAATAAATGTTTTAAAAATATTTTTTCTATCAGTTTTGTTCTTCTAGAGAATGCTCAATAATGCAATCTTTGACATGATTCAAAAGTAGAATCAGTTCTTACTAGGAAAGTTCACTGTGCCATAAAGAAGAGCGGTGATGAAAGATTAAACATAAATCAGCATAGTTTGCTTAGAAACAGAACCAAAGTCAGTATTTTCAATGTGCAAAGGGAACTGGTCATAAAAGAATAATCTTTTCATCAACAATGCTGAAATTATCTGATGTCTACTGACAAATACTACACTAAGGCTTTACACTTCGGTAAAACTTAATTCAATATGGATAATCAAACTAGTCATAAAACTGTAAAAATGTCTTGATTGATTTAGGAGTAAGTATATGCTCTTTGAAAAATCGATTAGCGCAATGGATCATTCATAGAATAAATACTACTCATCTACACAAAGGAATGAACTTCAATGATCACCAAAAATATAGATGCATGAATAATGCTGATTGAAGATAACATGCTGAAAATGCTATATATATTCTGATTCCACATGTATGACATTGAAAAAAGCAAAATTATAGATTTTGTAAATAATTAAGCTGCAGCTAAGGAAGGAGCAGCAGTGAGGCCTGGGGAGAGATGGATGCCTGGAACACAGAAGGAGATTTAGCGTGATGAAACTGTATAATATGAGCTGTGTAAAATGCACAGGATGAAGAACAGACGTTCTCTACTGTCAGGAGAAAAGCAGAAGAGCTGGAAGAGACTTCCCTCCAGTATTAAGGGTATGTTAGAGGTATTTTAGTTCCTGGAGGGGAAGCTTCGTTGATAGTGTTGATATATTTAATCCAATTCTAACTAGAAAGTATTCTTCTTGGCTAAAATTAGAAATACTTAGATAATAAAATGACTAAATTATTTAATTCCAGCACAGAAAAATAGGCAGGTGGATTTTGGAGTTTGAGGTCATTCTGCTCTACAGAGCTATATCTAGGCAGTAAGAACATATAGAGGAATTACATACAAAATAAATTTAACTAAAAAAAGTAAAGTAATATTGGGCTATTATACATGTATTGAACTATTACTCACAATGAGTACATTTTAATATATATGGTTAATATATACATATACATATACATATACACCATATACATATACATCATATTAACATACATACACATATGCTTATACACCATATACATACACATATACATCATATACATACACATACTACATATACATATACAATAATAAATAAATTAATGTATATCACATTCAGAATATACACATAAGTTTTAGTAGAGCCGCAAATCAATTCTTAATTTTGAACCACATATATGACTTCCTGATAAAATCTATTAGTAATATTTTTATAGGGATTCATAAAATAATGTTGCAGAAATATGGCATATAATCTATCCAGATAGACCGAGGTAGCATTAATAGTGATAACTCACACTAGCTTATGTTCCTTTGACATGTACCAAGAGGAGATCAGAACAACTGACTGATATTCCTCACCATCACCCCACACAATGAATGACAAAACCATCAGACAGCTCCAGTGAGGAGTTTTCTACAAGATACTGGACAGGACCATATTCCTAAAGACCACTGTGATCATACCAGATATGAGAAATTTTCACAGTTTAGAAAAGCCACAGGCAAGAAAGATGGCTTTATCAATACTGTAGATAAGCTAAAGAAAAACTTAGAAATGCAGAATTTAAAAAATTAATTAAAGATAAACAAAACGTGAACAGGATCTAACAGGAGCATGCCACTAATTCAGAAGGGCCTTAGATATGTTACTGTGCTCACAGAAGACAAAGGCAATGATACTCAGTCTCATACCCCACCACACAGAAGTACATAAAAATTAATACTAGACACATATACCATGTACAATCCCATACAAGAAGTCTATTTTTTTCCTTGAGAATTTATTTGTCAGTATTTGTTTTCTACATAAGAAAGTCAAGACATCTGGTATTGTTACCCAATTTTCTGCATAGATGATTTGTAATATACATAGTTTACTGGCATATTGATGAATTGGAAATGTAGTATAGTTTGGTAAAAATGGTTCTTTTCCTTAAAAATTACATTTTTTCTCATACAACATATTCTTTTGCTACTTCCTGTAGAGGGATTGTTATCCAGCAACATGGCTGCCCTGACAAGGAATCACATCAAAAGAACTTTGAGATTTGTGTGGAATACAGACATGTCCTTAGTACACACCTAAATTCCCAAAGAACACAGGTAAATTTTGTTTGTAAAAGAAAACACTCATATTTGAAAGTGACATCTAATTTAGGGGTAGACAAGGTGAAAAATCAAAAAATAATTTGAGAGAATGTGTTGGAGAGAGGATAAACCCAACTCTCAAGGAAACAGCACAAGGAAAAGAGGCTGCTCATGAGGAGTAAGAGAGAGATGAGGATAGGGAGGGAGAGAGGAAAGGGGGGGTAAGGAGAGAGGTAGGGAGGGAGGGAGACAGAAAGAGAGAGAGACAGAGACAGAGAGACAGAGAAACAGAATGAGAGAATGTGTATATATGTTTGTGCACATCAGTTGCAGGAAGAAGCTTCTCTGATGATGACTAAGCCAAAAACTATCTACAAGTATAGTAGAATTATTTTACTACAGCAGTTCTGTTTGGTTTTATACTAGGATATTGGGTAGCTTATCTAGTCCCAGGTCACACAAGCAGCCTTGGATATGGGTCCCATGTCAGGGATCACACCTTAAATCAAATCAGTTACTGGTTGGTTATTTTCACAAGCTGTGTGCCTCTATTACACTAGTGTATCCTGCAGGAAGGAAAACATGAAAATCCAAGAGTTGTGGCTGGTTTGTGGTTACATTTCTCTTCTTTTAGTGTACAGATTACTGCACCATCCAGTATCAATGACATTAGACATTAGCATGTAAATGTAAAGGACCTATGCTAGCGATATTAAACCTTCTCCATGATTAATGAATTATATGGGTGTTTTCTTGAGACATAGGGTTTTCCATCTTTTTCTAGAAATCAACCTATAGTCTTGTCAACAGCCTGAATTGTTTGGGAGTTCCCATGATACCACTTTGGTCAACAGCTCAATTAAATGCCACCCATTTCTGGTATGAGGAGATTTATTTGGTGACTAGAAATGTGCAGTTGGGGCCCTGTCTCCCCTATAAATAACTCTCATAAGAAAATAAATATTTATCTTCTTGGTAATAATAAAACACTATTTTTATATTTTTTGAGATTTACTGGATCCTAATCATTTGTTTTCTTTCTTTTAATTTCTCTAACTAAAATTAAAATAAGGTATATTCACCTTTTATGGTATGGATTTTTATTATTTTTACTAGTAAATATAACATAAAAATTTGCTACTTTTTCATGAAATCTACTTTCTTTAATTTCAAATGTGTTTCATAAGCAATAATATAATAATCCTTACAATTTGTAGAAGTTGAAAAATGTATTTCTGTATGCTGAATAACTCAGTTAAATGATCTGTCTAAAGATATATATTTCTACAATATCTTTTGTCTTTTATGATATCTGTCACCAACAAGGTCACCAGCCATACCTGATGAAGAACAGAAATGCTTGATTTTTTGAGAATACATACTTTTTACATAAGGATCTTCATAACATTTTGATTCTTTTAGGGAGACATAAGGCTTCAGTTGCTTTTCCTGAATGGAGCTCCTGCTCCTTACTTTGTTCCTTAGATACCTTTTAAGATAGTCTTACAGAGTTTATTATTATAATTATTGTCTTTATTACTATTATTGTTGTTGTTGGCTTTGTGTGGTGGTTTGAAAGAAGCTGACACTGTAAACTTATAGGGAGTAATATTATAAGGAGGTGCGACACTTTTGGAGTAAGTGTGACTATGTTGGAGGAAGTATATAACTCAAGGTGAACTTTGAGGTGTTCAAACAAGGCCTAGTGTGACTTTCTCATCCTGCTTCCTGATGATCCAGATGAAGAAATGTCAGTTCTTTTATAATACCATGCTTCTCACCATAATGATAGTGGCCAAAACCTTCGGAACTGCAATAAAAGTTATCTTTTCACAGCAATAGAAACACAAACTAAGACACTTGCAGAGCTGTGTGTTCTAGAAGAAGTAGCATATCTCAGAAGGGGATCCATCAACTGAACTCTTTGATCTTTAGTTCTAGCATCTCACCCATATTATTTGTAACATGCTGATCATATAAATGAAGATAGTAATAATGTCATATCTTAGACTAACTCACTATTGTATGATGAAATAGCTGTCTATGAGGAAGCTTACACAGAACACTTAGAAAGCAGCATGTGATCAAAGTACATCAACAGGAAGCTATTCCTACTATAGTTAGAGCTGATGCTATCAAACATTTAAACTGTGAATCACTTAAGAAGACAAAGGTTCTGTCATTCTCTATTGTTACCCCTAAAAGTAGATTGGCTAGCACAGAATCAATGATAATAAAAGTTGTTTAATTACAGAATATATGAATGAATCATAAAAAAATCTGGCCACAATTTTTATTTTATGTGCATATTTTAAAGTATTTGACAAGATTTTTATTGTAGCTTTCACTATATTTATGGTTTTCTTTATTTTTATGAGATATTTTATTTATTAACATTTCAAATGTTATCTCCTTTCCTGGTTTCCCCTCTGATAAGCCCCATCCCATTCTCCTTCCCCCTGCTTCTATGAGGAGGCTCCTCCTCCCACCCACCCATGCACTTATCCTCCCTACCAATGCCATTCCCCTAAACCGAGTCACTGAGCCTTCACAAGACCAAGGGCCTTTCCTCCCATTGAAGAATATCCAATTCCCAACTTAAGAATATCTACTCTCAACTGAAGAATATCAAATGGCCAAGAAGCACCTAAAGATCTGTTCAACATCCTTAGTTATCAGGGAAATGCAAATCGAAACAACCATGAGATTCCACCTCATGCCAATCAGAATGCCTAAAATCAAAATCTCAGGTGTCAGCAGATGCTGGTGAGGATATAGAGAAAGAGATGATCTAACATGTAAGAAAGACACATGCTCAACCAAGTTCATAGAAGCCTTCTTTAAGACAGTCAGGAGCTAGAAAGGACCCAGATGTATTTCAACAAAGGAATGGATAAAAAAATATGCTGTCTATTTACACAATGGAGTACTACTCAGCTATTAAAAAAACACACTCACTGATAAATGTATATTAGCCCAAAAGCTTGGAATACCCAAGATAGAATCCATAGACCACATGAAGTTCAAGAAGATGGAAGACCAGAATGGATGCTTCAGTCCTTTTTAGAAGTGGGAACAAAATATTCACAGGAGGAAATACAAAGACAATCTGTGGAGCAGAAACTGAAGGAAAGGTGCCCCTCCTGGGGATCCATCCATCCATACAGTCACCAAACCCAGACAGTATTGTGGATGCCAAGAAGTGCATGCTGACAGGAGCCTGATATAGCTGTCTCCTAAGAGGCTTTGCCAGAGAGGGAGAAATACAGAGTTTGATGCTCTTACCTAACCATTGGACTAAGAATGGAGTCCCCAATGGAGGAGTTAGAAAAAAAAAAGACAAAAACAAAAAAAAAAAAAAAAAAAAAACTAAAGGATCAGAATGAGTTCATAGCAAGAAATTCAACATCAACCAACCAACCAGAGCTCCCATAGACTAAACCAACAACCAGTGACTGCACATGGAGGAACCCATGGCACCAGACACATATGTAGCAGAGGATGGCCTATCAGGCATCAACAGGAGGAGAGGTTCTTGGCCTTGTAAAGGCTCAGTGTTCCAGGGTAGGAGAATGCCAAGGCAGGGAGGTAGGAGGGAGTGGGTTGGTGGGTTCGGGATTACTCTTGTAGAGGCAGGGAAAGGGAGGATGGGATAGAGAGATTCTAGAGGGGAAACTGGGAGCGAGGTAACATTTGAAATGTAAATAAAGAAAATGTCCAATAAAAAAGATGATGAAATAAAAGAAAATAATAGGAGATTATTAATGTGATAAACATTATTTATTTTAATAAGAAATGTTTCCTAAATAGGAAGACTAGGGTGATTATCAGAATCATATTAAATTTGTTTCTACAGATTAATGAATATAAAGGTACAAAGTGTCTTTTACCTGGTTAGAGTTTGGTAACATTTCATCACTGAGAATGTCAAGAATCAATTTTACAACTCTATTTGCAAAAAAAAAGCTTATCAATAAAGAAATACATCTATTATTGAATTTCAAGGTTGATAGTAGAGTCTAGAGAACAAAGAAAATACAAAGAGAAAAAGAAGTAAATAACTGAAAAGATTTTATTTTATGGCCACAGAATGACACTTGGTTGTTTTAAAGTATTGCTACAATAAAATGAAGATAAAGCAATAAATAAAAAAATATAATCTTACATTAATAATAGAAAAGTAACCTTCACAGCCAAGGAAGCATTTATTATTGACCTATTTCTTCAAATAAAGACATTAAATTAAGTTTTCAAATCTCATAAATACAGTAATGTCAGACAGAATTAACATCAACTAATTTTCTTTTTTCTTTTTTTGCCAAGAATAGAGGAAGTTGTAATGAACTGAGAAAAAAGAAAACATACAAACATATTAGTCATCAGACTGAGCAGAGTGGAGGCCTTAGAGTTTTTTTTGCTGTGAGAGGATAGCATGACCAAGGCAATACTTATTAAACAAAACAAAAAAAAAAAAAAAAAAAAAAAAAACAGCATTTACTTTGTGCTGATTTACAGCTTCAGGGCTTTAGTCCATTAATACCATGATGGGAATTATGGCAGCTTGCAGGCAGACACAGTGCTGGAGGAGCCAAGAATTCTACACTTTTTGTTTAAAAGGCAGTCAGGATGAGGTTCTCACACTGGCCTAGCTTGAGCATAACCCACAACAACTCACTTCCTCCCAGAAAGGCTACAATTACCCTAACAAGGCCACACCTCATAATGTTGCCACTTCCCATGGGCCAAGCATATTCAAACCACCACAGTGTATTTTTCCATATAAATCCACGTCAAAATATAAACACAGTGTGAGCTTTCTGTAAATGTGTGATTATATAATTTCTTTAATAAGCCAGGAAAACACTAATAGTGAGGGAGAGGCAGATGGCACAGTTTGCAATACCATTGTCTGTGCAAATCTGAATTGTCATATTGTATATAATATATAAAATTAGAACCAGGGTTTGACTAAATTTTAACTTGCTTGCCTTCCATTTCTGGTTCCCTAGGTTTGATCTTCAGCATTAATGGTAATAAAATAGATATGTTATTTGACACAATTAGGATAATAGTTTACAAATAATGAGTCTTTCCTTTTAAGATAACAGAAATAATAAAAACATGGGCCTCAAAGACAAAGATACTAAAATCTGATTGTTTTAAATAGCAGATAAAACATCACAATAGAGGATATAGCTATGAACACATTGAGATATTAATAAAATTGAAATAGACATGTTTAAAGTTTAATAAACTAAGCAGGGCACAGATGGGCTCAGAGGTTAAAGTAGCAAACACAGGGCCTGCACGAGTCTGTACCAGGATCTCTGTGTACGTGTTATGGTTATTAGCTTTGTATTTCAATGTGACTCCTTACAGCAGAAATGGTTGTATCTCTAACTCTTTTGCTTGATCTTGAGACTCTTCCATTTATTGCCTAGGCTCAATATGACAGGTTATGTTTTGTTTTACTGTATCTGGTTTTGTCTTCTTTGCCTGTGGTCTCCTGGATTGCTTCTTTCTGAAGAGGAAACAAGTGAGTGGATCTAGAAGAGAGAAGAGATTGAGGAGAGCTTGGAGGAGAAGTGGAAGAAGACACTGTGGTCTACATGTATTATGTGAGAAAATAATCTGTTTTAAAGAAAATACATACACATATAAAACATGTATGTATGCATACATATATAATGCATGCATACATACATACATACATATGGAAAATTTACTGTAAAATATTATAACCTAAACTGAGATAGTCACATGGATTTAAGATTTCCAGCAGTATAACGAATGCCCACATATAAATATATATATTATGAAAGAGATATAAATTTTGCAACATATATTGTGTATATAATTACTTGTCCAAATGTATATTTTCTTCTTGTAAGATGGGCAAGTGAAATGTGATGAATGTATTCACATTTTAATATAATTGATAGATTTAGTCACACCCTAATTACATTTAAGTATCACTGGAAATAAACACTGAAAAAATAGGCAAGTAGCTGGGTTGCATTTCAGGTTGCATTTCTTTTATCTACACAGAAGGCTGAAGCAGGAGCATTGTTTGATCAAAGTAATTCTTGTTTTAGAATGAATTCAATGTCACCTTGAAAACATAGAGGACATGCCCCAGAGATGGAAGACCAGGTTGGACTGCAGTGCTCAGTGGTAGAGTGCTCATCTGGCATATGTGAATGCCTATGCTATATCCTTCAGCAATGGAAAAGAAAAATAATGAAAAGAATAAAGAAGATAATAAAATAATTTGTGAAATAAAATTATTGTTGGCAGCCTAATGCAATGTTATTAAATTTCATTGAAATTGTGTTCTATGGTAATTGACTGTACTCCTCAGGTTATTATTTTTGTTTGCTTTTTGGATACTTTGTTTGTTCATTTCTTTTGTTTGTTTGTTTGTTTGATTGATTGATTGATTGATTGATTGATTTCATAGTTCGTTGCGGTTGGTGACTCCCCCAGACCGATGGTTTTAGTTGCATAAAAAATAGGCTGAGCATGATGGAGGAGCAAGTCAGTAAACAGCATACCTCCATGGTTCTGGGAATTGTGACCAGAGTGTTGTAACCAGAAACAAGCCATTTCCATTCCAAGTTGTTTTTGGTCATGATATTTTAACACAGAAAAAGAAAATCTAATTAAGACAATATAATGTCAAGTATTAGTAAATAAGAATTTTCAAAAGTAATTGCAATTATTTTACCCTACTTTAAATATTAAATATGTAACTAATTTTTGTAGATATTTGAAATTAAAAAAATCTAATTCCAGTGTGATTTGCTACCAATTAGGAAATTAAAAATAACCCCAGGGAATTATGTTCAGATTCCAACTTAATAATTATAAAAGTATTAGTGTTAAAAACAAGCATAATCCTCCTTGAAAGACAAAAAGCAGTGAAGGACTTTAGAGTATGACATTTCTGATAGATAAAATGGAGTATTTAATACTATAATTTTTATATAGTGCAAAGTAGTTATTTAGTCTGGAGTTGTACAGATTTGAAGATATTTTCTCTTCTTATACATTCTTGTCATAGCAAGGGTTCATGTAGCTAAAATGACAAATTACAGCAGACTGCACAGGGACTATTTAAATAGAGTTGCTATGTTATTTTCGAGCCAGAGCAGATGTTCTTGAAGGGAAGAAACTAATAACTTTTTGCATGGGTAGACATTTCTTCTCTTAAGCATAGGCCAAATGGTGACTATGTGAAAAAAAAAAAAGATGAGTAAGTTAGACCTTCAATACTTAATGACAAAAGCTCATCAAGACCTTGCTTGGCACCATGACTCTGCTCTGTCTCTATAGGGCTCACTTCCCAACTAAACTAATTGGGAAATGATCAAACGGATCAGCAAAGTTTACATTGTGTTATCTCAGTTCATGTTCTCCCATTATGTGCCTATGTGTTTTATCATTTCTGTTCACATTATTTTATTTAACATATTTTCCTTCATCTTATATTTTGTAGTATATATATATATATATATATATATATACATACATATATATGCATTATTGAAATTAGAAATAAATAATAAATCAGATGATAGAAAAATTACCCATGCAAATGTCCCAACCAGTGTAATATTTTTATTTTATTTACCATATTTCATTGGTTATTTTATTTATTTACATTTTAAATGTTATCCCTTTTCTCTGTTTCCCCTCCACAAGCCTCCATCCTCTTCTTTTCCCTTTGCCTCTATAAGGGTGCTCCTCCACCTGCCTACCTACTCCGGCCTCAGCAAACTAGCATTCCACTACCCTGGATCATTGAGCCTAGTCAGGAATAAGGGGGAACCCCTTTCAGAGATGTTAATTAGGTTACTTAGGATTTTTGGGTCTGTGGATTGCAGTATGATTATCTTGTACTTTAATGGATAATGTCCACTTATAAGTAAGTAGATTTCTGCATCTGGATTATATCACTAATGATGATATTTTCTACTTTCACCCATTTATTTGCCAGCAAATTTAATGATGTCTGTGTTTTTAATGGATAAGTAGTATTCCTTTGTGTAGATGGACTACATTTTCTTTATCAATTCTTCAGTTGAGGGATATCTAGTTTATCTCTACTTTCCAGGCTATTACAAATAAAGCTGCTAGGAACATAGTTAAGCAAGTTTTGCTGTGGTATAGTGGGGCATTTGGGGGGTATATGTCTAGGTGTAGTATATCTGGCTCTTTAGGTAGATCTAGTCCCGATTTCCTAAGAAACTAGCAAACTGAATTCCAAAGTGTTTACACTTGTGTGTATTTCTACCAGAGATGGAGGAATGTTCCCCTTGTTCTACATCCTCACCAGTGTGTACTGTGAATTGAACCCTTTAATTTAGCTATCATGAAATCTCAGAGTTGTCTGGATTGACATTTTCCTAATGACTAAGGATGTTGAACATTTCTTTATGTACTTTTTGGTCATTACAGATTCCTGTGTTGACATTCTCTGTTTAGAACAGGTATGGAAATCAGTGGGAGGAGGAGACTAGGAAAGAGAGTGGAAATTGAGAGTCAACTCTGGCACAAGCTGAAGACCAGGGAAGGTGGAGGCTCCCAGGTTCTATGGGGATTATGCTAGCTGAGACTCTTGACAGCTAAGGATATGGTGACTGAAGTTACTATCTTTTGTACCCAGGTAGGACTTCCATGGAGTGAAGGATACATAAAAACACCCATAAAACACTTGATGGAAAATTTGTCCTGCTAATAAGATGCATAAAAGATACAGATGGAGCACAGGTAAAGAGACTGGCCCAACTTGAGACCCATCCCATGGAAGAGAGACAACACCCAACCCTTTCAACGATGATACTCTGCTATGCATGTAGGCAGGAGCCTAGCATAACTATTTCCTGAGAGGCTTCATCCAGCAGCTGATGGAAATAGATGCAGAGACCCACAACCAAACATCAGGCAGAAGACTTGGAATGAGTGAACAGGGAGGGTCAAGGATACCCCAAGAAGACCTACACAGTCTACTAACCTGAGTCCATGGTGATTCACGGAGACTGAACCAGCAAGCAATGAGCAACAAGGAA
Organism: Micromys minutus; assembly: GCF_963924665.1. Taxonomy (NCBI): domain Eukaryota; kingdom Metazoa; phylum Chordata; class Mammalia; order Rodentia; family Muridae; genus Micromys; species Micromys minutus. Next base: position 14,666,672 of record NC_137956.1, read on the forward strand.
CTGGAACTGTGCCCCCATATACATTTGTAGCAAATGTGCAGTGTGGTCCTCTTGAGAGTTCTCTAAAATGCTTGGTGCCTGCCATTGGATCCCCTTCGCCTAGCTACCTACCTTGTTGGGCACAGTTGGAGAGGTTGTACTTACTTCTCCTACAACTAAATGGGTCAGGGCAGGTTGGTACCAATGGGGGAGTTGATTCCTAGGGGAATAATTTTAATACATACATATATATAATTGTATAATTATATGTTATTGCATAATATATAAATGTATATATAAATATATATTATTGTATAATTATATATGATTGTGTAATTATATATACTTTTATCATATATAAATGTATATATATATATAATTTGTATATATATTTATAGTGTGTGTGTGTGTGTATGTGTGTGTTTGGGTATATAATTGTGCATGATTTTTTTTTAAGCAACATGGTTTTAGTATATTAAGCTTTGTGACTTGTAAATGAAATCCTTGGCAGAAAGACATCCCTTTTCCTTAATACTATACATAATAATTAGCCAAATTTTCGAATGGCATAAGGCCTTCCTGGTTCTTAGTGGGGTGTATGGTAAGAGTGGAGAGGCACTTTCTTTCATGAAAAGCTTAGCAAGTTGTATGCAGTTTCCCATCAACCCATCATGTGGATCTACTGAGGCCCGATCTAGGTGGAGAGAACCTTCAGAATTTCACTAAAATTCCAGAAACAAGACAAGGTTTGCAGAAAAGAAATGCAGCACAGGCTGACACACACCTACTCATCTGATCCCTTTTGCAGAACTCAAGGTCTTGGGAACAGAACAGATTTAAATAAGTCACCATATGATCTGTTTTAATCAGATCGTAGAAATACCAAGTTATTATTGCATCTATGAATCATGCAGTTAAACATGTTGCTTAAAATGCACTCTTAATAAAGTTAGATAATTTTTACAATATGTAGAGTAATTTGACCTCAAGGGTAGCATATATTTATATGTCCAAAATAGACAGAGGCTGAAAAAATGGATTGGATGTTAAGAGTACTTACTGCTTTTACAGAGGGCCTGAGTTGTAAAGGTAGCCTTTATTCCCAAATTATAAAATTGATGTATCCTATCTCTCACTCATTCTGTCAAATTGTCTGAGACCAGCTCCGTCAAACAACAGGTTCTCCAGGGCAAGAGTGAGGACTGATAAAAGAAAGAAAGGGTTAGTTAAAATGGTGGCATGACTTCCGCCAGACTTGAGGCTGAAACAAACCCTAGTTTATTCTGTCCTCTTTTTAAATCACTCTAATTACATGAAGAAAGATAACATCATTTCGGAGTTAGGGAACAAGTAAGTTAACAACCAAAGATCCCATAAACATCTTTCTGGAGGTCAGGTGTAAAGGTCAGAGACAAAAATGGATCCAAAGAGACTGCTGTGCCTATATTGGTGAAATCTACCCTGCCCTGAGCTACACTCCTAAAGGGATGCAAAGGTACTTCCTTCTAGTCTAAGTTCCTAAGGGATCTACCCTGAACTTCCATGCAAATGTACTTTCCCTTGCCTTACCCTAAGGGTTCTGCATTGAGCTACAGATGGAAATGTACTTTCTTATAGCCTTCTCAAGGTGTAACACTAAGGCCAGGTTTCTGCCTTTGGCTAGCTTCAGAATGTCCTGGTAAAATGAGATTATCTGCCATCAACTGTCCAGAGGTGCCAAAAATGCTCCCCACATTAAATCATCCTCTGATTCCTCCCTTTGTCTGCCATTCAAGTAACATGGGATGTTAATGCATTAATAAATGGTAATCTGCTCTGAAGGGTTTAGTAACTCTTTATACTCTTTGTTATTCTTAAGAACTACTATAAAATGAACAGTTATTTTAAAAGGAACCAGGATACTCTTTTAAAACAAATTGAAGATCTTACATACACCATTTTTTTAACTCTAGTACTTATATCTTGTTGGCTTTAAGGTGCATATATTTAAAATAAGTTTCTCTCCTTGCGATGAATGGTTGTGTAGTTCAATTACATTGACTCAGAAAAGTTGTATAGATTCTGCATTTACATGGTTGAAAAAGAGAAACAGTAGATAGTAAAGTCTCCTTCTATCACTTATTATTTACAAAACTTTCATCAAGCCTTGGAACAACCCCCCTATTTTCTTCTATATTATTTCACAAATTTCTCATGCACAATATCTGTAAATACAAAAGGAAAGTGTATTTCTCTTTGACAAAAAAATGAAGTGCATTGTACGTAGTTTCATTCTGCTTTGTATTGTACTATTGTAATAGAGGTTGGAAATATTTCTATATTGTCAAATGCAGCCAGTTTCCCTAACATTTTCCCATCATGGGGATGTATTCTATACTGTTAACCAGTTCCTTTCTATTGGCCACCAAGAAAATTTGCAATATTTTACTTACAAAATTACTTTAACAATACTTCTTTAACTACTTGTTAAGGTCTGTCCTGTGGGATTACAGCTGCTGAATGGAGCTGCAGAGAACTCTGTATGCAAAGCATATTGGAATAGTCACTTTTTTCCTAATGGTTATTTTATTTATTTACATCCCAGATGTTATCTCCATTCCCATGTTCCCCTCTACTTGGCCCCTATTCCCTCCTCCCTCCCCCTTGCCCCTGTAATGTTCCTCCCCCACTGTTCTACCCACTTCTGCCTGAGTGGACTAGCATTTCCCTATCCTGGGTCATCAAGCCTCTACAGGACCAAGGGGCTCCCCTCCCAAGTGATGCCAAAAGCTGGAAACAACCCAGATGTTCTTCATTAGAGGATTGGATACAAAAAATGTGGTACATATATACAATGGAGTACTACTCAGCTACTGAAAACAATGACTTCACAAAATTCACAGGCCAATAGATGAAACTTGAAAATATCATCCTCAGTGAGGTAACCCATTCACAAAAGAACACACATGGTATATACTTCCTATTAAGTGTATATTAGCTAAAAAAAAAAAATGGCTCAGAGTTCCCATGAAACAATTCACAGAACATATAAAATTCAAAAAGAAAGAATTTCACACCAAAGTGTGGATACGCAGTAGGGGAAAGAGAATAATCTCTGGGAAGTAGAGGGAAAGAAGGATCTGGGAGGGAAAGAAGAGGGGAGGAAAACAGGAGGCCAGCTCAGATATAGGAAGAGATAGGGAAGAAGTACAGAGGTTCAGAAATTTGAAAGGAGGTGCATAGCAGTAGGGCAAGGGGAACCTGGGGGAATAGTCACTTTCAAATTCCCTTCTGTACTGTGAATAAGGGTGAACACTCTCAGTAACAGAGAAAGACAGGTCTTGATGCATCAAATCTCATAGAGTTGTTCTACTGACAGCGATTGATGGAAAATGTGCATTACTGTGCATTTCTATAATTTTGAGCAATGGTTTATGTCTCACATCCACAAAACCATTTGTGTTCCTCGTGCAACTCTTACTCACATACTTTGTCTCTTTGTCACATTTCTGGTATGAGCATTTGCTGTACTAGAAAACTCAGTACTGATTGATACTACTTGGTCTTGTAATAAAATTATAAGTATTTTTCATAAAGCAAATCCACTCAAAAATTAATTTGCTAATGTTGGTACTGTGGAAATTTTATATCTAATATCTAATATTTTAATGAATTCAGAATTTTAAAAGATATTTAGAAACACTTTAATGTAAGAACATTTTCTACTTCTTTCTCATAATTTCTAAAATTTTCACAGATTATAATCATTAATCATTATTGTTACATTATGACTAAGCTTTATTCTTCAAAACTATATTTAAGAATGGCTTATAAGCACTGTATGCCTTTGCTTTATGATTTCTTAAATACTTATTTCCTCTGCTCCTGAACCAGTATGACATTTTATTAACATCTTTGGCTCCACTTTCAGTGATTCTGCTAATTGTACAAAGGACTATTGTGTTTTCTGAAATTCTTTATAGTATAGAGGAACTCTCCTTCCCACCATACTCAGTGCCTACTTTTGCTCTATTGCAAACATTATTGTTAACAACTAGCCTTAAAGGAACAGCTTTCTTTTTCTTTTTTTGTTTCTTTCTTTGTCTTTCTTTCTTTCTTTTTTTTTTTTTAAATCTCTTTTGTGTTGTTTTATTCTTTTCTTTTCTGTTTGGTTTTTGTTGTTGTTGTTTGTTGGCTTGCTTGCTTGTTTGTTTTTGAGATAGAATCTACTATATGACTCTGAAGGATGTGAGACTCACTATGTCAGCATGTATACAGAGCTGTCCTAGAGCTCTAAGTGATCTGGCTGACTCTGTTTCTTGAGTGCTGGGATGAAAGGCCTTGCCTACGAATCCCAGCTTCATAGGTCCTGTAATAAAATCCCAAAGTTTTCATGTAGTAACACTTATCTTTCTGGATTAGCATCATGCAGAAGGCATCAGGAGCTGTGAAGAGAAATTCACTTTGAAAATAGTGAAGTGAACGGTTTATTTCTTTATTACAAAGAAAAAGAACTTGTAAATAAAATTTTGACAGAAAAATAAATAAATGCACATGAGTTTGTATGTTCTTTGTAATAATTGAACCAAATTATTATATTTTATATATCAACACATAAATATATTATATTTCAATCATAGTAAATCCATTAAATTTAAATTACTTTATCTCTGCTCTATATTTACATATGTTGTTATTATCAAATATCTTGACAAAAAGCCACTTGGATATTTCATTTCAGATTATATTTATTTAAATTTAATCCATTATTATATTTTTTAATGATTAAAGTACCTAGAGTTACATTATCAATGTTACCCATTAGTAGATCATTTTATATTTCTTTTCTTATCATCCATAGACAACATGGTACAGGGAGTCAGGCTGACCCGAAGTATTCAGAAGTTCTGGTGAAAGAACAAAGGGAAAGTTCTTTCTGAGCCCTTGCCCAGAGTCAGTCATGGCAGAGCAGTCTGGGGCTGGGAACAGGGACTCAACATGTCTTAAGGTTTCAGATCCTGGGAACTTGACTTTTCTCACCTCAAAGGCTATAGCTACTATTCCCAAGGGTGCTGTGTGCTTCTTTGTGAGGCACTTGTGATATACTGCACTCAACTTTGTGCAATGTTGCTTAATTAGCTTAGGCTGACTCCATTCCATTTGGAGATAATTTCTGCTGACTTTGTTTTATTTTTCTGTTGCAAACCATATATAAGATATTGTATTTCCTAGTAAACTTACTTGGCATGAGCCCTCATATAATGCAAGACAACCTGACTCTAACTTTTCTATTTTCTTTAGTTTCATTCCCAGTCACCCTTCTCAGGAATCTGTCAATTAAAATGGCCTGCTAGCTGGCCCATACAACTAATGGAACCCTGGTATGTAACATATAATCATTTAGAAAATATATAAATGTAAAGTATAAATATGAAATAGTATAAATGCATATGTAAATATAAATATAATTCTACTATGATAATACTAATATAACATAAATATATAAAGTATAAAATGTGTAAAATATAAATGCAAAAATTAAAATATTTAAAAATGAAGGAATTTTCTTTTCTATCCTCTGAGCACTCTATTTCTAAGACATAAATATCCATGTTTTGTATGACATACCATGATTTACCATTTCCATCTTCAATGAGCAATGCATACATAGATTGTCTAGGTAAGATTTTACTGCTGTGAGCAAACAACATGACCAAACCAAGTCTTCTAAAATTCAAATTTTAATTGGGGTTGGCTTATAGGTTTAGAGGTTCAGTCCATTATCATCATGGCATGAGGTACAACAACATCCAGGCAGGCATGAAGGCACCGAATGTTCTATATCCTCATCCAAAGAAAGCCAGGAGCAGCCTATGTTCAGACAGCTATGTTGAGGGCCTCAAAGTCTACCCTGGTGGGGCAGTGGACCTTGAGCAGTGTCTTATGGTTTTATGCACCCACTTTCTACGGTGGCACACTGTGATTTAGAACCTTGGGTTTTCTCTTTTTATCAGGATCTGTTAAGCCAAGGACAATCACCAGGAAACCAGCTGGAGCTCCCCTTCCCACCCCTCTGCACCCCCAACCCCAGGTGCCCAGATTTTGTTCTTTTCTCCTCTACAAATCCCAGTGGCACCTGGCTGCCCAAGGTTCTGAGAACCCTACAGTCCCAGCCTCCTCACAGGCTGGAGGACCCTGAACTAGCTCTGGCTAGCCTATGCTTCAGACTGTGCTTTCCCACCCCTCGTGGTGCTTCAGTGCTTTTCAACAGCCCAGCACACATGGTGTGGGATATGAAAAGTCAAACTGCCTGTGTTCTGCCTACACAAAAGGACTTGCCCTAGGGCAGAGCAGATTCAGAAGCCACAGCCCTATACAAACCCACATTAGCATACTTCCTACAGAAGGGGCAACAAACCCTCCAGCAAGGCCACACTTCCTGATAATGCCACTTCCTGGGTAAAACATAGATAGACAAACCATCCAGAGACTGCCCCACTTAGGGATCCATCACTTATGCAACCACCAAACCCAGTCACTATTGCTGATGCCAGGAAGTGCTTGCAGACAGGAACCTGCTATGGATGTCTCCTGAGAGGTTCTGCCAGGGCCTTACTGATATAGGTAAGGATGCTTGCTGCCAGTCATTAGGGACCCCAGTGGAGGAGTTTGGAAAAGGACTGAAGAGCTGAAGGGGTTTGCAACCCCATAGAAAAATAACAACAATATCAACCAACCAAACCCCTTTCCCCAGAGCTCCCAGGAACTAAACCACCAACCACATGACTCCAGCTGCACATGTAGTAAAGGATGGCATTGTCTGTCGCATTGTCTGTCATCAATAGGAGGAGAAGCTCTTGGTCCTGTAAAGGCTAGTTACCCCAGTGTAGGGAAATGCCTGGGTGTTCCTGTGGGAGTGGATGGGTGTGAGGGGGACCATCCTCATAGAAGCAAGGAGAGGGAGGATGGGAGAAAGGGAACTGGGAAAGGGGTTAAATTTAAATACACAAACTATCCAGTAAATAAATAAAATGAAATACGAAAAGCAAAGGGCAAAGGTTTCCATCTTACAATGATGCAGCCACAAGTATATTCAAGCAGATCTGAAAGACAATTCCTGTATAGAGCAAACTTTAAATATGACCACTTTTCTCAGGCATTTCTTTTTCTCTGAGCAGAGTTCTGGAAAATAAAATACTAGTATTTATATTACCATATTTCTTTCTTGTAATCAGTTTAGCTTAAATTTTCCATGTAGTATTTATATTGTTTATAAGCAGTCATTGCTTTCTTTACCACTACAGGCGGTGAACCGATGTGTTAGGCAAGGTTTGACTAAGAATTTAAGATTGTCAGCCTTAAACTTAGAATTTTATTTTCTAAGTGAAAGAAGGGTGGCACCATGATGAATCATGTAGTGGCTCAAAAGCAGGAACCAAAGAAACACAGGGGACTCTTTGCCTATAGGTTCTAGGTCCCCTGCTGTAAAAAGTACAGGCTGCTCAGGAATAGACCATTACCTGGAGTGGTAAATATGTTTAAAAAGCAGGTTAAGCAGTTCCAGGGCACCATGCTAGGCTACCCCCAGCTATTCTCTGTCTGCTGCAGAGCTGGGGAATGGAAGCTGCTTGCTTCCTTAGCAGATGTTGATTAGAGTGTGATTTAAATAAAAGGCTGGTTTATTTGTTTTTAGAATAGATTTATATGCAAAGTTTGTCCAGACCACATGGAGACTTTTTCCTGTGGTTCAGGACTAGGATAGGAAAAATTAGTCACTGACTCCAAGTAGAGAGCAATGATACTTGCCTGTTATAAAACTTATTTAAAAAATAGAAGTTATGCACCAGGCATAGTACATAACAGATGTATATTATAAAGTTTTTAGTGAGTGAAGGTCTGATGCTCCAAGCAGAGTGCAAAATAACTAAAAGCTGCCTACCTATAGACAAGTATTAATGAAAGTTTACTTTAAAGATGGTATATTTGCAGGATATCTCATATTCTTTGCTCATGGGCTCCATGGGAATTTTGGTTTGATATCCTGGAATGATATATTAAAAAGGCCTAAGGCTCATATAGGACATGCTATTTTGGAAAAAAAAAAAAAAGGCTATGTCTTCGTGTTTTATAAAGGGTGATTAGGCTCTGGACACCTTCCAGAGTTATATGGATCAGGTTTGATAGAAGGAGACCACCTGTAGAACCAGATTCAAGAAAATAAAACAAGCAAAAAGAACAAAATTTCAACTTAACCAGTCTGTACACCCTACACAAGTTGATACAATCTATATAAATATCATGATGATACTCAAATTTTATTTTGAAATTTATATATTAGAGAATGTACAGCTTTGGTGAGTTTCATGGGCAGATATGCTAAAGTAGCCTTCTTGAATTCCTGGTTCAGTAAAAGCAGACATCAGAGATTACTACATCTGTTGGTGTGGTCTTCTTAAGGCCTTACCGCATCCCTCATTTTCCCTCCCCATCCCTCAAAGACATCTCAATGCACATGTACAGCTTGTAGAAGTAGTTGAAGACTCATCATCCGGCTTATTTGAACTTTTGAGGATGGAGGTGGTTATTCTATGGTTGTCTTTCTGGGAAATTTAGAAATGGTCATAATTTAACAGAAAGTAAATAGTTAAAACTGTACGGCCATAATCTCATTTGGTATAAATCCTTAATATTTCTTACTAAGTTGAAGTTATCAGCTCTTACATTGTAATATATCTGCTCTTAACAGCTCCTTTTTTGGTGGGTTCAAAGAAGAAATTGAGTGTCTCTACCTCCAGCTGAGATAGTACATTGTGGCTTGGTAGCCACTGGGCAGAACTTGCCTATTTCTACTACAGACCTGTATTGTTCTTGAGAGGACACAAATTATAAGTTGGGGCAGCTTTGTTCTGCCAAGACAGAATAAGATAGTTCTTAGTAATTCCTGTTTCACTAAGGTCTGTCAGATTCCTGGGCCAGAAGGCTGAAGACCGTTGATCTTACATGTTGCTACCAGGAGACTCTACATGTAGACAGCTGACTCTACAATCTGTCTTAGTTCTAGAAGGAGTATTAGCTTCCTATATTTGCAGATAGTATTGGTCCTTCTCAGATGGGGTTGAAGACTAATTATAGTCTCCTACCAGGCTGTTTAACTCTCAGAGATCATTTTATACTTTCTAATTTACAAAATGGTAATAGTTGTGCTCAGCTTATATTTGAGATAAAAGTTTTTTTTTTCTTTTTAATTAGATAGAAAGAATGAATTGTGTGGAAAATGGGCAGCTGAGGACAGGCTCAAGATAAGGCAAGGCCTGTGGTTGGGTAGTGAAAAAGATATGTGAGAACAGAGTTTTGGGAAGGTGGAAAAGCCAGGGTGGGTAGAGAGGGAGAGGGAGAGGGAGAGGGAGAGTGAGAGAGAGAGAGACAGAGAGAGAGAGAGTGAGAGAGAGAGAGAGAGAGAGAGAGAGAGAGAGAGAGAGAGAGAGAGAGAAATAGAGAGAGAGAGAGAAGCCAAGATGTAGGAGGACAAAGACGACTCATCTCCTTGTGGCACTAAATAGCCATTGGTAGTTATGAATATCTTATAAGGGATGGATTATTTTAGGACAATTTGTCGTATCTAGATGGGCATAATATATCATATCAATTGGCTCTGAGTTTAATGTGTAGACATTTTGTGGAGTGAGAATTTACTGATACAAAACTTATTGATGAATTACAAGCCTCTAGAGTTTTGATTTTACCAGGTTGCTGGAAATATAAGCAAAGTTCAAGGCAGAGAGCCAGGCCGGAGAGGGCAGCTAGCCTTGGGGGTGGAGAGACCATGTGGGACAGAGAGTAGCTGAGGGTAGCATGGAGTGGTGCCCAGGAACTATTCACCCACTTTTTAAAATATTAACTGCTACAGTGAGTGAACAAAACATTTTCATAATTTATTTTGTTTGTTCAGCAAATATTTTGACAGTCTATCTGTGCAACATACAATTCCAGATACGTAGCATGTTCAATACACACATACACACACATAAATTCATACATGACAAAAACTTTAAAATTAAAATCTACATTAGGGAGTAACTCATTAAAAATGTTCAGTCTCCTCTGAGATTCATGTCATTTCTTACATGTAAATTCCCTATAAAACTAAAATGAAAAGCAGATCACACACCTCTTACATCACAGCTTTTCAACTTTTTGTCTCAATCTTCTGGGCTTCTCTAGAGAGCTTGGGTTCCCTTTTCAGCTCTGCCTTCTGTAGTACTCTAGGCTCAGGTTGATTCTGGTGCTGCTACTTTTCTTAATTGTCATCCCATAGTCTATACCACAGACATGGTAATGGCATCTCTAATATGTTGGGCTTTCTGTTGCTAGTTGGCTTCATCAATATCCTCTCATAGTCTTCTTCTACGTTACCAGTCCTCAGCTTCTTTGCATGACCCCTTCAGTCTTGAACTGTCAACTGCAACTGAGGCTGTACCTTCACCAATGGCCTTCCTTAACCTATCACAATTTATAGCCTCAGCTTGGAATCATATCTTCTCATCTTCAAACGCTTCATATCTTCAAACCAGTACCACCTGGTTTTACACATTACCAATTCAGCTACTAGCATGAGGTACAACCTTGACTATCAATGGAACTCAGCTTCCTTTTGCTCTCAGAACACAGTTCCCGGAAGATTTGACATCAATGATGCTGGTCTCTTTTTAATCACTGATAATTTCTTACCTCCAGATAACCAGCATCAGTTGTCCCAGTAATTTCTTTTGTTCTTGTCTCTAAAGCCAGAGCCACATGGATGAAGCTGCCAGTTTATACTGCTTGCTGAAGGTAAAACATGCCCCCTTGTTTTATTACATTATCACCATATTTCTATTTCCCCCACTCGTTCACTGCTTAAACTTGGCTGTCCTAGATATTGCTCTGTAGATTGACCCTGAATTTAGAGACAAGCATGCCTCTGTCTCCTGAGTTCTGGGTATAGACTTGAACCACCAAGCCTGGACCTAAGCTTGTCTGTATTTGGAACTTGCTCTATTGCAGGCTGGCCTTAAACTCAGACATCTCCTTACCTCTGACTCCTGGGATTAAAGTTGTTTGCCACCATACCTTGGCCTAAGCTTTCCATGGCCATGATTACTCAAGATCTGGATCAAAAGCCTGTGTCTTCTAGCCTCAAGATCTGGACCGCAGTGTACCCTAAATTTCCCAATTGTATTTTATTCCACATTAAAAGTCTAGATGAAAATAATAATCAGGTCAGAATACCTTTTAGATATTTTAGCCCTTCTTCAACTGCAAAAGCATAAGTTTAGCTGAGTGGAAGCCTTTACTCTGTGAACCATACATTTTGCATTTTTCTTTTCGAAGGGTGCTACTTTTCATTAAAATGTTCTTCATAATACTGTACTTTAGTAACTGCACAAAAAAATTTATACCAAGCTATTTTTGAGACTTCCTTTGTCAAAGCAATGAATCTCTTCACATTAGCGTTAGGCAGATTGTTTGGATGATGAAATAATTTAGTCACATTCTTCACCAAAATATCACAAACAAAACAAAACAATAATCTGTCTCTAGGCCACATAAAAAATTCTTCTCCACTGAAACATAGTTTCCCACAGTTCAAAGCATACTCAGGAACATTTTCTTCTATGCTTTCACTAATATTGACTATTAGGTCAAACTTAAAGTATTCCACTACTTTACAAACTCCTGGAAAAAAAAGGCAGGATTAGGCTTATGACAAAAATATCTGTCCCTGGTACCAATTTCTATCTTAGTTTGGGTTTTACTGCTTTGAAGAGATACCATTTCCAAGCCAAATTTTATAAAAGACAATACTTAATTGGGGTTGGCTTACAAGTTCAGAGTTTCAGTCCATTATCACCATGACTGGAAGAATGGCAGCAGCAGCATCCAGGAAACCATGGCAATGGAGGAGCTGAGGATTCTACAGCTTCATCGACAGAATGCCAAGATCAGACTGTCCTCAGGCAGTGTCTCAAAGCATACCCTCACAGTGACATATTTTTTCCAACAAGGCCACACATCCGCATAAAAAACCACACATCCGCATAAAAGACATGAATGAACCCATGAAATCATAATGGAAACGAAAGTTTTGTTGCTTGGTGATATTATAATTGTCAAGACCAAAAAGAACAACATGTTAATTTTTTTTCACATTTGTATTAATAAGTATTGTATTATCAATATACATGAGAATCTCTTCAACTGCTGATGAAATGTTTGAATAGCGTTTAGACAATTCTTCTTATCCCATTTTTGATAGCATGCTGATTTGTAGTTATTTTTAGGTTATGGGAGCTTCTTGGGTTGCATTTTATTTATTTATTTATTTATTTATTTATTTATTTATTTATTTATTCATTCATTCATTCATTCTTTCTTTCTTTCTTTTTTCTTTCTTTCTTTTTTCTTTCTTTCTTTCTTTCTTTCTTTCTTTCTTTCTTTCATCAGTTGCTACCTCCTCCATAGATTTTCTCATCCTAGGAGTTATCAGTTCATGATAACCTCCACTGAGGAAGATACTAGATTGGATTTTCATTACACATTAACTTTGGACGTCCATGTAAGTCAGAGTATATGTTCACTAGGTTCCTGACAATCTTCCTCTTGGTCTTCCTTTAGTTTGTTCCTTATCCTACTCCTCATTCTCTGTCTCTAAGAGTTTTCTAGCCCCACCAAACCTTGTCACTCAATGGGACCTCAAGTCTCTCTAGGGTTAGGTGCATTTTCTCTCAATGAGGCCAGACCAGGCAGTCCTCTGCTATATATGTGTCAGAACACCTCTTATCAACTACTGTATACCGACTGCTTAGTCGCTCAGTGTTTGAGAGATCTTGAGGGTCTAGGTAAGTTGAGATTTCTGGTCTTCCTATGGTGTGTCTCTTCTTCTCACCTTTTTCTACAGTTTCCCTAATTCAACCACAGGAGTCCCCAGATTCTGTCCATGGGTTGGGTGTAAGTATCTGCATCTGACTTTTAGCTGCTTGTTGGGGCTTTTCTAGGGCAGCAATTCTAGGCTTCTGTCTGTAATCACACCATAGCATCAGTCATAGTGTCAGGTCATTGAGCCTCCCCTTGAGCTGGATTCCAATTTGGGCCTGTCCCTGGACCTCCTTTCACTCAGGCTCTTCTCCATTTTTGTCTCTACAGTTTTTTCAAACATGCGTAATTCTGGGTCAGAGGTTTTGACTATGAGATGACAATCGTATCTCTCCACTTGATGCCCTGACTTTCTACTCGAGGTGGGCTCTACAAGCTCCCTCTCCTGACTGTTGGACATTTCATGTAAGATCCATTTGAGTTCTGAGAGTCTTTCATTTCCCTAGTCTTGGATACATTCAAGATCCACCCCACTACACCTCTCAAGTTTGCCTGTTTTCATTTTTTCTGCTGGCTCTCAGGGCTTCAGTCATGTACTCCCCCCACCCTAATACCCTATGTTAAGCAGATGGTCTCTATATTAGTATTGTGAGAATTGATGGGATTTTAGAATGTGTGGCTTGATAGGAGTCATGTGTGTTCCTACTCTATATGACAATACAGGCCCCAAGCCATGGCTTCCATGAGTGTAACTAATGCCTTAAAACTAAGCATCTGAATTAGTCAGTACAAAACCAAATGGCTGCAAGTACACACTAGCATACCTATAATTTTGATCATGTAAATTAAAAAAAATTATTCTTTGTTATCATGGCAGCTAAAGTTACTTTTGAAAGAGTTTTATACTTTGTTCTTTTAGAGTATGCGCCTTAGCTTGTCCTGGGGTAGTTGTCATTTTTTGAGGCTGTATTTCCGTTCAGCTCTATGGCTCCCTGGAGAAAGAATTGGCTAAATGAACATACTTCATGAGATCATGTGCTAGACAACTGGATACATTCTTCAGCGTTTAAGGATGGAATCACACTCTAGAGATCCAAATAAGATACCTTCGAACACTAAGACCTACCTTCAGGTGGAACAAAAGGTGTTCAGTGAGCTTATGTAACATACAATTTAAAATATTGTCTTAATAGAAAATGAAATTCTTATACTGGCAGAGACTTTAGCATTGAAATGACATGCTATTTTTATAATGAATTTCTCAAGAGATATTAAGTGATGAAGAACTACCAGCAAGTATATATGCAGAGAGTAATAACAAGTCCCAAGAAACTCATAAATCTACTATTTTGACAATACTTGAGACTGTTTTTTTTTAATATCATTGTCATAGTAAGGGAACAAAAATTCTAAATATAAGCAACTTCTTCATTCAAAAAAGCTTTATTGTAGCTTGTGAGAATTCATTCCTTGAAAAACAATCTTCCTGTTGTACATGAAAATCTGTTTCCTTGTTCCTAATTTCCTCCTTTGGACTCTGACCTGGACAGAATGTGAGACATAATAAGTTCTCAAGTCTCCTATTTGTGAAGGCATTATACAAAAATGTAAGAGAAATAAGTTTCAAATGTATTTTGCAAGTTAAAGTTGGCTTTATAAGGAATAAAAAAGTCTGTTCTGCATTGTGCTTAGAAGTAACTTTTTCTGTTTTTAAATTTTTGATAATTTTAAAAGAATATTTTATTAGATAATCTCTGTATTTACATTTGATATGGTATCCCCTTCGCACACTCTGATCCCGTCCCCCTCCCCATCTACTTGTCTTCACGAAGGTGCACTGCCTTCCCAATTACCCTCTCTACCTCAATGCCTTGGCATTTCCTTACATTGGGAAAATGTGCCCTCACTCTACCAAAGGACCCTTCTCACATTGATGCCAAATATTGCTATTCTCTACTGCGTATGCAACTGGAGTCACTGACCTCTCAATGCATGCTCAATGGTTGATACTCTAGTCCATGGGAGCTGTGAAGGATTTGGTTGGTGGACAATATTGTTCTTCTAATGAGGCATCAACCCTCTTCATCCCTTCCTCCCAGCATCCTCACTGGGGTCCTTGTACTCAGTCTGATGGTTAGCTGCAAGCATGCTCAGCTGCATGACTCTGGCAGAGCCCCCGAGGAGGCACCCTATCTGGTTCCTGCCAGCAAGCACCTCATAGAATCAGCTATAGTGTTTGGGCCATCGTGGATGCACATGGGTGGATCCCCAAATGAGGCAGCCCCTGACCGATCAATCCCCTCTTCAATCCCAGCTCTACATTTTTTCACTCCAGTTTTTATCACTCTCTTGATCCACCTTCTGACTGTTCCCCATCCCATAACTCCTCCCCATTCTCCTGTCTCTAGGAGGATATCTCCATCTCACCCACCATGCCAGACCTCTAAACTTCCTGGGCCTTCCAGTCTCTTGAGGGTTAGGGGCATTTTTTCTAACTGAAGACCCAGCAGTATTTTGTTGTATATCTGTAGGGGTCCTCATATCAGCTGGAGCATACTGCCTGGTTAGTGGCTGAGTATCTGAGAGATCTTGATGGTCCAGGTTAATTGAAACTGCTGGTCCTCCCACAGGTTTACCCTTCTCTTATGCTCATACTTGATCTGTGAACTGCTTCTTTGTATTACACATCTCCATAAGTATTTAAATCAAGAAATCATATTTCTAGAAAGCAAGTCATTTCCACCCAGTTTTATTTAATATTTTTATTAGTCATTTAATTCATTTAGTTTTCAAATGATATCTCCCTTCCCAGTTACACCTCCACAAACCACCCTTCCCATTCTCCCACTCCCCTTTCCCCCTTGTCTCTTTGAGGGTGTTCCTCCACCCATTCACTCACTCCCAACTCACCCCTGTAGCCTCCCTCTACACTGACACATAAAGCCTCTCTCCTCTCCCATTGATATCAGATAAGACAGTCCTTTTCTAAGTGTGTATCTGGAGTCCTGACTCCCTCCATATATACTCTTTGGCTGGTGGTTTAGTCTCTGGGAGCTCTGGATAATCCAGTTAGTCAATGTTCTCTGTATGGGGTTGCAATCTGCTTTACCTCCTTCAGTCGTTCCCCAAGCTCTCTCATTGGAGTCTCCAGGTTTGGTAGGATGGTTGGCTGTGAGTTATCTGCATCTGTATTGTTCAGGTGTTAATAGAACCTCTCAGGGAACAGCTATCTATACTGGGATCCTGTCGACAAGTGCTTCGTGGTATCAGCAATAGTGTGTGAGTTTGACATCTGCACATGTGATGGATCTCTAGGTGAGATGCTCTTTGGCTGGCCTTTCCTTCAGTCTCTCTTCCATTTGTTGTCCCTGCCTTTCCTATGGACAGAAACATTTCTAGGCTAAACATTCTAAGATGGTTAATTGGCCTCATCCCTCACCTGGGGGCGATGTTTTTCTACTGAAAGGAAGCTGTACTGATAAACATTTCCAGTAGCATTTTATTCTTGCTCGAAAAAACGCATCTGCTTTCCATCTACAAGTTACTGTATTGTTCCCTGCACAGACATATCCATGAAGAAAATAGAAAACACATAATATATAAAATAAATAGAACAAAATATTTGAAATAATATACAATAAATGAATCTTAAGAATAGAAAAATCAATGAACTAAGTGTCATAAAATTTTAATTTACAATGGATGTATAGAAATTTATCTTTTAAAAATGGTTATAACTATAAATTATTTGCTTTTTAAATTTATAAAAAATCCAGTGCTGTGAGAGAAAAGATTGTAATATTCTTTCATTGTCCAAGCCCCTAATGTTATTTGACCAATTGGGATTGAATACTTGGTTACAAACACATTATTTCAAAACATAGGTTATATAATTGTTTATTTATGATTTTATAAGTTTTTACATTTAAATTTACATCCAATACCTTTTCAGTCTTTATGAAAAGTGGGCAGAGGTACATTTCTTCATTTCTTTCTTCTCACTGTGAATTGCTGAACTAGGGCCTCCTCCTCTCTTACACTCTCTCCCCATTCACTTCCCTCTATTCCCAGCTCTTGTTTGTTCTTCAACTATGTGACATGCATCCTTCTCTTGTGAGATCTTAGACTTTACTATCTTCATAGCTTTCTCTTGTTCTTCAAAGGCATTTTCTAATATCACCTCATAGGAAAGGACATCCCTGACCAAAGGCATATAAACTTCCATCTCATTGCTTTTTGGATTAAATTGGATGAGATGGTAAGATTTGAAAACCATCTGCCCACATGATATTCTGCTTTTGAACAAACCACAAGTGCTTACTGGAACTCCTTGGCCATAATAAATAGCTCCCCCTTATTGTTTTTCTCAGAGATTTTGTCACAATTATGAGAAAAGTGAAAAAATAATAAGCTTGTTGAGGCAACATTCTGAGATCTGTCCTTAATTACATGTTCTCTGTTTCAATTGACCAAAATATATATAAGTGAGTTATTCAGTCCTTTATTTTATTTGGGAAAATTATGGGGTTTTTTGTTATTTCATTTATATTGGTTATTTTATGTATTTACATTTCAAATATTATCCCCCTTCCCAGTTTTCCCTCCATTAGCCCCTATCCGCTAACCCCTGCCTATGAGGGTGCTCCCCAAATGACCATCCACTCCTGTCTCTGTACTCCAGCATTCCCCTACCCTGGGTCATCAAGCCTCAGAGTGATCTCCACTAAGGCAATCATCTGCTCCATATCTAGTTGGGGCCATAGTCCCCCCACGCATATTCTTTGGTTGGTAGTTTAGTGGCTGGAAGCTTTGGTTGGTCTGGTTGGTTGATATTGTTGTTCTTCTTGTGGGGTCACAAACTGCTTTAGCTCCTTCAGTCATTTCCCATTGGATAATAGCTCCATTGGAGACCTGGATCAATCAGATAGTTGACTGCAAGCATCCTCATCTGTATTGGTGAGGCTCTGGAAGAACATCTCAGGGGAGAACTATACCAAGCTCCTGTCATCAAGCACTCCTTAGCATCCACAATATTGTCTGGGTTTGGTGACTGTATATGAGATGGATCCATAGGTGGGGCAGTCCCTGCATGACCTTTCTTTAAGTCTCTGCTTTATTCTTTGTCCCTGCATTTCATTTTGACACAAGAAATTCTAGATTAATATTTTTGAGATGGGTGGATGGCCTCCATCCCTCATCTTGTGGTTGGACCTATCCACTGAATATGGTCTCTAAAGGTCTTATCTCTCCTTTATTGTGTATTTCAGTTAAGGTTCTCTCTGTTGGGTCCTGAGAACCACTTGGGTACCTGGCAACTGGTGCTTACTAGTGGTTACCCTCAGTTTCCCCTCCACAACTGCTATACACCTACTTTCAAATTCCTTACTCTCTGTATTTCTGCTGCATTTTCTCTCATATCCAAACTTGTCCTCCTTTCTCCACCCCTCATCTCTCCCTTCCAGATACTCCTCTTCCTCTAATTTCTGGAGATTATTTCCTTCCCCCTTTTGATGATGACTTTAGCATCTAAAATTTGGTGTGATCTCCTTTCTTCTTGGGTGATTTCATATGGTCTGTAAGTTGTATTGTGGGTACTTCAAGCTTCTTTTTTTTCTGAGGAACTACCATTCTAATTTCCAGAGTGGTTGTACCAGCTTGCAATCCCCTCAACAATAGAGGAGTGTTCCTCTTTCTCTACCTCCTTGTCAGCATCTGCTGTCACCTGAGTTTATGATCTTAGCCATTCTGATTGGTGTAAGGGGGAATCTCAGGGTTGTTTTGAATTGCATTTTCCTGATGACTAAGGATGTTGAACATTTCTTTAAGTGCTCCCCAGCCATTTGAGATTCCTCAGTTGAGAATTTTCTGTTTATCCCTGTACCCCATTTTTAATATGGTTATATAGTTCTCTGGAGTCTATCTTCTAATGTTTTTTTTACATATTTTATATTAGCCCTCTATCAGATGTAGGATTGGTGAAAATATATTTGCAATCTGTGGATTGACATTTTGTCTTATGGACAGTGTCCTTTAACTTTCAGAAGCATTGCAATTTTATGAGGTCCCATTTGTCAATTCTTAATCTCACAGCATAAGCCATTGGTGTTCTGTTCAGAAAATTCCCCCCCCCCCCGTGCCCATGTGTTCAAGGTTCTTTCCTATTTTTTTTTCTATTAGATTCATTGTGTCTAGTTTTATGTGGAGGTCCTTAATCCACTTGGACTTGAGCTTTGTACAAGAACATAAGAATGGGTCAATTTGCATTCTTCTACACAATGTCCATCAGATGAACCATCACTATTTGTTGAAAATGTTGTTTCTTCCCCACTGGATTGTTTTGGCTCCCTTGTGAAAGATCAAGTAACCAAAGATGTGTGGATTTATTTCTGAGTATTCAATTTTATTCCATTGGCATACCTACATGAATACAGGTTTTAGTTTTAGGACACTGAGACATCTTTTGTAGAGACCATAGTTTATACCCAATCACAGATTACAGCAAAAATTGCAATAAGTACTTAATAAAGTATTATCACAATAAAACTGTATACTATCCTACTAAGTATTGGTACTACATGAGATTGAACTGAACTTAAATTGACTCATTCAGGGTCCTCTTTCCTGGCTCCTAAGATCTGTCTTCTAATCCATGTTCACATCTGTAAATACTCTCATACTGTGTGCTATAGCCATACAAGTGTGTTGTTCTATTATTTAGTGTAGGGTATTTACCTTTATAATCCTTATTCTCTTTATTTTGGGATGCTTATTCGTCAGGTACTAGAATTAGTAACTTCCATGTGTTCTAGAATAATTACCGAGGTATTGCCAAATAAGAGAGGACTTTTAGAAAAACTAGATTTACTGATATAATAATGATAACTTTATTTTATTGATCTGCACAAGTTATTAGGTATATTTTCTCCAATATAGTGTGTGTGTGTGTGTGTGTGTGTGTGTGTGTGTGTGTTAGTTTGACTGCTCTGTGGTGTAATTTGATTTTGCTTATCTCCACATTATTTATAGTGTAGAAATGACTTTTACAGAAATTATTTATTTTATATTACCCAGTCATCTTGACCACTAATATTAACACACTATGTGAAGTGCCTGATTCATGTCATAATTGTAAAACTCATTTACTTTTTTTTCCCTGTCTCAAACATCTGATTGTTTTATTATTTTCTACCTGGCTTAATAAATTAAATCTTTATATTAGAACTAATAGGTTCAATGAGAAACTTATTTTTTTTTTTATTTTCATAGAATTCCTCTTACATCATTTAATAGAAGTAGACTGAAAATAACTGGTTTTGATGGAATAAACAGGATTTCTAAAGGTCAATTTTCTTTTGTTTTATGGAATCATAACTTTTAACCTCAACTCAACTTTTCACAGACATTAACTTTTAAAAGTTTTTAGTACATACTCCCTGTATTTACATTTGAAATGTTAGCCCCTTCACCCACCCCACTCCTTTCCCCCTCTACTTGTCTTCACAAAGGAGCACTAACTCTCAATCAACCTTTCCACCCCATGGCCTTTTCATTCCTCTTCATTGGAAAAATGTGCCCTCACTGTACTAAAGGCCTCTTCTCACATTGATGCCAGACACTGCAGTCCTGTTCTGCATATGCAACTGGAGCCATGGACCTCTTAATGCCTGCTTAATGGTTGGTGATCTAGTCCATGGGAGCTGTGGAATATTTGGTTGGTCAACAATGTTGTTCTTTCCATGAGGCCACAACCCTCTTCAGCTCCTTCATCCACCCCCCCCCAGCAAAAAAATTATTGTTTTAGTTTGACTGACAGATGTTGTTTAATGGATCCAGTAGTGGAGGAGCACATGGCATGATATTCTCACAGGGGGAAAAATGATAATATAAATGTCCTCCCTCTGGTTGCTTATGATTCTCTTTTCCATGGATTTCTTATGGAATAAAGATGGTTTATCTTCCAAAACCCCTTTTTACTAACTGTAAGTAACATAGCAGTGTAACAAATTTAACCTTGAATGTGTCATTACATAATGTGAGATAGTCAAGCTAGTTTAATTGTATGTTCCTATCACTGTTGCAAGCGAGCACTTCTTGGCATGCCTGTCTGTCCTACTTGAATAATACTAACATGTTTGCACAGACAGGATTGTAATTACTTTAAGTAAGACACGCCTTCTCCAGTTTCCCAATGGTCCTGTGTTGTTCATACGGGATCAAAGTATCTATTCCTCTGAGCTTTAGCATTTCAGATTAGGTAGACTCAAAACTACAATGTTGATGACATGAGATGAGACGTCCATCTGAGAAGTGTATGTGAGCCACTGTAGAACACAGGTATTACAAAGATGAGTGTCTACAAGCCAAAGCCTGCCTCACAATCTTGCCCTGGGGAGAAGTCCCACATACCTAAGTCTACATGGTCATTCTCTCTTCTGATCTTTAGGTCTGTTCAAGTTGTGCCTAAAATTACATTTAGATTTCTGCTGTCATCTCCACATTCTTCTCTCCTCTTCTGCTCTCTGGTTATGATGAGTCCCAGAAATGATACTTTTTGTAGTAAAGAAGACTAATTGTGGTCAGGGCTGATGATTCATGTTAGTTTTAATTTTTGAACTAGAGATATTTTATAACAAAAGTTTTTAAATAATGGCTCTAACATGTAATATACCTCATGTTTTACCAAGTTAAATGCTTTATGGTAAATGTCTCCTATTCATTTTAACTATAATATTTCTTTTAATTGAATGGAAAAACCATTTGAAATTCATAAAAAAAGGAAAATATATTATCTGACTTGTGCTACTGCATTTGCTAGATTTTGGTGAATAAGAAAATAAGAGAAGCCTTGCAGAGTATTATAATTGTTCAGATGTAAGGCAACATAATTTGAGTTCTGATTGTGAAAATAATGTAAGAAATTGTATTGAGGATAATTATTTAAAATTGCACCAATAATTGCTGTTAAGTGCTGTCAAATATTTAGTAACAATGATTGATTTACTCAACATGTATTTTATGACATTATGTTACTAAGACATAAGAATCTAATTAGAGTCTATTAATTTTTTCACAGTGGTGTAACATTATAGTGTTTTCATAGCAATTGTAAACTGATATTAACATATTCATTCTATAAATTTCTAACAGATGCAATTCATTCAAGAAAAGTACTCCATCAATTACTTTTAAGTCAGTAAGATTCTTTGGCATTAAGACTACAGAAGAAGTAAAAGAATTAGACTGTATTATTTGTAGATAACTATTACATTAATTATGTCTACGTAACTAGAGTTAGTATTATACAATTTAGAAAATATATGTATGAATAAATTCTTTGATGAATATATATATATATATATATATATATATATATATATATATATATATATGCATTCTATTATTGAACTATCTTCTATGCCAAAAGACTATGAAAATGCTAAAAGATGACTCACTTACAAGTTTTGAAATTTAAGATGGGACTAACTAATCATTTTAAATAGCTTAACACATATTATTCTCTTAAATGAGTCTCTTTGTAGAGATTCCAACTCTTATCTAAGTGACATTTTAGCAAGATTTCAAAAAATGTCTAACCTTAACCTAAGAGTATTAAGTCCAAATTTCTAACAGTATTTTTCAGTGGGGATTAAATTGCTTAAATGACTAATACACAAACAATAGTTTGAGGCATTGGTTCTTGTTGTGATCCACTGCTATCATTCTGGAAGTTTCAGATAACTCAGATTGAATTCTTTGTAGTTACTTATTTAACTGATTTTGTATGTGTCTTTGGCAAGCATGTGTAAGCATAACATTTATAACAACATGATTTAAGAAACTGTTCTTTCTGACTTATGAAAAGCTCTTCCCCTCTAGTAAAGTAAAGATATCTGTCCTACTTGAAAAAGACCCATCTGCCCACATAAATACATTATAACTACAACATGCTAACCAGTAGTTGATGAGATGGAGAAAGAGGTAATTCTGTTATGTGAATATGTATCTTATTATTTAAGTATAATATATATATACTTCAAAATTTTAGTCTAGGACCTATGGTCATCATCAGTTTAATTCAAATGTGTTCGTTAGTTTGATATTTGTTTTGCCATGTCACAGAAATAATGTAACCTCAAAGCCTAGGAGAATGAACAAATTCTTACAAATGTTTCAAAGAACTTTCAGATTTATACAAGGGATATCAGGGATATCAATAGGGATAATCAATAGGGATAATAATTAAAATTTCAAAAATGTAGTTTTGCATTTTTTAAAATCTTACTTAAATATTTACTATTAATCACTTATTCAGTAAAATATTTACTTTTCAATTGAAATCCCACACAGCCAGAAAAGATGACTAAACAAAGACTAGAGGAATTGAAAGCTCAAATTATACTTCAATTTAGACTGGTCAGAGCTGGATTTGATGATTCAGTAGCCAGGGTCCATCTGAGAAGTTTCTCAAATGATGAACAGCAACAACTGAACAGTTTAAGCAAAAACAAAGTTTTAGTGTGTCGTGAGAAACAGTATGCTCAGTAAATGTGGCTGGCTGGCTGGAATGTTGTATTGGAAGCTGTGTTAGTCTAGCTTTGTTTTTGAGAATGTTAGCTGATGATATGTGAATGCAAGGTCAGGAGCTTTGCCTTAGTGATGGTGAACTTAATGGGAGAAATTTAAAGTGTCTTTGTGCGGGAGGAGAGGATCTAACAGAGGCAATGCAGCATGATTTGGTGAAGGATAAAGGGGAGTTAGTGAGCACAAACCTAGTGGTTAGGGAGCACACACATAGAGGTTTGAGAACGACGGTATTTCTAAGACTGATTGGAGTTTTACCTAAATTTAAAGAGTAAAAAATAAAAATAAAAAAGGAAAGAAAGAAAGAACAAAAGAAAGAAGGAAAGCAGGTGAAATGCAAATATCACTGAATCTAAAGGATTAAATGATTCATTGGTTGAAAAGGATGTGCTTCATTATTCTTTAAGCTTTAAAGTTATCATTATGAAATTATATCCTAAGACATAAATTTAGGTACCATAGGTTATTATACATTGATACTTTCTATTAAGAAAATCTGACACGTATCGTGTGTTTCTTTTATTATAATATGTTATTTAAATGCTATTAGCTTTATGCTTTCATGCACTTTGGCTTTTGTTTTCTTCTTATTTTATTTAATTTTCTTCTCTCCTTAGCACACCATGAGGTTGCAGAAGACTGTTTACTGCTCCTCTTCTTAGCCTGGCACAAACCACTCTACTGAACAGCATCACTTTGTTGTACTCATTGTTCATTCTTACTTTGTCTACATTGCTGCTAGACTAGTAAATGGAATAATAACTCATTTAAGAATAAAGTATTAGGAAAGATTTTCCATGTTTATAAAATAATGTTTCATATAGTTACTTTTAATAATTGCATGACACACTATTTTAAATATGGAATAATTGTACTAATTATTTTTCAGGTAAATAGTTGTGTTAAATTATAAAACATTCTAAAAGCATTAAAGGGAGATTTCTAGTAACATGATTATATCTTTATAACTTACAGTTTAATTGTGATCATTGGATTTATATAGAAGGATGGTTTTAAAGCTTTGATGCACACTGCCCTTAAAAATAGTAAAGTAAAAAAAAAAAATATTTCTCTATATTTTCTTCGACTTTTTAAAAATAATTTTCTTTTTTATTTATGTCAAAAAGTCACCTTTATGGTTGGCCCCTGTGACAAGACTATTGCAATATAAGCTTGATGGCTATAAATATGACAGGTTATTCTATAACGGATTTTAAAATTTGAAGAGGACATATAGGAACCTAAATTTGCATTTCCTTTATAAAATTTAGAATTAGAGAAAAATAACTATGAGTAATGTGGACAAAAATATTTTAAAATATTTTGTATTAAATTTCTTATAAATATCTAATGTTTGTAATAAATAATAATGATAATATATCTATACATATAGAAATATATAAAATATTGATTAAAAACCTACCAATGTAGAATATTAAATGAATATCCATACTGAGAGAAATATTAACAATTATAACTTAAAAACTGAAGGCAATTTACACTAGATATAACACAGAAACATTTTAAGGAATGCTATTGAAAACCCTAGAATTTATACATGGAAGATTGGGCACTCTGAGTAGCTGGGGAACAGAGAGGTCTGTGCCGAGCACTCTGAAAGTGCGCCCACCCCAGGTTGGTTCAAGGGAGCAGGAACCCTGCCTTAGGGTCTCTGTTTCCACCAGGCGGGTCCATGCTTGCAAAACAGGCACTCAGGCTATTTGCCACCAGGAACAGTGGTTATCCAGGGACACAGGCCTGGTGAGACTGCACTCCGAATAGCCTAGGAGTAGAGAGGTCTGTGCTGAGCACTCAGAGAATGCATCCCCTGCCCCAGATTACTAGCAGGAACCCTGCCTTAGGGTCTCTGTTTCCACCCAGAGGCCCGTGCATGCAGAACAGGTGCTCAGGCCATCTGCCATCAGGAACAACAGAGTTTCAGGGACACAAGCCTGGTGAGACTGGGCAGTCCATTATCCTGAAAGCATGTCCCAACTCCCCCGATTTGTTCAAGGGAGCAGAAACTCTACCTTAGGGACTCTTTCCAAATAGAGGGCCAGTGCGTACAGAACAGGGGCTCAGGGCAACTGCCACCAAGAACAGAAGAGATGCAGGGAAACAGTCAAGGATTTGATTTCTTGAGCGTGTCCTTAAACTTACAGAAATTTTGCAATCTCATTAAGTACCATTTGTCAATCTTTGACCTTAGAACATGAGTCATTGCTGTTCTGTTCAGGAAATTTTCTCCTGTGCCTACGTGTTCTAAGGTTTTCCCTACTTTCTGTTCTAATAGTTTCAGTATACCTGGTTTAACGTGGAGATCTTTGATACACTTGCACTTGAACTTTGTACAAGGAGATAAGAAAGGGTCTATTTTCATTCTTCTGCATGCTGACTGCCAGTTGGACCAACACCATTTGTTGAAGAGGCTGTTATTTTTCCATTGAAAGTTTATAGCTCCTTTGTCAAAAATCAGGTGACCATATATGTGAGGGCTCATTTCTGGATCTTCTATTCCATACCATTGATCCACGTGCCTATTTCTGTACCAGTACCATGCAGTTTTTAGCACAATTGCCTTGTAATATAGCTTGAGGTCAGGGATAGTCATTCCCGCAGATGTTTTCTTGTTGTTGAGGATGGATTTTGCTATTCTAGGTCTTTTGTTATTTCTCTTTCCAACTCTATAAAGAATTGGTTTGAAATTTTGATGAGGATTGCATTGAATCTGTAGATTGCTTTTGGTAGGATGACCATTTTTATAATGTTGATCCTTCCAATCCATTAGAACTGATTGAAAGCTCTAGAACAAAAGGAAGCAGATACATAAAAGAAGAGTAGATGGCAGGAAACAATGAAACTCAGAGCAGAAATTGACCAAATAGAAACAAAAAGAACCATCCAAAGAATCAAGAAAACCAAGAGCTGGTTCTTTGAGGAAATTAACAAGATTGATAAACCCTTAGCAAGACTAACTAGAGGGTAAAGAGAGAGTGGGGTACAGAGCTAAACAAATGTTCTCCATTGAGGATTATCAAATGGCTGAGAAGCATCTAAGAAGTGCTAGACATCATTAGCCATCAGGGAAATGCAAATCAAACAACCTTGAGATTCCACCTCACATCAACCAGAATGGCTAAGATCAAAAATTCAAATGACATCAGATGCTGGCGAGGATGGGGAGAAAAAGGAACACCTTTCTGCTGTTGGTGGGGTTGTAAACTGGTACAACCACTCTGGAAATCAGTCTGGCGATTCCTCAGAAAATTGGACATAGTACTTCCTGAAGACCCAGTTATTCCACTTCTGGGCATATACCCCAGGGAATCTCCAACATACAGCAAAGACACATGCACCACAATGTTGATAGCAGCCCTATTTATAATAACCAGAAGCTGGAAAGAACCCAGATGTCCTTCAGAAGATGAATGGATACAAAAATTGTGGTACATTTACACAATGGAATACTACTCAGCCACCAGAAACAATGACTTAACCAAATTCTTAAGAAAATGGCTGCATCTAGAGAATATCATCCTGAGTGAGATAACCCAGTCACAAAAGAACAGACATAATATGCAGTCACTCATAATTGAAGACTAATCCTAGACAGTTCTGAATATCCTAGAAACAACTCACAGACTATATAAAGTTCAAAAAAAGACAAAGGCCAAAAAAAAAACAAAAACAAAAACAAAAACAAAAAAGATATTGAAAAACCATTATGCTTAATCTTTACACACCAAGAAAACTGCGTAATTCCAGGTTACATCTTGTTTTACATGTACTTTATGCTCATTGTAACTAATAAAATTTTAATGCACTCTATCAAACCTTTTAAAAAAATCTAATACTGACAAAACGTATTCGTATACTTTTATGCAAAAAATGCTTAAAATCTTTACATTTATCTTTTTTTATAAAAATAAGTTGTTCAATTAAAAAAATGAACATGGAAGATTAAAAATGTGTCCTTTAAAAAGCAAATAAAGTACTAAGAATATAATGTAAGATAAAATCCTGTGTCAGTACAAAAGAAAGAAAACATCGATACTCATGAATAGAGGAGTGGCTAAATCTCTAGAATATGCAAAGCTGTGAATGATGTTTAGTAATTGAAAAGATAATTTATGTATGGCTGTATTAACAAACAGTTGCTGAGAAATGCAAGTTTTAAAGATTCAAGTTGTATGATAGTTTTAAACTATAGACTGATTCATGGTTTTTTTTTTTTTTTTTGGTTTGTTTGTTTTGTTTTGTTTTGTATTTGTTCAGAAACTACATGTGTAATGAAGTCAAATTTGGATCCAGCTCAAAGGAGGCCCAAGGCTCGACATCATCACTGATGCTATTGTGTGTTCACAAATATGGGCCTATCCTGACTGCCTTCTGAAAGACCCAACAAGTAGCTAAAAGAATCCCATGCAGATATTTACACTCAATCTATGAACTGGTGAACCGTCTGGTTGAATTAGGGAAAAGCTGTTAGAAACTAAGGAGACCCATAGGAAAACCAGCAGTCTCAACTAACCTGGTCCCCCAAGATCTCTCAGACATTGAGCCACCAACCAGGCGGAATACACCAGCAGATATGAGGCTCCCAACACATATACTGCAAAAGAATGCCTGGTCTGACCTCAGTGAGAGAGGATGAATCTAACCCTTGAGAGAGTTGAGGACCCAGAGAGTGGGTAAGTCTGTTGGGATGGGAGATAGAGACATCATCTTGGAGTTGGAGGAGGAGGTATGGAATATGGAACAGTCATAGGATGGACCAGGAGGGGTATAAAGTCTGGACCGTAAAATAAGATTAAAGAATGAATTAAAAAAATAGAAGAGAGAAAAGAAAGAGCAATGAAGGGTTAAAAAAATTCAAATCATGGCCAAAATTAAAATTTAATATTGTCTATGTGCAAGTAAACTGCATCTAGGATGTAAACAAAATGGATAAATATATTAAATAGTTTTGATTGAATCCTAGAAAACAAACTACAATGTAAAATACAGAATAGATTTTCCTGTTCATAAAATCATCTGCATCTTACAATGTAAACGTGATGCTTATGTCTAGCATATGGATACACAATGATGCCCTTATCCAATGAAAAAACCTGAAAATTCTTCATTTTTCACATTCTATCTATGTACAATCCCAATGCAGGAAGGAAGGAACAAGAAAGGCAGAGTCTCATAAACGGGAAAAAGTCTCAATTCACTTACATATGAATTCACAAACTATGATAAAAAATTTTCTGAGTGAAAAAAAGGTTCAGATCTAGTTTGTTTGCTCTTTAGCTCCTTATTTTAACAACCAGTGTTTACTGTAAGACAAAAGTATTCTCAAGATGGCAGTTTTGTAACAGTCAGGGGTTGACTTCTATTTCCTCCCAATTTTTCCTCATCCTTCCTACCCCATAATTTTACCCTCTTAACTTCATGTGTTTCATTTGTTTTTAAACTCACTTAGTCAACTTAGTACTGCCTGTAGGTGAGTAAACATTGGACTATCTACTGCATTATACCTTTTTAAGGACACATCACTAAAGAACGCACACCTGGAAGACATCAGGAGCCAATAGCTTCTCTAAGAAAGGTAGGAATAGGCATTATAAGTCTACCCAGTCCACACTGGTATTTTTGCTGGTTTATTCTTGTGCAGATCTTTAGCGTGTAGAAACAGTTTCTGTAAGTTCATGTGTGCAACGATCCTTCCATTTCCAGTAAATAATGCTTCTCTGCAGGCACTCTGGCTCTTAAAATCTTTCTGTCCCTTTAAACCAATGATCCTGAGACTTGGCATAAAAAAGGATGATAGCTGGCCTATTTGATTTGAACTTCCATAGTATTTATTCTTTGAACATTAACCAGTTGTGAAACTCTGTATTAATTAACTTCTCTTATATAAAAAGTTTCTATTTTGGGTGTTTTGAGATTAAGTAATCTTTAGGCCTAAAAATCAGAATTTAGAGGGTAGTATAATACAATGTTATTATGAAGAATAATTATATTAGAATAATAGTATCAAGTTGCCCCATATAGTGCTGACTATAGGGAGTTTTGTTCAGTTAATGGAACTAGAAATGAATTTCATCTTTTGGACTTGTTTTGAAACCTAAGCAGAATGTGGATTTTACTCCTACCACAATTTTATTACTGCTACAATTAGTGTACATGTCTTGCTGGAATATTTGTTACTATAACTCATAGGATCCACATCTGTATTGTAAATAGAATCTTTAGAAACTGTAAGCTAGCCAGTAGGAGAGATGTGCTCAGGTTGGGGCCAGGCTGACCTTTCCATGTCATATGACTCAGAATGTGCTATCTTCAAAAATGGAGTCACACCATCAACTTCTTAAGGGAAACTAAAAGCAATTGTTATTTCCTGTAATATCTTAAAGGTCCTACACAGATCTTCAAAATTAGGTAACACAAAAGTAGGCATATCACATTGCCATGACAATGGAATCTCCAATATTTATATAAGCCACCATTTCAGGTGAGTTGTTTAGTTTCAACCTCAGATATATTTAGATATAGAGAGAGATCGTCTTGTCTATACCCTAATTTTTTATTAAAATTTTATGATTATAATTCAGAAAAGAGCCTACCACACAGTTAAAAGAAAAATATGATTCATTTCATTTATTTATGAGACATTTTAGTAAATATGATAATAAACATGGTCTTCAGATAGTGGTTAATTTAAGTCACATATACATTGTTCAGTCTATAAATTATTTTTAGATATTATGATGAAAAAGATAAAAGTGGTTGTCATACTTTTTTTCCTAGTGTTTCCTCTATTTCCATATGCAATGCAATAAGGAGACAGATACTTTCAACAAAACAATGGACTGAAAACTGAGACCCCAATGGAAGAGTTAGAAAGAAAAGACTGAAGAAGATGAAGGCTTTTTAACTCCATAGGAAGAATAACAATATCAACCAACCAGATTCCCCCAGAGCTCCCAGAGACCAAATCATCAACCAAAGAGTGCACATGAAGAGACCCATGGCTCCAGCTGCAAATGTAGTAAAGGATGACCTTATGGGGAATCAACTAAAGGAGAGGCCCTTGGTCTCGTGAAGGTGTGATGCCCCAGTGTAGGGGAATGCCAGGGCAGGGAGGTGGGAGTAAGTGAGTGGGAGGGTGGGGGTGTATTCTCATAGAGGGAGGAGTGGCATTAAAAAAGGATAGGATAATCACAGAGGAGAAACCCCATAATAAAACTATCATAAAACAGTATTAGTTAGATGGCTAAGCAGTTAAGACAGGTAGGTGGCTCATGCAGAGTACTTTTTGATTACCAGCACCCACAACAGAGAGCTCATCACTTCCTATAACTACTCTCTAGCCCATGGCTCTGCCTGCCTGCAAGGAGGAGTCCTGACACTCTGGACAACCAGTCTAAGAGGCATGTTACTTTCAGAGATTACCAGGAAAGCCAAAAACAGAGATAACAAGATGCCTAAAGGCAAGCACAAGAACACAATTAACAAAGGCCAGTGCACTAGTAACACCTAGAAACCTCTGGGAATGATAACATGCCTAATTATATAGATGGAGGCCTTTTAAGAAAAAATAAATAAGTCACTTGATGAAATTCAGAAAAATTCATTCAAACAGAAGCCTTTGAATGAAGCATTAATCCCTTAAAATACAGACAATACAATTAAACAGGTAAAAGAAATGAATAAGCCTGATAAAGACCTAAAAATTGTAATAGATGAAAAAGAAAAGATGCAACCCTGGAGATGAAACACCTAGAAAAGATAATAGATACAAGCATCACCAATAGAATAAGAGAGATGGAATAAATAATTTAAGGCATAGACGACACAATAGAGGAAACTGATATATCAGATAAGGAAAATGCTGAATCGAAAAGTTTCTAACATAAAACAACTAGGAAATGTGAGACACTATGAAACACCAAATCTAAGAAAAATAGGAAATAAAGGAGATTCTAAATTTAAAGACCCCAAAAATATATTCAACAACAGGTGAGTCCACATTCCTCTCCACTGACTATCAAGAGAGAGGCTGCCAGGAACTCTCAGGGCTCAGGTAGCATGCTGCAGCCTGGGAACAGACAGTTCCATACCAAAGCCAAAGCTGGCCCACTGTCATCAGAACTGACATCCTACCCACAGAGAGCTGAACAGCCAGATGCAATCTCTCTCCTGGGGCCATGGGTCCACTGTCCCACAGAAGAGATAAGCTCCAGACAGAGACAACCAAATCACCTATCATCACAGATAACAATACAGCAAAAGGCAAACACAAGAACCTAAGAAACAGAAACCAAGACAACCTGGCTACATCAGAACCCAGTTCTCCAAACACAGCAACTAGTAGATATCAGAACACAACAGAAAACAAGATTTTTACTTAAAATCATATTTGATGATGATGATGGAGGTCCTCGAGAAGCACATGAATAACTCCCTTAAATAATTACAAGAGAACTAGGAGAACACAAGTAAACAGGTATAATCCCTTAAAGAGGAAACACAAAAATCATTTAAAGTGCTACAGAAAAACAAAACCAAACAGGTGAAGGAAATAGAAATAGAAACAATAAACAAATCGCAAAGGGAAACAACCCTAGAGATAGAAAACCTATGGAAACCTAGGAAAGAGATCACAAGTTGTAGAAGCAAGCATCGCCATCAGAATATAAGAGATAGAAGAGAGAATCTCAAGGGCTTTAGATACCATAGAAAACATTGACATATCAGTCAGACATAATGCAAAAGTAAAAAATCTCCTAACCCAAAACATCCAGGAAATTCAGGACAAAATGAGAAGACCAAACCTAATGATAATAAATATAGAAGAGAGCGAAAACTTACAACTAAATGGCCCACTAAATATCTTCAACAAAAACATAGAAGAAAACTTCCCCAACCTAAAGAAAGAGGTGACCATGAACATAAAGAACCCTACAGAACTCCAGATAGATTGGACCAGAAAAAAATCTACTGACACATAATAGTCAAAACACCAAACATTCAAACCAAAGAAAAAATGCTAAAAGTAGTAAAGAAAAAAGGACAAATAAAGGCAGACTGATGATAATTACAAGAGATTTATCAACAAAGACTATGAAAGATTGAACATGCTGGACAGACGCCATGCAGACACTAAGAGAACCCAAATGCCAGCCCAGGTTACTATATCCAGCAAAAGTCTCAATTATCATAGATGGATAAAAGAAGCTATTACAGGATAAAAGCAAATTTACACAATATCTGTCCACAAACCCAGCCTTACAGAGAATAATAGAAGGAAAATTCCAATAATAGGAAGAAAACTATACCCTAGAAAAAGCATGAAATAATCTCTTTGCAACAACCCCCCCCCCCAAAAAAAAAAAAACAAAAACCACACAAACATAATTGTACCTCTAATAACAAAAATAACCGGAAACAACAATCACTATTACTTAATATCTTTTAATTTAACATTAATTTCCCCAATAAAAAGACATAGATTATCAGACTGGGTAAGTAAACAGATCCCAGTATTTTGCTGCATATAGGAAACTTATCTCAGCAACAAAGACAAGCACTACTTCAGAATAAAATGTTGGAAAAAGCTTTCCATGCAAATGGTCCCAAAAAGCAACCTGGAAGCAAAATTCTAATATTGAATAAAATAGATTTTCAACCAAAAGTCACCAAAAAGGATAAGGAAGGACACTTTTTTACTCATCATAGGAAAAATTTATCAAGATGAACTGTCAATCCTGAAAATTTATCCTCCAAATATAAGGGCACCCACATTCATAAAATAAACTACTAAAGCTCCAAGCATATATTACACCACAAACGATAATAGTGGGAGACTTCAACATAACACTCCCATCAATGGACAGATCATGGAAGCAGAAAATGAACAGAGAAAAGTGAAACTAACAGAAGTTATGTTTAAAAAGACACCTATAGAACATTTTATTCTAAAACAAAAAATATTCCTTCTTCTGATCACTTCAAGGTACTTTCTCCAAAACTGAGTACACAGTCACAAAACAATCCTCAAAGGATACAAGAAGTTCAAAATAATCCCATGCATCCTATCAGATAACCAACACACGATTTTCAACAAAAAAGCCAAACCATACACTGAAAAAAAAAAAAAAAGAAGAAAGCATCTTCAGCAAATGGTGCTGGTCTAATCAGGTGTCTGCATGTAAAAGAATGAAAATAGATCCATATTTATTACCCTGCACAAAACTCAAGTCCAAGTGGACCAGGGAATTCGATATAAAACTGGATACACTAAAGCTAATAAAAGAGGAATTGGAAATAATCAGTTTGCTGTTGCATATTATTTGAGTCTGGGGTATCATTCTTCACAAGTCATGGACTCTTATAAAGGGAGTGCGAATTAGTACAACTACACTGGAAATAGATCTGGTTGTTTCCCAGAAATCTGAGAATAGTTCTATCTGACGGCTCAGTGATAACTCTTTTGGAGACATACTTAAAGGGCCCACCATACAGCAAGGATATGTGCTCCAATATGTTCATAGTTACTCTACTCATAATAGCTAGGAACTGAAAACAACCCAGATATTCCTCAACCAAGAATACAATAGATACAGAAAATGTGGTTAATTTATACTGGAATTCTATTCACCTATTAAAAACAAGAATATCTTGAAGTTTTCAGAGAAATGAATGGAACTAGAAAATATTATCCTGAGTGATGTAAACCAGATTCAAAAGGACATACATGGTATGTACTCACTAATAAGTGGATATTAGCCATGAAGTACAGGATATCCTCAATTTACTCCACAGACCCAAAGAAGCTAAATAAGAAGGAAGGTCCAAGTGAGGATGCTTGAGTCTCACTTAGAGAGAGAAATCAAAGAGGCAAATGGAGGAAGGGATAAGAGTGGGAGAAAGGATAGGAATGGGTATTGGGGTCTCATGATTAACTGTGGAGAGAGACAGGGGAGAATGCTAGAGGACAAACAGAATGAAGAATAGCTTCAGTTGATGGGGTTGGGGAATAGAGGCAATCTCAACTGCCAGAGACCAGGAATGGTAGAGGTTCCCAGGAGTCAATTCCAATAGGGATATGGATCCTGAAGGGGGGTACATTCTATATAGCCAATCAGAACCACCAGTGGTGGAATAAGGACATCACCCATCAAACCTTCGCCCTGAAATTTGCCCTGTCTATAAGAAATACAGGAAGGAAGATAGAACACTGAGGGAATGGCCAACAAATTATATGCCCAACTTGAGACTGCTCCCTTAGTAAGCTACAGTCCCTGACACTATTAATGATATTCAGGTATGTTTTCATTCAGTAGCCTAGCATAACTGTCCTCTGAGAGGCTCCACCAAGCAGCTCAATAACACAAATGCAAAGACCTACAGCCTAACACTGGATGGAAGCTCTCAGACTCTTATGGAGTTGGGGGAAAGGTTGAGGGCACAGAAACATCACAACTTTCTCAAAGTACATGACATTACTTCCATGAGGATAGGTTATATATATAGGCTACATGAGTTTCTTTTTAAGGGCCTAGGAGATATGGTACTGATTTAGTTGTGTATATGCGGCAGAGTGTATTTAATTTAATTTAAATGTGTATATACATTTAAACTATTAGCCACCTACTGCTTGGTTGTGGGAGCGTGGGGTGCCTAGTTTACAAAAGCTATTAACCATTCACAGCTTCTTGTGCAGGTAAGTAGGTTATACATAATTTCCTTTGAGCAAACAACTGTGAGTGTTTAATATTCTTGATTTCTGTGAGTGCACGAACCTTTGTGCCCCCAACAAGTTTACTCCCCATCATTCAAAAGTAAAATCAGTGAAATTATGATCAAAGTAAATTTCATAAGAAGTATTCAAATATGTAACCAAGACATGAAGAAATTATCAGGTTCATAAATAATCAGACTAATTAGAAAATAACATTATGATATAATTATCTATTTTCACTAATGTGCTTGACAGAAGCAAACATAACTAGATATTGTCTTGTTGGGGATGTGTTGATATAAGATCTTCCTTATTCCATTTGCAATGAAACACAGCCTGATGTTTACTTATGTTAACAATACATATCTATTGTCCAATGATTTAGCTGATAAAAGAATTTCAGTTACATCTTAATAACACTCATTGTTTTTACTTCCAATTGAAACTATATACAATGGAATACTAATCAGCTATCAAAAACAATGACTTCATTAAGTTTCTAGGCAAATGGATGGAACTTGAAAGTATTATTCTGAGTGAGGTAATCCAGTCACAAAATGACACACATAGTATGTACTCACTCATATGTGGATACTAGCCCAAAAAGCTTAGAATACACAAGAAACCATCCACAGAACTTAAGAAGCTCAAACAGAAAGGCCAGAAAGTGAATGCCTCAGTCTTTCTTAGAAGGAAGAGCAAAACTTTCATGGTAGGAAATAAAGGGACAAATAGAGGAGCAGGGATTGGAAAAAAGATCACCCAGAGACTACCTTACTTGGGGATATACCCCATATGTGCCCAATAAACCCAAGCACTATTGCTGCTGCCAAGTAGTGCTTACTGGCAAGAACCTGATATGGATGCCACTTCAGAGGCTCTGCCAGAGCCATACTGATACAGAGGAAGATGCTTGCAGCTAACTCTCAGACTAAACATGAGGACCTCAATGAAGGAGCTAAAAAAAGGTCTGAACGTGCTTAAAGGGTCTGCAATCCCAATGGAAAAACAAAATTACTAACTAACCAAATCCACCACAGTTTCCAGGGACTAAAACACCAATCAATGAGTTTGCATGAAAAGACCTATGGCCCAAGGTACATGTGCAGCAGAGGATAGCATTTTCTGACATCAATGGGAAGAGAGGCTTTTGGTCCAGCAAAGAATTGTTTTCCCAGTGTAGGAGAAAACCAAGGTGCTGAGGTGGAAGAGGGTGGTTGGGAGGAGCACCTTCATGGAGGCAATAGAAGGGTGAGCAGAGATGGGATTTTGGGAAAGGGATAATATCTAAAATGTAAATGCAAAGAATTTTCAATTTAAAAAATAATATTATATAGAAATCTATATGTGAAAGTTGGTGAAGACACACCATGTATACCTTTTCAAGGAGGTAAAGGCTGTATGTACCATCTAATGGCTATATCATTAGAAATACTATACATGCTTTTCTTATTATACATGACTTCCAGATATGGTGGTGAGAGAGTAACCACAGTACAGTAGATGGCATAAGCTGTTAGTTATGGGCTGCAAAGCTGAATAGCTTGTTATTGCACCAAATACTGCATACAACTCTAAGATAATGTTAAGTGTTTGCATATACAAAAAAAATCTAAGCATATAAAACGCACGATGCAAATACTACAAAATAGAAAATAAATTGTTCATGACTGGGTACTTACCATAAATAGTGCTTATAGGAAGGTTCATTGCTGTAGGATTTGAGTGGTATGTAATTATTCCATTGGTAGGTATTTTGGATACTATAAGAGTGAAAGCCTTAGTCCTTCTTAGAAAAAAAAATGTATAGCAACCCCCCAGAGTGTGGTACATCTGGACCTTAAATTATTAATAATCCAAGAGCTAAGACTATTCAGAATAGTATATTAGAAATAAATTCCTGAGATGGATTTAAAAAAAATATTGAAAGTAAACTGAGCTGTTAGCATGCATTTATCTATTTAACCTCTGCTCTTGACTGTCAATGCAACAGCTGCTCCAAGTTTCTACCTTGACTTTTGGGTGGTGATGAACCTGAGAACTTCCTCCCTAAATTATTGTTTTAATCACAGCTAGCACACAAATTATGATTTTATTTAAATGAATTAATATGTAATTTGTCTGAAATTTAGTCAAGAAATTATATAGGAAAATGTACAAATTCACATGCTTTTAGTTGTTTTACGTAGATTCATTTCAAAGTCATTACTCTGTATAATGTAGAACTCATATCACTTCCCCACTAATTTTACAGGGAAACTTTTCTTTCACACTTTATCGTGCCATCTTAGTAGCAGATGTTTTCAAGGACGAAAAATAGCACTAAAGAGTGACATGTTCCACTTCCTGTGGCCATGTCAACATCTCAATGTAACACTGTGTAAGTTTAAATAAAGTTAACTTATACTGGCTTTATATGTTCACTTTAGACTCTAATTTTCATTCACTTAGCCCCTGTCACTGAACCTGTTTCAACCACTAACCTGCTTCTACCATGTTCATCTATCTCCCTTTGTGATCATAATGTTGCAGCTTTTGGCTGCTTCTGCTTCTAGAAATGCCGTGAATCACCTCAAAATCAGCATGTCTGCAAATGCATAGTTCTGAAGATTTCTTTTTCTTATACATATCTTTAACTAATGTCTAACCTAATATCCCAGGTCATGTCCCTTACTTCCTTTTTTACTAACATTCCTCAGAACGTCATCATGTACTGTGTCTTTACCTGAAATTTATTTTTTAACAATTTACTCTTAGTCATTATTACTCCCCTAAGTAAACAATACTGTCATTTGATTACCTGTATAGAGATTTTCATAATTGCTTCTTCTGTTTTACACTGTCCCATCAGGACCTGTTTTTAGGAGATCTCATAAAGGTCTTGGAAAATCAATATTATCTTATTAACTTCATAGTCAGTTCCCTTATATTGATTTTTGGCTTTTGAGAAATACCTCAGGATTACTAAGTAACGCATGTCTTTCACACACTCAATTATATAATAAGTTAAATCAATGATCATTAAGATTTTATGTTCTTAATCTATTGAACATAACTTGAATATACCCGCATAGCTGTGTATATCTATATAAACTTAAATATATATGTATATATACATATATAATTTCAGAATTGTCTCGTTCTGAAAACCAACTTTATCAGAATAAGAATAAATAAAAGTAAATACTAAAACATGTTTTTTTCTAATATTGGTCTCTCAGATAATACGGTCTTAATGTTAATATTGTGGTGATCATTGGACAATAATGTTAAGAAAGCCAAGGTTATAGCTTAATATTATTTTGATCAGTTAATAATTTATACATAGTGCCAAATTATTATCTTTATACCCATAAGACATACTAAAACTTAAAAAGTACTGTACACTGGACTTGAAAGAACTTTAAGAGTCTACTAGGATTACTTCTGAGGACTACTTCAAAAGATTTTCTAGAATAATCATGAATTTTAACCCCAGGAGTGAAAACAGACAATGTAAAAGAAGAACGTAGTCATCATCTTTTTGTATGATCCCTGTTACCACACAGTAAGTTGAAGCCTTTCATCTTCCTATTTAGATGGCAACTTGAGTTATGTTTCTGCAAACATCTGAAATTGTTCATGGATTCAAACTTTTTTGAAGCTATTTTTAACTATCTGTATATTTCTAATCTCTGCTGTGATTGGTGTTTATTGGTTGGCAGATCATTCTTATTTAATTACTTTTAAATCTGTTATTTTGGTCAGAAAAATCAAAATTTCAATAATGATTAATTTTTTCAACAATATAACTTTATCTAGACAAAAGTACAAGTTTTCATACCCTTGATGAACTAGATAATGAAATTCACTATCTAGAGATCTGGTGCCCAAGATTAAGGTACCATTATATGGAATCAAATTATGACCTTATTCTTGGCTTGCAGTATTTTTGAATGCCTTCTTTTTGTCATCCTCTGGCAGAGACAGAAAAAGAGGAATCTAGTGTCTTCATTATTAGGACATTATTCTCATCTCATGTAACTATTTCAAGGTCTTATGGGAGCCTAATTTTACTCAGCCTTCAAATGTAAATGTCATCTTATTTGGGGGTGGAGATTTTTGAATGATTGAAGGGAATAATGTAATTCAGTACATAACATTTTATCCCAATATACCAAATCCGTTTTCTTTTTGCGTTCAAAGCACTTTCATTACTTTCTTTAGCACTGAGTCTCTGTTTGCTCTTATATGAACTCTGATGTCCCATATGTGATAAGTATCATCTAAATCAGGTATGGCGATAACTAAAGAAGTGATTCATTTAGAGTAAAACTTCCTCCTTCCTGTGAAAAAGCCAAGTTATATCTGACGTATAAAACAACGATAAAATAGAGAGAAGATAGGCATTCCTCTTCCAAATAGAAAAATAAAATATTAAATTTGAAGGCATTGAGAGATGACAGGTCCCATGCAAAACCCCAGCTTGTAGAGAGAACAAGTTGCATCTTGAGGTTCAAGTGTTTCTCATACTCCTTGTGATGGCAGCGATAGATCATGTATTAATTAGAATGTAGTCATGGAATTGCTTATTATATTTAACATTCTAAACAAAAAAGTTCTCTTGTCTTGGGATTCTGCACTGGTTCATGCTGCATGAGCTCCTAGTTCTGAGGGTGGAACTGAACATAAGCCTCCATCCTTATCCAAGATGCTGTCTCCCACTGGAATCCACAAGTAGAGAAAATAATAGTTTTCTTCAATGGAGACTCATCAGGTACACTTAAGCGTAAGCCCATGTCCAGCACTCTCTGGCCAACACAAAATGAATTCAATAATATTTTTGTGAATTTTTTTCAAACTTACATTACTCTGCTTGGACATTTTTGTGTGTCTTGCTGTTATTTTGCTTGTATATTATAATTTGTGATTTTGTATTCTTATTCATGTGTGTGTGTGTGTGTGTGTGTGTGTGTGTGTGTGTGTGTGTGTGTATTTTTGTGTGTTGCTCTATTTACACATTTGTTTCCTTTTCTAAAGAGTAAAAGAAAGGGGTAGATCTGGGTAGGCAGCAAGGTGAGGATGATACAGAAGAAGTTAAAATAAGGAAACTGTGATCAGAATATATTGTATGAAAAAAAATTCACTAAAAATAAGCTAAAAAAAAAAAAACCAACAACAAAAAGGGCATGGCATCTGTCGAAACTGATCTGCTGTTCATGGTCATACTCAAATCTTCCTAAGGCTTGCTTTTTTTTTTTTTTTTTTTTTTTTCATCTTAAAACAATATACCCTTATAGTCAAAAGGCACATCTTTAAATCCTGTCAAATCTAGTAACCTTGAAAGTCATCATTCATTTTGTAACTAGCTCCACCTCTTTCAACTTAGACCAACAGTTTCAGATTATGGAATCACATAAACACATACCAAACTACATTTCAGCTACAACCCATGTTTCGAATGTTTTTGAAACTTCTAGAATATAGAAAATCTGACAAATTTCCAGATCTTTTTAAAAAATTATTATTTTATTTATTTACATTCCAAGTGTTCTCCTTCCCAGGCTTTTCTCTTCAAACCTCCAACCCCATATCCCCTCCTCTTTGTTTCTAAGAAGGTGTTTCCCCACCCACCCATCCATCCATTCCTGCCTCATGCTATAGCATCCCCAATTACTGGGGCAACAAGACTTCATAGGACCAAGTGTCACCTCTTCCATTGATGCCCGATAAGGCAGTCCTCTGCTGCATATGTAGTTGAAGACATTATAGTTTGTGGTTTAGTTCCTGGAACCTCTGAGGAGCCCAGTTAGTTGATATTGTTTTTTTCTTCCTATGGGATTGTAATACCATTCAGTCCCTTCATTCTTTCCCTTAAGTCTT
This sequence comes from Micromys minutus, assembly GCF_963924665.1. Classification (NCBI taxonomy): domain Eukaryota; kingdom Metazoa; phylum Chordata; class Mammalia; order Rodentia; family Muridae; genus Micromys; species Micromys minutus. Next base: position 14,707,656 of record NC_137956.1, read on the forward strand.
CTATTGGGGTTCCCAGGCTCAGTCCAATTATTGGCTGTAAGTAGCTGTGTCTGACTTAGGTGTTGGCAGAGCCTCTCAAAGGATACCTATACTAGGCTCCTGTCTACAAGTATTTCTTGGCATCAGCAATAATATAAGAGGTTAGAGTCTGTGTATGGATGGATCTTCAGGTGAGGTGGTTTCTACATAGCCTTTCCTTCAGTCTCTGCTCCATGTGTGTGTGTGTGTATGAGTGTGTGTGTGTGTGTATGTGTGTGTGTGTGTGTGTGTGTGTGTGTGAAGTGGACACATAGTAGAGTGACCTAGGAAAAGTGAAACTTGACTGGGAAATTGTCTCCATGAGATTGGCTTAGTTCAATTTTCTTAATTTATGGTTAATGCAGGAAGGTCCAGCTCCATGTAAAAGCTGGGAATCCAAACTGACACAGTTATGTTTACTCTTTTCTCACTAGTCATTATTTTAGCTGCTAAATCGTTTTCAAGTGGCCCCTCTTTTTCTTATGTTCCTATAACAAAACTGTTGCCTCAATAACTTGTATAAAATTTTTTCAATTAAAATTCTACATTATTTTTCATATATTCAGCCTTTTACAAAACATTAGGACATGTTTTATTCATTTTTCTCTGGGACTAATCAAATTACCAAAATATCAATATTTTAGCATGTACCACAAGTCTCTTTGACCTACTATCAATTTCACTAGTGATAAAGCTTCTTTTACATGTTTAAAACGTCATTCTTGTACAGAAACTTTTGTAGTGGTACAAAATAGCATTAAGGTTCTCCAGAAAAACAATGCTAATGTGATATAGATTAGATTATACAGGATAGATAAAAGATAGAATACACAGATACATAGATAAATGAGAGAAAATATATAGATAGATAAAGAGAGAGATAGAAATAGAATAGTATAAAGTTCAAAAATATAGTTTTAAATGTCATGTGTGTGTATCTAAATAGTATAATGTAAGTATAAATTTGACATGGTTTTGCCTATTTCTCTGTCTATCTATTTATCTATCTATAATCTATCAATTATGTATCTATCTAGATATTAACTTATTATAAAAACTTGTCTAATATAATTTTGTAGTATAAAATAACCAATACTCTGTGGTAGGCATACTAGATACTCAAGAAAACACATCTGTAGTTCCATTCTACAATAAAAGCCAGGAATGTCAATGTGCTCAGATGTACATGAGTGAAATTTTCTCGAAACCTTTGTTTTATCCACTTCCTATGTAGATTATGATGAGATTATGTCATGTCAGAGATGATATCTTACTTTATCCACTCATTTATACAAAGCTTAGTATTATCCAGAAATATTAGTCAGAAGTATTATCTCAGACTCGTGCCTAGAATAGTACTGTCACAACTTCTGGACATCCTGCAACCAAATCAAGACATATAAAATGAATAAGAATAGTCCAGACATCAAGCATTGAGGGCACTGTATTCAAGTTCATGTGTTGGAAGGTCATATCACCCATAGAAGAATGTAGAGAAAAGAGAGATCATGAACTCTCAAGTATTCATTCGAGTTCATTTGCATGCAGGACCAACATTCTATTTTTAATCCAGACATTTGTTACAATTCTGACCTTTCTTATCTACTGTCATTCACAAATTTATTCCTCAGAAGCTCATATTTAGCACTTTCCTCCTGATGTACCTTGGTTAATGTTATCCTTTCCTTGTAAAAAACGACCTTCTGTTTATCACTAGGTGCCTGTTGTTTCACTGTAGCATCAGCATGAATTAGCAAGCTAGGCATGGTTTCATCTTAGGCTACAGTCTCCGTGTTTGAATTCATGCATAATCTTGAAACCAAAAAAATACATGTATTAAGAGATAGGCTTTGGGATATGATTAAATTAACAGGGCTTGATTTGACAACAATGATGGGTTCTCTTACATAAAGAAATGCTGGTGTTGTGATTGCATAGACTATTACATGTGCCCTCATTGAATCAGTTAGTGTATGTACTGATTTGGGGATTTCAAGGCTTAAGCAATGAAAATTCTAAAAAATTGAATGTATTTCTGTTGTTTATAAACTTCTCAGTTTGTACTATCTTGTTATGGTAATCATAATACAGCAAAATATTTGTCCACTTGCATCAGAAATTGAAGACAATATTAATGATAAATTACAAATATTTTATTGGTTATTTTATTTATTTACATTTCAAATGTTATCCCCCTTCTCAGTTTTCCCTGTACAACTCCCGTATGACTCTCCCCTTCCCCTTGCCTCTATGACGATGCTCCTCCACCCACCTACCCACTCTGCCTCAGTGACCTAGCGTTTCTGGCTACATTGTCTACATACACTGGCTCCATTCCATTGATGACAGATAAGGCTGTCCTCTGCTACATGTCTAGCTGTAGTCTTGGTGTCTCCCCATGTGTACTTTCTAGTTAGTGGTTTAGTTCATGGGAGCGCTGAGGTATCTAGTTGGTTGATTTTGCTGTTCTTCCTATGGGGTTTCAAACCCCTTCAGTTCCTTCAGTCCTTCCCCTATCTCCTTCATTAGAGTCCCCATGCTCATGCTCTTTGGATGTGTGCATCCTTTTCTGTATCGGTGAGGATCTGTCAAAGCCTCTAAGGGGACAGCTATATCAGGCTCCTGTCATCAAGTGCTTCTTGGCATGAGCAATACTGTCTGGGTTTGGTGTCTGCAGATGGGATGGATCCTTAAGTGTTAGGCTAATGGTTGGGGGTTTCTGGATCTGCTCTGCCACAGGGCTCAAGCAGCTCTGGGAGACAGGACACTGGAATTTAGACCACACTTATCCCATGCCACCACTGTGCATGGACTATGGGAAGACATGGAGACACCGCTGGAGGTGGGAACAGTTGGAGTTGTAGGACTGTCAGCCGCAGCTCTTTGTTGGGTCAGTGGACCTGCAACAAGGTTGGTGCAGTCTGGTTCCCAGGCTCTTGGTCAGCCAGGCGCTGCTGGATGCTTTGGGGGAGCTGAGAACGGATTGGGGCCCCATGGGCAGGATCTGGCCTGGGGCCTTGGGGGAAAGTTTGTACTGCAGTGGTTTTTGTCTTGTGGGCTGTTGGCTGTGGGTGTGGTTTTGGTGGTTACCCCAGCTAGGAACATAGGAGAGGCTTTCTATGTTCTGTAGATTAGCCAGCAGCTATGTAGGCAAAGAACTTCTCTACTGCTCCAGAGGGCAGGTCCAGGTGAAAGAAGACAAGTCCATTGTTTTAAGACATTTATTTTAATGGAGGAAAGTGAATGAGTTAAAGCATACCCCACTTCTCAAGGTGGGCCTGAGATTGAATACCGTTTGCAAAGAAGAGTGTCTGAGAAGAAAGGCTAATTGGCTAAGCCTCCAGGCCTTTAGGTACCTCATTTTAATACAGATCTGTCTTAAGCCTATGTGACCTGTGGTCATGGAGGGGTTTGGGGTGTTGCCCTCATGTGACTGGAGTGTTATAAGTGGCAGCAGCCTGGGAATTTTAGGGAAATGCCTACCTCCACTTAGGGTCACTGGTGTTTCACACCTCTCTCTGCAGGAACCAAAATACCTTTCACAGCTTACAACCCCACATCTAGGTGGAGCAGTCTCTGGATGGTCTTTCCTGCAGACTCATCCACTCTTTGTCTCTGCATTTCTTTTTGACAGGAGGAATTCTGGATTATATTTGATGGTGGGTAGCTGGGTGGCCCCAGTTGCTGAATCTGGGACTATGCCTATTACTGGATGCAAGGGATCTAAGAGGGAGGACATTATCCAAAATACCCAACACAGGTGAGATTAAAACCTGTAGAGATCAAATTACCTTTTAAGTATTGTTTTATACAAAAATCCAAATAAATTTTATTTCTACCATTTTCTGTTCTTTGCACACTTTGCTGACTTACCCACTGCTGACTTTATGCTATGCTTTATATTCATAAAGACCCCTTCACAATAACACTGCAGTGGAGCCATTATGGTCGACATCTTTTTATCAACTTTCTCAGTTCTGACTGATTGATATAAACATTTTTTTTTAAATCAAAGGCACTGAAAACTGACCCTACTCAAAATAACTAATCTTAAGGGACTAATAGATAAATTTAAAATTAAAACCTGACAATCTATAGTAAAAACATTTCAGATACATTTAATAATTTGAATATTATCTCCTTTGGAAAAGCTATATACAATGTGCAATTACAACCTGAACATTGTTTAATGAATGTTATATCACAACAACAATAAACAGTCAACTCAGCTGTGTCTCTTACAAAAATAATGCAGGACAGTCTATACCAGGAGAGGCCAACTGAAACTCTCAGAGCGAAGGTAGTGGTGCTGCATAGAAACAGGTACTTCCTGGCCAAGTCCAGATCCTGCCCACTTTCATCCGGACTGGCGACCAGCCCAGAGGTTGCTAGGCACCAGAAAGAGTTTCAGGAGAGCTCACACTCTTGAGGCCACAGGTGAGTTCACACTTCCTTTCCACTGTCTATCCTGGGATAGGCTGCTCAGAATTCTCAGGGGGCAGGTAACATTGCTGCCTGGGAACAAGCACTTCCATCCCAAGGACAGAGCTGGCCCAGTTAAATCATGACTGGGCACTGCCATCAAAACTTGCAGCCTATCCAGAGAGCCAAACATCCAGGAGCAATCTCCTTCCAGAGACCATGGGCCCACAGTCCCACAGGAGAAACAAGCTCCAGTCAGAGACAACAAGATCACCTAGCATCACTAATAAGAAGATGGCAAGAGACAAGCTCAATAATCTAAGAAACAAAAACCAAGACAACCTGTCTACAATAGAACCCAGTTGTCCAACCACAGCAAATAGTGGATAACTACCCAGTTCATTCCTCAAGGAATGATTATGCTCATACCTAAAGGACACAAAGACACTACAAAGAAAAAGAACTATAGACCAATTTCCCTCATGAACATTGATGCAAAATAATCAATTAAATCTTTGCAAGCTGCATCTAATAACACATCAAAATGATCATTCACCAAAATCAAGTCTGCTTCATTCCAGGAACGCGAAGGTGGTTCAATATATGGAAATTTATCAATGTAATCTACTATATAAAAAAATTTAAAGAAAAAAATGATCATCTCTTTGGACACTGAGAAAGCATTTGACGAAATCCATTAACCCTTAATGTTAACAGTCTTGAAATTATCAGGAAATCAAGGCTCCTATTTTAACATAGTAAAGCAATATACAACAAACCAGTAACCAACACCAAACTAAATGGTGAGAAACTTGAAGCAATCACATTAAAATCAGGTAGTAGATAAGACTGCCTACTCTCCCAATACCAATTCACTATAGTACTGGAATTACTAGCCAGAACAATTAGACAGCAAAAAGAGGTCAAAAGGAATAAATTTGGAAAGGGAGAAATCAAAATATCACTATTTGAAGATGATATAATAGTTTACATAAGTGACCCCAAAAATTCCACCAGAGAACTTTTACAGCCAATAAACAACTTCAGCAAAGTGGCTGCATATAAAGTTAACTCAAACAAATCAGTACCCTTTCTCTACTCAATGGTTAAATAGGATGAGAAAGAAATTATAGATTCAACACCCTTCTGAATAGGCACAAAGAACATAAAATACCTTGGGGTGACCCTAACCAAGGAAGTGAAGAATGTGTATGGCAAGAACATCAAATCTCCGAAGAAGGAAATTGAAAAAGACCTCAGAAAGTAGAAATATCTCCCACGTTCATGGATTTGAAGGATCAAAATAGTAAAAATGGCCATCTTGCCTAAAGCAATCTACAGATTCAAGGCAATCCCCATCAAAATTCCAAGTCAATTCTTCATAGACTTAGAAAAAGAATTTTGCAAATTCATTTGGAATAATAAAACACCCAGAATAGCAAAAACTATTGTCAATAAAAAAATTTCCGGGGAAATACCATCTCTGATTCAAGCTGTATTACAGAACAATTGTGATAAAAACCACATGGATTTGCTACAGCGACCGGAATGTAGATCAATGGAATAGAATTGAAGACTCAGAAATGAACCCACACACCTATGATCACTTGATCTTTTGAAAAGGAGCTAAAAACATTCAATGGAAAAATGACCCCCTTCTCAATAAATGGTGCTGATTCAACTGGCAATCAGCATGCAGAAGAAGGCACATCAATCCTTTCTTATCTCCTTGTACAAAGCTCAAGTCCAAGTGGATCAAAAACATCCACATAAAACTAGGTACACTGAAACTAATAAAACAAAGTGGAGAAGAGCTTAGATCACATAGGCACTGGAGAAAATTTCCTGAACCAAACAACAATGACTTATGCTCTAAGATCAAGAATCGAAAAATGGGACCTCATTAAATTCCAAAGCTTCTGTAAGGCCACAGACACTGTCAAAAGTACAGACCAACAACAAACAGACTGAAAAAAGGTCTTTACTAATTCTCCATTTGATAGAGGGCTAGTATCCAGTATATACAAAAAACTCAAGAAGTTAAACTCCAGAGAATCATATAATCCTATTAAAAAATAAGTACAGAGCTAAACAAAAAGTTTCAACTGAGGAATATCAAATGGTTGAGAATCACCTAAAGAAATGCTCAACATCCCTAGTCATCAGGGAAATGCACATCAAAACAACCCTAAGATACCACCTCATGCCAGTCAGAATGGCTAAGATCAAAAACTCAGGTGACAGCAGATTCTGGTGAGTATGTAGAGAAAGAAGAATACTACTCCACTGTTGGTTGGATTTTAAGCTGGTACAACCACTCTGGAAATCAGTCTGGTGGTATTTCAGAAAACTGGACATAGTACTACCTGCGGATCCAGGTATACTACTCCTGGGCCCTATACACAAAAGAAGGTGCAACATGTAACAAGAACACATCTTTCACCATGTTTATAGAATTCTTATTTACAATAGCCAGAAGCTGGAAAGAACCCAGATGTCTTTCATGAGAGGAATGAATACAGAATGTGTGGTAATTTACACAAAGGAGTACTACTCAGCTATAAGATTCCTAGGCAAGTGAACAGAACTTGAATGTATCATCCTGAGTGAGGTAACCCAGTCACAAAAAATCACTCATGGTATATACTCACTTATAAGTGGATACTAGCCCCCAAAACTCAGAATACCCAAGAAACAATTCACAGAATTTATGAAGCTAGAAGTGAAGGAAGGCCAGAATGTGGGTGCTTCAGTCTTATTTAGAAGGGAGAACAAAAGCCTCATGAGAAGAAATAAAGAACAAATAGAGGAGCAAGGATTGAAGTAAGATCATCCAGAAAATGCCTCACCTGGGGAAACACCCCATATATAGCCACTAAACCCAAGAATTTTTGCTGATAACAAGTAGTGCTTACTGGCAGGAATCTGATATGGATGCCTCCTCAGAGGCTTTGCCAGAGCCATACTGATACAGAGGATGATTCGTGAAACTAACCATCAAACTGAACAAGAGGGCCCCAATGAAGAAGCTAGAGAAAGGATTGAAGGAGCTGAAAGAGTCTTCAACCCCATGGGAAGAACAAAATGATCAAATAATCATACCCACCACAGCTTCCAGGGACTAAAACACCAACCAATGTGGCCCCAGGGCATATGAAGCAGAGGAAAGCATTTTCTGGCATCAATGTGAGGAGAAGCCTTTCCTCCGGGGAAAGCTTGTTTACTTAGTGTAGGGGAACATCAAGGTGCTGAGGTGGGAGAGGATGGTTGGGAGAGGGATTGCCTTAATGGAGTCTATGTTAAGCGAAGGGGAAGGGGATTTGGGAAAGGGAATAACATCTGAAATGTAAATGCAGAGAACATCCAATAAAACATAATAATTCAGTGCTTTCTCTTTTGCTCTGGTTGCATATTTTTTTAAGGCCACAACAGTATATTCCTGTTATGTTCCCTGAGCTTAAGAATATGGATAGTGGAATAGAAATATGGATACAAAGGTCAGCTGTTCTCCACATTTTTTACTTCTTGTAACTTTTTAATAGTGTTCCTTTATTTCTGTTTCAAAAGCTTACATGATAAGGAGTGAGATCTATACTAATTTCTGTGGGAATTAGAAAAAATATTTAGAGGTCAGTTAGGGGAAAAAAGACGTTTAGGAAAATAGCAATGTAGGCACTCCTCTGAGAACTATGGCCTCACTAGGCACCGGTTGTTAACCCCAAATATGTTTTCTTTCTCTTTTCCTTGTTCTGCAGCTAGGCCAAGATTTTTATTCACATATGCAGAATTCAAGATAAAAAATTACAGATGAAAGACAATATATAGCATTTGTTCTTTTTGATCTGTGTTTTTCACTCAACATATGTTCTTAGGTCCATAGATTTACCTATAAAGTTCATAATCTTATTTATTTTATAGCTTAATATAGCATTTCTTTATATAAATGCACTAGGTCTTCACTATTAATTTTTGGATATGTTGTTTCCATTTTCTACCTGTTGTGAATAAAATGACAGTGAATGAAGCTGAGCAGGTATCTGGAGCAGGGTATCAAATATTTGGTACATATGACAAAGAGAAGCATGTATGGTGTATATGGTTCTTTTTATTTTAAGCTTTTTGAAAGTTCTTCACACTGATTTCCAGAGTGGATGAACCTGTTTGAAATCTTGCCAACAGTGTAGATGGTTTCCTTTTTTCACATTTTCTTAAACACTTGTGGTCAGGTATTTCACTATCTTTATATTCAAACTAGGGTAAAAGTAAAACTTCATGATTGATTTGCATTTCACTAATTTCTAGGCATGATCTTTTTTTTTTTTTTTTCAGATATTTCTTAGCCACTTTTATTTTTCTTTGAGAAATCGCTGTTCAGATCCAGAGCCAAGTGTGGTTTTAGCCACTTTACATTTCCACCACAGTTGTTCATCTCCTCTAAGTCCCACCTACACATTCCCTCTCCCACTGTCCCTCCCATTCTCTTTATTGAAGGGGAAGCCCCCACCATGAGTATCAACTTATCCAGGGACACTATGTCAGCAACAGAAACAAGAGTATTCATTCTCTTCTCCTGAGACCAGACAATGTAGCCCAGCCAGGAGGAAGGGATCCAATGGCAGGCAACCGAGTAAAACCCTTCTTTAATTGTTAGAAGGTCCACATGAAGACCAAGCTGCACCTCTGCTACAAATAGATAGAAGGCCTAGTTCCAGCCCATGCATCTTCCTTGTTTGGTGGTTTAGCCTGAGTGAGTCCCCAGGGGCTAAGGTTAGACTCTGTAGGTCTTATTGTGGTATCTTTTACTCCTCCATCCTCTCAATCTTTGTCCTATTCTTCCACAAGTATTCCCAAGCTCGGCCTAATGTTTGGCTCTGGGTATCTGCATCTGTTTCCATTAGCTGCTGAATTAAACCCCTCAGGAGACAGTTATGCTACATTTCAATTTGGCTTTTTCTTTCTTTCTTTCTTTCTTTCTTTCTTTCTTTCTTTCTTTCTTTCTTTCTCTCTCTCTCTCTCTCAATCTTTCTTTTCTTCCTTCCTTAATTATTTTCTTCATTTACATCTCAAATGATTACCCACTTCTTTGTTACCTCTTCAAAAGCTCACTTATCCCAAAACCTCCCTCTCCTCCATACCTCTGCCTGTATGAGGGTGCTTCCCCACCCATCCATGCTCTCCCACCCCACCCTTCCAACATCCATCTATGCTGGGATATTAATCCTCCACAGAACCAAGGGTCTCTCTTCCCATTGATGTCAGACAAGGTACTTCTCTGCTCCTTATATATCTGGAGCCAGAGATACCTCCCTCTACACTCCTTGATTGGTGGTCTAGACCCTGGGAGTACTGGGTTGACCCGCTAGCTCATGTTATTCTACCTATTCTACCCCTCAGCTCCTCCAGTTCTTCTGCCAGCTCCTTTTCCAGGGTCCCTGAGTTCAGATTGATGGTCGGCTGTAAACATCCATCTGCATAAGTCAGTTGCTGGTTGAACCTCCAAAGGAGCAACCACACTAGGTTCCTGTCAGCAAGTGTCTCTTGGCAACAGCAACACTGTCAGGGTTTGGTGTCTGCAAACATGGTAGTTCCCCATGTGAGGCAGTCCACAGATGGTCCTTGATAAAGTGTCTGTTCCATTTCTTGTTTTTGTTCTTCCTTTGGAATATTTCTGGGTTATAAACATTGAGATAGGTGTGTGGCCCCATCCCTTAACCAGGGACTTTGCCTATCTACTGGAAAAGGTCTCTACTGGTTCTATCTCCTCTTTTCTGCTAAAATCAACCCCATTAGGTCCTAGGAACCTCTTGTTTTAAATTCTTATAGTCCAATGGTTCTCAGCCTGTGGGTTGCTACCCATTTGATGTTGCATATCACATATCCTACATATTAGATATTTACATTATGATTCATAACAGGAGCAAAACTATAATTATGAAGTAGCAACAAACTAATTTCGTGAATGGTGGTCACCACAACATGGAGAACTTCCCTGCATTATGAAAGTTAAGAACCATTGCTCTAGCTCCTTTTCCATACTGCCTTCCACACCTCTCCATTTCATTTAGCCACAAAAGACTCCATTTTCATGTTTTTATTGTATAATGTACATATTTACATTTCAAAGGTTATCCCCCTTCCCCCCTTTCTCATCAACACTTATGCTCCCTTTGCCTCCATGAAGATGCTCCCACCAACCCACTGCAACCTCATCACTCTGGCATTCCACTATATTGGTTAAATGAGCCTTCACAGGACCAAGAGCTTTTCTACCTAGTGATGCCTGACAATGCTATCCTCTGCTACATATACATTTGGAATTAATTATTTTTCTTATTGCATGAAAGTCTCATAAAATACTCTCATAGACTTGATGGCTTCAACAATATACACTAATACAATTTGCAGGAAGGAGAATCAGGATGCTAGAAAGTCTAAAATCTAGGCATAAGAAGATTTGCTGCATTGCAGGTCCCTCCTTCCTAGCTTGCAGATAACTGGCTTGTTCATTCATTTTCACATCTGAGAGAGTGCCTCATTGTCATTTTCTATTTAAGCAAATTTTCTATAAAGTTTTATCATTTTATGTATATAATGCTTTCCCCAAATCTATTTTAATATACCACATGCATGCAGTGTTTGAGAACAAAGAGGCATCAGATCCCCTGAAACTTGAGTTAGAGATTCTCCTGATCTTCTATAGGAATGGAAGGTATAGTTTCTCTGAAAAAAAAGACAGTTGTTCTAATTGCTAGTCTATCTTTGATCACCTTGCCTCTCCACTCTTGAGAGCACTAATTCAACTCAAGATTTCATTCTCATGATCTAATTACCTTCCAAATACCCTGCCTTTATATTATAACCAAATGGCATTAGGAAGATAACATATGCATTCCAGAGTGAGAGACAAACTCACTTTGAAACCTACTCATCAGAATAAAGTGCAGAAAGGATGTCTATTTTTCAACAAAAATCACCTTTTCCAAAGGCCTTTTTGAGACAGTGAGTATAATATTACTATCATGACATGGTGGTGTTGGTACATTGTTCTTCTTAAGGTTGGTGTATTCAAAATGAAGGTTCAAAAATATTTGTATTAATTCTCATAAGAGGGTTTTAGGATAGGGACAAAATATAAAGCATTTTATAAGCATTGTATTTTATGATTCGTATTCTAAATGTTGGGATCAATGATTTGCAGGAAAATTACATCAAGCGCATGCATGCACACATGCGCGCGCACACACACACACACACACACACACACACACTTTAAAAATATATTTCAGCAGCTTCTACAGCAGAACATGGGCCCTTTGATCTTTGTGTTCAAAAGTACAGCGATAATTAACTCTAATGTGGAAATGTGAGAATAAATAAATAACAAGACTCATTTAAATGTGATTAAACATTTAATTAGGCAGCATTCAGTTAACACATGTTCAGCTACTTAGGCACTGTATTAAGATGCTGTGCTGTCAGAAGAATAGAATAAAAATCCATTCTTGAATGAAGCTGTTAATTGTTGAGGCCCTAGCTTCAGTCTAAACTCAGTTATATTTGTGATCAGGGGTGGAAAGCCTAAATATTCTTCAATTCAGATATGTTTCATTTTTTTTTTTTTTGTTTTTCCTCTTCTTAATTTTAGTCCTTTTTTTACACTCTAGATTTTATCCCCCTCTTGGTCCACTCATTGACTGTTCCACATCCTATACCTTCTCCCTACCACCCTGTCTCCAGGATGATGTCACCACACCCTCATCCTCTACCCCACCAGGCTTCTAAACTCCCTGGGGCCTCCATTCTCAGACCTCTGAGGTATCAGATAGAAATCTCCAGTTTGAACAGTTTATTGTTTTGCTTTGTATATATGTATTTGATCCCATGGCTACAAGCAGAAGCCTCTTTAACGAAAACTGAGCTAGTCACCCATTTATTAATATATAAGAATATTATTAGGGTTCATACTATAATTTTTTTCTTTCGTAGGTCTCTGAGTTATGCAGCGTCTCATTTCTGATCATCTAAGCAGCATGGACTCTTTCTCCTGGCATAGGTCTCAAATGATACTAGTCATTTGTTGGCCACTCTCACAAGTTCTATTACCTCAGAAAGTCTTGTAGATGGGGCAGAGTGTGGGGCACTTGATTTCTGATAAAGAAGTCAAAACAGAACAATGAAAAGAAAACATCTTCAGCAAATGGTGCTAGACTAACTAAATATATGCATGTAGAAGAATACAAGTAGATCTACATTTAACACCCTGAACACAACTCAAGCACAAGTGGATTAAGTAATTCAGCAAAAACCCAGATACACTAAGTAATAGAAAAGAAATTAGAAAACAGCCTTGTACACACTGGATATGGGGAAATTTTCCTGAACAGAACACCAATGACTCAAAAACCAAGGTCAAGAAGTTATAAATGGGACCTCATAAAGCTAAAAAAAAAAAAAAATTGTAAGGAAATCAAAGCAGCAGCCTGCAGATTGGGAAGAGAGGGCTAATATCTACAATATAATAGTACTCAAGAAGTTAGACTTCAACAAACCAAATAGCGCAATTAAAAAATGGTTACAGAGCTAAATTGGGTAAGAGACTAGGTATTGGCAGGATTCCAAGTGTCAATGCTGGTGACCTTAGCTGAGAGTCTACTCAGTGGCAATATAAGACCTGAAAATTTGATCTACTGTAACCAGGCTGGACCCCCCAGAAGAAGGACAAAAACACCAACCCACCCACAACACCTTCAACCCAAAATTTGTCCTATCTAAAAAATAATGTGGTGACAAAGATGGAGCAGAGACTAAGAGAATGTCCTACTAATACCTGGCCCAACTTGAGATGCATTTCATGGGAAAGCACAAATCCCTGACACTATTAACAATACTCTGTTATGCTTGCAGACAGGAGCCTAACATAACTCTCCTCTGAGAGGTTCCACCTACCAGCTCACTAAAACTAATTCAACCCCCCTCCATAGACAAATACTAAACAAAACTCTTATGGAAGAGTTGCAGAAAGGATAGAAGGTCTTGAAGAGGATATAAACCCCATAGGAAGACCAATAGAGACAAATATCTTAGATTCTTGGAGGTTCTCAGAAACTAATTGATCAACCAAAGAGCAGGCACAGGCTGTACTGAGGCCCCCAACACATGTATAGCTCAGTCTCCATGTGGATCCAATTCAACAACTGAAGTGTGGCGTGTGTCTGTCTCTAAAGCTACTAACTCTCCATGAAATAGTTTTCCCTTACCTAACTGGGCTTTCTCTGGCTTCAGAGGAGAAGAGGAGGGAGATGGGGAGAAGTATTCTGTGAAAACAGGATGGGAATGGTCAGTAATCAGGATATAAAATAAAAAATAATAGAAAATAAAAAAGAAAGTAGAATATGAATAGTGCTATGTCATTTATATTATTATATATTATTATGTTTTTATTTTTCCATCTTCAATAGCTGAACTGAACACACAGTATCCCAATCAAAATGTGCTAGATATTAGTAAGAATTTTTTGGGTATATTTTCATCAATATTCATATGCAAGATTGGTCTAAGTTTTTGTTTTTTGTTTGTTTGTTTTAGTTGGGTCCTTGTGTGTTTTAGATGTCATAGTAACTGTAGTTTCATGGAATGAATTTCCTTCTGTTTCTACTTTACGGAATATATTAAGGAGTATTGCAATCAGGTCTTCTTTGTAGGTCAAGTAGAATTCTGAACTACATCCATCTGGCCCTGAGCTTTTTTTTTTTTTTTTTTTTTTTTGTCTTTTTGGTTGGATGGTTTTTAATGACTTCTTCTATTTTCTTATGTAATATGGTCTTCTTTAGATAGTTTTACCTGCTCTTGATTTAAGTTTTCCATGTGGTATCTGTCTAGAAAGCTATCCATTTCATCTAGATTTTCCAGTTTTGTTGAGGATAGGCTTTTGTTGTAGAAGCTGATGGTTTTTTTTTTGTTTGTTTGTTTGTTTGTTTTTTAAATTTTCTCCATTTCTGTTGTTATGTCTCCCTTTTCATTTCTGACTTTTTGAATTTAGATACTGCCTCTGGGTCCTTTAGGGTTTTTTGTTTGTTTGTTTGTTTTTGTTTTTTAGGGTTTTTTGGGTTTTTGTTTGTTTGGTTTTTTTTGGCTAGGGGTATTTGTATCTTGTTAATTCTTTCAAAGAACCAGCTTTTGGTTTTGTTGATTCTTTGTGATATTCTCTTTGTTTCTATTTGGTTGATTTCAGCCCTGAGTTTGACTATCTCCTGCTGTCTAGTCCTCTTGGGTGTGTTTGATTCTTTTTGTTCTAGAAATGTCAAGTGTTTTGATAAGTTGCTATTGTAAGATCTCTCCAGTTTCTTTATTAGCGTTTAGTGATAAGAATTTTTCTCTTACCATTGCTTTCATTGTGTTTTATAAATTTTGGTATGTTGTATCAACATTTTTATTGAATTCCAGAAAGTTTTTAATTCCTTTATTTTTTCCCCTAACCAAGTTATCACTGAGTAGAGCATTGTTCAGTTTCCACATATGTAACGACTTGCTGTTATTTTTGTGGATTAAAGACCAGCTTTAGGTCATTGTGTTCTGATAGGATGCATGAGATTAGTTCAATCTTTTTTTATTGGTTGAGGGTTGTTTTGTGACCAATTACATGGGTGATTTTTGAGAAGGTACCATGAAGTGGTGAGAAGAAGATATACATTTTTTTTGTTTTAGGATAAAATGTTTTATATATATATATATATATATATATATATATATATATATATATATATATATATATATATCTGTTAAATCCATTTGGTTCATACCTTCTGTTAGTTTCACTGTGTCTCTGCTTAGTTTCTGGTTTTTGGATCTGTCCATTGATGAGAGTAGGGTGTTGAAGTCTCCCACTATTATTGTGTGTGGTGCAATGTGTGCTTTGAGCTTTAGTAAAGTTTCTTTTATGGGTGTGGGTACCCTTGCATTTGGGGCATAGATGTTCAGAATTGAAATTTCTCTTGGTAGATTTTCTCTTTGATGAATACAATATGTGCTTCCTTATCACACTTGATAACTTTTGGTTGAAAGAGGGAGACGAAATAAAATGAAAGTTAGGCTCAGACATTCTGCTGTACTTGCTTTCTAGTGATTTTCTCCACTTCTCTATTGTACTTGAATATTTATAACAAAAAACAATTGTAACTAGTTTAGTTTTCTAGATATCCATTATGTCTGTACCTTTACCATTTTAAATAAAAATGGAATATCAATAAATTAAGGCTTAAATTATGCTTTCTTGTCTGCTTAACTCTTATTGGAAAAATGAATTGAATTCAATAGCATTATTGTATATACAGTTTTATTGCCAAGCAATTCATTACTCTTAATCTCCATATTATAGAGCTTTTAATCAGTGATTAATTAAATTTGTAGAATGATAATATTACATTCTATTCCACTAACAAGTAATACTATATATTATTTTATGTTTCATTAATTTTTTCTAATTTTAAATTTTTAGGTTTTTTTTATTTTTATAGTTTATATGATATACTACATAGTCATGGTTGAGAAGATTTTTGTCACACTTAAAATATTAATGTGGCCATTGTTGTGTGACATTGTACCTGGGAACTGCTCCAATTCCTACCCCAGACAGGGAACCAGGAACAGACCAATATTTGGATATTTTAAAATTTGTCTTTGGTCAATCAATGTGGTTTATTGTGTCCAGACTGCATCATCGTAAAACTGCAAACCATGTCAAAAGGATAAGAAGTCATGCGAGCAAAAGCAGTGACAGACTGTGCAATCATCCAACTGATGAAGATGTGAGTGTTCTTGGGATTTGGAGCATTCCCTTTGCAGTGTCATAGATACCGAAGTAGGCAGCTCAGTTTATGATAATGCCTGTTATAAAAGCCATGGTACAGGCTCTTAATCCCATCAGATTTGTAGATCTTAACCAGGCAGTCACCAAGGCCTTTGTTGAAGATATTTACTGGGCCTTTTAGTTGGGAGTCTTTGCTCTCTTCTACACCTATTATTCTTAGTTTTGGTCTTCTCATTGTGTCCTGGGTTTCCTTGGTGTTTCGGGTTAGAATCTTTTTGGTTTTTGCATTTTCTCTGACTATTGTGTCAATGATTTTTATGTTATCTTCTGCTCCTGAGATTCTTTATTTCATCTCCTGTATTCTGTTGGTGATGTTCGTATCTATTACTCTGAATGTCTTTCCTAAATTTTCCAACTTCAGGGTTGTCTCTTTTGTGATTTCTTCATTGTTTCTATTTCTGTTTTCAGTTCTTTCACATGTTTGTTTGTGCTTTCTTTTATCTCTTTAAGTGATTTTTGTGTATTTTGTGTTTTCTCTTTAAGGGTTTCAACTTCTTTGAGTGTGTACTCCTGGCTTTACTGTGCTGCTTTAAGTGTATTATTTTTGTGCTTCTCAAGGATCTCCATCATCATCATGAAGTATGATATTAAGTCTAAATCTTATTTTTTTCTTCAGTTGGGATATCCACTATTTTCCATGATGGGAGATCTGGTTTCTGATGTTGCCAGGTTGTCTTGGTGTCCGTTTCTTAGATTCGTTTGCAAGTCTCTTACCATGTTGTTATCAGTGATGCTAGGTGACATTGTTGTCTTTTATTGGAGCTTGTCTCACCTGTGTGTTTGTGAGCCTGTGGTCTCTAGAGAGAAATTATTTCTGGGTGTTGGGCTCTCTGGGTAAGCTGTGAGTCCTGATGGCAGTGCCCAGTTCTGATGCTACTGGGCTGCCTCTGACCTTTGGTTGGAAGTGTGAGCTCCAAGGCAACACTGCCACCTGCATGCACCCTGAGGTCTCTGGGCAGCCTCTCCTGAGATAGACAGTAGGAAGCGAAAGTGGACTGACCCCTGTGCTAAGGAGTGAAAGCCCTTCTGCAGCTCTTCCCAGAGCCCAAAAACCTGTGGGCAGGCTGCCAGTTCCAATGAAACTGGGACAGGTCTGGCGTTGGGCCAGAAGTGACTACAGTTGATTTTCAAAGAAAATTTTAAAATCATTTTACTATCTTGCAGCACAAATGTCACAATATGCTGTGTCTGCATGCATGCTTGTGTGTGTGTGTGTGTGTGTGTGTGTGTGTGTGTGTTGGGAGAGTGGTAAGACAACAATGCTGGTTACTTGAGACTATTTTTTTTTTTTTTAAGTTGGGAGTGAAGAAAAAAAGGGTGAGCTGAAAATGGCTATTGATTCTTTTTCTTTATGATTAATACTATGAGTTAGCAACCATATATGGTCATGTCAGTTAGAGAATCTACCTGTAGCTTGTAGACATGCAAGTTAGATTCTAATAATATTCCTTTAGCTGATGCAGATTTGGCAGGGGTTTTTGCTGTTTGTGTCTTAGTCAGGGTTTCTATTCATGCACACAACATTATGACCAAGAAGCAAGTTGGGGAGAAAAGGTTTTATTTGGCTTATACTTCCATATTGCTATTCATCACCAAAGAAGTCAGGACTGGAACTCAAGCGGGTCTGGAAGCCAGAGCTGATACAAAGGCCATGGAGGGATGTTACTTACTGGCTTACTTCCCCTGGCTTGCACAGCCTGCTTTCTTATAGAACCCAGGTCTACCAGCCCAGGATGACACCATCCACAAGGGGCTGGGCCCTCCCTCCTTGATCACTAGTTGAGAAAATGCCTTAGAACTGGATCTCATAGAAGCATTTCCTCAACTGAGGCTCTTTTCTCTGTGATAACTCCAGCTTGTATCAAGTTGACATAAATCCAGCCAGTACAGTTTTTTTTGTTTGTTTGTTTAGTTTTTTGGTTTGTTTGTTTTTTTTTTTTTTTTTGTTTTTGTTTTTTTTTTTTTTTTTTTTTTTTTTTTTTTTTTTTTTTTTTTTGCTTCAGATTTTGTGTGTCTTTCATGGCAGGACTTGTAGCCTTTACTAATATGAGTGACAATAGCTCATAATTTTGAATCAATTTCTTGAGCGAATGAATGTATATTCTTAATTGAAAGTGCAAGGTCAAAGACTTTCAAGCCTGGAAGAACTTTTCAGGTAGAAGATAAGGTGATAAGAGTTTCAAGCATAGGAGTGGTTAGTACTTATAAACAAGCTACAAAATTCTAAGCAATTCTTTCTTAATGACACAAATAAACTTTAATCCAGGATGAGTGCTGTATTAGCATCTCACTTTTATCTGAAAGAATGTATTTTATAAATAGAATGTAATTCTATTTATTCTAATTCAGGAGATTACCCAAAATGCATTCATATAAGTATATGTATATACATAAATACTTTTTAAGTATAACAAATATCTAAATGCTGCTGGATATTTGAACACATAGTATTCATGTGGATCTGTCTTTTGGTAGGCTTTTTGTAAACTTTTTCATGTTATTATTCTATCTATACATTTAAAGAAATGGGATTTTTTTCTACCCAAATGATGGTTTTTACCAAAAATTTCAACTTTACTGAAATTTCACCCAAAAAGTCTGCAAAATCGTCAGTGAGAAGTAAAATAACAACAACAATAACAAGAACTACAACAAAACCAAAAATACAAACAAGCCAAAGACTCTCTTTATAAAAAATAATTTAAAATATCCAATATTAATTGTAAGCTAAATTCATCTAAAATATGCTTAACTAGTTGTAATTTCATGATCACTTTACATAAAAAAGAAATAGAATTGTCTACAAGTAAGCTATTTGCACAAAATCAGAGCCAAAGAAAGCATTAGGACTCATGGTATGAGATTAAAAAATATAATCTGGTTGGATTACTTCAGACAATAATGTCGGTGACCCTATTGTTTACAAACTACAAGTGTTAAGTATTTAAGCATTGCTATCTTTGTTATTGCTTATTGATTTTAATGCTCTAACACAAATACTATTTAATACAAATACTATAAGGTATACTTTATAAATTGTCAAATATTGTCTTAAATAGATAACAAGCAATATTTATTGTTAAAAATGTATTTTATTATTCTACTATGACCAAATGATTATAATCTTAACATTTAATTAATGTAATATAATATCATAAATAATATATAATAATATATTATTATAAATAAAAGATCAATGAATTTTTTTAAAAGAGACAAACTTCTACAGAATAGATTTCCATTATCTAAGGCCTTAAAGGACATACATTTAGAAAAACCTGCTGAAGAATCCTGATACAGATGCCTCCTCAGAGTCTGCCAGAGGCATACTGATACAGAGAAGGATGCTTGCACACAACCATCAGACTGAACATGGGGATCCCAATGAAGGAGCTAGAGAAAGGACTGAGAGAGTTAACAGGGTCTGCAACCCCATAGGAAGAACAAAATTATCAACTAATGAACTCCACCACAGCTCCCAAAGACTAAAACTCCAACCACTGAGTTCACATGGAGAGACCCATGGCCCCAGGTGCATGTGCAGCAGAGGATAGCATTTTCTGGCATCAATGGGAGGAGAGACCTTTTATCCAGTGAAGGCTTGATGCCCCAGTGCAGTGGAATACCAAGGTGCTGGGGTGGGAAAGGGTTGTTGGGAGAGAGAGCACTTTCATGGAGGCAATGGGAGGAGGAGAGGGCATGATGTTGGGGGAAGGGGATAACATCTGAAATATAAACGCAGAGAATATCTAAAAAGAAAAAAGAAAAACATGCAGGAAAAAATGTGCTAAAGCTGGTAGTTAATGAAGTGTGAAATCTTTCTCATCAGAGAAAACTAAAAAGTGATGGTTTTAAAGGGATTCCTAGAGACCTCAGCAAAGGGATTCTTTCAGTGGCTAATTACCAGGCTCCATACACAAGAAAGACATGAAACTAGAAGGATGTGCAGTTGGCTTCCTGCCTTAAGAAAGGATTCAAACTTGGGTTTTGATTTGTTTTTAAGTAATTCTGAAAGAGAAAAAAATGAAGTCAGAAAAGAAAATCTGTCTCTTTCTTGAAATTTTGCAATAATCATGGAAGTTGAGAACTTCATACCTAATGAGAAATTTAGGACCTTGCAATACTCTACTCAAACTCAGAAAATAATCAACTCAAACTCTATGAACATCTTACCAATAGTTGTGGTCCATCCCAAATCCAATTACCGGATATTCCTGTAAGAAAACACACTCCCAAAGTCATGAACGTATTTAGCCAGTGGAGTATATAGAGGAAGCTGGAAATTGCACTAAAATGTTCCTAGGGAGAGTCCCATAAAATTTCAGATATGCAGAGAAAGAATGAGAGATAATGGCAACAATGTTTGATGGGTTTTAAGCCATAATGGTATCATAGGGGAAAGAGAATAAAAAGAGCAGCAGAAAGTGCATTGGATTGAGGCAGTCCTGCTACATGAAGACTTTGCTGCTTCAATTTCCCATTACACACTGCATGCCAATATGATGACAATGTAACCTGGTTGCAAAGGACAAAACAGTATTACTTCCATCCCAAGAAGTCATCTACTCTACTTTTTAAATATTATACTTAAATAATTACCCTCTAAGTTATAATGGATATATTATTATTAGAATATTTTACATTATTATGTAGTAAATGTAAATGTAAATTCTACAACCTCCATTAACTAGTAAATTTTATGGCCACATTTGCCAAATATCAGATTCCTTGTTGAAAAACAAACTGCTTTCAAAACTGTATAAATTAGTGCATAATTATTAACTAAAAACTCACAAATATCAACTGACCAACTGTACATACACAGCATATTTTCAGATGATCATAATAAAACAACTGGATTAACCTGCACATGATTATTTCTGTTCATATCTGTGTTGTATGCAAACATAATTAATATGTCCTATGGAGTCAAATAATATGAAGAACAATAAATATTGGATAGACAGGGGCCAGTGACATGCCTCAACAGGTACAGGTGCTTACCTTTAAACTTGATGTGCAGACTTTGGTGAGACCAGAAGAATAGCAATAACACAGTCAGCAGGGGCCTGGTAAACGTCAGGGAACAAGATTGAGAACATTCGTGCAAGCTAGAGGAATACACTAGGAGAAATTTGAACAAAAGTTATTTCAACTGTTGGTAGTAAGTGGATTGAAGCACATAATGGTGCGGAAATGGAGCACACACTGTCTGTGATTTCTTTTGTTTAGAGTCTGTTCTCATGGGACATTAGAATAGAAGAAAACATCACATTTGTCAGTGATGGCATTGCTTTGTTTCAAGATTCCCTCCACATTTGTCTATTTCAATGTGAGTTATTTTCCATATCTGTAGATGCATAGACTCTCAATAGAATATTTTATTTTAATTTGCAGGGTTCTTCAGTCTAACTCTGAGGGCTACCACATCTTTTTCTTAAGGAATTAAAGTGCACTTGGCCATTAATGTAAAATAATAAACTTACCGAACGATATTTGGCCATGAGATTATAATACCTATGACTTTAATATTTACTACCTCTTCAATATTTCTGTAAGTACTTTGTTTTTATAGATTGTCCTACATAATCCAAACATACCCTTTTTCACTTCCCTATCACCTTAATAGCCTATCAAAGACTGAAATTAATCTTTATGTTTACAACTTGCTTTCAATAATATCATGTGTACTTGTAGAAAATATGATTTTATAATCAAATATAAAAGATCAATTCTACCATTGAACCAGCAACTTGAACTACTAATCACATCAGATTTTTCAACGCTTAGATACAGTATAGTGGCAATGTAGATGCTGAACACAGCAAACCTAGCTATATATTTCCTTTGTGGAACATACTCATTTATAATATTGGACAGAAAATTTGCTTTCTTTCTGAAAAAATATACTTTTTTCTTCTACTATACAGATTACTACATCCAGTGGTGGGACTGGGAAATTAACACAGCCACAAACCTTTGTTGTCCAATGTGTCATCTCTGCAAGATGTGCTGGGGTAATGATGGCCCAGAACTTGTGGGAAAGGCCAACAAATGAATAATCAAAGTTGAGGTTCATGCCATAAGAGAGAGTTGATGTCTGACACTGTCTGGGTGGCCAGGAACCATAGGCTGGGTAACACAGAGACCTAGGACATATCCAAACACAACTTGAAATAAAAAGTCTATGAAAGGATTCCTAATAATAAATAATATTCTTTTCTACTCATACATTGATGACAACCCCAATTGTCATCTGAGAGGCTGCATCCAGTCACTGATGAGAGCAGGTGTGGAGACCCACAGCCAAACATTAGGCAAAGCTTATGTAACCCTGAAGAAGAGGTGGAAGAAAGACTGCAGAAGCCAGAAGTTTCAAGGACACTAGAAGGAGAACATGACCCATAAAATCAACTTAGCAAGAATTGTAGGATGATCTCATAGAAACTAAAGGTATCAATCACAGAGTCTACATGGCTCTAATCAATATCCTATGCAAATATGTTATGCTTGTATAGTTTGCTAGTCTTGTGGTACTCCAAACAGTGTGAGTGACATTGTACCTTTAACTCTACCTTCTCTTTGGACCCTTTTCTTCCTACTGGGTTGCCTAGTCCAGACTTGATATGAGGATTTGTGTGCAGTCTTATTGCAACCTGATATGACTTGTTAGGTTGATATCCCTGGGTGGTCTGATCTTTTCTGAAGGGAAATGGAAGAGAAGTTGTTCTGGGAGAGAGTGAACATAGGGATGGGTAGGGACTAAAAGGAGTAGAGAGAGGAGAAACTGAAAATTTTCTCAGAATTTAAAAGTCCATATGAGCTTTGTTCCTGTTGATTAAGAACTACTCTGATTTTGGGAGACCAAATCACTGATCTATGAGTATATCATGGAAGTCATTTTTTTCCAACATAATATTTTTATTGATTATTTCATATTGGTTATTTTATATAAAGCACCTGTCATATATACTTCCAAGTTCTCCCAGGTGAACCTTCTACCCTGTGTCCTCCTCCAGAAACAGAAAAGAAGTTGCTACCTAGGTCCATGTTGCTATTCAAGGACTACTCAGAGATGGCTCCACCCTACAATTTTCATGGGCAGCACAGTGGAGCAGATCATTGTGCATGTGTGTGTGTGTGTGTGTGTGTGTGTGTGTGTGTGTGTGTGTAGCCCTGCCCATTGCCAGCTGTAGCACTTGGTAACTTATCCAGTGCAGTGCCAGAGAGCACATTCTGTTGATATGGTTTCAGTACATCTTGTGGACTGACCAACTCAGATATTACGCAGGACCAGATCAAGGGCTTTGAGCACATCTGCTCCAACTGCTAGCCCATCTATAAGCTATAGGATCTCCATGAAACTGGGCAACAAAAAGATATCAGAGACGAGTCCCAGTAAGAATCTAGTATTGGAATCCAGATACAGGAGGATTGGAACTAGAACAGTGACTCATTGCAAAGAATTCTTACAAGTAATGCTACCTAGACAAAGGTATATACTATGTGATACACTCCAACACACTGCAGAATCTAGGGCGATATTTTTTCTGGGGGTGGGACAGACGGAAGGTGTCGATTATTTGGTTCGTTGGTTTGGTTTTCTTTTCTATTTTTCTTTTCAATTTAAATTAAATGCTCTACATTTAGCGTTTATTCCTTGTTTATATTTTTTGTTTATCTACTTATGTATTTTAGTTAGGACACTATAAGGGCAGAGGTTAAATATAAAGGGACAGGGAGATAAGTGGGATTGAAATGCATGATGTGACATTCACAAAGAATCTAAAACAGTTGAAGGAGGAGGAGGGAGAGAGGGAGGAGGAGAGGAGAAAGACCTATCCAGATTTGTGTTATCCATATCCTCACAGGAGCATGATCACACTTCTCATGGCTGAGAATCATGCTGGTGTCCATAATCCATGTTGTGTTACCACCCCGTACTGTGTCAGTACCCATGGTCCATGTGAATATCTATGTCCTGGGCCACCTCAGAGGTGAGTCAGCCATCAGTGGTCCATCCTACCACTAAGAGTCATTTTATCACTGCCATTTTTCTCTTTTAACACAGAAAAATTTGTTTTCACTGAGCTACATTGCTAAACACAATACCTACACAACTCACTGCAATAGTGCTTGGTTGAGCAATAAACACAGACTACATAGCCCATACATAAACTCTTAAAAAAGCCAAACTAATATGTACATTAAAACACAAAGGGATGAACACATTTATCATTATACTTTAGGATACACATTGCTATGTGCAATATATGTTAACAGCATTATTTCTCTTGAAAAATTCTGAAAAACTATATACAGTCTGTGATCAAGAAATTTGAAAACATTTTATTTCTCAAAAATTCATGTTCTTTGCTTTATATGTCAACTGTATATGTTTTCATTTACAATTGATTATGATCAATATATTGTTCATATTGCAAAACAAAAAATATTATTGCTTTCAAGGCAGTAAATTTTTAAGATTTATTTGCTAATATTTGATTTCTAAGTACCTAGTTTTATCTTTTCTGTTAAATTAAAAGAGTACATTCACACATTTCTCTAAGATATCAAAATAAATCCGTGTTTCTGGATTCTCTATCAGAACTCAAAGTAAAGTATGCCACTTCAAATTAAGGACCATCATCTCTTGCTAAGGTTAATTGAATACTTCTGGTTTTGAAAACACAACAATCAGAGAGAATTAAACAGTATTAATAGATATTAGAATAAGGTACCCACTTAAGAACAGTTCCTAAAAAAATGCTCTGACCTTTTATTCCACATCAATGAAATACAGGCAAAATTGTGCAACTAAGTATAACTGAAAACCAGGTCTGAAACCGTGATGGCTAATCAACTTGGACTTCATTTTGGTTTAAAGTGATAGGAATCCTTAGTTCTGTTTATGAAGAGACAAGCCTGTGACAAATCCACACATTCTAACATCACTAGGTCATATAAACACAATAACACAGAGGTTAAAGTCAGGTGAAGGGCAATGTAATAGTTGATTCTTCTTGTCAAACAGGAATGGAAATAAACAAAACAAAGATACAAACAAGCAAACAAACAAAATAAACCAAAAGAAACTTGTTGGAATATCACTTTAAAAACAGGAGGGAAACTTCTCAAACAGATTGCATCAGCTCTTTAACCTGGGACTCTTCCTGTCACTGTATGTGAATTGAAAAAGCTCAAAGAAGTTTGGGAAGTCTCCTCTCTTAGTTCGAACTTATAAGTAGCTAGAAGAAATGCATAATGCTGGGAGATCTAGGGACACAGGCCTGGTGAAAAGGCATTCCTAGTAGCCGGGAACAGCGAGATCTCTGCCGAGCATGGAAAGTGCACCCTCACCCCCTGCTTAGTTCAGGGAAGCAGGAATCATGCATTGGGCTGTCTGTTTCCAGAAAGCGGCCCTTGGATGCAGAACCGGTGCTCAGGCCATCTGCCACCAGAAACAGCAGAGATCCAGGGGCACACACAGGCTTAGTGAGAAGGCATTCCGAGTTGTCCAGGAGCAGAGAGATCTCTGCCGAGCATGACAAAAGTGTGATCCCCCCCCCCCACACACACACACTGGTTCAGAGGAGCAAGAACCCTGCTTCGGAGTTGTGTGTTTTCAGACGGTGGCCCGTGCGTGCAGAACAGGAGTTCAAGACATGTGCCCCCAAGGATCCCAGAGCAGAGATCCAGGGACACTAGATTAGTGAGAGGGTGCTCCCAGTAGCCAAGTAGCTGCAGAATGGAGAGGTCTGTGAAAGTGAGCCTCCTACCTTCCCTACTTGGTTCAGGGAAGCAGGACCCTGCTTTGGGCTCTCTGTTATCAGTCGGAAGCCCATATGTACAGAACAGATGCTCAGGCTATCTGCCACCAGGAACACGTGGAGATCCAGGGACAGAGGCCAGGTACATGGGAGAGGCTAGAACTAATCACTGACAACAAGACCATGTATAAAAACAGACAAAAAGATGCCAGGAGGAAAGCAAAAGAACCTACCCCAAGGAAACCAAGAAAACCTGGCAACACAAGAACCCAGCTCTCCCATCACAGCAAACAGCAGAATGCTAAACACTCCCGAAAAAGAAGACTCAGACACGGAATCATACCTCAAGATGATGATATAGATCCTTAAACAAGAACGGGAGGAAAAGCATAAAGAATTAGAAGCTTTTAAAGAGGAAAAAAGAAAAACACTCAAAGAACTAGAGGAAAATAGAACCAAAGAGAAGAAGGAATGGAAGAAGGAATTTAAATGGGAAATGGACACAAAAAGGAAAACACTAAAAGAGACAACCCTAGAGGTAGAAAACCTAAAAAAGAAATCAGGAGTCACAGATGAAAGCATTCCCAAAAGACTATAAGAGGTGGAAAAGAGAATCTCAGGGGTAGAAGACAACATGAAAAACATAGACAAAACAGAAAGAGAAGATGCAAAAACCAACAAGCTCCTAACCCAAAATGTCCAGGAGATCCAGGACACATTGAGAAGACCAAAACTATGGATAATAGGGATAAAAGAGAGTGAAGAATATCAACTAAGAGGCACTGCAAATATCTTCAAGAAAATTGTAGAAGAAAACATCCCTACCCTTAAGAATGAGATGACCATGAACAAAAAACAAGTCTACAGAATACCAAATAGGTTGGAGCAGAAAAAAATTCCCCCTGACAAATAATAGTCAAAACACCAAGTGCCCAAAGCAAAGAAAGAATACTAAAAGCAGTAAGGCAAAAAGGTCATGTAACATATAAAGGCAGACAAATCAGAATCACACCCGACTTCTGAACAGAGACTATGAAAGCTAGAAGATCATGGACAAACATCATGCAGACCATAAGAGAACACAAGTGTCAGCCTAAGCTGCTATATCCAGCAAAACTCTCAATCACTATAGATGGAGAGACAAAGATATTCCAAGACAAAACTAAATTTACACAATATCTGACCACAAACCCAGCACTACAACGAATTATAGGTGAAAAACTCAATACAAGGAGGGGAACTACATCCTAGTAAAAACAAGAAAACTACTAAGCAAGAAAAGCAAAAGAATAAAGACACACAGGCACAATTCTACTCCCAAAAGCAAAAAGAGCAGGAAACAGCAACCACTATTCCTTGATATCTGTTAACAGAAATGGACACAATTCCCCAATAAAAAGATATAGGCTATCAGACTGGTTTCAAACTAAACCCAGCAATTTGCTGCATACAGGAAACTCATCTCAGAGACAAAGATAGACACTATCTCATAGTAAAAGGTTGGGAAAGAAAACTTACAAGCAAACGGCCACAAGAAGCAAGCTAGAGTGGCCATTCTAATATCAAATAAAGTAGATTTTCAAACAAAAGTTATCAAAAAGGGTAAGGAAGGACACTTCGTACTCATTACAGAGAAAGCTTTTCAGGAGGAACTCTCAATATTTAACATATAAGCTCCAAATACAAAAGGACCCATATTCATAAAAAAACCCTAATAAAGCACAAAAAATGCATGGCACCCCAGAGAATAATAGTGAGAAATCTTAATACCCCATGCTCACCAATGGACAGATCATGGAAAAAGAAACTTAACACGGACACAGTAAAACTAGCAGAGGTTATGAATCAATTGGAATTAATAGATACCTACAGAACATATCATCCTAAAACAAAAGAATTCACCTTCTTCTCAGCACCTCACAGCACCTCCTTCAAAATTGACCACATAATTGTTCACAAAAAGAGCCTCAATAGATATAAGAAGATTGAAATACTCCCACGCATCCTTTCAGATCACCATAGTCTAAGGCTGGTTTTTAATAACAACAAAGACAACAAAAAGCCCATATGCACATGAAAACTAAACAATGTTCTATTAAACTATAGCAGCATCAAAGAAAAAAATAAAGAAAGGAATTAAAGATTTTCTAGAATTCAATGAAAATGAAAACACAATATACCCATATCTATGGGATGCAATGAAAGCAGTACTGAGAGGAAAACTCATAGCTCTGGGTGTTTCCAAAAAAAAAAAAAAAAAAAACCTGGAGAGAGCATACACTAGCAACTTTACAGCACAGTTGAAAGCTCTAGAACAAAAGGAAGCAAATACATCCAAGAGGAGTAGAAGGCAAGAAATAATCAAACATATGGCAGAAATAGACCAAATAGAAACAAAAAGAACCATTCAAAGAATCAACAATACCAAAAACTGGTTCTTTGAGATAATTAACAAGATTGATAAACCCTTAGCCAGACTAACTAGAGGGTAAAGAGAGAGTATCAAAATTAACAAAATCAGAAACGAAAGTGGAGACATAATAACTGAAACTAAGAAAATTAAAGAAATCATCAGATGCTACTATAAAAGCATATACACAACAAAGCTGGAAAACCTCTAAGAAATGGATGAATTCCTAGATAGTTACCAGATACTAAAGTTAAACCAGGACCAGGTGAGCCATCTAAATAATCCCATAACACCTAAGAAATAGAAGCAGTCATCAAAAGCCTTCCAACCAAAAGAAGCCCAGGTCCAGATGAGTTCAGTGCAGAATTCTACTAGACATTTATTGACGACCTAAAACGAATACTCTCCAAACTATTTCAAAAAACAATATCAGATGGAACACTACCTAGCACATTTTTGAGGCTACAAAAACCCTTGATCCTAAACCATACAAAGACCCTACAAGGAAAAAGAACATCAGACCAATCTCATTCTTGAACACTGATGCAAAAATACACACACACACACACACACACACACACACACACACACACACACACACACACAAAACTTTGCAAAGCAAATCCAAGAACACATCAAAATGATCATTCACCATAATCAAGTAGGCTTCTTCCCTGGAATGCAGGGATGGTTTAATATACAGAGTCTCTATCAATGTAATCCACCATATAAAAAACTCAAAGTAAAAAAAAATCACATGGTTATCTCTGTAGATGCTGAGAAAGCATTTGACAAAATTCAACACTCCATCATGTTAAAAGTATTGGAAAGAACAGGAATCCAAGCCCCATACCTAAACATAATAAAAGCAATATACAGCAAACCAACAGACAACATCAAACTTAATGGTGCGAAATTTGAAACAATCCCACTGAATTCAGGGACTCGACAAGGCTGCCCACTCTCCCCCTACCTATTCAAAATAGCACTGGAAGTCCTGGCCAGAGCAATTAGCCAGGAAAGTCAAAGGGATACAAATTGGAAAGGAAGAAGTAGAAACATCACTATTTGCAGATGACATGATAGTGTACTTAAGTGACCCCACAAATTCCACCAGTGAACTCCTATAGCTCATAAACAAGTTCAGCAAAGTGGCTGAATATAAAATTAACTCGAACAGATCAGTATCCTTCCTCTACTAAAAAGAAAAAGATGTGGAGAAAGAAATTAAGGAAAAGATACTCTTCTCAATAGTCACAAAAATATGAAATACCTTGTTGTGACTCTAACTAAGCAAGTGAAGGACTTCTATGACAAGAAAACTTCAAACCTCCATAAAAGAAAATCGAGGAAGATCTCAGAAAATGAAATGATGTCCCATGCTCATGGGTTGGAAGGATCACCATTGTAAAAATGTCCATCTTACCAAAATCAATCTACAGATTCACTACAATTCCCATCAAAATTCCAACCCAATTCTTCATAGAGTTGGAAAGAACCATGTGCAATTTTATCTAGAATAACAAAAGACCTAGAATAGCCAAATCCATCCTCAAGAACAAGAAAACATCTTCGGGAATAACTGTCCCTGACCACAAGCTATATTACAAGGCAATTGTGCTAAAAGGTACATGGTACTGGCACAGAGATAGGCTCGTGGATCAATAGAATAGAATAGAATATCCAGAAATTAGCCCTCACATATATGGTCACCTGATTTTTGACAAAGGACCCGTAAACATTCAATGGAAAAAGGACTGCCTATTCAACAAATGGTGCTGGTCCAACTAGCACTCAACATGCAAAAGAATGAAAATAGACCCTTTCTTTTCTCCTTGTACAAAGCTCAAGTGCAAGTGGATCAAAGATCTCCACAATAAACCAGATACACTGAAACTATTAGATGAGAAAGTAGGGACAACCTTAGAACACATAGGCACAGGAGAAAATTTCCTGAACAAAACACCAATGGCTCAAGCTCTAAGGTCAAAGATTAACAAAGGGGACTTAATGAGATTGCAAAGTTTCTGTAAGGCTAAGGACATTGTCAAGAAAACAAAATGGCAGCCAACAGAATGGGAAATAATCTTTACCAACTCCACATCAGACAGAGGCCTAATATCTAAGGTATACAAAGAACTCAAAAAGCTAGACACCAGAAAATCAAATAACTCTATTAAAAAATGGGGTACAGAGGTAAACCAAACGTTTTCAGTTGAGGAATATCAAATGGCTGAGAAATATCTGAGGAAGTGCTTGACATCTTTAGCCATCAGGGAAATGCAAATCAAAACAACCCTGAGATTCCACCTCACACCAGTCAGATTGGCCTAAATCCAAAACTTAGATGACAACAGATGCTGGAGAGGTTGTGGAGAAAGAGGAATACTTCTCCACTGTTGGTAGGGTTGCAAACTAATACAACCACTCTGGAAATCAGTCTGGCAATACCTCAGAAAATTGGACATAATACTACCTGAAGACCCAGCTATTCCACTTTTGGGCATATACTCCAGAGACACCATAGTACACAACAAAGATATATGCACCACAATGTTCATAGCAGCTCTATTTATAATAGCCAGAAGCTGGAAGAAACCCAGATGTCCTTCAGAAGAAGAATGGATACAAAAATTCTGGTACATTTACACAATGGAATACTACTTAGCCACCAGAAACAATGACTTAACCAAATTCTTAAGAAAATGGCTGCATCTAGAGAATACTATCCTGAGTGAGATAACCCAGTCACAAAAGAACAGACATAATATGCAGTCACTGATAGTGGAATGCTAACCCCAGAGGCTCGCACTGCCCCCAGAAACAACTCACAGACTGTATGAAGTCCAAGAAATAATGAAAACAAAACAAAACAAAACAAAAAAATCTCTATACAACAATAAAACTTTGACTATTTCCATGTTACATTTTGTTTTACATGTACTTTATGCTCATTGTAACTATTAAGTTTTCAATGCTTACTATCAAACCTTTAAAAAATCAAGTACTGACTAAAAAATATATTCATACAGTTTTATGTAAAAATTTTTTTAAATCTGAAAAAAAGTATTGACAAAAATGTATTCTATAATTTTACTCAAACAATGCTTAAAATCTGTACATTTATCTTTGTTTTGTAAAATAAAGTTGTTAAAAATACTATGATACTGTTATAGTGACAGGCAGGTAGATAAATGGGATATAATTGAAAATCCAGAAATGAACCTACACAACTATGGTCAATTGATCTCTGACAACCAAGCTAAAACCATACAGTGGAAAAATGATAGCATTTTCACCAAATGATGTTTGTCCAACTGACAGTCAGCATGCCAAAGAATGAAAATTTATCCATTTTTATTGCCCTGTACATAGCTCAAGTCCAAGTGGATCAAGGAACTTTACATAAAATCTTATAAACTTGAACTAAAAGATAAATTGTGGAAGAGCCTTGAACACATGAGCACTAGGGACAATTTCCTAAATAGCTTATGTTCTAAGATTAAGAATCAATATATTGGACCTCATAAAATTGCAAACGTTTGTTAGTCAAAGGAAACTTTCATTAGAAACAAAACAGCAAACAATACAATGGAAAAACATATACATCTGCTAGAGGGAGGGCTAATATCCAATGTATACAAAGAACTGAAGGAGTTAGACTCCAGAGAATCAAATTAAAAATGGGGGACAGAGCTAATCTGAGAGGCTTTGCCAGATCATGACAAATCCAGAGGCAGATGCTCACAGCCAACCATTGAACTGTGAACTGGGTCCCCAGTAGAGGAGTTAGAGCAAGGATTGAAAAAGCTGAAGTGGTTTGCAGCCCCATAAAAAATACCAACAAACCCAAGCTCCTAGGGTCTAAACCACTATCCAAACAGTATATCCAAGGTTGGTAGAACCTTGGTTCCAGCTGCATCAATAGTAGAGAATAGCTTTGTTGGTCATCAGTAGGAAGAAAAGACCTTGGTGCTGCCAAGGCTTGATGCCCTAATATAAGGGAATGTCAGGACAAGGAGGCAGGAGGGGCTATGAGGGAACCAACAAAAAGAAAGAATCAAGGAAAAGGGGAGAAAAGAAATCAAATACTTTGGTTTTAAAATATATTTTCAGTATAATCTTACCCTCAAAAAAGTTCAGAAAGTGTGAAAAATGATTACTTTAGTATAAATTCACCTAATATTTACAATTACTTATTTGGTCACTAAATACTTGGAAGTACATGTTTGATGATATCACTTTAAAGAAGGCTATTCTAGTCTCAGAGGAGGGTTTAGGATTGTAAAAGAATGAAGCTGCCAATACAGAGTATCACATAATCTGTAATAAAAAACTTTATTTTGATGTGCCAGTGATTTAATAGAACTATCACAGACATGGTAAGAAATAGGAGAATTCATTGAACGGAGGCATCCATGGGAAAAGCTTGTGGAAGATCTTCAACAGAACATTCCAGGCAGAGAGCAAAATCTAAAAGTACCATGGTTATAGAAAGGGAGCTTTATGCTTCTTGTGATGAAGTCACAAAAGAAGGCTAATGTTGCAAGAGCCATAAGCTGAAATTGGATGATCAGCTGAAATTGGATGTTTGAAGGCTGCTGAAAGAAGAGATAAGAAGTAATTACTCAAGTCTCCCAAGTACATGTCCAAGAACAAGTCACTGAAGTCTGGGTGCTTCTTATCAGCTCTCATCAGCTTGCTTCAAGGTGGCAATGCCTTTCTCCCTTTGCTGAAATTCTAGCTTGCAGAGCCTTGCTGTTTCCTGGAAACATCACCTGCATTTTCTCTGCATTGTGAGTAGGTGGCAGTGTCATTATGTCAGGCTTTATGAAAGAGAAATTATCATCAAAAGCACAGAGTGTGGGTCTTGGAAATTGCTCTTCTAACAGTCTAGAGTGCGTAGGGAGCCTGGCTAATTTTCCTCACTGTTGAAACACAGGTAGAACCCAGTCCCAGGTAGATCTCTAAGCCCTGACATTCACATGTCGCCTCCAGAGTCTAGGAGTTCTGGAGAACATGGCTGCTTCTCAGTATAGACCAGGATACTAGGAATATGAATCTTGATTCAAAATAAGTCATCACAGTTATATTTATAATGCAGATAATCTTGGTCTGAACTATATAAACCAAAATGTATGTTTAGCTGCAATTGGAGAAAATGGCAACCGAATGGTGAGGGCAAATATCCAACTCTCTTCTCATTCTCAAGACCACAATTCTCCTGCACGTTGAAAGAGAGTAACCAGAACAGAGACACAGCAAACGTTGAACTTTAATTGCATAGTTCTTTCATCCCATTAGCCCCCCCCTCACACATATACACACACACACAGGCACACAAAAACACAGGAACACATACATACATACACATACATGTGTTGGAGATTAGTTCAGGTATGGATATAATAATAATGCAGCAGACAGTGTGACTAGTAGACAAGAAAAAACAAGGAAAACACAAAAAACTAATCAGGAATAGTGAGAGTTATCTGTCACATAGATAGATAGCAAATAAATAAGAGATATAGATAGATAGATAGATAGATAGATAGATAGATAGATGATAGATAGATAGATAGATAGATAGATAGATAGATAGATAGATAGAGAGATAGATAGAGAGATAGATAGTCATATAGACAAATGAAGGGTATTTAAACATTGTACTAACAGTCTCATTCTTTATTTACTTTTCTATTGCCAAGACAAAACACCATGATAAAGGCAACATATAAAAAAATGTCTAATTTGTGTTTCAGAGGTGGAGAGGGTTCAAGTCCATGACAACCGTGGCACTGTGCTAGAGCAGTACTGGTATCTTACATCCATATCTACAATTTGAAGGCAACAAAAAGACACTTGGAATAACATGAGCATATTTGAAAACTCAAAGGCTGCCCCATTAACATATCTCCTCTAATAGGGCCATGTATCCTAAACTTTACCAAACAGTTCCACAACCAGGATACCAAGTATTCAAACAAAAGGTTCTGGGAGTCATTCTTATTCAGGATACCACACTAATAAACTTTCCACCTGAGCAATGTCTCTCAAGAGAAGAAGCTAATACGTTTCTGTGTTGAAATTGTTTCTTGTTCTTGTCTGTTGATAGAAAGAATACAGTTAAGAAACTCACACAGTTTAGCAAGGATTTGTCTAGGAACAAGAAAGTACAGTCTAACTACTTTGATAAACAGCAGGCTGTAGGGGTAGGTAGTGGTAATAGATCCCGTGTTTGTTATCTTTGGAAAGGTTTATGAATATTTATGAGCTAAGAAACACACTCAAGAGTTTAAAGCATCATAGTGGATATGATATCTCAGGATAACTCTCCCTGAATTTTGCAAATTTTACAAGAAAGTCATAATAAATCAGTGAGATAATTAAGCTAGTTTATATGATATGCTTTAGGTAACAGGATAATCTGTAATCTGTAGTATGTGTTCTAATGACTATCTCTGATATATATTACTGAATATATAGTAAATATAATATAGATATATATGTATACATATATAAACATATAAAATATACTATTATATTGTTTTGCATATGTGTATATTATATTATATAAATGTTGTTATATATACATAATTTACATTTACATATATGTTATATATAATAATAAGTAAATAAATATTTTTTTTACATTTTAAAACCGTGTATTATATGTAATTTTTTTTTAAAGATTTTAAACATTTTTTGCTTAAAATTATACATTTTTGTCAGTACTGTTTTTTCAGACATTAAAATAAATTTTACATAAAACCATGTGAATATGTTTTTTAGTCAGTACTTGATTTTTTTCAAGGGCTTGACAGTATGCATTGAAAACGTACTAGTTGCAATAAGCTTAAAGTACATGCAAAACAAAACGCAACATGGAAATAGTCAAAGTCTTCTTGTTTTGTGAATATATGTATAGTTTTTGTTTTCTTTATTTCTTGGACATCATACAGTCTGTGAGTTGTTTCTGGGGGAGTGCAAGCCTCTGGGGTTAGCATCCCACTATCAGTGACTGCATATTATGTCTGTTCTTTTGTGACTGGGTTATCTCACTCAGGATGATCTTCTCTAGATGCAGCCATTTTCTTAAGAATTTGGTTAAGTCATTGTTTCTGGTGGCTGAGTAGTATTCCATTGTGTATATGTACCACAATTTTTGTATCCATTCGTCTTCTGAAGGACATCTGGGTTCCTTCCAGCTTCTGGCTATTATAAATAGAACCGCTATGAACATTGTGGTGCATATATCTTTGTTGTGTATTAAAGTGTCTCTGGAGTATATGCCCAGAAGTGGAATAGCTGGGTCTTCAGGTAGTACTATATCCAATTTTCTGAGGTATCGCCAGACACATTTCTAGAGTGGTTGTATTAGCTTGCAACTCCACTACAATGGAGAAGTGTTCCTCTTTCTCCGCAGCCTCACCAGCATCTGCTGTCATCTGAGTTTTGGATCTTGGCCAATCTGACTGGTGTGAGGTGGAATCTTAGGGTTATTTTGATTTGCATTTCCCTGATGGCTAAGGATGTCGAGCACTTCCTCAGATGTTTCTCGGCCATTCGGTGTTCTTCAACTGAAAATGATTTGTTTAGCTCTGTACCCCATTTTTTAATAGGGTTATTTGATTCTCTGGTGTCTAGCTTTTTGAGTTCCTTGTACACCTTGGATATTAGGCCTCTATCTGATGTGGTGTTGGTAAAGATCTTTTCCCATTCTGTTGGTTGCCGTTTTGTTTTCTTGACGATGTCCTTAGCCTTACAGAAACTTTGCAATCTCATTAAGTCCCCTTTGTTAATCTTTGACCTTAGAGCTTGAGCCATTGGTGTTTTGTTCAGGAAATTTTCTCCTGTGCCTATGTGTTCTAAGGTTTTCCCTACTTTCTCATCTAATAGTTTTAGTGTATCTGGTTTAATGTGGAGATCTTTGATCCACTTACACTTGAGCTTTGTACAAGGAGATAAGAACGGGTCTATTTTCATTCTTTTGCATGTTGAGTGCCAGGTGGAGACTTTAATACTCCACTCTCAACAATGGACAGATCATGGAAACAGAAACTGAACAAGGACACTGCAAAACTAGCAGAGATTTAAACCAACTAGAATTAATAGATATCTACAGAACATATCATCCTAAAGTAAAAGAATACACCTTCTTCTCACCACCCCATGGCACCTTCTCGAAAATTGACCACATAATTGGACACAGAATGAGCCTCAATCGATATAAGAAGATTGAAATACTCCCATGCATCCTCACAGATCACCATGGTCTAAGGCTGGTCTTTAACAACAACAAAGACAACAAAAAGCTCATATATACATGGAAACTAAACAACACTCTGTTAAACGATAGCAGGGTTAAAGAAGAAATAAAAAAGAAATTAAGGATTTTCTAGAATTCAATGAAAATAAAACACAACATACCCAAACCTATGGGATGCAATGAAAGCAGTACTGAGAGAAAAACTCATAGCCCTAAGTGCTTCCAAAAAGAAACTGGAGAGAGCTCACATCAGCAACCTGACAGCACATCTGAAAGCACTAGAACAAAAGAAAGCAGATATACCCAAAAGAGTAGAAGGCAAGAAATAATCAAATTAGGGCAGAAATAGACCAAATAGAAACAAAAAGAAACATTGAAAAAAATCAACAAAACCAAGAATTGGTTCTTTGAGAAAATCAACAAAATTGATAAACCCCTAGCCAGACTAACTAGAGGGAAAAGAGAGAGTATGCAAATTAAAAAAATCAGAAAGAAAAGTGGAGATATAACAACTGAAACTGAGGAAATTCAAGAAATCATCAGATCCTACTACAAAAACTTATACTCCACAAAACTGAAAAATCTGGAGGAAATGGATGAATCCTAGACAGATACAAGATCCTAAAGCTAAACCAGGACCAAGTAAACCATCTAAATAATCCTATAACACCTAAAGAAATAGAAGAAATCATCAAAAGTCTCCCAACCAAAAAAAGCCCAGGTCAAGACGGGTTCAATGCAGAATTTTATCAGACATTAATTGCGGATATAACACATATACTCTCCAAACTATTCCAAAAGATAGAATCAGATAAAATACTACCTAACTCATTTTTTGAGGCTACATTAACCCTCATACCTAAACCACACAAAGACCATACAAGGAAAGAGAACTTCAGACCAATCTCACTTATGAACATTGATGCGAAAATACTCAACAAAATCCTTGCAAACCGAATCCAAGAACACATAAAAACGATCATTCATCATGACCAAGTAGGCTTCATCCCTGGGATGCAGGGATGGTTTAATATATTGAAATCCATTAATGTTATCCACCATATAAAGAAACTCAAAGAACAAAATCACATGGTCATTTCACTAGATGCTGAGAAAGCATTTGACAAAATTCAACACCCCTTCATATTAAAAGTCCTGAAAAAAACAGGAATCCAAGGTCCATACTTAAATATAATAAAAGCAATATACAGCAAACCAACAGCCAACATCAAACTTAACGGTGGGAAACTTGAAGCAATCCCACTAAAATCAAGGACCTGACAAGGCTGCCCACTTTCCCCCTACCTATTCAACATAGTATTGGAAGTCCTGGCTGGAGCAATTAGACAGCAAAAGGAGATCAAGGGGATACAAATCAGAAAGAAAGATATAAAAACATCACTCTTTGCTGATGACATGATAGTGTACTTAAGTGACTCCAAAAACTCCACCAGAGAAATCCTACAGCTGATAAACAAGTTCAGCAAAGTGGCTGGATACAAAACCAACTCAAACAAAACAGTAGCCTTCCTATACTCAAAGGACAAACATGTGGAGAAAGAAATTAGTGAAAAGGTACCCTTCAGAATTGTCACAAAAACTATAAAATACCTTGGTGTGACTCTAACTAAGAAAATGAAGGACCTGTACGACAAGAACTTCAAATCTCTAAAGAAGGAAATTGAGGAGGATCTCAGAAAATGGAAAGATCTCCATGCTCATTGATTGGAAAGATCAACATTTTAAAAATGGCTATCCTACCTAAAGCAATCTACAGATTCAATGCAATCCCCATCAAAATTCCAACCCAGTTGTTCATGGAATATGAAAGAGCATTGTGCAATTTCATATGGAATATCAAAAGACCTAGAATAGCGAAATCCATCCTCAACAACAAGAAAACATCTGCAGAAATCACTATCCCTGACCTCAAGCTATATTACAAGGCAATTGTGCTGAAAACTGCATGGTACTGGTACAGAAATAGGCATGTGGATCAATGGAATAGAATAGAAGATCCAGAAATGAGCCCTCATGTATATGGTCACCTGATTTTTGACAACGGACCCATAAACATTCAATGGAAAAAGAACAGCCTATTCAACAAATGGTGCTGGTCCAACTGGCACTCAGCATGCAAAAGAATGAAAATAGACCCTTTCTTATCTCCTTGTACAAAGCTCAAGTGTAAGTGGATCAAAGATCTCCACATTAAACCAG
Organism: Micromys minutus; assembly: GCF_963924665.1. Lineage (NCBI taxonomy): Eukaryota > Metazoa > Chordata > Mammalia > Rodentia > Muridae > Micromys > Micromys minutus. The sequence goes on from NC_137956.1 coordinate 14,746,631, forward strand.
ATACACTGAAACTATTAGATGAGAAAGTAAGGCAAACCTTAGAACACATAGGCACAGGAGAAAATTTTCTGAACAAAACACCACTGGCTCAAGCTCTAAGGTCAAAGATTAACAAATGGGACTTAATGAGATTGCAAAGTTTCTGTAAGTCTAAGGACATTGTCAAGAATACAAAACAGCAGCCAACAGAATGGGAAAAGATCTTTACCAACTCCACATGAGATAGAGGCCTATTATCCAAGGTATACAAAGAACTCAAGAAGCTAGACACTAGAGAATCAAATAACCCTATTAAAAATTGGATACAGAGCTAAACAAAACATTCTCAATTGAGGAATATCCAATGGCTGAGAAATATCTGAGGAATTGCTAGACATACTTAGCCATCAGGGAAATGAAAATCAAAAGAACCCTGAGATTTCACCTCACACCAGTCAGATTGGCCATGATCCAAATCTCAGATGACAACAGCTGCTGTCGAGGTTGCAGAGAAAGAGGAATACTTCTCCACTGTTGATTGGGTTGCAAACTAATACAACCACTCTGGAAATCAGTCTGGCGATACCTCAGAAAATTGGATATAGTACTATCTAAAGACCTAGCTATTCCACTTCTGGGCATATACCCCAGAGACACTTTAGTACACAACAAAGATACATGCACCATAATGTTAATTGCATCTCTATTTATAATAGCCAGAAGCTGGAATGAACTCAGATGTCCTTCAGAAGATGAATGGATACAAAAATTGTGATACATTTACACAATGAAATACTACTTATTCACCAGAAACAATGACTTAACCAAATTCTTAAGAAAATGGCTGCATCTAGAGAATATCATCCTGAGTGAGATAATCCAGTCACAAAAGAACAGACATAATATGCAGTCACTGATAGTGGGATGCTATCCCCAGAGGCTTGCACTGCCCCAGAATCAACTCACAGACTATATGAAGTCCAAGAAAACAAGAAAACAAAAGAAAACAAAAAAAAAAATAGTCATGCTCAATCCTTACCCACCAAGAACACATTGACAAATTCCGGGTTGTACCCTGTATTTCATGTACTGTCTGCTCAGTGTAAAAAAAAAAAAAAAATCTTTACACACCAAGAAAACTTTGACTATTTCCAGGTTGCATCTTGTTTTACATGCACTTTATGCTCATTGTTACTGGTGGGATCTTTATCACACTATCAAACCTTTAAAAAAAACAAAAAACAAAAAAACCAAGTACTGACACAAATGTATTGTATAATTTTATGCAAAAAATTCTTAAAATCTGTACATTTATCTTCCTTTTGCAAAATAAATTGTTTAAAAAAAAGATGGTTAAAATCCCATGTTTATGGGGATGGATTTTGGAAAATAAAAACAATTCTAATATTTAAAAAAAAAAAAGAAAAAGAAAAAGAAAAAGAAAGTTCAAACTCAATTTATACTTCATCATACCAAAGTCCTTAGTTAATTAACTCGATGTGGGTAATTCCTTCCACTTCTCAAAGAACCCCTTATTAGTGTCAAAATAAATATAATATTTTCAACTAAAAATGCAAATATGCCTGAGTCTTGCTTTACAGTTGTGTTGGGATATTCAGGACTTGATATGGTGGGAGAACTGGGTCAAATTGGTTTCTGTTGCTTTCATTCTTAAGCTTGTCTTTTACAATCTGGTTATCTCTGGTGTTATCTAGCCTTCCTATCTCTGACTGGAGGCTTTCATTCCTGTGATCCTGTGATCCTGGATGTATTAGAATACTTGGGGAGTTGAGCTACAACTAGAGCGTGGACCTTCAAATAAGACTAGATATGCTAAATCTAATAGAAGTGAAAGTAGGGAAGAACCTAGAATACTTTCGGACAAGGGAAATTTTCCTGAACAGAACACCAGTGGCTTATGTTCTAAAATCAACAATCTACAAATGAAACCTCATAAAAAGTATCTGTAAGGCAAAAGAAAATTGTCACTAGGACAAAACTGGCAATCCACAAATTGGGAATAGATCTTTACTATCCCTGCATCTGATAGAGAACTAAAATCCAAAACATACAAAGAACTCAAGAAAATTAAACAACCCTATTAAAATGGGGTACAAAACTAAACAGAGAATTCTCAACTGAGGAATCTTGTGTGGCTGAGAAACACTTAAGGAAATGTTCAACATCCTTAGTCATCAGGGAAATGCAAATCAAAGCAATCCTGAGATTCCACCTAACACCAGTCAGAATGGCTAAGATAAAATAAACATACAAACAAACAAACAAAAACAAAACAAAACCTTCAGATCATAGCAGATGCTGGCAAGGATGTGAGGATATAGAGGAAGAGGAACACTTCTCCATTACAGGTGGTATTACAAGCTGATACACCACTCTGGAAATCAGTCTGGAAGTTCTTCAGAAAAGTGGGCATAGTACTACTTGAGGACCCAGCTTTACTACTCCTGGGAATATACCCAAAAGATGCTCTAACATATAACAAGGACACATATTTCATTATTTTCACAGCAGCCTTATTTATAATATCCAGAAGATGGAAAGAACCCAGATGTCCCTCAAGAGAAGAATGAATTCAAAAATAATGTTATCCATTTACATAATAGAGTACTACTCAGCTATTAAAAAACAATGACTTCATGACATTCACAGGCAAATGGATACAACTAAACAATATCATCCTGAATGGGTAGCACAGTGACAAAAGAACACACATGGTATGTGGTCACTGATAAGTGGATATTAGGAAAATGGAACCTCAGAATACCCACAATACAACTTACAGACCATATAAAGGTCAAGAAAATTGAAGACCAAAATATGGTTGTCTCAGTTATACTTGGAGGGGGGAACAAAATAATCACAGAAAGTTGAAGGTGGGAGGGACTTGGGAGAAAGAAAGGAGAGGGAGAAGAAAAGAGGAATCAGGATTAGGTGAGGGGGGAGACTGGCAAGATGTAACATTGGATTAAGAAATTGAACAAAGGTATATAACAATTGGGGATAGGGAACTTGGGGTAGCCACCAGAAAGTCCCAGATGCTAGAAAAGCAAGAGGCTCTCAGGAACCAATGGGGATGATATTAGCTGGAATATCCAACAAAGGGGGGGGGGGAGAATCTGTAGAGACCACATCCAGACTTTGGCAAGGCCATGGGATGAGGGATGTAGCCACCTACCCTCACAAAATTTTAACCCAGAAATGCACCTGTCCAAAGGAAATGCAGAGACAAGGAATGGAGCAGAGACTAAAGGAAGGGCTGCTCAGGAATTACTCCACCCATGTGCAGCCACCAAACGCAAACATTTGCAGATGCAGGAAAGTGCTTGCCAACCGGAACCTGATATGAATGTCTCCCCAGAGGCTCTGTCAGAGCCTTACAAACATAGAGGTAGATGCTTGCAGCCAAACATAGTACTGTGAGCAGAGGAAACCCAATAAAGGACTTCAGGGTAGGACTGGAGAGCTGAAGGGGTTGGCAACCCCATGGGAGGAACAACAATATCAACAAAACAGACACTCCAGAGCTCCCAGGGACTAATCCACAAACCAAAGAATAGACATGAAGGGACCCATGGCTCTAGCTGCATATGTAGCAGAGGATGGCCTTTTCTGGCATCAATGGGAGGGGAATCCATAGATTCTGTGAAGGCTTTATGCCCCAGAGCAGAAGAATGATAGGGTGGTGGGACAGGAGTGAATGAGTGGGTGGGGGAACACTGTTGTGAAGGCAGGAGAAGGGGAGTGCAGTGGGGGTTCTTCAGGGGGAAACTTGAAAGGGTGATAACATTTGAAATGTATATAAACAAAATAGTCAATAAAATAATGATAATATAAAAAGAAAATGAGAATAGACATAAGCTATGAGCATATATTCAGCATATGCTTAGTGATGAAAGAAGAGGTGACTTCTGATATTGAGATGCTAACCCCAGAGGCTTGCACTCCCCAGAAACAACTCACAGACTGTATGAAGTCCAAGAAATAAAGAAAACATATATATATATATATATATATATATATATATATATATATATATATATATATTTACAAAACAAGAAGACTTTGACTATTTCCATGTTGTGTTTTGTTTTGCATGTACTTTACGCTCATGGTAACTATTAGGTTTTCAATGCATACTGTCAAGCCCTTGAAAAAATCAAGTACTGACTAAAAAATATATTCACATAGTTTTATGTAAAAATTATTTTAATATCTGAAAAAACAGTACTGACAAAAAATGTATAATTTTAAGCAAAAAATGTTTAAAATCTGTACATTTATCTTTGTTTTGTAAAATAAAGTCGTTTAAAAAAATAAAAAAAATAACCAAAAAAAGGAATAGAAAAAAAAAAAAAAAAAGAAGAGGTGACTTGCTATATTCTGAAGGATTCTGTGTTCACAGAGCATGCCAGCTCTTACTTGAACTCTACAGAAGGCAAGCAGCAGATCAAAGAGGGTTTCTGACTCCTTTCCTAATCCACTTTTCAAATAAACAAAAAAAAATGGAAATTATGTAAACAGATCTTAGAATCCACAAATTAGTAATCATTTCTGGCAATTGGCAAAGACATGCAAGCTGAAGAATAGGTCACACATCACAAGGTAAGTTCTCAGCTCCACATATTGCCTGTCTGAGCATGCCTCCAAAAGCACTGGATAAAAGACAGGCTTGCAATTCCGGTGTATAGGACAGTTTGGAGAAAATACATATCATTCTCTTACACTTCCTCTCTCAGTTGTGGAGAGCCACACAGCTATGGCCACACCCTATGAAGTCATCTGCTCATTTGACTCACAGGGGCCAAACTCCATTTTCTCAGACTTCTTGGGACCCAGCATTTTAAGATCCCAAATCCCATAAGGTAAAGGAATGAAGATTGATTACTAGCTAACTAGGCCCATGACTCTTCCATAGGCCACTATTCAGGAATTTTCTTGAGACCTTTTCAACACCTGCTTCAGTCAGAAATATAAAATAACAAAATTTCTGTGTCTAGTTAGGGAGGCCATTGATCTTCAACCATGACTTTGAGAAGGATACCTCTCTCTTTCCCTTCCTTTTTCCCTTCCCCTTCCCCATTCCATGGGAACTTTTAAATAAATAATTTCTACTTTCTTTGATGTGGTGAGTAATTCTTCATTGACTCAAACTGTCTCTTGACTCTCAGCTGTTCTAGTATCTTTTAAATAAACCTTTTCCTTAAGGTCAAGAGACTACATGTTTGAATCTCAAACCACATTGCTCTCAAAAACTTAATAGCAATGAAAGACAGATGGAGAAAGACAAAGAGAAAATCCCAGATGGGGAAGGATGAGTAAAACATTAGTGTAAAAGTTAGCTTTTTATAATGTTATCCTTTTAAAAACAGAAGATATGGAGAGAATATGGAAGCCAAGGAATAAGTAAACAGCATAGGATTGTTGTGTTCTAAAGTCTATAGGTAGTTATTCTAAATGTGATAGTATATGCATGTATTCAAAAACATGTAGAAAATACTTTTTCAACAATATATCTTTTTTTCTGTTGCTATGTTTGTTTTCTTTACTTTATTTGGGAGGGGACATCATGTATGTTAGACATTCTCTCCTTGGGTACTTCAGGCATTTCAAAGCTCACTATGTGGTCCACCATGCAGACTTGAGTTGAGCAGCGATCCTCCTGCCTCAGTCCCTCTTTAGGGGTATGATAGATGCAACTCTCTCACCGAGTCTCTGATTTTGCTGTCTCCTTATTTCTGTATTGATTTCTTCATCTCTATCTTTCTCTCTTCTTCTTTTCCGCTTGCATTTTGTTTGCTATTGATTGTTTTTCAGACACTAACCAAAGCATCCTTCAGGTAAATAACAGGCACAATATCATTACTACATTTTGAAAAAGCAATACCCCTTCTAGTTTTTGTACTTTAATCACAACTAGAAGAAAGCCTTAGACTGTGGTAGCAGTCTACTTTTGCAACACTCTTGAAGCACAGGCAATTTCAGCTTTGTGGAATCATAAGCATTCAAGGCCATTTCTTCTCTTTCTGCGTAGCTCTTGTACAGGAGAAAGCAGGTGTGGCCCACAGCTGCATTGCCTTCATCTAGCCAAGACAGGAGCTAAAGTCTTAAGGAACAATTGAAAACACAGAACTTAGTCACTTCCTGGGAGAAATGAGAAACTGTAGGCTGTGCTCTCACTTAAGAAAGATTTCTGTGCAGGCTCTTCAGTCTTCAAGAGGGAGAGAAGAAAGATGTGAAAGGGAGCCATGGTACCTCTCTTCATACCTCCCTCCTGTTCAGTGTTATATAATAACTAGAGATACAAAGCAAATTTTAGGTGCCTCTTGTACACATTGTAATCTCAGGGAACACAGTAGAAATTTTATTTTGGACAATGTAAGATAAGTTTCAACTTCTTTTGGCAATCAGAAGATGCATTGATTAGAAACTGAGCTTAGGTGATTTAACTGGTGAAGAAAAAAGTGATTAAACTGTTTTTAATGAAAGAACAGGGTCTTGGTAGGGTGCTTATGATGCTGGGGGGGGGTGTCTGTGCAGTCCTAGAGAGTGTTACTCAAGAGTTCTGTCCTAATCACTCAAATGTCATCACTCTTAAAGAAATAATAATAATAATAATAATAATAATGAGTGACTTTCCTGTATTAGGACTTGTATATATTATCATATTCAAAGTCATGTTGAGAATCGTCATAAGGAAATGGTATTTTAAGTTGAAATTTACATCAATGAAGAGCAGGAGGGCTAATAACAAAATTTCTATAACAAAGAAACCCAAATATAACCATTATATGGCCTTAATAACATGAGTTTCTGTTTTTTATATCACCCAGGTAGTGAGGGAACATGGATGTTGTCTCTTTTGATTATTGTGATTCTTTTCTTTCTTTCTTTCTCTTTATACTTCAAATTTTATTCTTTTCTTGGTCCACCCACCTACTCTTCCACATCCCATACTTTCTCCGGCCTCCCCACCCCTGAATCTACCAGGATGTCCCTACCCCACCACCCCACCAGATCTCTAAACTTCCTGGGGCCTTCAGTCACTTTAGCATTAGATGCATCTTCCCTGACTAAACCCTGACCTGGTAGCCCTATGATCTATATGTATATGTACATGTATACCAGCTGGTGCATGCTGCCTGGTTGGTGATCCAGTGTCTGAGAGATCTCAGAGGTCCAGGTCTGGTTCTCTAATAGGGTCACCCCTCACCTCAGCTTCTTCTAGCTCTTCCCTAATTCAACCACATGAATCAGTAGCTTCTGCTCATTGGTTGGGTACAATCTGACTCTTTCAGCTGGGTCTTTCCGAGGGCAGTCATGAAAGGTCCATTTTTGTAAGTGCTCCATAGCCTCAGTTATGGTGTCAGGCTTTGGGGTCTCCCCTTGAGCTGGATTCCCCACTGGGCCTGTCACTGGACCCTTTATTCCTCCCTCAGGCTCCTCTTTATTTCTGTCTCTGGAGTTCTTTAAGACAGGAACAATTTTGGGTCAGAGTTTTGACTATGAGATATCAACCTCATCCCTCACTTGATGCTCTGTCTTTCTGCTGGGTGTGGGTTCTACATGTCTCCTCTCCTCACTGCAGGGCATTTTATCTACCCCCCTCTTGAGTATTGAGGTTCTCTTCCCTCCCAGGTCTCTGGTATACTCTGGAGGGTCCTCAGAACCTTCTACTTTCTACAGTTGTCTCTTTCCATTCTTTCTGCTGGTTCTCAATACTCCAGTTCTTTCCCCTCACCCAATACCAAATAATGTTTCTCTCTCTCCCTGCCCCCATCTTCTTTTCCTCCCAGGTCCCTCTCCCCTCACCTTTGTGATTGCTTTCTTCTCCATCTCTTGGGAGTGGGGTGTCCTTACTTAAGACCTTTAGCTTGTTGACTTTTTAAAGTTTTGTTGATTTTATCTTGGCTATTCTGTACTTTGGGTGGGGGGGCTAATATCTACATATTAGTGAGTACATACCATGTATGTCCTTTTGGGTCTGAGTTATTTCACTATGGTGCTGAGCCATACCAAGTTCTAGGCTGGTGATTGATATCAAATTGAAGCTTTCTCCAGTCTCCTGTTTTATGTCTAGACTTCAGCAGGTCGTATAGCTTTTGCTAGCTGCTAACAGACCACTATCATTCTGGAACAAACTGTTTTATTTCTTCTTGCATATAGATTGACAATGAAAAAAATATAAAACAGCTTAATTTTCAAAATTCTTACTACCGTCTCACATTTTGTGATATGCAATCTTGCCATAAAGAAAGAATGGAAATAAGGGAATAATGAAAGAACTTTTTAAAGAATTGGCCTGTTTATGTGTACTATTAATAGAATTAGTATTCAAATATGAAATTAATTAAAGAAGATATAAAATAGGTGGAAAAAGTTTTTTTTCTCCCTCATCACAAATTAACATTTACAAACCGCCTCATGCCTGCCTTCGAGCAACTAATATTTCCTACCTAGAAGGATATAGGTAAAGGTCAGAGACACATTCCTTTCAACCTTTTCATTTCAGCAATGTGAAGATTGATGTCTAATCTCAATGACAAATGACAAGAATAAAGAAGTAGCATAGTGTCATTTCTGTGACCATGTTACATAGTACTTGAGTTCCCTAACGTCAGTGGGTAAACACCCAGCTAATTAGATTTACAGCAATGAGTCATCATGAATTATGCACTAGTACCTGTAAATCTCTGAAGAATGATGGATGCATTTAAAAAGTTAGATCTATAATCAATGTGTGTTCCCTCCATGCTGGTTTTCACCTTTCTATGATTATCCCTGTTGCAATCTCATTATGTTGAACCTGTCTCCCTTGTAGTCATATTTGTTATAAAATGGTGATGGAGGTGACTGACCAGAGTCTGCATATTTCTTTCTTTCTAAAGGTTTTCACTTGAACCTTGAAGCTATAACAGAAGTAGTTTCATTCAGTCACCATTCCTTGCATTCCAAAACCCAGCCATATTGACTCCATGGAGACATTGAGATATTTGTCTATATTTTAAAATGTTGTAAATAAATGCATCTGAGTGATCACAAAATCAGATCCAAGACCAATAAATGATGCAGATTGTTAAGTTCTGTTTGTTTGGTGCTGATGAAGGTTGGATAGTATTAATATCTCCATTATTAATTCTCATATTATATGTTATTATTTAACATTCAAACTGAAAACCCATTCTTTTTTTATTTTCTGTCTTTTTTAAAAATTTTATATGGAGCTTACATGTCTATTTAAATAAATATTATTTTGACATTTGGCATTTATATCTCTAATGTTAATTTAAGCTAATCCCTTTAAGTGTATTTTAGATTTTGGAACAATCAAGGTAAATTGAAAAGAAAATTTTAAGAAAAACAGAGTATTAATATGAGTGGTTCAAGAATGTTTCCTAGGGGCTCAGCTTTGGTGAATTCCAAATGCAAACACTGATAAGAAAATGATAAGGTTTCTCTGAATTTCAGAAAAAAAAATGAAATAATACTGAATAGTAATATCCTCTCATACAGCTAATTATTTACTTCTGTATTTTAGTGAAGTACTATGCTTCAACTCGCTATGATTTAATATTATCCCAAACTTTATCCATTCATTCATTCATTCAACAATTTACTGTGTCTAAAATGTTATTATTCAACACCATAAGTGCTAGCATTATTACTATGGACAAAAAATGCTCACTCGGGGTTAACAATGCTGATTTTAAAAGCTATGTTCTAAATGCAATCAAAAATTCCATGTGATAGTCATGGTTTCTTTTGCTGTGAAGAAACACCAGAACCATGGCAACTTTTATAAAGCATTTAGTTTGGGCTTTCTTACAGATTCAGAGGTTTAGTTGATTATTTTTGTGGTGAGAAGCACATAGACTTGTAGGCAAACATAATATTGGAGAAGGAGCTTATAGGTCTCTATCTTGATCCAAAGTCAGCAAAAGTGAGTATCACACTAGGACTAACTTGAGTATCTGAGATCACAAAGCCACCCTCACAGTGACACACTTCTCCAACATGTCAACTCCATCAAGGCCATACCTCCTATTAGTGCCACTCCCTGTAGGCCACACATTCAATCATTTTAGTCTATGGGTAAATTCCTGTTCAAACTACCACACACCATTATCTAAAGTGGAACTCTTTCAAAAATTGGACAAAGCAGTAAGCTACTTTTGCTTAGAAAGCGAGGCAATTTTCCAAGTAACAGGTAAAACAGTTTCTCCTATAAAGCATGCATCTTTGCTTTGATTGAACACAATTTACTTGTACTAGGACATCTGCTTCCCTTGGTAAGAAAGTACAGCTCACACTCTTTGCATGGCTACTCCAAAAATATAAAATAAACATTTAATTATGAAAGGCAAAGAACAGTCATATAGCATATTATATAATTTAAACAAAAAGACTGAGATAATTTTAGTTTTTATTTACCTATATAGAGACTTATGGAGAGAAAGCTATGCAAACACATCAAGGTAATATCTTTCTCAACTGTAATGTTTCATTTACAATACGATCGATTGAAAAATATGGTGGTCCGTGCTCTTATTAATGGGTAGACATTCCAAAAATAATAAAAAGACATGTTCAGCTTTAGACTTTCTACTTGCTAGATACATGATCTTTCCTAAAGTTTACTAATAACTCTTAAGTTCTGGTTCCCACATCTGAAGATTAGACCCCGAAGGAACAGATACTGGCCTAAAAGCCTCTTATGGATTTTAGAGAAAGCATTGTCATTATATTGCTAACTATTAGACCAGTCCAGGCATAATCATTCCTACCCTATAGGTCCTATGATGTTTGCTGTAACTACTTACAACAGAAATAGTTTGGGTAGTAAGGAAGTTCATATGTTTGACAGACAGTAACATGGTGCCCTCACCCAAAAAAAACACCCAAATTAAAAATTTCTCTTACTTCAATAAAATAGTTTTACAGGCACTGGATACTCATACTAGAATACAGTACTTTTATTTAACTGGATATAACATGTACTATAAATAGTATTTTGTGGAATAAAGCTATGGTAGACATATCTACAGGTGTCAATCATGACACACTGTAGAGAGATACAGTCAGTAAAAGAATGATGACAAAAGTAAAGGAAAACTCTCTAAATCTAGATCACAGCCACAAGTTCTGACTCAGTCAATGTCAGTGTCCTCTTAAGAACACAGATTTTAATAACCATAATTTTGAATTTTTTAAACTAAAGCATAGCCTCAAGCAACTTTTAGTGTCAGTAGTTAACTCTTCCTCAAAGCATTATTGGTGTGAATAGTATCAGCTTCAAAACATTGCACTAGAATTTTTGCAGAACTAAAAGTAATTATTTTAAAATTCATGTTTTGCTAGTCAACTAAGATGGAAATCAAATATAACTCTACTTTCAAATTTATTCAGATAGAATTTTATCTAAATGACTCCATAACCTTTGGAATTAACAAGAATGTATAGGGCATCTAATGAAGTTATTTTAAAAAGATAAGATAGTATAAAATAAGAAATGAGAAAATGTGATAGATTTGAGAGAGAGAGAGAGAGAGAGAGAGAGAGAGAGAGAGAGAGAGAGAGAGAGCAAAAACAGAAGACAAAATGGAACCTATGGATGATGGAAATTTAGGATTTCATTTGTATCAAAATGATACTAATTTTGACTTATTAGGACTGCAGGTAAAGATGACATTGTATCCTTATTTAATTTTTCTTGATACAAGTAGTAGCTCTCTACAATTTCTAACTTATTAAACTACCTGGATATAACCAAGGAGGATATTCCTCTAACTTTAACTCTGTTTAATCTAATGGAGGTTCTTAACAATATAAATGAATTCTTCTCAACTGAATTAAAACACCTGTTTCTAGCATTTGCTTCTCTAAACTTAATTATTTTAATGTTAAATATGATACTTATATAATAACACACAAAAAATGTCATTTGAAAACAAATGATAACACAAGAATCAGGACATGTTATGATAGCCAACACATCAATACAATATGTGGATTTCTTTCTTATTTTCTTTAATTAAACAACTTTATTTTTAAAAACAGAGATAAATGTACAGATCTTAAAAGGATTTTTGCATAAAAGTATATGAATACATTTTGTCAGTACTTTATGTTTTTAAAGGTTTGATAGTATGCATTAAAATTCAACTAGTTAAAATGAGCATAAAGCACGTGTGTAAAGATTAAGCATAATGATTTTTTTTTCTCTTTTGGCCTTTGATTTTCTTGAACTTCATATACTCTGTGAGTTTTTTCTGGGGTGTTCAGAGCTTTCTGGGGTTAGTATCCAATTACCAGTGAGTGCATATTATGTCTTTTCTTTTGTAACTGGGTTACTGCACTCAGAACGATATTCTGCAGATGCATCTATTTTCTTAAAATTTCATAAAGTCATTGTCTCTGATAGCTGAATAGTACTCCATTGTGTATATATAGGACAATTTTTGTATCCATTCGTCTACTGAAGGACATCTGGGTTCTTTCCAGCTTCTGGCTTTTATAAATAGGGCTGCTATGATCACAGTGGTGCATGTGTCTTTGTCCTATGTTGGAAAGTCTCTGGGGTATATGCTCAGAAGTGGAATAAGTGGGTCTTCAGGTAGTACTATATCCAATTTTCTGAGGAACCGCCAGACTAATTTCCAGAGTGGTTGTACCCCACCAACAGTGGAGAAATGTTCCCCTTTCTCCGCATCCCTGCCAGCATCCGCTGTCATCTGAATTTTGGTCTTAGCTATTCTGACTGGTGTGAGGTGAAATCTCAGGGTTGTTTTTATTTGCATTTTTCTGATGACTGAGGATGTCAAACAATTCTCTAGATGCTTCTCAGCCATTCGATGTTCCTCAATTGAGAACTTTATTTTAGCTTTGTACCCCATTTTTTAGTAGGGTTGTTTCATTTTCTGGTATCTAAGTTCTTGAGTTCTTTGTATAAATTGGATATTAGGCCTCTATCAGAGGTAGGTTTGGTAAAAATCTTTTCCCCATCGGTTTGCTGCTGTTTTTTTGTTTTTGTTTTTTTTCCTTGACATTGTCCTTAACATTACAGAAAATTTGCAATCTCCTTAATTTCCATTTGTGGATATTTGACCTTAGAGCATGAGCCATTAATAATCTGTTCAGGAAATTTTCTCCTGTGCCTATGTGTTCTAAGGTTTTCCCTAATTTCTCTTCTAATAGTTTCAGTGTACCTGGTTTAGTGTGGAGATCTTAGATCTACTTGCCCTTGAGATTTGTACAAGGAGATAAGAAAGGGTCTACTTTCATTCTTCTGCATGCTGAGTGCCAGTTGGACCAACACCATTTACTGAAGGGGCTGTTTTTTTTCCATTCAATGTTTAGAGCTCCTTTTTCATAAATCAAGTGACCATATATTTGAGGGCTCATTTCTGGATCTTCTATTCTTCTATTGAATCATAGATCCACATGCCTATCTCTGTACCAGTACCATGCAGTTTTTAACACAATTGCCTTGTAATATAGCTTGAGGTCAGAGATGGTGATTCCCGAAGATGTTTTCTTGTTGTTGAGGTTGGATTTCTCTATTCTAGGTCTTTTGTTATTCCAGATGAAATTGCACATTGCTCTTTCCAACTCTATGAAGACTTGGGTTAGAATTTTGATGGGGATTGCATTGAATCTGTAGATTGCTTTTGGTAAGATGGCCATTTTTACAATGTTGATTCTTCCTATCCATTAGCATGGGAGATCTTTCGATTTTCTGAGATCTTCCTCGATTTACTTATATAGAGGTTTGAAGTCCTTGTCATACAGGCCCTTCACTTCCTTAATTAGAGTCACACGAAGGTATTTAATATTGCTTGTGACTATTGTGAAAGGTTTCCTTTGCCTAATTTCTTTCTCTGCATGTTTGTCCTAAGAGTAGAGGAAGGCTAATGTTTTATTTGAGTTAATTTTATATCCAGTCACTTTGCTGAACTTGTTTATGAGCTGTAGAAGTTCTCTGGTGTACATTTTGGGGACACTTACATATACTATCATGTCATATGCAAACAGTGATGTTTTTACTTCTTCCTTTCCAATTTGTATCACTTTGATTTCCATTTGCTGTCTAATTGCTTCAGGCAGGACTTCCACTACTATGATGAATAGGTAGGAGGAAAGTGGGAAACCTTATCTAGTCCCTGATTTTAGTGGGTTTGCTTCAAGTTTCCCACCGTTAAGTATGATGTTGTCTGTTGGTTTGCTGTATATTGCTTTTATAATGTTTAGGTATGGGGCTTGGATTCCTGTTTTTTCCAGGACTTTTAACATGAAGGGGTGTTGAATTTTGTCAAATTCTTTCTCTGCATCTAGTAAGATGACCATGTGGATTTTTTTTTTTTTGAGTTTGTTTATATGGTGGATTACGTTGATGGATTTCTATATATTAAACCATCCCTGCATCCTGGGAATGAAGCCTACTTGATCATGTTGAATGATCATTTTGATGTGTTCTTGGATTCGGTTGGCAAGGATTTTGTTGAGTATTTTTGTGTCAATGTTCATAAGTAAGATTGATCTAAACTTCTCTTTCCTTGTAGGGTGTTTGTGTGGTTTAGGAATGAGGGTTATTGTGTCTTTGAAAAATGAGTTAGGTGATTTTCTATTTTTTTGAATAGTTCTTTTTGTGTCTATTTGGTCAATTTCTGCTCCGAGTTTGATTATTTCTTGCTGTGTACTCCTCTTGGGTGTATCTGCTTCCTTTTGTTTTCGAGCTTTCAACTGTTCTGTTAAGTTGCTAGAGTATGCTTTCTCCAGTTTCTTTTTGGAAGCACTCAGAGCTATGAGTTTTCCTCTCAGTACTCCTTTCATTGCATCCTATAGGTTTGGGTTTGTTGTATTTATCTTTAATTTCTTTGTTTATTTATTCTTTGACCCTGCTATTGTTTAATAGAGCATTGTTTAGTTTCCATATGTATATGGGCTTTTGTTGCCTTTGTTGTTATTAAAGACCAACCATAGATCATGGTGATCTGATAGGATGCATGGTAGTGTTTCAATCTTCTTATATCTATTAAGGCTTGTTTTGTGACTGATAATATGGTTAGTTTTAGAGAAGGTTCCTTGAATTGCTGAGGAGAAGTTGTATTCTTTTTTTTAGGATGAAATGTTCTTTAGATGTCTATTAATGCCAATTGGTTCTTAACCTCAGCTAGTTTCACTGCTTTAATGTTCAGTTTCTGTTTTCATGATCTGTCCATTGATGAGATTTGGGTGTTGACATCTCCTACTATTATTGTGTGGGGTGCAATGTATTTTTTGAGTTTTTGTATGGTTTCTTTTATGAATATGGGTGCTCTTGTATTTGGAGCATATATGTTAAAGATTGAGAGTTCCTCCTGACAAATTTTCTCTGTAATGAGTAAAAAGTGTCCTTCCTTATTTATTTGTTTGATAACTTTTGGTTGAAAATCTACTTTATTCCATATTAGAATGGCCTTCAAACTTGTTTCTTGTGGCTGTTTTCTTGGAAGGTTTATTTTTCCCCAACCTTTTACTCTGAGATAGTGTCTGACTTTGTCTCTGAGATAAGTTTCCTGTATGCAGCAAAATTCTGGATTTTATTTATGTTTCTAGTCTGATAGCCTATGTCTTTTTATTGGGGAATTGAGTCAATTTATGTTAACAGATATTAAGGAATAGTGGTTGCTGTTTCCTGCTACTTTTGCCTTCAGAGGTAGAATTGTGCCTGTGTGTATTTTTTCTTTTGGTTTTCTTGCTTAGGTATTTTCTTGTTTTTACTAGAATGTAGTTTCCCTCCTTGTATTGGATTGTACACCTATAATTTTTGTAGTGCTGGGATTGTGGTCAGATATTGTGTAAATTTTGTTTTGTCCAGGAATATCTAGTTCTCTCCATCTATGGTGATTGAGAGTTTTCCTCAGTATAGCACCTTGGCTTGACACTTGTGTTCTCTTAGGGTCTGCATGATGTCTATGCAGCATCTTCTAGCTTTCACAGTCTCTCTTGAGAAGTTGGTGTAATTCTGATTGGTCTGCCTTTATATGTTACATGATCTTTTTCTTTTACTGCTTTTAGTATTTTTTCTTTGCTTTGGGCACTTGCATTTAGACTATTATGTGTCCTGAGGAATTTCTCTTCTGATCCACTCTATTTGGAGTTCTATAGGCTTCTTTTATGCTCATGGTCATCTCATCCTTAAGGGTAGGGAAATTTTCTTCTATGATTTTGTTAAAGATATTTAGTGTGCCTCTTAGTTGATATTCTTCACCCTCTTCTATTCCTATTATTCTTAGGTGTGGTCTTCTCATTGTTTTCTAGATCTCCTGGACCTTTTGGGTTAGGAGCTTTTTGGCTTTTGCATCTTCTCTGACTGTTTTGTCTATGTTTTCAATGTTGTCTTCAGCCCTTGAGATTCTCTCTTCCATCTCTTGTAGTCTGTTGGAGATGCGTGCATCTATGTCTCCTGATTTCTTTTTTAGGTTTTCTACCTCTAGGGTTGTCTCTTTTAGTGTTTTCTTTATTGTTTCCATTTCCATTGTAAATTCCTTCTTAAATTCCTTATTCTTTTTCATGCTCTTTTCTCTAGTTCTTTGATTTGTTTGAGTGTTTTTTGTGTTTCCTCGTTAAAAACTTCTATTTCTTTATGCTTTTCCTCCCTTCTTGTTTAAAGATTTCCATCATCATCTTGAGGTATGATTTCAGGCCTGAGTCTTTTTCTGTAGTGTTTGTCATTCTGCTGTTTGCTGTGGTGGGAGAACTGGGTTTTGATGTTGCCAGGTTGTCTTGGTTTTCCTAGGGTAAGTTCTTTTGCTTTCTTCTTGTCTTCTTGTTGTCTGTGATGATATGTGGTCTTATTGTAAGTGATCTCTTTTGTTTTAAGTTACAAATGGTTTGAGCGCTTGATCTGCATGCAAGTGCCTTCCTGGTGGAAAAGGAGTCCCTAAGGAAGAGGTACTGCTCCCCTGAAACAATGGGTGGTGTGCTTTCTGCATTCTTGGCCCAGACCTCATGGCACTCTGTCTACACATAGAGCAGTCACACCAGGCCTGCATCCCTGGATCTCTGCTATTCCCAGTAGAAAATGACCTGAGTGTTTGGTCCGCATGCAAGGGCCTTCCAGGTGGAAACTGAGTCCCTATTTCAGGGTTTCTGCTTCCCAGAACCATTGGGGGGGGCACGCTTTCTGCACTCCACGGGGAGCCCTCTCTGTGCCCGTGCAGCACAGTCTCATCAGGCTTGTGTCCCTGGATCTTCGCTCTTCTCTGTGGAAAATGGCCTGAGCGTTTGGACCACATGAAAGGGCCTTCTGGGTGGAAACCAAATCCCTACGTTTTAGTTCCTAATCCCCTGAACCAATCTGGGATTGAGGAGCTTTCCGCATTTTCAGTCCAGACCTCTCTGCATCCCTGCTACTTACAGCACAGTCTCACCAGGCCTGTGTCCCTGGATCTCTGCTGTTGCAGTGCAAATGGCCTGAGCGTTTGCAGATTTATTTCTTAATAGATTTAGGTAATTAGTTCTCTCCCCTGAAGATCTTCTTTCATATTAACTTAGCCTTATTTTTATCAGATCATACAACAGGCTTTCATCCCTGTGACTTTAAACATAAAACTATATGTGGTATGCAGGTAAACTATCAGTTTAGTTTCCAGTTATGCCAGTATTGATAAAATATCAAAAACTGAAGACAATGTTTCTGCAGAGTTACAGTGTTAAAAGCAAAGCCAGAAATGATAGTTGGGGCTGTTTTAGCCAATCCATTACCTGCCTCTGGGTGTGAGCTATAGTCCTTGTGATGTAGGACATCAAAAGTTCTTAATGGGATTAATGTTAAAGACAGTTATTACAATCTTATTAAAACCTTTTGTCTTAGTTAGGGTTTCTATTGCTGTAAAGAGACACAGTGACCAAGGCAACTCTTACAAAGTATATTTAATTGTGGCTATCTTAGTGGTTCAGAGGTTTAACCCATTATCCTCATGGGTGGGAAGCCTGGCAGTGTCCAAGAAGATTTAGGGCTGGAGGAGCCAACATTTCTGTATCTTGATCCAAAGACAGATAGAAGAAGACTGGTTCTTCCAGGAAACTAGAAGAAGGGTTTCAAAGTCTGCCCCCAAGATGATGCAATTTCTCCAAAAAGGACACACCTACCTCAACAAAGTCCCACCTCCTAATAGTCCCGTTCTTCAAGAAAGCATACTCAAAATCATGAGTCTATGGGAGCCAAACCACGACACCCTTGTCCCTTAGAAAATTGACTTCTACACAGCCTCCCCTAACATTGTAATCTGTAAATCATATCCTAATGTGTGTCTTTATTTCCCCTAATTCTATTTACATTATATCTTCCCCATAACAGGATTATTTCAAAATTAATTTCAAACCTCTTCTTGGACTCGGTATTCAATATCTGTACTTATTTATTAAATATGTTTTGATTCTTACAGATGTAGGTTCCTGTCCAGAACTATGTATAGTGGTGAACATAGATTACTATCCAGTATGCTCCATAGACTCAGGTGAATGATGTCTTCCTGCTGAGCACCAATTTTACTCTCCACCCCAGATATCCACACCTGACTCTTCACTGGGAGAAAAGGAGGTCCAGCATCTGGTGCTGTTATACTCTGGGCCATCTTGACAGAGCCAGAGATTGAAGTCAATTGTCTGATGTCCTTTGAGTCACCTGTTCTAGTTTGCTTTCCTTAAAAATCACTCCTTTATCTCTCTTTATTATTTTTCATAAAAAGGGCACTGAGAGTATTAAAATATGGACCTGTTGTATTGAGATGTTTTTCACTATAAGCGCCCAGACTAAATCTGCACCCAGGAAAATAAGTTCTCTCTCTCTCTCCTTCTGTCTCTCTCTCTCTCTCTCTCTCTCTCTCTCTCTCTCTCTCTCTCTCTCTCTCTCTCTCTCTTTCTCTCTCTAGCAGAGTTAAGAAGTCTTGCTATGCTGTGTTATCAAAGTATCTTACCCTGAAAGCTACATAAGACATTTATGGCTCTGCCTAGTACACTACATGGAGTCATGCAGTCTAAATAAGACTAAGTCATATGGTGTGCAACTTTCTATCAGCCCCTAAAATCTTATATAAGACAGAATAACCCTTTTGTTCAGAGGATTTCTCTGAAAGGTGCCCCCTGCCCTGCCGTGGTGTCTCTCTGACTTTACTCTCTTCCTTTAAGCTCCCCTTTCTCCTGTTTGTATAATGTTTATAATGCTTTCTCATCTTGAGACTCAATCATGACTCCCATGATTTCAAAGCTTTGTCTCCAAATAGAGCTCATTTCTGGAAAGTAATTTCATGTCAGCACCTCTCCTGAACCTGCCATTCTGATTTCTAACAGCAGGCATTCAATGCTTTTATGTTAGTCTGCTGTGGCCTCCACATCTGAACACCTCAAAATTGGAAGCCAGAACAGCAGAAAGTTATTTTTTATATGATTCTGCTCAGTGTCTAGGGTGATGTTAATATCAGAGTTTGATTCTGGAATGCCTCTCCTCCTGGTGTTACATAACAATTTTCTTATAAACTCAGTATTTCCAATGCCATTTTTGTGCAAAGTAAAGAGGTCAGCATGTCACCTCCTATTGTAAATATGCTGTCTGTTGAATTGGGCCCTATCAGAAAGACCTTGTTTATATTGTATTTGCATTCCTAAGGACTCTGTCTTCAAATACAGTCATACTGGGAACCAAGGTTTAAATATGTGAATAGCAGGATTACAACTTATTTTAGGACACTAAATTGTGGTTCCCCCAAATTTATGTCTATATGTGAAATTATTCATTCTATTTCTCTTTCCCCCAAATATTGACTACTTCAGTAAGCAATTTCAAGCCTTAAGTTTCATTGAAACATGGGTGATAATAGCACTGTGATTCATTCTCAGGCAGAATTCTTTTCTAGCTGTGAATCTGTAAAACCAAACAAATTATGTTTTCCAGAATACAATGGTGTGGTAGGTACAGGATCAGCATGCTCATTCTTATAGAAAGAATAAAAAGGCAAAAGTTTTTAACAAGAACAAACTGGAAGAAAAATCTCATTATATCTTTAGACTTATGTAAAAGTCTTGTCTCTGCACACTTCAGGTCCAGTGATGAGACAATGATACTCTCAGCACATTACACAACCCCAATCTTGTATATCTGGACATACATTTCTCCTTGAGACAGGTTTCAGGGATAACCAGTTATTCTGAGGGACTAATTTATTAAACTGGTGAGGAAAAAGCCTTCCACTCTTATCTCCTGGGAGAGAGCCAGCTCTGAAAACCTGTGGGTCACTTTATAAGTCACTGTTTGCTACGTTAAGTGCTCTTATTAACTATACATATTGTATATGTATATATATATATATATATATATATATATATATATATATATATATATTAACTATACATAACAAAACCTTCATCACAGCTTTTTAGTGTATACACATAATGTATTTTGATTTATTAACTCATTTCCATATGTTTGTGTTTCGTTTCCACTTCTGTTGGTTTCTTCCTGCTCCCAACTAACATCCTTTTTACTTTTATGTGTATTTTTATACTAATTTCTAAGTTCTATTAGGGTTGTTTATAAGATCCTAGGTTCACAGGCTTTTAACCCAAAGCCTTAGACTGAAGAAAATGTCTCCCTCCCAATCAACTCTTTTTTGCATATAAATGTTTAAGTAGGATTATCATCCCACAATCTGCTCCCTTCTCTGTGTCAAGGTAGTGCTAGGCCCTGTGCTGTGTATGTAATTACCTTTATTGGGAGTACAAGGGAGGAACAGCCATGTGTTTTCTATAAGTCCTATTTCTTCCCACTCTCCTTTTAACCCACCGTTCTTTCAGTCGTCCTACTCCTTCTCCCATGATGGGGATGTGTGGCAAAGCCTTAGTGGGAATATAATAGACTGCTCACGGCTATTTATTCTCTGTACTTTGGCTAGTTATAAGTCTCTTCAGTGACTGCTGATCTTTGTAAAAATGTAGCTTCTCTGAAAAGTACAAAGAGCAGCATAATTCTATGGTTTTAGGCATAGTTAAATAGGAGGCATTTTGAATAGAACAGCATGTTCATTAGCAAAACAAGAGCAGCAGCTTCTTCATCAGTGTTTGTAACTTTCCCCTCCCCATGCCACGGATGGGCCTTTCAGTAGATCTGAAATACCAAAATATGAATAACCTTCTGTAGATTGGGTAAAAACATCTAGTGAGAAAAGAGATGGTTACTCTTATAACTGACTTGCCACTACTGTCTCAGTGGGCTCATGCATGGCAGGTCAGTATGACTGCAAACTGAGTACTTATGTTGGTGAGACAGAGATGACCATTCCCTTCCTGTGTTCAACACAGAACTTCCAGCAGCACAATGGCTACTCAGTTGTTAGACAACTATACTCTCAGAGTTGATGCCAGCCTAACTTCAGATTGACTTCTGACTAAGACCAAGCTATGTGGTTCTTCACCAGATATTACTAACTCATTCCAAGGGGGTAAGAATGTGGAAAAATACCAGAACATCATAAGAAAGAATGTTTATTTTAGCTTGCATTTCCAAAGGAATATAGTTCACTGTGACAGATAAAACATGGCAGCAGTGACAGTTTAGTGGTAGGAGCAGAATGCTGGCCAGTCACATTACATTTTCTG
The DNA here is from genome assembly GCF_963924665.1 of Micromys minutus. Classification (NCBI taxonomy): domain Eukaryota; kingdom Metazoa; phylum Chordata; class Mammalia; order Rodentia; family Muridae; genus Micromys; species Micromys minutus. The sequence continues at coordinate 14,768,261 of NC_137956.1, forward strand.
TTATGGAGCAGAGAAAGAACAGGAAGTGGGGCTCAGCTATGAAGACTCATGACCTGACTTTAGGGACCCACCCTCTGCAGTTTCAGCCAGTCCTCTCCCAAGACCTCCACACAGCTATGATGTTACATCTTGTAGAATCTCTGAAATCTGAAAGTCTTCTTTTATTTCATCTGTTTTCTCTTCTGTTCAATCCATACTGCCAATGTCTCAGCTATTAGAAGTCCACCCTTACACCTTGCTCTGCCCAGAGTTCTTACACTGTGAAGGAACAGTCCAGTTATATTTTGTTCTTAGAACACATGCTGTGGGTTTTGCAATGTGGACAGATGATGAAATTTTCAAATGAAATACTTAATTTTGCTTAATACTTCTATCTATTTGTAACCTTCAGCTATTTAGTATACACAGCAGGACAGCCCACTTTCTGAATACCTCAAGGATTTAATTTCAACCTTCCACAAAACGGTAGTACAAACACACAAGACATCTGAGCTACTTTCTACCTCAGAAATTGTTTCCTCTGATTTCCAGCATATTATTCACTTATATCTTGAATTTATAAAGATATTTTTTAGTATTCATGTCTATCAACCACCATTTCAAATCACTTTAGACATTTTACATGTAAAAGATGTTTCTTACAAGAAAAGGCATAAATATAATTGTCTCTTCCAAGCTTCTGCCCATTCCTCAAATCCAAAGACATTTAGATATTTATTAGACATTTCTGAGATACTTGTTATAGCAGTGTCTCTCTTCAAAGTACTGAAACACATCTGCTGACACCATGACCATGAACAAATTCAACACTTGAGATGGTTTAAATAACAAAAATGTATTTTCTATCAATTATGGGAAACAATACGCAAGATATCATCAAAAGTTGGTGTCTCCTAAGACATTTTATCTTGTGTTTATATGTCTATTGAACATATGTAGTTTTAGTTTGGGGTTTCTACATTGCCTTTGACTATGTAGTTCACTAATAAAAGATGTGCAACTTTTATTATTTTTAACAAGCCTTAATCAATACCAGAAATGGTCAGATATCTGTCCTCTAAACTATTTTGTCTATTTTCCAGCCAATAATTCTATTATATAATTTGCTATGTTTTATCTGGGCTGCTCTTAACTCCAAGTATCCAACCCACATTATATTATTTTAAGATTCTCATCCCACAAGAGCTTCTCTCTCTTTTTTTTCTACTTTCTTTCCTGCACTCTGTGGTCTTCTCTGACCCCAAGGCAGGAAACACCAAATTGTGTCTGTCCCAATTCTGCCCACTACAGGCTGCAGATATCTTTATTCACCAATCACAAATATGTAGTGGCAAGGCTACATAGTATCACTTGAGTCTAGATACAGTCTCTTTAATCTCTGGGGCAACCAGATACTGAAGGCCCACACTTAGTATTACAATACATATCAGCAGACAAGACTTCAACATCTGCCCCTTCACTGTTTCATTCACTGGCCTTTGATCCATGTTCATAGACTGAAAGAGCAATCTTTCATGCCATTCCTTTCCTTGTAAACTCTAATGTATCAAGGTTCACAAGTACACAAATGACTTGTTTAACCTTAATTACCCCAGTACCCAGTCTACAAACACAGTCAGTTCACTGAACCTTCTACATACTCATTTTGGAGGAATATATGTCAATTCATAATTACTATTGTTCTGTGAGATATTGATTGGTTTTTCTTTGTTGCAGGCAGTACATGCTAGCTAGCCACTGGACAGCTTATCCCTTTACCGGCCCCCTGCAGCCTTATTCCACAGATGCCACTCTAGAGTGGAGATGAGCACACGGATTCTGTCACAGTGCACATGTTGCCCTCTCCATGAGGTTCTCTTTCCAAGTCTTTCACTCTTACCACCCTATTGACCTGTACCTGATAGATATGACCGCCCCAGCATGTTCTTTTCCTCCACCAACCGGTACAAACATGACTCCACAGCCTAGTAACTTAAGAAGTAGGTTTATATGTTAAATTCCCAATCCAAAAACCCCCACATGATAATTTTACATCCAATAGAGAAATATACAAACTACCCTTATATATGAGATAAAAAGGCCTATAGAAATCATTCTCCAGTTCCATCTTGATTCCTCCTGGAATCTCCCTTTCTCTCCTCCTCTTCCATTTTTCTAGTCTTTTCCCTGCCTACCTCTCCACTCTCCAAATGTATCATCTTAACATTAACCCCGAAACCACACCATATTTTTAATCGATTCTATATGTAGGATGTGAGTGTTAGGCTAGGTTTGCTTGAGCTAGTCCCCTCTAAAATTGAGCAGTATGTAATCTGTTGCATCATACTCATTTCAAGTAATGCAGTACTTCAGAGATTTTAAAGAAATTAATGAAAAACAGACTGTGGGAGATAAAAAATCAGAGGTAATCTAAGAACTTCAAAAAAGCAAAGAATGAATTCTTCTTAGTTCACCTCCGTGGGGTTCTCTGGCCACTTCTGCCTTTGTGTTTCTCTAACAAAGATAAAAGTAGGAAGAGTTTAATTTATTTAGGGTTATGAATTGATCTCTTTGTAAAGAGGGGGTCAGAAAACTCAGTAGGCAGCCAGAGTATGTCTTTCATCAGTAGGCTTTGGAAGGTATCCAAAGATAGACTGAGGTGCTCTTTACAACATGAGGATTAGACTCTAAGTAGGAAAAAATCCAAAAGTTCTAGCAGAGAAGAAAATGATATGTTAGAGGTCAGACAGTGACAGGTGCATACAGAATCTGCGCACTGACTGAATGGGAGGACAGTTTGCTTAAATTGCATTTCACCAACTCCTGATCCACTCTCTACACTCGAGAGCTTGTGATTCTCAATCATAGCCACTATGTGAAAATCAGAACCTCAGCTCTGATGGTCTGCCTTGGTTCTACAGTGTCAGAGCATCTCTAAGCAGTCTGTACTAAGATTAATCATTTGTCAATGGTGGAATTCTACTGCTATATCCTGAAAACATTAAATCTATGAGAAAAATAGATTAGTCTCAACTATTGTTATTTTCAATATAACAAATGGTCCCACTTGTCTATGACTATTTTTCTATAATCTGGTTTTAAAAGTAAGTTTCCTTGGGAGAGTTTCATCACTGATTAGTATTAATATGAATCTTTCCATTTGGCTCATATTAAGTCTCTCCCTATCACTTTCTTTTTGCATTAACATTGTCTCTTCATATAATACAGATGTAGGTAGCACAAAATTATTCTAAAGTATATTCTTGCTTATATTTTTGATTTTGAAAAAATAAATAATCATTCAGAATTTAAGAATTTGCTCATAGCCTGGAGATGAAAGCAAATGGTAAACTTAACATTAACTTTGTATTTAACAGGCTAGAACACAGTCACAGAGTGAGGGTAATTATTAGTAAATACATAAAGCTGTTTTTTTGGCCCATTTTGTTATTGTTTGTTTATTTTATCAATATCAGGCAGGGGGAAAATGTATGTTGAGTCGGAAAGTGGGAGAGGGGAGATGCTAAAAATAGCCAAAACCCACCAACATCAAAATCACAGCAAGAAATACAGCGAAAGAAGAAATAAAATGAAATTCAATGATCTAGCAACAAATTGGCATTAAAAAATAAAATAGAATTAAAACAACAGAATGTTACATTGTAATAGAGTTCAGTCCACTTAGGTAAATTGTTTACATAACTATTTTCCATATTGAATTAAAACACCAAGACATGCTGGTTCACTTCAGTGAAAAGCTATTGAGTTTAGAGTGTGGAGCACGTACTGTTGAAATGCACTACAAGCAAATTTCCCTCTCAGCCAGTGCAAAGATTCAGTTGCATCTATCTGTGTCTGTCTGTCCTTTATCATACTGTCTGGGAGGACACATTAAACAGGAACCAGCAGGTTTGTATGAAGGGATAAATGAGGAAGAGTTTATAGTTAATAGTACCAAATATAGAAATTAACAGTAGTGCATATTTAATTAAGTAATGTAAGTATCAAACACTCATTCCAGTGATTAGCCTGCATCTTCTTTAATCCTCCAATATACAGAGAGGCACTGCTCTGTTGCAGTTAAATAACTGAAAATGGAAGAGTCAAGGAAGTTTTTTTCAAAGCTATATAGCTTTTTATTGGTGCTTGTTTTGGAATGTTAAAATCATCTTGGCTATTCTTTTAATGTAGCATCTGGAGCATATTTTAGGGAGGCTTTTACCTAAATCAGTGATTTGTATTTATTTTATGGAACTCATAGATTATACTGATTCACACTGGCAAATAGAAGACTATGTTTTAAAAATATTTGCCCAGAAATCACCACGTACAATGACATTATTATTTACCCTTCCCCTTGACATTGGGAGTAAATTATATTGACCATGATCTCTCTTTCTTTATCCCGGTAAGACTTACTTTTATAAAGTCTTTTTGAAATACTTATATCAATTATTTAGATAAATCATTTCAAAGCTCTTTTATACAGATCCCCCCCCAAAAAAAAAACAGAAAGGGAAAAATACCCAGTGGGATTTTCTTTCTCCTTACCTAGCAATTTGTTAACTGGTGTTTGAGACTGTCACTTGATTATCCAAGATATGACAAGGGATAAAAGGGTCTTGCCTTTTTAAACCACCACTTCCAACTCATCTTTCCACAGCATTTTTCTCATCATGTTTCCAGAAGATTCACTCCTCCAAGTGAAGGTTGCATTGCCCCCTTGTTACTTATGTACTTACGGAAACTAAAGAACACAAACATGAAATCCTCACATGTGTACATGCCAGAATACAAATGCTTCTTTCCAACTTTCTCCACAAGTGTAAAGACAACTAGCAAAGTCCAACCACATCAAAACAGCCTGATTTCTCTGACCACTACTGTTTTAAAAATGAACATCAACAAAGCAGACAAATGCCTGAAAAAAGATGACAGATTAGCATTGCACATACAGTCTTTCACAGTATTCAATCAACAGTGATTATGAAGAATATGTCAAAAAATAATTATGTTTAATCTATACACATCAAGAAAACTTTGACTGTTTCCATGTTCCATTCTGTTCTACATACACTTTATGCTTATGATAACTAGTAAGATTTCAATGCATACTATCAAACCTTTAAAAGAATCAATTACTGAAAAAAATGTATTCATATAGTTTTATGTCAAAATGCTTTTAAAAATCTGTCCATGTATCTCTCTTTTTAAAATAAAGTTGAAAGAAATAAAAGAAGATATCCAAAAACTCACAATAAAGACACATTTCTTATGCCATTAAAAATAAAGAATATGTATACATGAACATTAAATATTTGGATGGAAAGAAATATACATTTTTTAGCAAAACTCTGAGGAGGTTACATGCAATTATACAATGACAGATAGGGAGAAATGGTTTAATACATTTTGAATAAAGAATGGAAAATATAATTTTCCATTAAGATCAGTAATATAGTGATGGAGACACATGATTCTGAACAGTAGAACCTTTTATATACAAGTTGATATTCATTCTTATTTATGGGTTCAAAATATATACCCCAAATTATCTATTATATTTCTCTTTCCTAGGGATGTATATCTCTTTCCCTATTTTTTCACTCTAAACCTAACCTCTGAATGTTGCTTGCTTCCCAAAGACTTAACAGCTAACATCCACATATAAATAAGCACATGCCAATTTTGTCATCTTGTCAATGGGTTTCCTCATTCAGGACAATAATTTTCTAGCTCCATCTATTTACCTGCAAATTTCATTATTTCATTTTTAATAGCTGAGTAATATTCCATTTTGTAAATGTCCCACAGTTTCTTTGGTCATTCATCCACAGAAATGCATTCATGTTGTTTTCGAGTTCTGAGTATTATGAGTAGAGCAGCAATGTACATGGTTAAGGAAGTATATCTCTAAGAGGAGTAAGTGATCCTTTGGGTGTATGCTCAATAATGATAGAGCTAGATCTTTAGGTCAAATCTAGAAACAAGTTCTTGAAAAATAATCACATTTCCATCATGACTGTACAAGTTTGCCTCCCACCATCAATGGAGGAGACTTCTTTTACTTTGTGTCCTCGCCAACATTAGATGTTCTTTTAAAAAATCTTGGCTGTCCTGACTGGTGTAAGATAAATCTCAAACTAATTTTGATTTGATTTTTATTTTCCTGATGAATAAGAATATTAAATTATTTTTAAAAATGATTTTCTTATTTTATGTATATAAGTACACAGTGGCTCTCTTCAGACACACCAGAAAAAGAAACCAGATTCTATTACACGTGGTTGTGAGCAACCATGTAGTTGCTGAGAATTGATCTCAGGACTTCTAGAAAAACATTCAGTGTGTATAACTCCTGAGTCATCTCTCTGGCCCCAGATGTTGGACATTTTAATAATGCTTCTCAAGCATTTGTGATTTCTCTTTTGAGAATTCTGCATTTAAATTTTGTCTCAGTCCAGGTTTTTATTCCTGTACAAAACATCATGAAAAAGGAACAAGTTGGAAAAGAAAGGGTTTATTCAGCTTACACTTCCATGTTGCTTTTTATCACCAGAGGAAGTCAGGACTGGAACTCAAGCAGGTCTGGAAGCAGGAGCTGATGCAGAGGCCATGGAGGGATGTTACTTACTGACTTGCTCAGCTTGCTTTCTTATATAATCCAAGATTATCAGCCAGTGATGTTACCACCTACAATGGGCTGTACCCCCCCCCCCGTCACTAGTTGAGATAATGCCTTACAGCTGAATTTAATGAAGGCATTTTCTCAAATGAGGCTCCTTTCTCTGTGATATGGAGTTTGTGTAATGGTGATACAATATTAGCTAGTACAGATTTGTACTCCATTTTTAACTGTATTATTTTGTGTGGGGGGGTTTCTGTGTGGGTGCACATGCACATGCATAGAGTATTAGTTTGTAGTTCTTTATATATTTTATAGAGTAACTAGCTCATTATTGCATGTGTAGTCTATATAAGTCCTTTACATTCTGTAGCTTGCTACATTATCTGAGTGTTTGACATATAGAAGCTTTTCTGCCTCATAGAAAATTTCTGGTATCTGAGGAGAGATAAGGAGATAGAACAGAGAATTAAAGTGGAAGAATGAGGAGAGGGTATCAAGGGAGTAACAGATAAAATTTGAGGCCATTTGAGGGGCCATATGAAAACCAAGTAGAGTAGAAGCTTCTTAAATATATATATAAAGAGGTGATTTAAATGAAACTGTCAAGAAATGAGGAAGACATCACTGACTAGACTGACTAGACATCTCTCATTACATCTAAATGGGTTGTTGGCTAAAGAGGACCAAAGGGAATCCATGGACAAGCCATGATACTTTTACTGCTGTTGATTGCTCTCCACATAAAAACAGTAAGACACTGTTCCTGAAAACATCTATGCAACTCATTGTACATCGAGAAGTCAAACTGATGACTACCTAAAGTCTTTATCCATATGAACTAGTGTTCATGTAATTAAAGTATGCATCACACACTGCCAAAGGTAAACCCAAATGCAGTTGGAAAATGGGAAAAGGGCGAGAGTCCTGGAACACTGTTGGGCTGTGGGCAGCGAAGGGTACCCTCATTCTCTGACAAGAGAAGTTGAAGCACTAGGGAGCATAAGAGATGGTAGGAAGCTTCTTATTCTCCTGGGAGCTAAAGCACCTCGCATGTAGCTGCAGTTCCCACAGTCCTCTGTAGAGAGATTTGAGTCACATAGACAAAGCCCCAATTCCCTCCTTCACAGGTAAGGATGTAAACATAAACTCAAGTCACATAGAAGCAGGACCATATTCACAAATATGTAGATGAGGTATTCCCAAGCTCGCAAGCCAAACTAATAGGAATTATCTGAGGTCAGACCCTAATCCATTCCAAAACTGTATATAAGAAGTCTATCCAGAAGGATTAAAAGTGTGTAGAGAGAGCTTCAGAAAGCTCTGTCTGAGAGCTTCTGTCATAAAAGCTGTAACACCACCATTTGAGAAGACATCTGCTTTCCCAAAATGACCACCAGAAGCACCCCTTCACTCCTGGATGACTAGCCTGTCTCCTGCTGGCTCAGCCCAGCCCGAAGTTCTTTAGCAGTGGCAGAAATAGAGATGGAGCAGATGGGTTTTTTCCTTAGGAGAGATGGACAGGGTATGGATTTGGGGAGGGAATGGAACCAATGGAGGACCTCTTGAGCAACTGGGAAATAAAAAATTATAAGCAGAATATACTTTATGAAAACAAATCTATCTTTAGTAGAAGAAAAATAGAACAAAAAAAAGTGTACAAAGTTTTAAAAATATCCCAGGTTTTACCTGATGGCTCATTTGTTAGAAACATCATCATAAAATGTGAAGGAAAGAATAAACTCCTGAAATTGTCCAATGACATTCATTGTTCTCTCTAAAACACACACACACACACACACACACACACACACACACACAAATAAGCATATACATGCTTTTTTTAAACACAAACATTTAAAAGTACAAATAAATAATCAATAAACACAGAGACCTCAGAAACACTGTAGGAAAGGAAAAACAAATGTGCTATGTATTGCATTAGGAATTGAGGTACATAATTTATTAAGATTTTGTTTAATTGAACAATGTTATTTTTTAAAAAAGATAAATGTCCATATTTTCAGCATTTTTGCATAAAAGTATATGAACACATTTTTGCCAGTACTTGATTTTTTTAAAGATTTGATGGTATGCATTAAAATCTTACTAGTTAAAATGAACATAAAGTATATGTAAAACAAGATGCAACCTAGAAATAGTCAAAGTTTTCTTAGTGTGTAAAGATTAAGCTTAATGGCTTTTCGTTTTCTTTATTTTCTGTTTTATTTATTTATTTTTTTTGGACTTTGTTTTTCTTGAACTTCATATAGTCTGTGAGTTGTTTCTGGGGTGTTCAGAGCTTTCTGGGGTTAGTATTCCATTATCAGTGACTGCATATTATGTCTGTTCTTTTGTGACTGTGTTACCTCATTCAAGATGATATTCACTAGATGCATCCATATTCTTAAGAATTTTATAAAGTCATTGTTTCTGATAGCTGAGTAGTACTCCATTGTGTAAATGTACAACAATTTTGTATTTATTCATCTACTGAAGGACATCTGGTTCTTTCCAGCTTCTGGCTATTATAAATAGGACTGCTATGAACATTGTGGTGAGTGTGTCTTTGTTGTATGTTGGAGCTTCTCTGCGCTATATGCACAGAAGAGGAATAACTGAGTCTTCAGGTAGTACAATGTCCAATTTTCTGAAGAATCACCACACTAATTTCCAGAGTGGTTGTACCAGTTTACAACCCCACCAACAGTGGAGAAGTTTGCCTCTTTCTCCGCATCCTTCTCAGCATCTGCTGTCATCTGAATTTTTGATCTTAGCCATTCTGGTTGGTGTGAGGTGGAATCTCAGAGTTGTTTTGCTTTGCATTTCCCTGATGGCTAATGATGTCGAGCACTTCCTTGGATGCCTCTCAGCCATTTGATATTCCTCAATTGAGAACTTTTTGTTTAGCTCTGTACCCCATTTTTAATAGGTAACTTAATGTCTAACGTCTTGAGTTCTTTGTATACCTTAGATATTAGGCCTCTATCAAATGTGGGGTTGGTAAAGATCTTTTCCTAATTTGTTGGCTTCCGTTTTGTTTTCTTGACAGTGTCCTTAGCCTTACAGAATCTTTGCAATCTCATTAAGTTCCATTTGTCGATATTTGACCTTAGAGCACAAGCCATTGGTATTCTGTTCAGGAAATTTTCTCCTGTGCCTATGTGTTCTAAGGTTTTCCCTAATTTCTCTTTGAATAGTTTCAGTGTACCTGGTTTAATGTAGAGATCTTTGATCGACTTGCACTTGAGCTTTCTACAAGGTGATAAGAAGGGGTATATTTTCATTCTTCAGCATGCTGAGTGTCCATTGGACCAACACCATTTGTTAAAGAGGCTGTTCTTTTCCCATTGAATGTTTACAGTTCCTTTGTCAAATTCAAGTGACTATATATATGGGGGCTCCTTTCTGGATATTCTATTCTAATGCATTGATCAACATGCCTATGTCTGTACCAGTACCATGCAATTTTTAGCACAATTGCCTTGTAATATAGCTTGAGGTCAGAGATGGTGATTCCCGCAGATGTTTTTTTGTTGCTGAGGATGGATTTTGCTATTCTAGGTCTTTTGTTATTCCAGATGAAATTGCACATTGCTCTTTTCAACTCTATGAAAAATTGGGTTGGAATTTTGATGGGGATTGCATTGACTCTGTAGGTTGCTTTTGGTAGGATGGCCATTTTTAAAATGTTGATCCTTCTAATCCATAAGCATGGAGGATCTTTCCATTTTCTGAGAACTTCCTCAATTTCCTTCTTCAGTGATTTGAAGTTCTTGTCATAGATGTCCTTCACTTGCTTAGTTAAAGTGACAACAACATATTTCATATTGTTTGTGACTATTGTGACGGGTATCTTTTCCCATATTTCTTTCTCCAAATGTTTTTCCTTTGAGTAGAGGAAGGCTACTGATTTGTTTGAGTTAACTTTATATCCATGTACTTTGCTGAACTTGTTTATCAGCTGTAGAAATTCTCTTGTGGAATTTGTGGAGTCACTTAAGTACACTATCATGTCATCTGCAAATAGTGATGTTTTTACTTCTTCCATTCCAATTTGTATCCCTTTGATTTCCTTTTGCTGTCCAATTGCTCTGTCTAGGACTTCCAGTACTGTGTTAAATAGGTAGGGGGAAAGTGGGCAGCCTTGTCTAGTCCCTGATTTTAGTGAGTTTGCTTCAAGTTTCTCACTGTTAATTTTGATGGTGGTTGTTGGTTTGCTGTATCTAAAGTTGAGAAAATTGATTTTAATTAAAATTAAGTTGTAACCCTTTTTCTAAACTATCATACATGTTTTAAATTTCATTTCACTACCCGATAACCAAAAGTGGACATGCCTTCAAGGAAAGATGTACATCTTCACAGAGAATGTTGGAAACAGACATGCTATTATTTGAACTTTACATTTGCTTTAGCTTTAGAAAGTAAAGTTCACAGGCTATGAATTCCTCACAGCCTTTTTAGTAGCTACAATACATGTTTAAATTAAGTGGCTCACACAACAGTAGAAAGGGAGGTGGACCGGACACCGTGCTAGGCTTCAGAGAGTGACATAAGCCACTTCTTGTATAGAAGAGCCTTCATCAGCCTGAGGAACTGCTCATTGTTCTACAACTGGCAGTAATATGGAGGCACCAATATTCTCATCATGTCTATGACGTGACGTTTATTGAGAGATACCAGGTTCAAAGTGTGAAATTTGTAATACAAATGAACCTTGAGATTTTTTAAATGAAATGAAAGTTGGATGCCATTGCTGTGGCCTCACCATGAGGGTGAGCAAGGTAACCAACATTTCATAGACACAGTCACAATCTATGTGCTTCTTCAATTTATATGGTACATTCCACAAAATCCCTGAGAGATATACAGGGCTAACATTATTACTAATACTATATCTCTTTAACAGTACAAAAAGTTATGCCAAAGGTAAGCCCTGCTATAATGTGGGTGTACAAATGTGTCATACACAGAGAATAACTTATGTAGAAAATGTGAGAATTATTTAAATAGTTGAGATAATAAAACAGCTACTTAGGTCAACTGACCAAGGAAGGTCACACAGCTGCAATAAGTAATTCCTTTTAGCTCCTTGGCCCGCTTGTTGTGAAACTTGACTGGTTCTATATTATATTACCCTGTTATTGGGACAACACCAACTTTCCTACTGATGAGAACCATAAAAAAGCCCCTTTTAATGCAGTAACCCAGAGACCTACAGCTTAACTCTATTTAAGCTTCAACACTCTTGAGTTCCCTTTCTAGGCTTGTATGTGCCTCACTTCAAGTGAAGAAGGTATAGTAGCTCTGAAAAGACCACTATGGCTTAATTCTGCTTTTAATAGTGCTTTGCATATTGAGTTAGCCTAGAGCTAGATGCCCTAGGCCTCTCAATGGACACTATCCAAAGCAAGGGAAGTCGAGTAGAAGACATTTAGTGAGCCCCTTAATAACTGATGAGGAAATTCCTTACAGGGTGGTGTAAAAAAAGCATCATAAACTTGGTAGATTACAATCATTTATTTTGTATACTTCTTCAGGCTTGGAAATCTAGCCTTGAGTTACCATCAGATTTTTTTGTCTTCTAGTGGAACTTTCATCATAGACATGCCTTTCTTATGTGTCCCATGGTAAAGCAAACATGAATATTGTATGGATGCCTTAGTAAAGGCTCGGCTTTCATTAAAGAAGGAAGTCCTCTTATAATCTAAACATCTTTAAAACCCTCTAGATTATAGTTTAGTGTGGTAATGTACTATGTAAAGTTATCCTTAAATAATACGAACAGTTATTCCATAATGAAATTCTAAAGAACAATCATAGAAATCATAAAAAAAAATTTGTACCACTGACAATTTTGTTTGGATAAAGCAGAAACAGCCTTGCATACAAGCAACAAGACTTGAATTAAATACTAAAATGATTTAAGCCAAGCAGAAATTCATTGAAAAAGCTATTACAAACATTTTCCCTGTGGTTTAGGGAGACACTGCTCAAGGCCAGAGGCTCACCTTGCCTATTATTTTCCTTAACAAAGTGATATTAAATATTTTCTTGTGTTTGATATATCTCAAATGTTACTAGAAGAAAGTCATTGAATATTAATATGCATGTATCAATTCCATCAACAATCCTATAAAATACATTTTTTCTCTACATTTTAAAATCAAAGAGCAGATGCCCAAAGCTATGATATTATATTTTCAAGATCAATCAGATCCTACGTGATTAAGATATAAGTAACTCAATGGCAGGAAATTTTGCTGTAGAATTATTAGCTATCATGTTACACTTGTTCTCAAGAACTACACAGAATATATCAGCTCTGCTGGTCCAAAAGCTAGAGAAAAATGATGCTTTGACTTATTAGAGTAAAATATTCAACCTTCCTTAGCCAAAACCATAGCATCCTATTTATTATTTGGAAATGTTTTAATCCCTCTATGTCCACATCTTTGAATCTATCTAAAATGCCAAGTCATTGTTCTGTACTGAAAGGATCTCAAGTTATTCAATATATCAAGCTATACAAGCAGTCCAATGTTAACATGTATTTATGGAAATGAGGACATTTCTTTAGAATTTTATGTAAGCACTTCAATATGAAGCACGTTGCCCCAGGATTAAAAAAATTTATTTTAAGGTCTGGTTAAGAGTTTTAGCGGTCCATATCACTAAATTTTTGCATTATTTACTAAAGTGCTGAACTTTGCTTCCCACTTAATTATTTTCAGTTTCTCTGGGAAATCGAAAAGTTCTCTATATCAAGCTCCCATAGTCAACCTCACATCTTTTAGCAACTTGATGTCTTACTCTGTGAAGCATTTGAATCCTAAATAATTTGGGTTCTATGGAAATTGAACATCTCAATACAGCAATCAAGGAGGAAGTTTCTTAAAGTCAGTGAAACTAAATGAATCTAAATCTTTAATTGGCTCAGCTGACTAATGTGTTAAGATCGGAATTTTTTATGAAGATTAGTATTTTATGATTTTTATACTTCAGTCACATACCCATGACTTTGCCAACATATTCTCACTGGTCATATAAGTATCACATTTTTTATCATTTGTTTTTAATAGTTCCCAGCTCACCTTATGTGTAGAGAACAGAACTGAACAGAGAATTCTGAACGGAAGAATCTCGAATGGCCTAGAAGCACTTTAATGTTCTACATCCTTAGTCATCAGGTAAATGCAAACACAAACAACCCTGAGATTTTACATAACACCAATCACAATGACTAACTTTAAAAACTCAAGCAATAGCATATGCTGGTGAAGACGTAGAAAAGGGGGAATACTCTACATTGTTGGCAGGATTGTAAACTTGTATAACAACCTTGAAAATCAGACCTCAGAAAATGGGAAATAGTTCTACCTAAAAACCCATATATACCATTCCTAAACATATACCCAAAAGATGCTCCACCATATTATAAGGACACATTATCCACTATGTTCATAGCATCCTTATTTGCAATAGCCAGAAACTGGAAGCAATCCAGATGTACCTCAATCAAGAATGGCTTCAGAGAATGTTTTTCATTTACACAATGGAATACTATTCAGCTATTTAAAATAAGAACATTATGGATTTTGCAGTCAAATGAATGCAACTAGAAATTATCTTGAGTAAGGTAAGCAAGACCCAAAGGGACATGTAAAATGTGTACTCACTGATTTGTGGATATTCGTCAAAAAGTACAAAATACCCATAATAAACCCAATGGATCCTTGGAAATTGAATAGAAAGGAAATAAAATAATTTCTATATCCTTAGAGAAAAATGTAGTATCCCAAATTATATAAACTTTAAAAGCAGTTAAAATATAAATATTGCCTAGAGCCTTCTCAAATTTTCTTCCCTACCCACACACATAGACAGACAGACAGAGAGATAATAATAGGTAGGACAGAGATATAGCTGAATGATGAAAGGTATGCTTAGAATTCTCAGGATCTTTACTTCCAAAACAAAAATATGAAAAGAACAGATAAGTTTTGATGAAGAATGCTATTATGTTAGTTCAAGTAAGTGATATATCAATCCAGTTCTAGAATTTGTAAAGTCTGTTGGAAATCCAAGTGCCCAGTTATCCTTTCAAAAATACTTTAATGCCATTTTGCTCACTTGTTTGTTTATTTGTTTCAAAAACAGGATATAATAGCTAAATATATGAGTAACCTGACTTGAATATGTGCTAAAGCATTTGTGAATGGGTCTATGAGAACATTACTGACAGGTTTTGATTAAGTGGCCTGGATAAACAAGATGCAACCACCTTCACTAAAACAAGGAAAGATATTTAAACTCTACAAATTATCTGAAATAGAATGGACAAATGGACAGTCCAATTCTATTTCTCTCATTTAGGTTGTATCTTCACAGTTTTCTGTGTAGAGATTGTCCACAGCACCAGACTCCTGAGCCTCTACACACCAGTATGAGAACTCCATTCTCAGACGTTTGGCTTCAGTGGGGAGGTATACCCTCTGTTCCCCCATACTTCAGCTTCTACTGAATATTATTAATCTCATCATTAGCTTGCCAAGTTTTCAGGTGTTCATAGCACATTTTGGGTTTTTGGACTATCAGTTTCTTTAATATACATCTTCAAATATCTGCAGATATTCTACTAATTCTGGGACTTCATGTATTCTTAAATAATATTATCTCTCAGTAAAATTTTTATAGTTGATATTCTCTTTTAAAATTCTTTTTTTTTTACACTCCAGATTTTATTCCCCTCTGGTCCACTTTACAACTGTTCAACATCCCATACTTACTCTCTTCAACCCCATCTTCACAAGGATGCCCTCACTTTTCTCACCCATAGTAAGTATTATTAAGCTTGAGTTTCTCCTTGAACTTCTTGTTTGGAAGAAAACAAGTGGATATGTTCTGTTTGCCATAAAGGTTATTTTGTATATTTACAACTGAAGTATTAAGCACTGATACTGTGAGAATTCATCTTATATAGCCCACCTCCTTCCTTACTTTCCATTAGTTCCCACTGCATTTTGGAATTGGTAAATCTTTACCAATTCCCTTACTCTGATTCTATCAACAAATCTCAAGTTACTTAGCTGTAATTCCTTACACATATTTTATTAACCATTCTGTATCCTGGGAACCATTTGCTTTTCTACATTTCTCCTATACTAGAAAAATTGCTGCTTTAGTTGATCAATGGCTTTATACATGTGCACATCAATATTGTTTTTTTTTTCATCACAATCCCTTTTCTCTACCTATAAAACTCCCTGTTACTGACAATGTAAAATATTTGGCCTATTCCAGATTCTATTTATTTCACGTTGTGTGTGAATTTCTTTTCTGGTTTCACTTCCCTATCCTAATTCATCCATACTAACAGTTCTCACTAATACTATGCAGCATTTTCACCCAAGATGTTTATAATTTAAATTCTGTTTGTCGTTGTACAGTTACACACACAAACACACACACAATGCATTTGAGTTATTTTTACTCCCTAATAGCTTCAATCAACCCTCTCCCACTGAGACTCCCCTCCCTAAGTCCTCTTCCAATTGAATCTTAATCTCCTAATTGAGGTCTTTGAAGGAGTGTTTAGTTAGTGGTAAGATGTGAATATTACTGTGATTGGTCAATGTAGAGACCTACCACTATCTACCTTAACATCACTCTTTTTATTTGTCACATTCCTACAAGTGCTTAGACCACCCTTCCTACATTTCTGTGTGTTTTCCATTACTTTTGAGTGCATGCTATGTGCTGTGGACATTGAATATAAAGATGGCTAGGAAATGAGTGTTATAACTGAAGATCTTAAGAGAGTGGAAATACAACATTCTAAATCATCAGCTAAAGGATTAGCTGTTTGTTCACTGACAAGTATCATAAGAAAAAATTTTGCATACAGAGTCAACCTCCCTTGTGAGCTTTAGCTTGTGATGAGAAAGAACGACTCAAAATAAACAGGATTAGAATGAATATAAATCACTGAAGAATTGTGATGCCTTCAATTTTGATACCATAAAAAGAGGGGTAATCAATTATTTTATCTTGATGAATGATGTGTCTGCATGCCTATGAAGATTTTGCATGTAGATATAAATTGCGTTTCAATAAAAACTCATGCCTATGAAGATTTTGCATGTAGATATGAATTGCCTTTTTTATAAATACTCAACAACAACTTTTTGGGAATTTGTCTTTAGATTCACCATAACAAAAACTACTGTATATTTTTTGAGTGAAATCTTGCAAGAAATTCCCTACCTTTGTGAAATTCTGGGTAGAAGAAGAAACATATAACCAGGAAAAACAAGAAGTTTTCCAGATGTTATAGTGTTGGTATTGGGGCAAGTATGTTCATGAGAATAAACCATGAAGACAAATGTGCTTTTTATAACAACTTGATTTAAAATTAACCCAAAGAAATGGATCCATTTATGCAAAAAGTCTTATGTTGTGGAATTTTTCTACTTCAGAGAGTCTTATGCTCACCACGAATCAAGCATATAAAGTCTTGTTTGGGCCACTATTTTGATTGTTTTGATGCAGTTTTATGAAACATTTAATATTTTTTTAAGTCTCCAAATCATGTTTACATTAATTTTATGACTACATAATATTAATTTGTTGTTATGGAATAAGGTGGATTCTGATTAAGGATTCAAATAAGCATTAAGAATTATTTAAGAATTTTATTCTCTTAGGAAACAAATGCTATAATATTTAAAAGGTTATTATTTATTACCAAAGAAAATGGAGTTATGAAGAATCCAAGTGCTTTCAAAGCAATACTGGGAAATAAGTGGATAGAGGTGCTGTATTTGCAGAAATATACTTAGAATATTTTTGAAATTTTTAGGAAGTTCTTTTCAATCAATAAAATCTAGTACAAATTTGTAGAAGAGAACTCTACATTATTCACAACTATAATTTTAAATATTTTACTACATTTTAGCATACATTTTTATTGATAGATGTTACTAGATTCAAATAATTAATGAAATAATTAATTAATTTGATATATTTAGGTAAGTCTGTTATATCATATGTCTATGGTGGTACAAATGAGAAGTACTTTCTTTGGGCTCATTTGTGTAAATACTTGGTCTTAGCTACTGCAGATTTTGTTAATAATAATGGCTTTTATTGTCACTGAATGTGTCTGCATGTGTGTGTGTGTGTGTGTGTGTGTGTGTGTGTGTGTGTTCTCTGTAGTCTTACATTCACCCAACGAGAAATCATTTAAGTTATAGCCATGCATCATACAAATAATAAAAATTTGGAAAGAAATCTTGACCTCTGACCTTTTTTTTCTTTCCTTACTGACTACACTTAGGTAAAATCACAGATGTGAGAATCCCTATAGCCAAACCAGTGTCTCTAAAAAGAAGAACCCACAAATGGAACTCAGCACCTTAGACTCATGTCTAAGGAGTGCTTGGGGGAGTGACATGTTGGGATTTGGGTGGCTATTGTTTTCCACATGTCCCATATCCTTCTGCTGAGAGTAAAGCCTAGGCAGCAGACTGATGCTCTGAAAAGTTCTAAAATTGTACCCCCTAGCCCAAAGACCTAGGAGACAGGGCAATTGGAGTTGTGGATGATAGTATTGGTTTTAAAGACACTACAATCATGAAGGGCATGCCATAGTAGTGTGCATGAGTCAGTGAGAGTCAAGGAATTGCTGTTGGCCTGACAGGGTTTAGAACAGCTGCCTGCTCCTAAAACTCCAACATACTGTCTGGCAAGATGGAAAAGCTCCAGAAACATGATAGACAATAGAATCAACACTGGCAGAAGGCAAGGGAAACTCCATTGCAGCTGAACAGACCTGTGTAGATTGCCCATAAACAAGCTCAGAAGCCACATATCACTGTGCAGCAGATTCTCACTAAATCTGCATTCTCACAGCAACTCATGCCTATGTGTCCAGCATATAAACTAAAATTACTAGACACTACAAACACCCCAAGGGAATATAAACTATGAATGTTATCACTTCTGATGAGAAAAAACAAAAACCAATCAACAAATAATGGTCCTGAAATGAGAAAACAATGAGAATGGTCCCTGAGAATTCAAAGCTCAACCTTAAGGGAAAAGGTACACATTAAATGTCAAGCAGAATGGAGTGTTCCTCACAAATCAAACTCAAGGGAAAGAACAACAAGACCACTGAAGATAAAGGAAAACTTTCAAAATAAATGTGTTATTTCAGTGTGTGCTATGTGGGTTCCTTGGCAGAAGGCTGAAGATGAAGATAGTCAATGCATTTGAAATAATTAATGACATAATGAAAAAGCCCAACATCCTTTCAAAACATTACAGGCCTAAGGACCTGCAGAGCAATAATCAAGTGCCCATCAGCAGCTTCATTATGCTACAAGAGAAAAAAATAGATTAAAGCAGAAAAATGTTTGTGACAAATATTTTAAGGTTCCCAAATTTTTTAAACAGAGTTAACATATCTGAGTTTTGAGGAGTTCATCAAGCCAATTATTGGGTAAGCAAGCAAACATTATAGGTAAAGCCTACATACATTATAATTACACTCTTTAAAATTCAATGATTAATAGACTGTCTTAGTTTATTGCATGTAAGGTAGGAAGAAGCATGGTATTAACTAGCATTTGAAAGATGTGGGAAAGTATATTACAATCTTAAAATAACCACAGCAACAGTACCAAAAAATAAAATAAAAAATAAAAAATCTCAGAAATTTAGCAGCCAATAATTGTGTGTTTCACAAAATACTTTCTAGTAAAGGTGAAATAAAGAGAGAGAGCTTAAGGTGAAGAGAAACAAGAAAATTATTCTCAGAAAATGTGCTCCTGAAAGACATGTTTCCAGGGAATTTCGGGCTGGGAAAGTCACAGCAGAGTCAAACTTCAACTGTGAGAAATGACATGGAGAGACAAGGGTGGCGAACAGCTGAGCCCGTCTTAGCGGCTTTTTTCCTGTTCTCTACACTATGTATGATAAACCAAATGAAAAGGCAAGCCACACTCATGGCTTTCTGTGTATGGAAATGAGCACATGCAGATGTAATAGGTGAACATGAGAGTAAACGGGGTTGAAGGAGACATAACCATGGTATATTGTCAAACTCAGAACATATAGCAGCACCAAAGTGCTTTCATTTAACTTCATGTTTTTATTTAACTTCACGTCACTCCCCCATTTCATTCATTTAGCCATTACAAGCTGACGGTGCCTTCCTCCACAGCATGATCTGGTTGAGGACTATGTGACATATTTATTTATATCTACTTAGCTTGTAATCTTTTCTATATGTTTCCTAGCAGTGGCAGCTTGGAGGATACTCATCAGTTATTTTACAGGAGGCACTGAGTTACTTTGGTCTGACTTTCCTCATAATTAGATTCAAGCTATGATCTCCCAGCTGCTGGAATGCTACATCAATGATAAGGGTGACCTTTAAAGGATATCCCATTTGGAGATCACAATGCCTGTCTGCCCTTTACTGGAAATGCTAATTTTGATCACAAGGTCGAAAAGCTCCCAGTTTCTCCACTGAATAGCTACTTTTATTTTGCACATAATAAACAATGCATGGGATGACTCTTCAAAATTCTATAGACATTTCCATCGTTACTACTTAGACTTACTACTCATTAAAGCTTCTCTACATTTGAAGAAAATCATAATATAATAATTTTCAAATATATTACTCCGTGCATGCATACCAGTCAATAGCATATTGTTAGAGATATTTATCTTTCCAGCTAACTGCATTCCATTTCATCTGAAAACATAACACTTTAATTATCAATTAGACACGTTTTAATTTATAAACCTTAAGAAAGCTGTTTTCTTCTTCTTCTTTTTCTTCTTCTTCTCCTTCTTCTTCTTCTTCTTCTTCTTCTTCTTCTTCTTCTTCTTCTTCTTCTTCTTCTTCTTCTTCTTCTTCTTCTTCTTCTTCTTCTTCTTCTTCTTCTTCTTCTTCTTCTTCTTCTTCTTCTTCTTCTTCTTCTCCTTCTCCTCCTCCTCCTCCTCCTCCTCCTCCTCCTTCTCCTCCTCCTCCTTCTCCTCCTCTTCCCCCTCCTCCTTCTTTTTTAATCATATGAGGCACTTTTCTAGTTTATTCTCACAGCAAAGACTGATGATTCAATGGGTGAAGGTAATTTCCCTTTTAGACAGTGCCATGCTTTCCTCCTTGGCACTGTATTATGAATTTTGTTTTAAGCAGTGGATAGAATGGTTATTCACGACAGCTTTGTCACCTAACCTTGTCAGAAGGTTTTCTCAAAACTTTGTTTCTTATGAGTTCAATACTTACTTACTTTCAGTATTTTACAATATTTATGAATACAGATGTAAAGAGGTATGTATATTCATGCAATCTACACATTTTTGTCATGATATTTTCTCCATTGTTATTGAAATGTATTTTATATTAGGATCATTAACTCTAGTTTTGATATATGTTGCAAATAATTTCTTCCAATTTGTCATTTGCTATTTGATTTCTTTATGATGTGGTTTTCTTCATGCAAATTTTAATATAAGTGATTTATTATAAATATTTATGTGAATACATATATAAATATTTATATCTAATTCATACATAAAATATTTATAAATATAAGTAATTATAAAGTCCAAAGTAATTTTCTTTTTATTTGTTATATCTTTTGTTTTGATGTAAAATTAGAAACCCATGCTTCCTGCACTGTTATTAAAGAGAACTTGATTTCTCTCAGTGCTGAATTTTGCAAAGTCTAACTGGAACTCTGGCACTTGTGGAGTTCATTCAGAATTTGTTTTAAGAAGATTGTTTCAACTATGTTTTCAATAATGTTTATCCAATTATTATAATTTCATTTACTTGATGGTCCAGTAGATTGAAATCTCTTTTTATAATGTGTTATGTCTGCATATAGCACTTGGATTTGCTTATTCAAATACAAGCACTCTGGATTTTTATTTTGGAGATTTTTGGTTGCTTTAAATATCATAAAAATTAGTCTCAGACTTCTTTATATTAGTGATATCCTAATTATTTTTAGTATAATTTTATTAGTTGACAACTAAATTTCAGGTACACAACCTACTTACTTGATGTGATGAATGAGAAATATCTGCCAAGAACTTGTGCATCTGGGCATCTGGTACCCAACTGGTGGCAGTACATAGGTCATTATGGAATGTTTAGGAGGTAAAGTCTTGACTGAAGAAGTGTTTTGAGATTTTTATTACTTTCTACCCTCTGAACTCCACTCCTGCCTCCTGTGTATTCATGAAATGTCATAGGTCTGTTTCTGTAATGCTGGTCTCCTGCTACTACTGTTCTCCTGAATCCCCAACCATAATGGAATGCATGCCCTCTGGAACTTTAAACCAAGTAAATCCTCCCTCTGGTAAGGATATGTTATCAGAGAGAAAGCAAAGTTACTGCTTCCCATGACATATGTGTGCAGTATGAGCCAGTCAGTGTACTACAGTAATCCACTCAAAATATCAAATTGTCCTAATACCATGGAAGATGTGGAGGTGAGTTTTGTTAATATAAAAATGTAGTCTCATAGCAAATGTTAAGAATTAGATGTAGTATTGCTTACTTGCAGCATTATGTATTAGACCTGCAGAAATTACTTATTTGCATAATTGAAATTCTATGTGATTTGATCAGTATCCCTTTTCTCTCTTTTTCTTCTTACTCTTGGCAATTATAATTCTGTTCTCTGTCGGCATTTGTTTAACTAATTTATATTATGATTTTTAATGAGATAGAATACTTCTAAGTTATTTTGATAATGTTCACACTGACTTAAAGCTAAAACAACACACAGACAACACAAAAAGAGTAAATTTTTAATTCCTTATTTCTAATTAGTGCACACACACATTAAGTTAAATGCCACTGAACATTTTGACAGCATATTTAGAAGTATCATACACTCCATGGCATTCTATGACCAAAGTTTAAAAACTAAAATCCTTAGTTGTGGTTAGCCATATGTCAAATAGCAAATCACAGGAAGATTCAAAACGTATATACAGACAACTATCAGAAACTTTTAATTCACCAGAATATATGCAGTGTTTTAAAAGAAGTGTTAAAAATCAGCAGTGATTTTGGTGTGCTAGTATAGGCCTACATTTCCAGCATTCCTACCGCTCAGGAGGCTGCAGCAGGGCTAACCTGGGCTACCAGAATAAGTTTCAGGTTTGAAATCTGTGATGAAATTAACAGCCTTAAACAATATGACATTCCTCTTCATACTTGAAACAATTAAAACAGGATGTCTAAACAAAGCCTGCAGGTAGAAAATGATGGAAAGGAGATGGGAATGAAATCACACTAGGAAAACCAGCTGAAAAGTGAATCAACAGAGCTGAGTCAGCTTAGCTCTGCATCCCTCCAGCACTAAAAAGACCAGTAAGGACTATTATGGACAATTATCGTCAACATACCATTTAGGGTGGAAAATGGACATAATCCTAGTTAAAACAACAACAAAAACAACAACCAAAAAAAAAAAAAAAAAAAAACCCTACCAAATCCTAATCAAGGAGACAGAAAATCTGGAACTAACTCAACTGCCCTGGTAATTTGTTTTTTCAATTGTGTGTGTGTGTGTGTGCGTGTGTGTGTGTGTGTGTGTGTGTGTGTGTGTGTGTGTGTGTAGAGGGAGAGATAGAGATATAGCTGGAGATATAAATAGATATAGATTTATGAACATTTCATTTTTGCTTCAAGTTATAATTTAATATGGCACTATCTATCTTATTAACTAAACTAGCTTTGTGGCACTTGAGGTGACTCTGTGTCTCCGTGATATACTTATCTTTAAGGGGAAAGGGTATATTTTCTTGTCCAAAAAAAATGGCTTTGGATTCAACTTGTATGTTTCTTCTTTCAGTCTTAGAACCAATTGTTTTAAGGAGGCCAGAATACATTTAGATCCTAAAATAAATCCCAGACATTTAGAGCTTGTCTGATGTGATTTCTTTTAATATTCACACTTAACTAAGCAAGCAAACACAGTGCAAGAGTTTAGATTTTAAAGAAAAAATTTCTACAATAGCTCAAGTTGAAGAATATTCTAAAAGTGCAGTGTACTTAGTTTTATTATTTTTACTTACAGAAGGTACCTGGTTGAATTGGTATTTTCATAATGTTATTCAGCTGAGGAAAATGGAAAATGTAACCATACAGTGAAATAAATAAAAATTTGAAGCTTATTCCATTAAATGGATGACCTCATTAAGTAGATCTAGTCGTACTCCTGAAGTTGAATTAAAATAAAATACATGAATGTAGTTTTGGGTGTATTTCTGTTTATTTAGTTTTTATTAATTATTCCATTTGTTTACATCTCAAATAATATCTTTTCTGGGTTTTCTTTCTTTTAGTTTTGTTTTTATTTTTTTGGTTTATTAGCTTGCTTATTCTCTTTTTATCCCCCCCCCCAATTTTTTATTGGAAATTCTCTGTATTTACATTTCAGATGTTATCCCTTCCCACAATTTCACCCTCTTCCCCTTCCCATTGCCTCCATAAAGGTGCTCCCTCTTCAACCACCCTCTCCCACCTCAGCTTTTTGGTATTCCTCTACACTGGGAAAATGAGCCTTCGCTGGACCAAAGCTCTCCTTTTATTGATGTCCTCTGCTGCAAATGTATCTTGGTTCATGGGAATTTCTGTGTGAAGTCATTGGTTGGTGTTTTAGTCTATGGAAGCCATGGTAGGTTTGGATAGTTCATAATTTTGTTCTTCTCATTGTGGTTGCAGACCCTTTTAGTTCCTTCAGTCCTTTCTCCAACTCCTTCATTGGGGTCCCTGTGTTCAGTCTGACAAAATAAGCATGCTTGTTTATTTTCTAAAGAGAGAAGCTAATGTGCAAAGTTAGGTATTAGGAAGTTCAGGAGGATTAGATTAGAATCGGGAGAGAAGAAACCATAAAATATATTAAAGAATATATTTATGTATATATTCTTATATGTATATAAGAAATCATATATGTATATATATTTAATTCATACACACATATATGAAGATATATGTACATATATATTATATAAAAACCATAGCATATATAACAGTTAAAATACATTAAGTTAACATATAAAATAATAATCATATATTTTTCTAAATTTATAAGATATTACTTGACAGTGGACGTGACAATAAAATGTTTCAAAGCATTTATTGATCTGCAAAATGGTTAAATATTTTAGACTCATGTCAGAGCTCTCTTGACACTTTAGTATGTTGTGTTTTCTTTCTCCAAAAATACCAAAGATAATATTTATCCTTATACTATAAAACATTTATCTCTTTGAGGTATGAAATGTTTATATGGTTTCACTTATATTCTTAAGTTTTTATGCATTTATTGTGTAGACATAAACAGAATATTTGTGAAAATTTAAATATTTCATTTTCTTCCTGTTTATGGGTCCCATCACTCAATTTAATTGAATAATAAAGAGAAGTCTGCAATATGCATAAAGTATACAATTGTTTCAAAAGAAAACATTGTCAAATAAAATCCTTTCAATGAAATAAATACTATCAAGACAATCTCCTTTTTTTCATGTTTATGTCAACTTAAACAAGTTTGAACATTTTTTTTTCAGAGAACATAGGATATATACTTGTTTTTTTTTTTTTTTTTTTTGGACACATCCCCATATGCATCAAAACATATCTTCCCTTGAGCACCTTTGGGAAGCTACATCAGCTGACTCAGGCTATGATAGACTACAAATCCTTACAAATACCTGTAACTTGAAGATGCTCAGCATCTAGGACCCTCCTTTCTCACCTCCCTCCAGTGTTAAGGATAGCAGGGGAGTATTAAGGAAAAAGTTTGGCTACCTCTAAAGTGTTCAGTTTTAGACTTCGTATTCTGTAGACCATTTGAATGTACAAAGTTTAAAAAAAAAAAAAAAAAAAAAAAAAAAAAAAAAAAAAAAAAAAAAAAAAAACAGCGCTTAGACCGTGGGAATGAGAAGGTAGTGCAAGCCGCCAGTCAGCAGCTCTGACACTTGTCATTTCCCTTTGCAATGATGACAGGAATGTATTCTTTGACTTTTGTCTTGTCTCAATCCCACTCTTTTCCTAATTATGACCTTCAGAAAGGTCTAAGTTCTGTTTTTTTTTTTTTTTGCTGTTCCGACGAAGTAAAGGGGAAATGGTATGGCAGGAGTAATTTTAATTCTGTGTGATGTTTGTTAAGGAAGCAAAGAGAAAGAACTTACTACAAGGTATTTTTTTTCTCTCTAATCAGATTTCGAAGGAGGTGGATACTCAACTGTGCTTAGATTTTAGAAGTAAATCCTAAAGGAAAGACCAAGGGATAAGAGATAAAGTTTTCAGTGTTTTTTTTTTAAGATGATCATATTTGCCAAGAATTTTGAGGCATCTGGATCCTGGGAACAAGTTTAGTTGTTGTTTTCCTGTTTGGTTGGTTGGTTGGTTTGATTGGTTGGATTGCTATCTTCAAATAAGGAGATCAGAGCCACACTTGTCAAGAAAATCACCTACCTCACCTATACTCCATTTTGCCAAGCATTTTTTTCCTCTGCAACCAGAGTAACTGCAGGGAGTTTTTTGCTACCAGAGACTGTATTTTAAGAACATTGCAATTTCCATTCCTACCATCTCCTGTTAAGGTACCAACCATGGAGTATATTTGATCTTCTGATTATGATATTAAAGAATATTTATTTTCAATATCTGAAGATCAGTGACTACAAACAGTACCTCAGAGGAAATTACAGCAAGCATTCCCCACTGAGATGTCAGATTTGTGTGATATTTACTACCTAACGCCCTTCATAATGACCAACCAGCTGTCACAGGCTGCCTTAGTCTCCTCTATTAATTCCAAATAGGCCAGGATAGAGGGTCGTGGCCTCAAGAAATCTCATTTTTCTGTGTCTCTAATTAGCCCTTTGCTTTCCAGGAAGAAAGATATTTTCTGACTCATATTCTGGTCTGTCTTATGTAAGAAAAGTAAGTACATTATACATATATGCAATGAATGAGTTTAACTTTGCTAAATGATGAACATTAACGTATTTGCTAGCATCCAGTAAATGATGATTCAAGGGTTTAGGTGTTATTTTTAGGTTATAAATTTGAAGTATGAGTTGAGAACTGAATGGATTTGTATATGTATTACTGAGATAAGCACAGCCAGATTCAAGCTCTCAGCACTCAGACCCATGAGATTTCCAAAGCCTTTCTCAGGTCCAGGTCAAAGAAATAGCAATGGCTACCCCTGGCCAAAGTCCAATGTTAAGGACAGTATCAGTCTTAAGCTAAAACAAATGTATGCAAAAATTATCAACCAGAGCTTCTTCCTCCAAGATGATGTCTCATAGCCTGAAAGTGACCTGCTACTGTGACTTCCTAGCAAGTCTACCCACCATGCCTCTCACTCCCACTCTACTGTAGATATACCATAATACTTTCTCCTTATTAAGTAGTAAGTAAACAATAATAAATATACCAGGTTTCTGTCTGTGGGTGGCATACCCATCAGAGCTCAGTTTCCCTCATTCCAGCTTTTCTGTTTGCATGTCTGCATTCTCTTCTCTCCACAGTCGGGTCAGGTCTAACACTGTGCAGGTTAAGCCATGTAAGTAATGCAAAGAAAAAAAAATGAAAGAAAGATGATAATACAACGTTTTAAATTGCTTATGTTACATAAAAACAAACTACATTTCAATACATTAGAAAAATATAAGTCAAAGAAGGGATGACAAGAGCTCAAAATGACACATTATATTACTAAAGAGAAAACATAAGTGTGGTGGATTGGATAAGGATGGCCTACATAGACTGATATATTTGGATGCTTTTTCATTTGAAAATAGTGCTATGGGCCTGGGATTTGGAAGTGTGGTCTTGTTGGAGTACGTGTGGCTTTGATAGAGAACATAGGTCACTGGGTGTGAGTTTTGTGCTTTCAAATGTTCAGTCCAGGAAGTGTTTCTGCCAGCTGCCTGCGAATGCAGACATAGAGCTCTCAGCCACTATCCTTGCAGGAATCCTGTATTCCTGCATTGATCCATGGTCCCTTCCATGGCAATGTTGAACTAAACCTTTGAAACTTTAACAAAGCCCCAATTAAATGCTTTTCTTTATAAGAGTTTCCAGATACATTTATTTCTTATTTGCCAATTAGTATCTCCTTCATCTCTTTTTGTTGTCTTATTGTTCTAGCTAGCACTTCAAACACTATTCTGAATAGAGATTCAGGGAGTGTGGGCATCCTAATCTTGTTTCCAATTTTTGATTTCTTTATGCATCTCGTCATTTAATTTGATATATGCTGTTTGTTCATTTGTAGTCATTTTTTTGTTTGTTTGTTTGTTTGCTTTTTATGTTTAGGTATGGGCCTGTAATTCCTCATCTCTCCAATACTTTTAACATGAAGGGGTGTTGCATTTTGTCAAATGCTATTCTTCATGTAAGGAGATGATTTGTGATTTTTTTTCTTTGAGTTCATATAGTGGATTACTTTAATAGATTTTTG
The DNA here is from genome assembly GCF_963924665.1 of Micromys minutus. Lineage (NCBI taxonomy): Eukaryota > Metazoa > Chordata > Mammalia > Rodentia > Muridae > Micromys > Micromys minutus. The sequence continues at coordinate 14,796,383 of NC_137956.1, forward strand.
TATATTGAACCAACCTTGCATCCCTGATATGAAGCCTACTTGATTGAGGTGAATGATAGATTTGATGTGTTATTGGATTCAATTTGTAAGAATTTTATTGAGTATTTTTATCAATATTCATAAGCAAGTTCTCTTTCTTTCAGATGGGTCCTTGTGTGGTCTAGGTATCAGAGTAATTGTGGCTTCATAGAATGAATAAGGTAGTGTATGTGTATAGCAGCCTTGCTTGTGATAGCCAGAAACTGGAAACAACCTAGATGCCCAAAACAGAAGAATGGATACAGAAAATGTGGTTCATTTACACAATGAAGGACTACACAGCTATTAAGAACAAAATGTCCTGAGTTTTGCAGGCAAATGGATGGAACTAAAAAATATCCTGAGTGAGGTAACTAAGATCCATAAAGGGCATGAATGGAATATACTCAATAATAAGTGGATATTAGCCAAAAAAGGTACAGAATACCCAAGGTACAGTCCACAGAATTCAAAAAAGGTCAGTAAGCTGAAGGGCCCAAGTGGAGATGCCTCAATCTCACTGGGGAAGGAAACAGGAGCAACCACAAAGGGGGAGGTATGGAGGGACCTGGGAGATAAAAAGGATGGGAGTGGAGAGAGTGGGTTAACATGATCGCTAGTATTTGGTGGGAGGAAATGTCTGAAGCCCTGAGGGCCAGCAGAAAGAATGGAAACAGTCAACCTCAGTAGGAAGGAGGTTGAGAGGACCCTCCAGAATGTACCAGAGACCTTGAAGGTGAGAGACACTCAAGATTCATAGGGAGGGACCTTAGATGAAATGCCCTATCATGGAAATAGGGAACTTGTGGAAATCTGACCTCCAGCAGACAGACAGGGCATCAAGTGAGGGATGAGGTTGCTATCCCACAGTCAAAACTCTGATCAAGAATTGTTCCCATATGAAGAAACCCTAGGGTTGGAAATGAAGAACAGGCTGAGGAAAAGAAGGTCCAGTGACATGCCCAATGGGGTATTGAACTTAAGGGAAGGCCCCAAGTCCTGACACCATTACTGAGGCTATGAGGTGCTCAAAAAAGGAACCTATCATGGCTGGTCTCTGAAAGACCCAAAAAGCAGCTGGAAAGAGTCAGATGCAGATGTGTGGGCCCAACCAATGGATAGGGGCTTCTGACCCCTGTGATTGAATTAGGGAAATGCTGGACAAAGCTGAGGAGGAGTATGACCCTGTAAGAGAATAAGCATTCTGAAATAATCTAGACCCTGGAGATCTCTCAGACACTGGACCACCAACCAGGCAGCATATACATCTGATATGAGACCCGCAATACATAAGACAGCTAGGTCTGGGTTCAGTCAGAGAAGATGCATTTAACCCTCAAGAAATTGGAGGCCCCAGGGACTTTTGAGGTTTGGTGGGATGGAGGTTGTGGGTGGGGACATCCTCGTAAAGACAGGGGGCAAGGAAGAGGTATGGAAGGTGAAACAGTTGGAAGGTAAACCAGAAAAGAAATAAAATCTGAAGTGTAAAAAAAATTTTAAAGATTAAATAATTAAAAAAAAAACTTTCCAGAGTCATGGGATATCTTCTTCACATAAACTGAACATTGACTATATGATGCACTATAAAAATTTTTTATACAACAAAGAAATTTTCAATTATTTTCCCAATAAGTAAATAGATACATAAATAAACATGTAAATAAATAAATTATGGTCACAGAACTCATGTTCAAAAATCAGACCTTAAGACAGAATCTCAGATGAAATGTTTTTAAGCCACAATTTTTTCTATTTTACCAGTGCACATCCGTGCTAAAGTAGAGAGAAAAGTAAAATGTCAAATGATAAAATCTGATGTAAAATAAGTTATAATACACCAAAGCTAATAAACTCTATAAAGTCATGTTATGAAGACAAATGCTGAAGTACAGTTGGTATGCAAAATTTCTATGGCTGAGAAGTATACATTAACAAACACTGAGATGCCCCTACTAAAATTCCAGGAAGAAAGCAGATTTGGCAAGCAACAGTGACTTAAATATAAATATAACATATCATCCTAGTTGATAAAATGAGGTAGTGAAATATTTAGAATTAAACCATCAAATAAATATGACTTAAAGGAACCAATGCATTCATTATTATAGGAATTACACTGAAAACAAGACACAGAAGATGCTTGTGCAAACTTTTGGCTCATCTGCAACTCCCTTTCTATAGCTACTGCTACTGTCCTTATGGGCACTGGTGAGGCACAAGAAGAACACATTTAGTTTGGTTACTTCTACTGACATTATTTTGGGTTTGATAATCAATTTGACATTGTTTAATAAGTGACTGTTTTGATAGATCCTTGTTCTTTAGTTTTTTACTTCTTCTGTTTCGGGAGGTGAGAGGGACAGGCCACGCCAACTAATCTGCTTATTTGTCCCAGTACTCTGTTCCACAGCTCATCTCGCATGGTTTCTCAGAGCATTCCACTTCTTCCCTCTGACACAGAGGTGCTGACAGCATGGGTTAGTGTATCTCAGAGCATGTTTACTAGACTGGCATAGACAATAAGGTGCATATACAGATAAGCAGAGAGGATGCTCTGAGATGTTGATGATGAATTAAAAGAGAAAGTTTGGGTCTACGGAAACCAATACTGAAATAACAAAGGCTTATACCAATACAGAAGAGAATGCTTGCAGCTAACCGCCCGACTGAATATGAGGACCCCAATGAGGGAGCTAAAGAAAGGAATAAAGGAGCTGAAATAATCTGCAACCATATGAGAAGAACAAAATTATCAACTAACCAAAGCCCCCACAGCTCCCAAGGACTAAAACACCAACCAATGAGTTTGCAAGGAGAGACTCATGGCTCCAAGTTGCATATACAGCAAAGGGTAGCATTCTCTGGCATCAGTGGGAGGAGAGGCTTCTGGTACAGCAAAGGTTTGTTTGCCCAGTGAAGGGGGAATGCCAAGGGACTGAGGTGAGAGAGAGTGGTTGGGAGAGGGAACACCTTCATGGATACAATGAGAGGGGTGTGGGACAGGTTTGGGGGAAGAGGATAACATCTGAAATGTAAATACTGAGAATATCCAATAAAGAAGGAAAAATAACAAAGGCTGGCATTTGTGTGTTCTACTATTATATTCATCTAGTAATCTGTTTTTATTATATCTTTTCAAAGTATTAGGCTATAACAATGCAAAAGCAACAAAAAGAAAAATTATCCTTCATAAGAGAAAGTTTCAGAAGCACTGATTTAGAACATTTCCTCATACACACAATTTTTTATTAGAATTTCTCTGCATTTACTTTTCAGATGTTATTCCTTTTCCACAATCTCATCTCCCCTCCCCTCCCATTGCCTTCATGAATGTGCTAACTCTCCCAACCACCCAATTCCACCTCAGCATCTTGGAGTTCTCCTACACTGGGAAAACAAGCCTTCGCTGAACCAAAGGCATTGCCTCCCACTGATGTCAGAAAATGCTATCCTCTGATGCATATGTAACTGGGTCCATGGGTCTTTCTATGTGAACTCATTGATTGGTATTTTAAGACATTCTGGCAGTGATTAGTGCTTCTTTTAATAATTAATTGTAAACAATTAACAGTTGTTGCAGAAACTGAAGGTATGATTACAAATAGTTGTGACATCATTGAAATTTGTTTTGGGTACCTTGTGTTATTTTTCCAATCTTGGTGATATTATGTCTTCACATCCCACCTATTGAAGACATCAAGCAATTAATATGAGTCATCATCCTGGGCCCAAAACCACAGTACTGAACAAACCTGGCTGGCCCTGTCCTATTAGAATGTGCAGTGCTATGGTTATCTTATCTTTCTGATACTACTGTCCTTATAATTTCATTATTTTAGAAAATAAGCAGAAGTCGATAATAGTATTGATGTATAGAGAGGACATTTTCCATATTCAAGAATAGCAGATGTAAAACGCTACTCCTAATGATAGGAGGTAAGGCTTAGGATTAGTGTGGTTAAGGGCTAGATGTGCATGATGAAGGAATTACAGTATAGAGGAAAATGCTAATTTATCTGGTTAAGCCCAATCTTTGTTCTTTCTATTAAATATGTGTCCCAGAAATAATACCAAATTCATGGATCATGACCTTGAGTCCGATATATTTCGATGACATAGCCTAAGTCAAGCCAGCATTTGGTGGTCACATTTTTTTAAAATGTTCATGCAGTTTCTTTGAATTCTCTTCCTCCAAACCTCAAGTACATTTGGGACTCAGTGACAGGAGGATTCCTGTGGCTCACTGAGTAGCCAACATAGAAAATTTATAGTGTTTTAGTTTCTGGGAGCTCTGACGAGTTTGGTTGGTTGATATGGTTGTTTTTTTCCTATGTGGTTGCATGCTAGTTTACTCACCAATGAGTACACATGGAGTGAGCTATGGCTCCATCTGCATAAGTAGCAGAGGATGGCATTATCTGACATAAATAAGAGGAGAATCCCTTGGTCCTGCAAAGGTTCGTTTCCCCACTGTAAAGGAATGCCAGGACAATGAGGCAGGAGTGGGGGTGAGAGTGGAAGCAACTTCATAGAAGCAGGATGAGGGGGATGTAAATATAGGGGGAAAGGAGATAACACTTGAAATGGAAATACATAAAATATCCAATAAAAATATAATTGATAAAGAAAGTTCATAGTGTTCCAGGTCACTGAACGATCCTGGTTCAAAAGAAGATGAATTGGTACATAAAGTTATCAGCCCTCACCTTCACACTCATGAACAAACATAGATAAGCACCTGCTCACACTTATACACTTCTATGCACACACACAAAACACAGCACAACAAACACACACACATACCAAAGAAAACAAAAAAGAAAAAGAGAAAACCTTATGCAGCTACAGTATCAAAAGAAGTCACCAAACTCCTCACTGAAGGGTTTTGTTCATAGTCCCTTCTGGTTTTCACCCATGCCTCCTCAGAAAGATCCTGTGCTAGTACCATGACAGAAAGTGTTCTGTGACTCCCTGAGAAGCTTTACTCATTCATTCCTCCTTCAGGTCCACTTAGAAAATAAATTAAGTAGATGACTAAATGGAAAACACTTATTAAAATGTCTACAAACATGATTCATATGAAAAAGTGGTGTGGCAACAGAGAGTGATTAGTATGTCAAGAATTTCATTTCAAGCAATGATTTTGTTATTAGAACAAGTCTCAGATGTCTACACATTGGTTTTGTTCAGAAGATGTGACATAAGATAAGTAAAAAAAAAAAAAAAAAACTTTGAACACTGTTATCTGCAATGCACTACTTCTATTGTAAGTACAGATGATAACAGTTCTAATACTTTTTTCATTTCCTTGGGTCCTGAATCTCCTTCTCAGTGCACATGATGCCCTTTATACAGTGAAGGCTGCTCCAGGAGCTCAGGAGACCTGAACAAAATAATCAGGCAGTTTGCCTTTCAGGGAGAGAAATGTACTCTTATCTGTAAACTTGGTTTCTTGCTCATCTTGCAAGGAAAAATTAAAGTGTTGTTATGGCTCAGGGTACATCACAAATCAAAGTCATCTTGAAAAAAGAAACACTTTATACTATTACTGAAAAATATGTTATGGGAAGGAAGAGAAGAAAAAACAGAAAAGGGGAGCATAGAGATAAAGAAGAAAGGGATGTATAGAAGGAATGATGGTTGTCATTTTTTACACACATGTAGGAGCACTCTACTGTTCCTGGATGGATAACCTAGATCATGATTTGGAAGTTGTTTCTGCATCCTTTTAAGATAAATTCGAGATCTTCATTCAGATTAATATTTAGCAAAATGTCCATAAATTCTGTCAACTTTGAAATGTTTGCACGTCAAAAGTTTCAAGTTTTTATTACGTAATTGCAAAGAGTCATCTTAAATTATGTTCCAGTGATTGAAATACAGAATTTTCTTCACAGATGAGACAGGATGCATTGGTTACCTCTGTGGTAAAAGGTGTGCCCACTCAATGGTGAGAAGACTGGTGTGTTAGTCACAGTTTCCCTTGAATCTCTCACATGTCTCAAATACAGCTAAATGATTGACCTCTCAGGAAGCTACAGAGAAGCACCAAGTACACATTGGGAAATCACCTTGGGAAACACGAAGAATAATGTAGCATTATAGTATATTAAAAATATGATACTTGGTCTAATTTTGAGGCTTTCTAACTAACTCACCATGTGTGGAGCAGCCCCAGGTAGTTGTCATTTTAAAATACCGTGTGATTCTGATGCTGCAGTCTGTATGAAACATGTTCAAAAGAGAAAAGAATTACACACATCACATGCCAAGGATGTCCAGAACATCTGTCATGAGGTCAGCTAAGAAATAATTCAAGGCAGTGTAGAGTCTCCCAATGAAGAGCTTTGTTTCTCTGCCTCAGTCTCAGGGCTGTACATCTTTATCAATATTTGGATTATGAGCAATGCTTTGTTTGAAAGAAGAATCAAAGAAATCTCTAAGATAAGCACTGGAGTAATTGCCTTCCATACCCTCATCAAACACAGAATGAATTGTACAAATTAGCTGAGTAATGTGACCAGACGCAAACCTAAAAAAAAGCATTTGACTCCAAAATCTTGAGTATCAAGAGCCTGTATTACTCATCTTTATTTTCATAGATATCTAGATATAATTTAGAAAAAATTCTAAACTGCACGATATAGGAAGGTTTATGCACTTACAGATTTAAATCTGGAGAAATTTATAGAAAGAAAAAAATTTTATTTTTTATAATATTTAGTCTTAAGTGAAATTATACATTTAAATTTTTAGCTTAGTTTTTCTTTTCATGCCTTTTGCCCAGAATATTAAGGTAATAAAATGGATTTGACTGAGCACAGTTTAATATATCTGTTCTTAAGCAGGAAGTTGGAGGCCAAAGCAGGAGAATTTAAAGTTTGAAGTTCACTTGAACTACATAGCAAGACGCTACCTGAATTTAATAAATTCATCAGTGTAAAAATAAAATTAGTTTAAACTAGGCATTGGAAGGTATTAATAAGGGATCAAGGAACTCTGCGGTATTGGGCCCTCTGTTCTCAGCCAGCGGCTTCCCATGTGAACAATAGGCACTTGGAACATCCACCACCAGGAAGAGCAGAGAACCAGACACACAGGACTGCTGAGTACCAGGTGAGAACAGATTCCGACTAGCCAGGGGGCAGAGAGATCTCAGCAGAGCACACGAAAAGAGTGCATCTACCCTGCTTGATCCAAGGATCCAGAAACCCTGGGGCATTGTGTCCTCAGTTCCCAGCCAGCAGCTTCCGGGGTGCACAATATGCACTCTGAACATCTGCAACTAGGAACAGCAGAGATCCAGAAACACAGGCTAGGTACAAGGGAAAGGCAAGAACCAATCACTGACAACAAGATGGAAAGAAGAAAGCGAAAGAACATACCCCAGGGAAACCAAGACAACGTGGCAACACTAGAACTTGGCTCTCCCATCACAACAAACACTCCAGAAAAAGAAGACTCAGACATAAAATCCTGCCTCAAGATGATGATAGAGATCCTTAAACAAGAACGGGAGGAAAAGCATAAAGAACTAGAAGCTTTTAAAGAAGAAGCAAGAAAAACACTCAAAGAACCAAAGAACTAGAAGAAAACAGAACCAAAGAGATGAATGAATGGAAGAAGGAATTTAAAACGGAAATGGACACAATAAAGAAAACACTAAAAGAGACAACCCTAGAGGTAGAAATCCTATAAAAAGAAATCAGGAGTCACAGATGCAAGCATTTTCCACAGACTACAAGAGATGGAAGAGAGAATCTCGGGGGCCAAAGACAACATTGAAAACATAGACAAAACAGTCAGAGAAGATGCAAAAACCAAAAATCTCCTAAACCAAAATGTGCAGGAGATCCAAGACACAATGAAAAGACCAAACCTAAGGATAATAGGAATAGAAAAGGGCAAAGAATATCAACTAAGAGGTACAGTAAATATCTTCAACAAAATCCTGGAAGGAAACTTCCCTACCCTTACATATATGATGACCATGGGCATAAAAGTACCCTACGGAATTCCAAATAGGTTGGACCAGAAAAGAAATTCCTCCTGACACATAATAGCCAAAACACCAAGTGACCAAAGAAAAGAAAGAATACTAAAATCAGTAAGGGGGAAAGATGATGTAACATATAAAGGCAGACCAATCATAATCACACCTGATTTCTCAACAGAGACTATAAAAGCTAGAAGAGCCTGGACAGACATCATACACACCCTAAGAGAGCACAAGAGTCAGCTCAAGCTGCTCTACCCAGCAAAACTATCAATCACCATAGATGGCGAGACGAAGATATTACAAGAAAAAACTAAATTCACAAAATATATGACCATAAACCCAACACTATAACGAATTATAAGTGGAAAACCAAATAAAATGAGGGGAACCACCTCATAGTAAAAACAAGAAAATTTCCAAGCAAGAAAATTAAAGGAAGAAAGACACACAGGCACAATTCAACCTACCAAAGCAACAATAGCAGGAAACAGACACCACAATTCCTTGATATCTATTAACATAAATGGACTCAACTCCCCAATAAAAAGATGTAAGCTATCAGACTGGATACATCAACAAAGCCCAGCATTTTGCTGCATACAGGAAACTCATCTTAGAAAAATAAACAGATGCTATCTCAGAATAAAAGGTTGGGAAAAAACCTTCCAAGCAAATGGTCCCAAGAAGCAAGCTGGAGTGGCCATTCTAATATCGAATAAAGTAGATTTTAAACCAAAAGTTATCAAAAAAGATGAGGAAAAACACTTTTAACTCATTACAGGGGAAATGTAGAACAAAAGGAAGCAGATACACCCACGAGGAGTAGACGGCAAGAAATAATCAAAATTATGGCAGAAATAGACCAAATAGAAACAAAAAGAACCATTCAAAGAATCAACAAAACCAAGAGCTAGTTCTTTGAGAAAATTAACAAGATTGATAAACTCTTAGCCAGACTAACTAGAGGGCAAATGGAGAGTATCCAATTTAACAAAATCAGAAAAAAAAAGTGGAGAAATAACGACTGAAACTGAGGAAATTCAAGAAATCATCAGATCCCACTGCAAAAGCCTATACTCAAAAAAGCTGGAAAATCGGGAGAATATGGATGAATTCCTAGACATATACAAGATACCAAAGTTAAACCAGGACCAGGTAAACCATCTAAATAATCCCAAAACACCTATAGAAATAGGAGCAGTCATCAAAAACCTCCCAAATAATAAAAGCCCAGGTCCAGATGGGTTCAGGGCAAATTTTATCAGACATTTATTGACAACATAATACCAATACTCTCCAAACTATTCCACAAAATAGAATCCGATGGAAAATTATCTAACTCATTTTTGAGGCGACAATAACCCTCATTACTAAACCACACAAAGACCCTACAAGGAAAGAGAACTTCAGACCAATCTCACATATGAACATTGATGTAAAAATAAAAATACTCAACAAAAACTTTGCAAACTGAATCCAAGAGCACATCAAAACAATTATTCACAATGATCAAGTAGGCTTCATCCCTGGGGTGCAGAGATGCTTTAATATAAGGAAATCCATCAATGTAATCCACTATATACACAAACTCAAAGAAAAAAAAAAAAAACACATGGTTATCTCACTAGATGCTGAGAAAGCATTTGACAAAATCCCAGACCACTTTATATTAAAAGTCTTGGAAAGAACAGGAATCCAAGCCCCATACCTAAACATAATAAAAGCAATATATAACAAACCAACAGCCAACATCAAACTTAACAGGAAAAGACTTGAAGCAATCCCACTAAAATCAGAGACTCGACAAGGCTGCCCACTCTCCCCCTACCTATTCAACATAGTACTGGAAGGCCTAGCCAGAACAATTAGATAGCACAAGAAAATCAAAAGGATACAAATTAGAAAGGAAGATGTAAAAACATCACTATTTGCAGATGACATGATACTGTACTTAATCGACCCAACAACTTCAAACAGAGAACTCCTATAGCTGATAAACAAGTTCAGCAAAGTGGCTGGATACAAAATTAACTCAAACAAATCAGTAGCCTTTCTATACTCAAAGGACAAACATGTGGAGAAAGAAATTAAGGAAAAGATACCCTTCACAATAGTCACAAAACTATGAAATACCTAGATGTGACTCTAACTAAGCAAGTGAAGGACCTGTATGACAAGAACTTTAAACCTCTACATGAGGAAATCGAGGAAGATCTCAGAAAATGGAAGGTTCTCCCATGCTCATGGATTGGAAGGATCCACATTTTAAAAATGGCCATCTTACCAAAAGCAATTTACAGATTCAATGCAATTCCCATTAAAATTCCAACCCAGTTCTTCATTGAGTTGGAAAGAGTAATGTGTAATTTCATCTGGAATAAAAAAAGACCTAGAATAGCAAAATCCATCCTCAACAACAAGAAAACATCTGCGGGAATCACTATCCCTGACCTCAAGCTATATTACAAGGCAATTGTGCTGAAAACTGCATGGTACTGGTACAGAAATAGGCATGAGGATCAATGGAATAGAATAGAAGATTCAGAAATGAGCCCTCAAGTATATGGTCACCTGATTTTTGACAAAGGAACTAGAAACATTCAATGGAAAAAGGACAGCCTATTCAACAAATGGTGTTGGTCCAATTGGAACTCAGCATGCAGAGAATGAAAGTAGACCCTTTCTTATCTCCTTGTACAAAGCTCAAGTGCAAGTGGATCAAAGATTTCCACATTAAACCAGGTATACTGAAACTATTAGATGAGAAAGTAGGGAAAACTTTACAACTCATAGGCACAGGAGAAAATTTCCTGAACAGAACACCAATCGCTGGAGCTCTAAGGTCAAAGATTGACAAATGGGACTTAATGAGATTACATAGTTTCTGTAAGGCTAAAGACACTGTCAAGAAAACAAAAAGGCAGCCAACAGAGTGGGAAAAGATCTTTACCAACCCCACATCAGATAGAGGCCTAATATCCAAGGTATACAAAGACCTCAAAAAGCTAGACACCAAAGAATTAAGCAACCCCATTATAAATGGGGTACAGACTTAAACAAAAACTTCTCAATTGAGGAATATCGAATGGCTGAGAAACATCTAAGGAAGTGCTCAACATCCTTAGCCATCAGGGAAATGCAAATCGAAACAACCCTAAGATTCCACCTCACACCAGTCAGATTGGCCAAGATCCAAACTTAGATGACAACAGATGCTGGCGAGGATGTGGAGAAAAAGGAACACTTCTCCACTGCTGGTGGGGTTGTAAACTGGTACAACCACTCTGGAAGTCAGTCTGGCGTTTCCTCAGAAAAATGGACATAGTACTACCTGAAGACCCAGTGATTCCACTTCTGGGCATTTACTCCAGAGATGCTCCAACATACGACAAAGATACATGCACCATAATGTTCATTGCATCTCTATTTATAATAGCCAGAAGCTGGAAAAAATCCAGATGTCCTTCAGTAGATGAATGGATACAAAAATTGTGGTACATTTACACAATGGAATACTACTCAGCTACCCGAAACAATGACTTAATGAGTTTTGTAAGAATATGGATGCATCTAGAGAATATCTTCCTCAGTGAGATAGCCCAATCACAAAAAATAGACATAATATACAGTCATTGATAATGGGATACTAAGCCCAGAAATCTCCGAACACCCCTGAACCAACTCACAGACTGTGTGAAGTTCAACAAAGAAAGAATATATTTTAATTAAAATAGAACTGTATCACATCCCCCTCTCCTCCCTACAGCTCCTCCTAGTTTCTCTCCTATCCCCTCAAATTAAAAGCCTCTTTTCCTATATTATTGTTACATATATACATATGTGTATGTATATGTACCCACAAATAGTTAATTACAACCTTAAAAATATATTCATATACTTTTATGCAAAAATGGTGAAAATTTGTACATTTATCTTTGTTTTAAAAATATATAAATGATATTTATAAATGCATTTACTTTTTATTTAAAGATCAAATTATAAATTTTATTTTTAGAATTTTTTATATTTATTAAGGCTCTGCTATATAGTTAAACATAAGACTATGAAGCTTAAAGGATATGACTTTAAATAAGCATTTTTCTATTTGAAATTCTATCAAGTGTCCATCAGGTTTAACTACACATTGAGCAAATTCTTACACAATCTTCACCATTCTTTTCATGCTGTTAGTTGCTCCTCTCAGAGCCATTTTGCTCCATTACACTGTTTCCATTTCATTTACAAAATATTTTATGTAATCAATACGTGAGTTTATGTAAGTTTGTAAATTCTACAAACCACAAGAGAGAAGATATGATATATGTGTTACTGAGGCAAACCTAGTTAATTTGATTAAATCTCTGGTTGCATATTTACAAAAAAAGGCATTAATAAATTAAACTCAGGATTAGTGGCCATTTATAATAGTTCACAGGGAAAGACATATTAAACTGTATAATTTTAAAATTTTTGTTGAGTATTATTGCATCAATGTACGTGAGGTCTAAAGTTCTATGTCATTGTAGAATCTTTGTGTGTTTTAGGAAGGAGTGTAATTGTGGCTTCAAAGAATGAGTTGGATAGTATTCCTGCTGTTTCTATATAGAGAAAAAGATTGGAGAGTATTGGTATTAGGGGTTCTATGAAGGTCTGATTGAATTCTGCACTAAACCCATCAGGTCCTGGGCTATATTGGTTAGGAGATTTTTGATAACTGCTTAGGGTTATGGGGCTGTTTAGATGGTTTATATAATCCTGATTTCACTTTGGTACCTGGTATCTGTCTAGAAAATTGTCCATTTCCTCTAGATATTCTAGTTTTGTGGAGTATGGGCTTTTGTAATAGAATCTGATGATTTCATGAATTTTCTCAGTTTCTGTTGTTATGTTTCCCCTTTCATTTCATTCTGTCAATTTGTATACTCTATCTGTGCCCTCTGGTTAGTCTGGCTAAGAGGTTTATCAACATTTCTTTTTTTTTTAACAACTTTATTTTACAAAACAAAGATAAATTGTACAGATTTTAAGCATTGTTTACATAAAATTATACAATACATTTTTGTCAGTACTTTTTTCAGATTTTAAAATAATTTTTACATAAAACTGTATGAATATATTTTTAGTCAGTACTTGATTTTTTTAAAGGTTTGATAGTATGCATTGTAAACTTAATAGTTACAATGAGCATAAAGTACATGTAAAACAAAATGTAACATGGAAATAGTCAAAGTTTTCTTGTTGTATAGAGATTTTTTTGTTTTGTTTTGTTTTGTTTTCTTTATTTCTTGGACTTCATACAGACTGTGAGTTGTTTCTGGGGCAGTGTGAGCCTCTGGGGTTAGCATCCCATTATCAGTGACTGCATATTATGTCTGTTCTTTTGTGACTGGGATATCTCACTCAGAATGATATTCTCTAGATGCAGCCATTTTCTTAAGAATTTGGTCAAGTCATTGTTTCTGGTGGCTGAGTAGTATTCCATTGTGTAAATGTACCACAATTTTTGTATCCATTCATCTTCTGAAGGAATCAACATTTCTTAAAACAATTTTTTTTAAAAAAACAGAGATACATGTAGCTATTTTAAAGGTGTTTTGACATAAAACTATGTGAATATATTTTGTCAGTACTTTATTATTTGAAAGGTTTGATAGCATGCGTATCCATTGAAATCTTACTAGTTACAATGAGCATGAAGTGCATGTAAAAGAAAATGTAACATGGAAATAGTCAAAGTTTTATTGGTGTGTGTAGATTAAACATAATGATTTTTAAATACCAAAAATTGCCACAAGGTTATCTTCTTAGTTCTTGAGTTATTAATGATTTAAGGTCTAGGTGTACCCCACTCTGAGAGGGTGCAATACACTTACTGTTTTTTTTTTTTCTAAGAAGGGCTGAGGCTTCCAATCTTTGGCCTTTTTTTGAGCTTTATATGGATTCTGAGTTGTTTCTTGGGTATTCAGATCTTTCTGGGGCTAGTATCCAATTATCAGTGACTACCTATCATGTCTGTTCTCTTGTGACTGGTTATCTCACTCAGAATGATATTCTCCAGATACATCCATTTTCCAACTAATTTCATAAAGTCATTGTTTCTAATAGCTGAGTACTCCATTGTGTAAATATACCACAATTTTTGTATCTATTCTTTTACTGACGGACATCTGGGTTCTTTCCAGCTTCTGGCTATTATAAATAAGGCAGCTATGAACATGATGGAGCATGTGACCTTATTGTATGTTGGAGCATCTTTGGGGTATATGACCAGAAGTGGAATTAGCTCAACATCCATAGTCATCAGGGTAATGCAAATCAAAACCAGCCTAAGATTCCACCTCACATCAGTCAGAATGGCTAAAATCAAAAACTCAGTTGACAGCAGATGCTGGCCAGGCTGCAGAGAAAGAAGAATACTCCTCCACTGTTGGTGGGGTTGTAAGCTGGTACAACAAATTGGGGTTTATCAATCTTATTGATTTTTTCAAAGAACCAGCTCTTGGTTTTGTAGATTTTTTATATAGTTCTTTTTGTCTCTATTTGGTTGATTTCAGCTCTGAGTTTCATAATTTTCTGCTCTCTACTCCTCTTCGGTATATCTGCTCCTTTTTGAACTAGAGCTTCCAGGTGTGCTGTCAAGTTGTTAGTGTATGCTCTCTCCAGTTTCTTTTTGGAGGTGCACACTTCTATGAGTTTTTCTCTTAGCACTGCTTTCATTGTATCCTATAAGTCTGGGTATGTAGTGTGTTCATTTTCAATAAGTTAAAAATGTCTTTGGTTTCTTTCTTTATTTCTTCCTTGAACAAGCTGTCATTGTGTAGAGCATTATTTAGCTTCCATGTGTATGTGGCCTTTATGTTGTTGTTGTTATTGAAGACTAGCCTTAGTCTATGGTGATCTGATAGGATGCATAGAATTATTTCAATCTTATTGTATCTTTTGAGGCCTGTTTAAGAACAACTCCAACTCAGTGCTTCAGTGAGTTAGAAAGAGCAATTTGCAAATTTATTTCCAATAATAAAAAACCTAGGAGAGCAAAAATCATTCTCAACAATAAAAAATTTTCTGGGGATTGACCATTCCTGACCTCAAGCTGTATTACAAATGAATTGTAATAAAAATTGCCAGGTTTTGGTACAGAGACAATGGAATATAATCAACAACCCAGAAATGAATTCACACACCTTTGGTCACTTGATTTTTGACAAAAAAGCTAAAAACATTCAATGGAAAATAACCGCCTCTTCAACAAATGGTGCTGGTTCAACTGACAGCGTGTAGAAAAATGCAAAGCAATCCCTTCTTATCTCCTTGTACAAAGCTCAAGTCCAAGTGGATCAAAGACCTCCACATAAAACCAGGTACACTGAAACTAATAGAACAGAGAGTTGGGAAGAGCTTAGAACACATAGGCACTGGGGAAATTTTTCTGAACAGAACACCAATGACTTATGCTCTAAGATCAAGAATCCACAAATGTGACCTCATGAAATTGCAAATCTTCTGTAAGGCCAAGGACATTTTTTAAAGGACAAAACACAACCAATAGATTTGGAAAGTCTTTACCAACCCTACATCTGATAAAGCGCAAGAATCCAATATATACAAGGAACTCAAGAAGCTATACCTTGAGAATCAAAGAATTCTATTAAAAATGGGGTACAGAACTACACACAGAGACTTCTCAATGGAGGAATATTGAGTGGTTGAGAAGCACCCAAAGAAATGCTCAACATCCCTAGTTATCAGGGAAATGTAAATCAAAACAACCTTAATATTCCACCTCACACCAGTCAGAAAGGCTAAGATCCAAAACTCAGGTGACAGCAGATGCTGGTGAGGATGTAGAGAAAGAAGAACACTCCTTTACTTTTGGTAGGATTGCAAACTGGTGCAACTACTCTGGAAATCAGTCTAGCAGTTCCTCAGAAAATTGGACATAGTACTAACTGAGGACCCAGCTATACCACTCCTGGGCATATACCCAAAAGTAGCTCCAATATCTAACAATGACACATGCTCAGCAATGTTCATAGCAGCCTTATTTATAATAGCCAGAAGCTGGAAAGAACCCAGATGTCTCTTAACAGAGAAGTGGATTCAGAAATTGTGGCACATATATACAACAGAGTACTACTCAGCTATTAAAAACAAGGAGTTCATGGAATTCCTAGGCAAATGGATGAAACTTGAAGTCATCATCCTGAGTGAGGTAACTCAGTCACAAAATAAAACTCATAGCATTTACTCACTTATAAGCAAATACTACCCCCACACCCCCCTCAAAAAAAAGCTTGGACTACCCCAGAAACCATCCACAGAACTTATGAAGCTCAAAGAGAAGGAAGACCAGAATGTGAGTGAATGCCTCAGTCCTTCTTAGAAGGAAGAACAAAATGGGGAGAAAAATATAAGGCCAAATATAGCAGCAGAGATTGAAGAAAAGATCTACAGAACTGCCTCACCTGGAGAACCACCCCATATGCAGTCACCAAACCCAAGCACTATTGCTGATGCCAAAAAGTGTTTACTGGCAGGAACCAGACATTGATGTCTCCTCAGAAGCTCTTTCAGAGTCATATAGATACAGATGAGGTTGACTGAAGCTAAACATCAGACTGAAGATGGGGAACCCAATGTAAAAGCTAGAGAAAGGATTGAAATATCTTAAAGATTGGCATCTTCAGGGGAAAAACAACATCATTATCATGTTACCCAGGGCACTGAGGTAGAGAGGGTGGCTGGGAGAGGGAGCACCTTTATGGAAACAAGTTGAGGGGGAGGACGGTGGAGAGTGAGGGGAAGGGTGTAACATTTGAAATGTAAATACAGAGAATATCCAATACAATTTTAAAAAATTAAATGTTTTCTCCAAACTCCATTAATGATGCAAACTAGTGAAAATATTTTCTTAGGCAAAGAAATAGTTTGTGAAATTTTCTTAATTTTGATTTAATTTCCACTCTTAATTTTCTTAGATGAAAGAGAGAATTCAAAGGTATCATGGAGTTGAACTTAAATTACAGTTTTGAATAATGATTTCCATTGTAAGAAGTCAGTTATCCCCCACAAAAAAAAAGATTGTTTCATCATTAGGACAAAAGGTATATAAAACTAACAGGTGACTTTTATCACCAGGAAATTAAAAATTTCCAATATCCCTTGAGGTCATAAAACTCAACACAGGAATAAGCAGGAGAAGACTTTCACCAATACAGATCTTAGAATGAGCAACTGATTCAAGTAATTAAGCTATAAGATTATTATGTTTATCATAAAATACCTCAACAACTTATTATTTTTGATATTAATGCACCAATTACCTACATCAAAATTTAAAAGTAAAGATTAATGCCCATGCACTTTTCATGTAGTTCCAAAATAAGCTCAATTTCAAAGTAAACAAATGAACAATGTTTTTTAATAATGAATCCAAGTTAAAAAGCGTTCTTCGGGAAATGGGGAGTAAGAACAACTGGCAGGACAGTAGGAAGAGGAGGCGGCAGTCTGAATGTATAGTATGAGAAAAGAATAACAGAAGAAAGAAAAAGTTTTTCAGTTTACTATTCAATGTTTGGAAAAATGGTAAAAAATAGGAATATCATAGGCTATGTAAACTAACAAACCTATAACATACTCATTTTATGGACTATAAAGCTTTAGATACTATGTTAAATAATAACTAAGAATAGACAACTCAAGTCAACTCCAACTATTCCTGGTGACTTAATGGAACCCCTCGTTAGAAGTATAGCAAGGTGTTTTACAAGATGCCTTTTACCAGGTAGTGGAAAGCATTTGTATGAAGGATTTACTCCAAAGAACACACCTACACCTAATCAAACTTCTCCATATGACTCTGAAGGTAGGGAAAATGAGAGGAGATGGAATTTAATCAAAGGAAATGACCAAGCAAGTAGGGAAATTTAAACATACTCTCAAGACAGGAGAGTTTCAGAATAAAAATATCATATAAAATTTAAAATGGGCAGAATAGTTTAAAAGTACAAACAAACATATCAATTAAAAATCTTATCTGACTTTGAATTTAAAAAGCTAAGAAAAATTCAGAAATGCTTATGCGCAAATATGGAGATATTCAGATATATAACATAAACTAGACTATAATTTTTGTAAGTATAAGAATAGTATACATTTAACATTATTTATAGAACATATGAAATGTGATCTAAGCAACAAGGACAGGGGTGATTCTCTCCATTAAGAGCCACTTTTTTTATTGGAAATTCTCTGCATTTACATTTCAGATGTTATCTTTTCCCCACAATCCCAACCTCCTTCCCTCTCCCATTGTCTCTATAAAGGTGCTTCCTCTTCCAACCACCCTCTTCCACTTCAGCACCTTGGCATTCCCCTACACTGGGAAAACAAGCCTTTGCTGTACAAAAGGCTTCTACTACCATTGCTGTCAGAAAATGCTATTCTTTGCTGCATATATATTTCAGGCCATAGGTCTTTTCATGTGAACTCATTGGTTGGTGTTTTAGTCCCTGGGAGCCATGGGGGGTTGGATAGTTGATAATTTTGTTCTGTTCATAGGGCTGCAGACATTTTCAACCCCCTCAATTCTTTCTCTAGCTCCTTTACTGAGGTCCTCGAGTTCAGCCTTATTGTTAGCTTCAAGAACTCTCCTCTGTATTAGTAAGGCTCTGGCAGAGCCTCTGAGGAGGCATCCATATCACGTTCTTGCCAGTAAGCACTACTTGGCATCAGCAAAGGTATTTGGGTTTATTGGGCACATATGGGGTATATCTCCAGGTGAGGCAGTCTCTGGATAATGTTTTCTCCAATCCCTGCTCCTCTATTTGTCCCTCTATTTCCTCCCATGAATGTTTTGTTCTTTCCTCTAAGAAAGACTGAGGCAATCACTTTCTGTCCTTTCTCCTTTTTGAGCTTCATAAGGTCTGTGAATGGTGTCTTGAGTGTTCCAAGCTTTTGGGCTAGTATCCACTTATAAGTGAGTACATACTATGAGTGTTCTTTTGTGACTCGGCTACCTCACTCAGGATGAAAGCTTTTAATTCTATCATTTGCCTAGGAATTTCATGAAGTCATTGTTTTTATAGCTATCAAAGAGATACTTTCAGTACTATTATTTTGTGCTAATATCAAATTATTAGTGAGTATATACCATGTATGTCCTTTTGGGTTTGAGTTGCCTCACTCAGTATGATATTTTCTTAGGTTCCTGGGAGGCAACAGATGTTCACTCAAAGGGAAGGACCTTAGATGAAATGTCCAAGAATGAGGAGAAGAATCTTGTAGTGTTTACCTACAGTAGACAGACAGGGCATCAAGTGGAGTGATGGAGTTACCATCTGACAGTTAAAACTCTGACACAGAAATATTCCTGTCTAAAAGAACTGCAGCAACACAAATAAAGAATGCCTAACCCTAGAGACTTGGGGCCCAAGGGAGTAGAAATGTCTGGTCGGGTAGGGTTTGATGGGTAGGGACATTCTCTAGGTGACAGGGGAAGAATATTAAAGTGAAGAAGAGATGGAGGGTAGATCTGTAGGGGGATAATGACTAGAGTGTAAAAAATGATAAAGTATTATTACTATTATTATTATTATTATTATTATTATTATTATTATTATCATTATTATTATTATGCCTCTTTCCTCCTGTTCAGTTTCTTTCTTCTTTGTGATGCTCAGGCATATCTATTTGTTTTCCTGCAAATGTCCAAGGAGTTTTGCAGTTTTCTGCAGAGATAAATTCTTCTGCAATGTATGGATGTGTCACATGTCAGTACAAAAGCCTATGGCCAATGAGCTGAGATGATTTTAGAAGGCAGAACGCCCACCCAGCAGAGAAAGACAGTATTGTGGAAAATAATGATGTGTGGGAGATTTTTTTCCAACACAGATGAAGATGCTAGCATGATGCTGAGTACCTGGTAACCAGCCACATGACGTGCCATAAACAACTTTAAGTGGGATAATTGAGTTATGAATCAGCAAGAATAATCCAATCTATTGGCTTAGGCATTTATTTGTATATTAGAATTCTCAGAGTCAATATTTCTGGGAATATATACAAAGATGTGAAAGCCCACAGTTAAAGATTTTTTTTTTTTTGTCTTTTCTACTCTCTTACCAACTCCAAAGATATAAATCTGAACATTAAATACATTCTTTACATTCTTTCTTCTATTTTCCTAAGTATAAATTTTTATTAGCCTACTCCTTTAAAAATTGACAAGAAACTAAAAAAAATTATTGAATTGCTATGCTAATTCATGTTTAAAACAAATATAAGTTGTAAATATTTATAGTTTTATGGATTTTCAGGAAACATAGCATATTCTAATTGCTCTAAGCAATCACAAATTGCTTCAAATCGTAAAGTACAGTGTTGAAAAGAATGTCCAAATATCTTATAGAAGGTAGATGTAATATGAAAATGTTAAACATAAATACTTCAAGGCAAAATTGTAGGAAAAAATATACATATTTTGTAAACATAGTAAAATGGAGATAGTTTTCAGAAGGATTAGACACAAATGTTATGTTCTGAATTTAAATCCCCTTTTTCTATTTTGTTCCTTCAAGTGATTCTCTTTGAATAATTTTCTACAGAAAGCTTTCCGGTTTCTTGGGCAATAAAATAATTAACCTAGTAAACACAATTCATTTGTATTATAGACGAAAACATATTTCGTTGCATGCTAATTAAGAGCTCATTTGTTATTTCTAGTCAAAACACAATGAACAAAATTTGGACTCTCAGATCCCACACCATCTGCATTTCTAATGATGACAGAAATCAATCTGGTGCAGCCACAGGGACAACTCACTGTAAGAGTGTATTAAATTTGAGAAGACAGCAAGATACTAAATAAAAATTTTAAAAATATATGTAACTCTGGAGAAATGGTTTTATAATACCATTTTTAAATTCAGAAACAACTCAATAGTTATTCAAAAGTTCTCTATGGACATATCATTCTGTCTCTTCTTGTTACTTTCAAAGAATTAACCTCAAATTTGATGAGAAGTTTCCAACATATAATTTCATATAATAGGGTGACCTCTCTTAATTATATGCATTGGAAACCTTATCAGGGATCACTTTTAGTTTTCAAGCATTTTGCATTGGTAGATATTCAATGTTCACTCTGTCTTTTCTACTTTTCCATGGCTATATTTACAAACTACTTACATGTTGAAATACATAAATCAGACCCAGCCATCACCTGACCTTTTGCAAATCACATGATGCCCCACACTGTTTTTTATTGTTTAATAAAAGTTATATCTGCCAAAAGAAGTAAAAACAACCTCCTCATTTTTACTTACCCACTTAAGCATTAATAATTTCAAAAACGGCATACAGAAACCTACCATCAACCAAATTAAAACCATCATTTACTTTGAGTGGCTATGGTAACCCTCATTTTCCAGTTAATGTATTTACTCAAATAAAATAGGGCTTAACTGGGTGTGAGCATCAGAACTGATGGGAAAATAGCTTAGACTGGAGGAGCCACTGAGCGAAAGGGATTATCTAATGGTAAAACTGAGCAGGGGGCTTTCTACAATCTTCATGGTGACTTGAAGAAATGCACCTTGTTTGCTAAGAAACAGTACTTCCTTCAGTAAAATAGTGAGGCACACCCTGGGTTTTATACTTTCACTAAGGAAATTGCTCTACAGGTTTTGTCAAAGGGTATGAGTAGGGTTATTACTTTGAACATTGTACTTGCTTAGCTCTCTAAGCAGATATGCACATATGAGTCTCAAAAACTATATTTGATTTGCACAATATCTGCTTATATTATGAGGTGCTATGTGGAGTTATAATACACTGGATAATGATCAACTCAAGGAAAGGAAAAATCATTCAACTTGGTTGATTATCATTCATACATTTGCTTTTCTGTTCCACCTCTATGAAGCATATAGAAGACCATTATTCACTATAGTCTCCCTGCTGTGCCACGAAACATTAGAATCTGAGGTTTTTTCCTTGCATGAGTTAGTTGCCCTATATACCTTAAGAACTAAAGAAGCCAACGTGGTTTGCAACCCAATAGGAAGAACAACTATATCAACCAACCAGATCCCCCAGAGCTCCCAGCAACTAAACTACCAATGAAAGAGTACACATGGAGGGACCTATGGAGTGGGTGGGTGGATAGATGGGGAGCATCCTCATAGAAGCAGGGGTGGGGGATAGTAGAATTTCTAAGGGGAAACTGGGACAGGGAATAACATTTGGAATGTAAGTAAAGACAATATTCAATAAAAAAGTAAAGAAAAGAAGCAGAGATTCAGGCTTTACACCAAAGGGCATTTTGAGTATTTTATGGAGAACAGATTATAAAGAGTTTCAGAGAGAGTTACACAGCTGGCCAAACAATAAAAAGTATTCATTCAAAAATGTCCAGCAGATTCTGGCAAGGATTAAATTAGCTAGAATCAATCATCATTGTAAAATAACATATATGGAAAAATATTTGTTTAAATAAAATAAAACTTTAAATTTCTTAGAAAACTTATTTTGGCTTTCTAGTTTCTGGAAAAAAAATGTTTATAAAAGAGAACTTTTTATCTTTTATACAAAAAGTAAGAACAAGTGAGGAAGACATCTCATCAAGCAAAAGCACTTTGTGCAGAAGTGTGAGGTCCTGAGTTCAAATCTCCCATGCCTTAAATATTTGTTTAATATATACTGTTGAAGGAAAATACATGTGAGAATCAACCGACCTAATAGCAATACTTAAAAAGCAGGATGTCTGAAATGGCAGATTAATTAGAGTTAACAAATACAATTTTTCATTGTTCATTAACTTCATGAGTTTAATTCTCTTAGGACATCCATTGCAGTGCACACTACATAATTAAAAATGGTTACCCCTAAAATCAGTATTCTACGTTCTCTACTAAAGTCAGTCCAGCATGGTCCGTATGACTCTGGCAGGTCTTGCTGTTGCCCACAGTTCCCCTGCCTTACTAATAACCATTAGATTACATTTCTGATGCTGTTCCCAAAATCTTTCTGATTATTTGGTCAATGTTTCCTTCTGAGGCTGATTACCAAGATCCAGCTTCCTACGTATTGAATTCTAGCAATCAAAAACCCCATTTTTCTCACCCAATTAACATATTTAATTAAAATTAAACACTTCATCCTAACACAAAGTTTTCCATTGTATTTTTATAAACCACCATTTTCCTCTGTGCCATATCTGTCTCCCATCTATCTAGAGGCAGTCCTTCTCTTCTTGGACAAATACCCCTCCTCCCTCTTCTGTTCCCTCTCCTCCCCATCCACTATCTCATGTCTTTGTCTCTTATTCCCTGTCTTCTGTGCTTCTGTGGCAAATAAATGAATTTCCTTTGTGCTGAAAATTTGGTTTGGGTCCAACTTGACAATTCCTCTAAAAAATATGACCACTACCACACACACACACACACACAGAGAGAGAGAGAGAGAGAGAGAGAGAGAGAGAGAGAGAGAGAGAGGGAGAGGGAGGGAGGGAGGGAGGGAGGGAAGGAGGGAGGGAGAGAGAAAGAGAGTGAGGGAGGGACAGAGATTGACAGAGAGAGAGACGAAAATGAGACAGAGAGACAGGGAGAGAAAGAGACAGAGAAAGAGAGGGGGGAGAAAGGGACAGAGGGAGGGAGGGACAGAGAAAGACAGAGACAGAGAGAGAGAGGAAAATGAGACAGAGAGACAGAGAGAAAGAGACAGAGAGAGAGAGAGAGAGAGAGAGAGAGAGAGAGAGGAAAAGACTGAGACAAAGACTGAGCAAGGAAGAGAAAGAGACAGAGACAAAGGAAAAGACTGGGACAGGAAGAGGGAGAGGGATAAGAAAAGGGAGAGGAAGCAAGAGAGGGAAGAATTTGAAATACCATTTGATTTATAGGTGAAAAAATTATTGACCTGTTTCTCTCTCTGCTGCAGGTATGTGAAAAAAGTATAGAATTGAGCCAAAGTCATGATGTTCTATATCTGAGCATCATTTTTCTTATCAATAGGAAAATTAAACTGTCCATGTTAGTCTTTGAGTATACTTTCCTCGACAGCCTTTAAGACGCATTTTACATAAATACACATAAAATAGTAAAATTTATGAACTTATAAAACAAGGAGCTAAACTGCAATAATAAGTATTGTTTGTTACTCTCTGTGCCTCTTAACACATGGCACAAAGGTATCCTATATCTACTAAGATATTTAAGATATTTGTTCAATAACCTATGTCTTTTTTTGCCTCTTGGGTCAGTTATATTTAAATTGAAATATGCAAAAAGAATATTTGGGAAAATTGGTAAAATCTTACTGAGTTGTACAACTATTTTATGAAGTATTGCTGATTTTCTAAGATACAGAATGGCCTTGGAATTGATTGTAATACATTTTTATAATAGTCAAAGAGAAGCACAAAATAAAAATTCTGAAAGCTTTCTGAAAAACATAAATATATATGCACATGAAATATCCTCTCTCACTGACTGAGATAGGTGAAATTGCTTCTGCTAGATGTCTGTTGATGAGTTTTATTGGTTAATCTCAACTAAACTATCTCATATTACTATTTACTTTGATTAGCTGTAGACTGGATTATAATCCACTTGTAGAAATAAATGGCAAGGATAATATTTAGTCTCAATGACTTATTCAACTCATATCTTCTCCATGTTCTATCGAAAACCATCTTGACTTGTTCTCCAAGCTTTTCTATCTTTAGTTATTGCCAACAGACTGGAACTACTTATTTTGAAATGAAATAATTATGAACATTTTGCATCAAATAAAGCATATAAAGCAAAGTAAATTGTTGCAGAAATTGAATTGTCTATACAGTACAAATCCACTTGAACATTCTATCCTGGTATAAACTTGAGTTATGTCAGAGCTAGATTTACAGCCAAACCAGTCATTGACAATACTGTCAGTTCTTAGTGGACTATATTTGCCTTTAGATGGATCTAAAATTTATTTTTATGTTATTTTAAATGAAAGTTAAAACATTAGGAGAAGGTTTAAATTATGATTATGTCAACGACAAACATAACAACAGTCACTAAAGTGGGAAATTGGTTCTGTAGATACATGGATCCTGAGAACACATGAGGACCTGAATTCAGAATTTCCTCATATGCCTAACATTATTGTGTGGAGCTGCACAACTGTAACACCAGTGCTGAAAGGGGCTTGTCTGACAGCATAGACAGCGACTTTCAAGATTCAGGTTTAGAGAGCTAGCTAAAAATAATTTAAATGAGAGAGAACTAGAGGAAGATGCCAGGAACTGGCCTCTACATATACATCTATAGATGGTCATGCCAGTAAATATGCAGATACAAACCACACGTACATATCCCATACACATACATGCACACAGAGGATAAATAATAATGATATTAGTATTAACCAAGTGGGAATGTTTGTAATAAGAGAAGTTTTCCTGAAAAGACTAATGAGTAGCTGGCTTGAGAAATGTTTATAATAAGAGCTTTCTTATCTTTAAGCTTAGCAGATAAAGATGCCAAAGCTTAACATGTGCTTCTACCTTGGTCAAGGTCATAGAGCTAATAAATGGCTCAGCTAAGATTCCAGTCCAGTGTTTGATTAAAGACCATGCCTGTTAATGCTGAAGTAATGAGTCGATGCTGATAGTCCTCTCCCTCCATATCTCTTTATCTAATCTCCCAGTGTAATGTTTCACACATTCACGGGGACATTTATATGATTGGAGAATATGTAAGTAACCACAGAACACAATGCTTCTCTGTATGTGGCTAACTGATCTATTCAGAAATCAAATATGCAATGTCCTCCAGTCACCTGTGTCACTGACTTTGTCTGGAGGAACAGATGGCATGCCAGGAACTCCAAAGTTACATTCAGACATTATAGATGAAAATTGATGAGGACCTTACAGTTAAAAAGCAATGTTACATTAGAATAAACTATTCTTTTTCCTTTTCTGCTCAGGAATTTATTTGCTGTATAATCAAATCATAAATAATATTTAGACAGATTTTTTGTATTTGTCACAATCTTACCATAATCGTAGACCAATGATGTGTGTATTTAGATGAATTGATAAAGATGCCAATGATTTTGATGAAACAATTGCCTTTATTATGTGTCCGCCTTGTTCCCATCACCTGGACAGTCCGAGACTTGCAAAACCATTGCAAAAGGTTAAGGAGGATATAATTCCTTTTATATTACTAAAAATTTCTGCTTATAATCTTTTAGTAAGGATTCAATATACTTAAATTTTCCTAATAATCCTAAATTGAGAACATTTCCTTGGAAATAGTGGGGTTTTTCCACGTTTTGTGTGGTGGCATGTTGTCTTGTGGCCACCCCAACAAAAAGTGGAAAAAACCCACTATTTCCATAGAAAATTTCTCAATTTAGTATTACCTAGATGAAAATTTGGAAATAAAATTTTAAAATTAATTATAAACTTCATTGATGTATTCAAGGGAATAAAAGAACGCAAAAACACTCCAGTGAATGTAAAAAAAAAATAGAAAACTAGCCAGGTGATGCCAAAGGAAACACAAATGCATGATTGACTGATCTGAGGACTATCCAAACATTGAAAAGTAAATTTTCGTAAAAATATAAATAACAAAAACCAAAAACAAACAAGCAAAAAGACCCTCAGACTGAAATGTAGCTATAACTGAAAGAAACCTGCAACATTCTAATGTAAAAACACAGGGAAACTATCACCATTACAGTGGATCAAGCAGAAGGCAGCAAACTATGAATTGAAGATAAAGTAGAATAATTTTAACGCTCCTTCTACAAATTCACTATTTTTTAAACATGCAAAATGAATACATAAGTTACTCAACATAATGAAAATGATAATTCCACTCATTCAGGCCATATAAAAAGAAGAATCACAGGTCAATACCATAGAAAAGATTCATAGAAGAAATCTTTCCCAAAATTAAGAAAGACATATCCATTATATGAACATAAAGAAACAAGTCCAGAGAAGATATTCCCCTCAACATGTTATAGAAAAGAGTACATATACAAACCAAAGTGTGCCACCATGTATGTCTTTACTGGGAATTGAACCCAGGACCTCTGGAAGAAAAGTGATTGCTCTTAACCATTCAGCCATCTCTCCATATCATCGGCAAACACCAAACTTAGATACTACTGCTGATGGTATGAAGTGCTTACTGACAGGAACCTGTCTTATGAGAGGCTCTGTCAGAGCTGAACAAATACAGATGTGGATGTACACAGCCAAACATCAGACTGAACAAGAGGAACCCAATGGAGAAGATAGGGCAAGGACTATAGGAACTGACGATGTTTGCAACTCCATGGGAAGAACAACAATGTCAACCAACTGTACACCAGAAATGCTCCCAGGGACTAAACCACAAACCAAAGGGTACATAGGAGGAGGGACAACCCATGGCTCCAGCTGCATATGTAGCAGAAGATGGCATTGTCTGGCATCCTTGGGAGAGGAAGCCCTTGGTCCTGTGAAGGCTTGATGCCCCAGCATAGGGGAGCACTAGGGCAGTGAGGTGGGAGGGGGTGGAGAGGTGGGGGAGCACCCTTATAGAAGCAGGGGTAGGGGGAGTGGAATAGGCTGTTTTTGAAGGGAAAGCCAGAAAAGGGGGATAACATTTGAAATATAAATAAATAAAATAACTAATAAAAATGGAAAATGTGTTGAAAGATACAAAATAAAAACTGTAAATACCTTATATAAGAAAACCCATCAGAAATAGAAACCTTAAAATCCAGGGAAGCCTGACAGGAGCCTGGTATAGCAGTAGGATAGCAGTCATTCTAACTCTAGATATCTGATTTTAAGCCTTGAAGACAATTAAGTATGTATCAGAGTAAGGTGTCTCTTATGGGAGAAACCAATGGCAGTACCCTAATTTGTCATTCTCGACCTGCCTTCCTTTACTGTTTAGAACATATGGCAATAGCTAATTGATCAGAGACCCTTCAATTGTATCTCAGTGTTATTTAACAATCCCTCAAGGTTTTTATGACTTGTCTGTTAAAGATATTTAAATCAGAGCAAACTTCATTGTGGACTCTAAAGCTTGCATTCCTTTACCAAAAAGTCCTACGTTACCGTAAATATTAAAAAATAGAAATCCTTATCTCTTTATCAGCCCTGAGGTCTCACTCCTCAGGCTCAATTTTCGTTTGGAGCCATCTGCACCTCTGGTGCCCAGTCTGGCCATCACCACAGCCCAATTTGTCCCTGACAGTTTTCTACAGGCTCTCTGCCTCCATCCTGGGGTGTTTCTCTACCACAAAATTCCACATAAATAATACTCTACAGCCCAATAGCTTTTCATACAGGCTTATATGTTCAACTCTCAATTCACAAACTCTCTACAGAACAAGATTACATCAAATAGACAAAACTACAAACTGTCCTTCTATATGAGATACTAGACCTGTAAAATCCTTAATGTTCATAGCTATTTAATGCCAATTAATATCACCTGGGTCTAGCTGGTCCTTGGGACCATGTTGCCAAGTCCTTCACCCTCTGTCTCTGATCTCAGAGCTCTAGGCCCTGGCTTTCTTTTATCTTATTAATTTAAATGGGAAGGTTCAGCCAGTCACCTGACTAGGCACCCCTTATTTTAGAAGTAGAATTAACATTAAAATACAAACAGCTTCAGAACAATCTACAGTCCTAAGAGCTAAGCAAGCACCAGGGTGACAAAGCTCAGCACAGTGACTTTAACTGGTTTTAAAGAAGAGTCATTTCAGAGTGCTATGAAAGAAACTTTGCATTCCTTTTACCTGCCACAGAGGTTTCTATATTTAATCATGTTTCAACTCATTACTGCAGAGTTAACATTTCCTTCTATCACCTGATTTACATATCTGAAATTTTTAAAATTATTAGGGACATATGAATTATTCTTGCTAATGTGCTTTTATATTAGAAATCTATTCCCATGTGATGATGAAAAAATTAGATTAGAGCTTTTTCACTTATAATCATTTTTGGACTATGAATAGAATAAAGAGTTTCAATTGTTTGGCCAGTTGCTAACTTAGGTATCAAAATTCACACTTGCAGCTGAGGTACAACACAATGACAGAGAGCATGGCTAACATGAGCAAAGTCTTGGGGATCTTATAGAAGTGTAAAAAATAAATACATGAATAAAATACAGTTAAAATAAAAATTTAACTAAAAGCTATATTCTTGACTCTTTAATGAAATTACAATCAAATCACCAAGAAAAAAATTTGGTAATCTTCTCTTTTATAAACTAATTAATTAATTCATTAATTTTTATTGGATATTTTCTTTACTTACATTTCAAATGTTATCCCCTTTTCTGGTTTTTCCTCTGGAATCTCCCTATCCCATCTCCCCGCCCCCTGCCACCATGAGAGTGTTCTCCCACTCACCTACTCCCTTCTATGTTCCCACCCTGGCATTTCCCTGCACTGGGGTATTAAGCCTTCACAGGTTCAAGGGCATCTTCTCTTGTTGATGACTGGTATGGCCATCCTCTACTACATATTCATCTGGAACTTTCATGTGTAATCTTTGGTTGGTGGTTTAGTCTCTGGCAGGTTTGGTGTGTCTGGTCAGTTGATGTAGTTTATCCTATGGGGTAGAAATGCCTTCAGCTCCTTCAGTTTTTTTCTCTAACTCCTCCACTGGGGACCCACTCAGAGACTAATGTGTATTGAACTTAAAGCAGAGGAATCAGAAGTTGGAGACAGGCTCTCTATAACTGCACAGTCACTTTTTTTTTTTACAAAGAACTAAGGAAATAGAATGGGCACAAGAAATTTTACCCCAGCATACAAGCAAAACCCTATTAAAAGTAAAGAGTGCATGTATTTAAGGGCGAATGCAATATTTAGTAATAAATAAGCATGCATTTCTCTTTTGTGGCAGTGACTGAAATTTTTTCCAGAAACAAATTAAAAGGGTGTTGGCAAAGTTCTATAAAAAAAAATATATAGCTTTAATTTACATTGACCCCTACACTAGGCTGATCACTTGATTAGAATTTAGCGATTGTGAAGAGGTCTGAGTTTATATGGAGTCATTTTTATCTTCTTAAATAGCCATCCCTCACTCACTTCAGTGTCTTCCACGATGTCTTGTAGCGTGCAGATTAATCCTTAAGGATGCATGATCATGTCACAAGATTCCACCAGGAAGGCTAAGAGAATCATTAGGTTGCATCTGAGGCCCAAAGTGAACATTTCCATAGTGTGTTGTAGCCCACTTACACGATTCTACAAATGTATTCAAAAATGCCTTGACTTGTGATAGTATTTAATTTGTTACAATAAACCTTCATGAAAGTGTAAATTCATTGGATAAAATAATTTGCCGCTAATAGATTTTGTGTCCTCTGGCCAAGAACTTTCATATATAGCTCCAGAATAAAACCACCTCTTACCCTCTTTGAGGTGAGAATTGTTTTAGTATCAAAGAAAGAAAAGATCCATTTGGTTAATGTTGTTACATGGATCAGCCCATGACTCCTTGGCAGTTTAGGCTCAAGAAGTAAAAGAATATGTCTTCTATTTCTGTATGGACAGGAAACAAAGAACATGCCAGAAAGAGACCAGGCATGACACCTACACCAAGTGACCCCAAATCATCCAACCAGGTCCCACTACTTAAGTTACCAACATTTCCAAATAGCACCAGCCAGATGGGTACAACTGTTCAATGTAAAAATCTATGAAGGAGATGTCATGCCTATTTCATAGAAATAACTAATGAGTGCTTAGTAGTTAAGATTCCCAACTTAGTTTCAATGAAAACAACATGAATTCTTCGCTAAAGTATCAGTGTTGGGGTAGAGACAAATTGCTAGAGGAATTGAGTCAATATTCATATACTTTCATAGGAGTGACTCTGTGCTGTAGAGTGTGTGTGTATGTGTGTGTGTGTGTGTGTAAGTGTGTGTGTGTGTGTGTGTGTGTGTGTGTGTGTGTGTGTGTGTACATCTACAGTCTGGGTTCCACATGTAGAAGTTTTTAGCCATTGTCACTACATTATGGAAAGCTCTTATATTTTGGGTAAATACCATTTTCCAAAACTAAAGTAACTTGTTTTTATGGATTTCCCTTAATTTTCCTACAGACCCCAGTAACAGCACAGCACAAGAGATATTCACTGATCATCTAGGATTCTTTATTGTAACTTTTCTGTTTACCCTTAGCAGTGGCCAATGGGACCAAATGAGACATCCTTCTAGGACCACACCCTCATCTCTTTACTTTTCTCCCCTATAACTACTCAACCTGTAAGCAGGTGGTGTTCTCTACCTCCCTTAGCTGCCAGCAGGGCTTTTCTTCTAAACAAAGGCCTGTGTTGCCTTCAAGTTGCTAATTCTCTTTTATCTTTCTTTCACATAGATATTACTGTACCCTGAAGTAAAGTTATGAGAGGTCTGACATGTCTGCAGTATTACAGCATTATGAACAAAAACCTTATCACTCTAAAAAGTCTGCTCTTTCTTTTTTAATAACTCCTTTCCCCTCCCTAACTCCTGCAAAAACTATTGCACAGACTAACCCTGGTTATTTCTGTTCATTTTATTTTATTCGTAGTTTGTCTTTTCTAAAATACCATCAGTCAGAATCAGCAAAATATAATTTACATTAACTTTTTTCTATGACTTTTAATCATTTAATGACTATTTCATTTCTCTTTTTTGCTATAAATATTATTTCATTATTTCTCCTTATGGCAGTTTATTTTTAAGCTATTGGAGAACATTTAGCTACCTTTTAAGTTTTGGCAAATCTAATTAATTAATTAATCATTTATGTACATTTTTCTGTAGATGAAATGTTCTAATATTATTGTGTTATAATGATGAACATTGAAAATCATATAAAAGGTCAAACCAGGCCCAGCCTTATCTGGAAGGGCGGCCCGCCCACTCATAGGTCCCTGGGAGTTCTGAAGAGTGGCAGGAATGCTTTCTATCAAAGAAGAAAGGTCCCATGGAGCCTGAAGGAGCAGCAGGAACACTTTCCACCCGAAACAGAAGGATCCACAGGAGAGACAGGCTCCATAAAGAGACAGCAAGATCACCTATAATTACAAATAAAAAGATGGCAAGAGGAAAACACAAGAACCTAAGAAATGTAAAGCAAGACAACCTGGCAACATCAGAACCCAGCTCTCCCACCACAGAAAATAGTGGATTGCTAAACACACCAGAAAAACAAGACTCAGACTTGAAGTCATACTTCATGATGATGATGGAGATCTTGGAGAAGTGCATAAATAACTCCCTTAAACAATTACAGGAGAACCAGGAAAAAATCACTCAAAGAACTACAGAAAAACACAACCAAACAGATAAAGGAATTGAAAAATGAAATAGAAACAATAAAGAAAACACAAAAAGAGACAGTCCTGTAGATAGAAAATCAAAAACAAAAAAAAAGAAAGAAAGAAAGAAAGAAAGAAAGAAAGAAAGAAAGAAAGAAAGAAATCAGGAGTCACAGATACAGGCATCTCCAACAGACTACAGGAGATGGAACAAAAGATCTGAGAGGCCAAAGACAAAATGGAAAACGTAGACAAAACAGTTAGAGAGAATGCAAAAACCAAAAAGCTCCTAACCCAAAATGTTCAGGAGATCCAGGACACAATGAGAAGACAAAACCAAAAAATAATAGATGTAGAAAAGGGCGAGGAATATCAACCAAAAGGCACAGTAAATATTTTCAACAAAATCAAAGAAGAAAATATTCCTGCCTTTAAGAATGAGATAACATTAACATATATGCTCCAAATAAAAAATCACCCACATTCATAAAAGAAACTCTACTAAAGCTCAAAAAATACATTTCACCCCACACAATAATAGTGGGAGACTTTAACACCCCACTCTCACCAATGGACAGATCAGGGAAACAAAAACTGAACAAGGACACTGCAAAACTAGCAGAGACTTTGAAACAACTAGAATTAATAGATATATACAGAACATACTATCCTAAAGTAAAAGAATACACCTTCTTCTCACCACCCCATGGCACCTTCTCGAAAATTGACCACATAATTGGACACAGAACGAGCCTTCATCGATATAAGAAGATTGAAATACTCCCATGCATCCTCTCAGATCACCATGGTCTACGGCTGGTCTTTAACAACAACAAAGACAACAAAATGCCCACATACACATGGAAACTAAACAACACTCTGCTAAAGGATAGCAGGGTCAAAGAAGAAATAAAGAAAGAAATTAAGGATTTTCTAGAATTCAACGAAAACGAAAACACAACATACCCAAACCTATGGGATGCAATGAAAGCAGTATTGAGAGGAAAACTCATTGCTCTAAGTGCTTCCAAGAAGAAACTGGAGAGAGCTCACATCAGCAACCTGACAGCACAGCTAAAAGCCCTAGAACAAAAGGAAGCAGATTTACCCAAAAAGAGTAGACGGCAAGAAATAATCAAAATTAGGGCAGAAATAGACCAAATAGAAACAAAAAAAAACCATTGAAAAAATCAACAAAACAAAGAGTTGGTTCTTTGAGAAAATCAACAAGATTGATAAACCCCTAGCCAGACTAACTAAAGGGCAAAGAGAGAGTATCCAAATTAACAAAATCAGAAAGGAAAGTGGTGACATAACAACTGAAACTAAGGAAATTCAAGAAATCATCAGATCCTACTACAAAAACTTATACTCCACAAAATTGGAAAATCTGGAGGAAATGGACGAATTCCTAGACAGATACAAGGTCCCAAAGTTGAACCAGGACCAAGTAAACCATCTAAATAACCCTATAACACCTAAAGAAATAGAAGAAGTCATCAAAAGCCTCCCAACCAAAAAAAGCCCAGGTCCAGACGGGTTCAGTGCAGAATTTTATCAGACATTTATTGGGTATATAACACCAATATTCACCAAGCTATTCCAAAAGATAGAATCAGATGGAATATTACCCAACTCATTTTTTGAGGCTACAATAACCCTCGTACCTAAGGAACACAAAGACCCTACAAGGAAAGAGAACTTCAGAACAATCTCACTTATGAACATTGATGCAAAAATACTCAACAAAATCCTTGCAAACCGAATCCAAGAACACATCAAAACCATCATTCATCATGACCAAGTAGGCTTCATCCCTGGGATGCAGGGATGGTTTAACATAAGGAAATCCATCAATGTAATCCACCATATAAAAAAACTTAAAGACCAAAATCACATGGTCATCTCACTAGACGCTGAGAAAGCATTCGACAAAATCCAACACCCCTTCATGTTAAAAGTCCTGGAAAGAACAAGAATCCAAGGCCCATATTTAAACATAATAAAAGCAATATACAGCAAACCAACAGCCAACATCAAACTTAATTGTGAGAAACTTGAAGCAATCCCACTAAAATCAGGGACTCGACAAGGCTGCCCACTCTCTCCCTACCTATTCAACATAGTACTGGAAGTCCTGGCTGGAGCAATTAGACAGCAAAAGGAGATCAAGGGGATACAAATCGGAAAGGAAGAGATAAAAACATCACTCTTTGCCGATGACATGATAGTGTACTTGAGTGACCCCAAAAATTCCACCAGAGAACTCCTACAGCTGATAAACAAGTTCAGCAAAGTGGCCGGATACAAAATTAACTCAAACAAATCAGTAGCATTCCTATACTCAAAAAACAAACATGTGGAGAAAGAAATTGGGGAAAAGGTACCCTTCACAATAGTTACAAAAACTATGAAATACCTTGGTGTGACTCTAACTAAGGAAGTGAAGGACCTGTATGACAAGAACTTCAAACCTCTGAAGAAAGAAATTGAGGAGGATCTCAGAAAATGGAAAGATATCCCATGCTCATGGATTGGAAAGATCAACATCTTAAAAATGGCCATCCTACCAAAAGCAATCTACAGATTCAATGCAATCCCCATCAAAATTCCAACCCAGTTCTTCATGGAATTGGAAAGATCAATGTGCAATTTCATCTGGAATAACAAAAGACCTAGAATAGCGAAAACCATCCTCAGCAACAAAAAAACATCAGCGGGAATCACTATCCCTGACCTCAAGCTATATTACAAGGCAATTGTGCTGAAAACTGCATGGTACTGGTACAGAAATAGGCAAGTGGATCAATGGAATAGAATAGAAGATTCAGAAATGAGCCCTCATGTATATGGTCACCTGATTTTTGACAAAGGAGCAGTAAACATTCAATGGAAAAAGGACAGCCTATTCAACAAATGGTGCTGGTCCAACTGGCACTCAACATGCAAAAGAATGAAAATAGACCCGTTCTTATCTCCTTGTACAAAGCTCAAGTGTAAGTGGATTAAAGATCTCCACATTAAACCTGATACACTGGAATTATTAGATGAGAAAGTAGGGAAAA
Organism: Micromys minutus; assembly: GCF_963924665.1. NCBI lineage: Eukaryota > Metazoa > Chordata > Mammalia > Rodentia > Muridae > Micromys > Micromys minutus. The sequence goes on from NC_137956.1 coordinate 14,831,796, forward strand.
CCTTAGAACACATAGGCACAGGAGAAAATTTCCTAAACAAAACACCAATGGCTCAAGCTCTAAGGTCAAAGATTAACAAATGGGACTTAATGAGATTGCAAAGTTTCTGTAAGGCTAAGGACATTGTCAAGAAAACAAAACGGCAACCAACAGAATGGGAAAAGATCTTTACCAACACCACATCAGATAGAGGCCTAATATCTAAGGTGTACAAGGAACTCAAAAAGCTCGACACCAGAGAATCAAATAACCCTATTAAAAAATGGGGTACAGAGCTAAACAAATCTTTTTCAGTTGAGGAACTCCGAATGGCTGAAAAACATCTGAGGAAGTGCTCGACATCCTTAGCCATCAGGGAAATGCAAATCAAAACAACCCTAAGATTCCACCTCACTCCAGTCAGATTGGCCAAGATCCAAAACTCAGATGACAGCAGATGCTGGCGAGGCTGCGGAGAAATAGGAACACTTCTCCACTGTTGGTGGGGTTGCAAGCTAATACAACCACTCTGGAAATCGGTCTGGCGATACCTCAGAAAATTGGATATAGTACTACCTGAAGACCCAGCTATTGCACTTCTGGGCATATACCCCAGAGACACTTTAATACACAACAAAGATATATGCACCACAATGTTCATAGCGGCTCTATTTATAATAGCCAGAAGCTGGAAGGAACCCAGATGTCCTTCAGAAGACGAATGGATACAAAAATTGTGGTACATATACACAATGGAATACTACTCAGCCACCAGAAACAATGACTTAACCAAATTCTTAAGAAAATGGCTGCATCTAGAGAAGATCATCCTGAGTGAGATAACCTAGTCACAAAAGAACAGACATAATATGCAGTCACTGATAGTGGGATGATAACCCCAGAGGCTTGCACTCCCCCAGAAACAACTCACAGACTGTATGAAGTCCAAGAAATAAAGAAAACAAAAACTATACATATATTCACAAAACAAGAAGACTTTGACTATTTCCATGTTGCGTTTTGTTTTGCATGTACTTTACGCTTATTGCAACTAGTACGTTTTCAATGCATACTGTCAAGCCCTTGAAAAAAATCAAGTACCGACTAAAAAACATATTCACATGGTTTTATGTAAAATTTATTTTAATGTCTGAAAAAACAGTACTGACAAAAATGTATAATTTTAAGCAAAAAATGTTTAAAATCTTTACATCTATCTTTGTTTTGAAAAATAAAATCGTTTAAAAAAAAAAAAAAAAAAGAATGAGATAACCATGAACAGACAGGAAGCCTACAGAACTCCAAATAAATTGGACCAGAAAAGAAACTCCTCCTGACACATAATAGTCAAAACATCGAATATTTGAAACAAAGAAGGAATCCTGAAAGATGAAAAGGAAAAAAGACAAGTAACATATAAAGGCAGACCAATCAGAATTACCCCAGACTTCTCAACAGAGACTATGAAAGGTAGAAGATCCTGGACAGATGTCATACAGACCCTAAAAGAACACAAATGCCAACACTATATCCAGCAAAACTCTCAATCACTATACACGGAAAACCAAAATATTCCAGGACAAAACTAAATTTACACAATAACTGTCCACAAATCCAGCCCTACAAAGGATGATAAATGGAAAATTCCAACAGAAAAAAAAAAACTACACCCCCCCCAAAAAAAACCAAAAAACCATAATCATGCAAAAAAAAAAAACAAAGAAACATAAGAAGTAAAGCATACAAATATAACACTACCTCTAACAACAAAAACAATAAGAAACTTTCCAAGCATATGGGCCCAGGAAAGATGGTGGAGTAGCTGTTCTAATATCAAATAAAGTAGATTTTCAACCAAAAGTTATCAAAAAAAGGAAGTACACTTTTTACTCATCACAGAAAAATAACCTTTCAAGATGAACTCTTAATCTTGAACATCTATGTTCTAAATACAAGGGCACCCACATTTATAACAGAAATCCTACTAAAGTACAAAGCATATATTACACAATAATAGTGGTTGCCTTCATCAAGCTACTCTCATCAATAGACAGATCATGGAGACAGAAACTGAACAAAGACACAGCAAAAATAGCGGAGTTTGTGAACCAACTGGAAAGAACAGGCATTTCATTCAAAAACAAAAGAATATACTTTCTTCTTAGCACCTCACAGCACCTCCTCCAAAACTGACCATATAGTTAGTCACAAAACAGGCCTCAACAGATACAAGATCAAAATATTCTCATGCACCCTATCAGATCACCATAGACTAAGGGTTGTCTTTAATAACAACAAAAAGCCCACATACACATAAAAGTTGAACAATGTTCTGCTGAATGATAGCTTGGTCAGTGAAGAAATAAAGAAAGAAACCAAAGATTTTCCGAATTTAATGAAAATGAGACCATTACATACCCAAACTTATGGGATGCAATGAAAATAGTACTGAGAGAAAAACCCATAGTTCTCAGTGCCTCTAAAAATAAACTGCAGAGAGCATACACTAGCAGCTTTGCAGTACAACTGAAAGCTCTAGAAAAAAAAGAAGCAGATGTATCCAAGAAGAGTGGATGGCAGGAAATAATCAAACTCACAGCAAAAATAAGCCAAACAGAGACAAAAAGAACTATACAAAGAATCAACATAACCAAGAGCTGGTTTTTTTGTTTGTTTTTGTTTTTTGTTTTTTGTTTTTTTGTTTTTTTGAAGAAAATCAACAAGATCAATAAGCCCTTAGCCAGACTAACGAGAGGGCAAAAAGAGAGTATCCAAATTAACAAAATCAGAAATAAAAGAGAAGACATAACAACAGAAACTTAGGAAATTCAAGAAATTATCAGGTCTTATTACAAAAGCCCATACTCAACAAAACAGGAAAATCTAGAGAAAATGAATAAGTTTCTAGACAGATACCAGATACCAAAGTTAAATGAGGTCAGATAAACCATCTATATAGTCCCATAACACCTACAGAAATATAAGCAATCATCAAAGTCCTCCCAACCAAAAAAAAAAAAAAAAAAAAAAAAAAAAATTAGGACCAGACTGGTTTACTGGAGAATGCTATCAGACTTTTATAGAAGACATAATGCCTATACTCTTTAAACTATTACACAAAATAGAAATAGAAGGAACACTACCCAACTCATTCTTTGAAGCCAAAATTACGCTCATACCTAAACCACACAAAGACACTGCAAAGAAAGACAATTTCAGACCAATTTCTCTCATGAATATTGATGCAAAAATCTGAATAAAATTCTTACAAACTGAATCCAAGAACACAGCAAAACAATCATCCACCAGGACCAAGTAGGCTTTATCCCAGGGATGTAGGGATGGTTCAACATACAGAAATCTATCAACATAATCCACCATATAAACAAACTCAAAGAAAAAATAAAGCACATAATTCTCTCACTAGATGCTGAGAAAGTATTTGACAAAATTCAACACCCCTCCATGATAAAAGTCTTGAAAGATCAGACAAGGCTGCCCATTATCTCCTACCTATTCAGTATAGTCCTAGCCAGAGACATTAAAAAAAAAATCAAAGGAATTCAATTAGAAAGAAAGCCAAAATATCATCATTTGCAGATGATATGATAGTTTATTTAAGCGACCCCAAAAATTTCACCAGAGAACTTTTACAACTAATACACAACTTCAAAACAGTGGCTAGCTATAAAATTAACTCAAACAAATAACTGCCTTCCTCTACTCAATGGATAAATAGACTGAGAAAGAAATTAGGTAATTGACACCCTTCACAATAGTCACAAAGACTATAAAATACTTTGGGGTAACCCTAACCAAGCACGTAAAGAATCTGTATGACAAGAACTTCAAGACTCTGAAGAAGAGAATTGAAGAAGTTATCAGAAGATGGAAAGATCTTCCATGCTCATGGATGGACAGGATCAACATTGTAAAAAATGACCTTCTTGACAAAAGCAATTTACAGATTCAATGCAATCCCCTTAAAAATTCCAACTTGATTCTTCATAGAGTTGAAAAAAGCAATTTGCAAATTTATTTGGAATAACAAAAAACCTAGAATAGCAAAATCTATTCTCAAGAATAAAAACACTTCTGAGGGAATCACCATCACTGATCTCAGTGAACCTAGAAATGAAATCTCACACATATGGTCACTTGATCTTTGACAAAGAAGCTAAAACATTCAATAAAAAAAGAACAGCCTCTTCAACAAATGATATTGGGTCAATTGGCAATCAACATGCATAAGAAAGCAAATTGATCCTTTCCTATTTCCTTGTACAAAGCTCAAGTCCAAGTAGATCAAAGATCTCCACACAAAACCAGGTACACTAAAACTAATAGTATAGATAGAGTTTAGAACATATAGGCAAAGGAGGAAAATTCCTGAACAGAACACCAATAGCTTAGGCTCTAGGATCAAGAATCAACAAATGGGACCTCATGAAATTGCAAATCTTCTGTAAAGCTAAGGACACTGTTAAGACAATACGACAGCCAACAGATTGGGAAAGGATCTTTACCAATTCTACATTTAATAGAGGGCTAGTATCCAGTATATACAAAGATCTCAGGAAGCTAGACTATAGAGAATCAAATAATCCTATTAAAATGTGGTACAGAGCTAAATAAATTATTCTCAGCTGAGAAATATCGAATGGCTGGGAAGCACCTGAAGAAATGCCCAACATTCATAGTCAGCAAGAAATGCAAATCAAAACAACCCTGAGATTCCACCTTATACCAGTTAGAATGGCTAAGAGAAAAATCTCAGGTGACAGCAGAAGCTGGTGAGGATGTGGAGAAAGAGGAACACTCCTCCACTGTTGGTGGGGTTGTAAGCTGGTACAACCACTCTGGAAATCAGTCTGGAGGTTCTTCAGAAAATTAGACATAGTACTACCTGAGGACCCAGCTATACCACTCCTGGGCATATACCCAAATGACGTTCCAACATATAACAAGGACACATGCTCTTTCATGTTCATAGCAGCCTTTTTAATAACAGCCAGAAGCTGGAAAGAACCCAAATGTCCATCAACAGATGAAAGGATACAGAAAGTGTGGTACTTTTACACAATGGAGTACTACTCAGCTATTAGAAACAATGACTTTATGAAATTCCTAGACAAATGGATGGAACTAGAGAATATCATCCTGAGTGAGGTAACCCAGTCACAAAAGAACACTCATGGTATATACTCACTGATAAGCAAATGCTAGCCCCAGAAAGTTCTGAACACCCAAGAAACAATTCACAGACATTTTGAACCTCAAAAAGAAGGAAAGCCAAAACAAGGATGCTTCAGTCCTTCTTACAAAAGAAAACAAAACTCTCATGGGAAGATTTGCAAGTTCAAAGAGATGAACAGGTGTTGAAGAAAAGATCACGCAGAATGTGCCTTCCTGGGAATCTACCACATATGCAGTTACCAAATCCAAGCACTATAGCTTGTCCCAAAATGTACTTACTGGCAGGAACCAGAGATACTTCCTCAGGGACTATGCTAGAGTCATATAGATACAACTGAACATGTTTGTAGCAAGCCATCAGTCTGAACTCAGGGATCCCAATGAGGTTGCGAAAGGAAGGACCTAAGGAGCCCAAAGAGGTTGCAACCTCATGGGAAGATAACATTATCAACCAACCAAACTCTACAAAACTCCCATGGAGTAAAACACCAACCTCTGTTCACACATTGAGAGACCTATTGATCCAGTTTCATATGTAGCTGAAGATATCAGTGTCTGGCATCATTGTGAGAAGAGGCTGTTTTCTTAATGTATAAAGACATAATCTCTCATAAAAAAGAAAATCATATAAAATTTTATTTTAGTAATTTTTATTGACATGATGACAATTTCAGATGTATATCTTTTTCATGTTCACTGCTTCAACCACATCTCCTCTCAGGAAACCTCCTGCCTTAATTTCAATCAGAAAATGGTTGTTTATTTCAACAGTTGATTAACTCAATAACATATGTGCCATTATTGTACCAACGGGTACATCTCCCAGCAAAGTCTTTACTGTAGCTCAATGGAGCCACAGCTGTGTAAGATTGATGTTCACTTTTTATCTTCTAGCAACATGCACATCACCTTCCAGTAAAATAAAACCTAGACAACTAGAAAGCATTTTCTGGTCAGAATCACTTCTTATTTTTTTTTAACTTTTATGACTTAAGTGTGTAGTGTCTTCAACAAAAGTCCTACCATCCGGTTTTAGAGGAAATCAAGAACAATGGTAATGTCTGAAATATTTGTCTATGGAATCTCACTAAGAAAAGTTCAAAATGAAATGACCCATTTCTAGTAATGGAGGTTTCATTTCTTAATATAAGGTGTCTCCGTGTACTATTGTTTCTTCATTTTAGGGTAAATTCATTTAAGCTTTTTAAACATATGCATATACATATATTTAATCATTAACAATAGTTATAGTCCATAACACTGTTTCAAAAGTCATTCTTCTCTATTTCTTTCCTCTAATCTGCCCCATGCCCCACTCTATTTCATTCTTTCTGTTACATCAATTTTTTCCTCTTTACATCACTGTATTCTATCACTCCTCCCTTGGACAATTTCCCTATTTCCCCAGTTTCTCACTAGTTTCCTTACTTTTGTAGATATTCCAAATTAAACATACATATCTGACAATAGAAAGTTAACATCCACACTTGAGAGAAAATATGCAATATGTATCTTTCTGGTTCTGATTACCTCCCTCAGGATGATTATCTGAATTCTTTCCATTTACTAGTGAATTTACTAAATTTATGTTTCTTCACAGCTGAAAGTTATGTCATTGTATAAAAAGAAGACATTTTTATAATCCATTCATCAGTTGATAGACATATAAGATGTTGCCATTTTCTGACAACATTGTGAATAGAGTAGCAATGAATACGGATAACCAAATAACTCTGCATAATATACTGCAGAGTTCTTTGGGTGTGCATCAAGGGTAATATACTGACATTGTGGTGTAGCTATATTTCTCGCTTTTTGAGAAACTCCCACACATATTTCTATAGTTACACATTTTGTTCTATGACTCGTTTTGAGTTATTTTTAAAGGGACAGTTGTTTTTACTTCAGTCATTCTTATTATCAATAAGAGTTTTATTAACCTTTCATCTGTTATCTCAACGTTCCTTTGTTTGTGTGCCATTTATTGAAAAGGTTTAATTTTGTAATTAATTTTTTTTACATTTTCTGAAGAAATAAGTTGTGTAGGGTTATGCTGGCGAGTATCTGAATTCTCTTTTCTATTGTTTCCTTTATTTGTTTCTCAGTAGTTGTCTCACTGCTGTGATAACCATAAATTCATACTGAAGTTAGGTAGTTTTATTTCTGATTTTGTAAGTTTTTTTGATAAACATGTCGCATCCTTTGATTTGGTGATTCCATGTGCTTTCAATCCCCACTTCTATGTATAAACCAGAAAACCCAAATACACAAAGCAAAGGTTTGGTGTCCTTAAATATCCTGCCCATTAGTTCATGATATTTGCTTATTTTACAACAAGTTATATAAAACATATTAAACGTTTATTTTTTTCAAAGTATATTACTACTATAAAAGACATTTTTAGTTATATACAGCTTCAGAATGTATGGATTGGTTCTGAAACAATCAAACCAGATATTTATTCTAGAGATACAGCTGTTACTTTAATTCCTTGGATATATTTATAACTTTTCATATTGCTAGACATGATTATCTACAACCTCATTAAATATCTTGTGTACGTTCATAAGAGATACTAGTTCATAAATATATTTATATCCACTTTTTCTTTGTTTTCAAAAAGTGATTCCCGAGCTAAGTTCATGAATTATATAATTCCTTTCTTCTTTGTTTCTATATTTGCCTAATATTTATAGATTTTGTTTTTAACTATTAAACATAATAAATCAATATAAAAGAATTTTTTAATGATAAGCATTATAGCTAATGAAATGGTGTTTCTTTAATTAGTATTGCTACTAATTTCTGATTTAATAAGTCTGTTGAAACAAAATATTCTCTATTATTCTGATCTTCTTAAACATATCAAGTTATTTTATCACCTTCTGTCAAGTGTCCATTTTGATGAATAAACTATATGCCATTGAAAAGCATGTACATTTGTCAGAAATATCATACAAATAGTAACTATGTCATGTAAATAATAATATTTCATAGTTACCATTTTACTGCATTTCTGGTGTCACACCATCTCAGTAACACTGTCTCCTACAAGGTCAGAATATAAAAATTACATACTGACAATTAACTCCTGCAGTCCAGCAGTCACACACATCCATTCTGTATCAAGTGTATTCTCATGAAAACTATTTCATGACCTCAGTCAAGACCGGAAGACTCACAATCAGCAGAAATGTCTAACAACATCATTGTTGTTAGCAACTGTTAACTACACATAATAGGACCACTTCATAATATAGGCAAGCAAAGCTCCATGAAAAAAAAAATGGTAAGTATTTAAAGATTTTGAGTATATCTAAATAGAAAATGAAAATAACAGGGACTTGGAAAGCGACCATGGAGCCTTTCTTCTAAAAGAGGTAACAAGCTGACACAGGTAAAGAGCATGCAGGTGCATTTAGATTCTTGCTATAAATGTAATTCTTGGATTTAGCAATGCCCTTATAAATACTTGTTATTATAGGAATAAAAAGTTCAATTATAAAAAGCACACATTCAGAGACTACATTACTTCCAGAGGATGCATGTTCAAGGCAAGGTATATGTATATACTGTTGAAATGTTCCTTCATTGTAGTATTAAAGCTTCCTCTATAATTATAATTATTACACTAAATTTTGCTTTCGTTATTCGAATCTCAGTAAGAAAATGTCTATTTTTGTCATATTATTATCTCCTCCAGGCCCAACAGGAGTTTTTTTTTCCATTGTGGTGAATATTTAATGAGTACTCCTAGAATAAGTGATTTTGAGAGTATAGAAAAAAAAAAAAAACGTATTCTTCACACTGCAAACAACTCAATATAAAATGTCAAAACTATCACTCTCAAATTTTTGCCACTTGTTACATACATTAGTGTACTAAATGTTACAGAAAGGTAAGTTCTTCAGCATTCAGCTACCATTCAGGATAGAAACAATCAGATGAGAAGGTATTTTGAAGATCAAGGTAAAGGGCAAAATCAGAACTGCAGTTAATCCTCAAAATACCCCAAAAATAAACAGAATAACTGAAAGAAAGTGATGATTCAAAGGATGCTGTCCAGCATGGAGTTCTGAAGAAAACTTCCAGCCAAGTACACAGCTTCTCTTATTCCTTCCAATAAGAGGAAGCACTCCAACTCCAGAATTTGGAGAGATAAATATATGTGATTAGAAAAATCTCTATGGAAACCATATATTTACTTTAGTTCAGACAAGTTCCAGTGCTAACAAAACCCACTTTGACAGGAGCAGTGTAGATGAGTAACTAACACATTTGAAAACAGGGTGCAAGTGTATGTTTCCTTCTAAGATCACACAATAATAATTCTCAACAGGGTGAACACACCAGCCAAATATCTAAACCTTAATGTTGACTCACAAAGTGTCTAAAACTGTTTTATTTCATTGACATATAAGTCAACAACACACAAAGTCCTCGAGCGCAACATGGGCTAGGTCCCCATGCACACACTAATTAGTGAGGAGTAATGGGATTGGGCCTTTAATAGAGGAAAGACAGCACCGCCACACATCTTGGTACAGATCCATGTGCACATGACATCTTCTCTCTCCAACAGGTCCTCATTCACCACGATAATACTGTACATTTTGTCTCCAGCACAAATTGTATTTTGTATCCTTACATGGCTTTGCAACAAACTGGATATGTGTTTTCTACTCATTAAATCGGCAAGACAGGAACTTCTATTTCCACTTCCAGCCTTAGAAACAGAGATCTCAAAACTTACATTTCTTGTCTAAATTCAAGAAACTTGTCAGCACCATATCCACTCTACAGAGTTTCTTATGCATCTGATATGAAAGCAGTGCATTCTGTTCTTGTGACAGTTTGCCTTGTGTAGATGAGTTTTAGCTTCATGCCCCATCACCTTTAATCCCTAGCAAACTATCTTATCTAGGTTAAATGCATTTAAAAACAAGTCCTGACTTTTTTTCAAGCACTATATTAATGTGATAAGCAGAAACTTCCAGTGTCTAAAGCATGGCATATACATTTTAATGATTTATTTTAATTATGTCATAAATGTAAACTGTACTCCAAAAATAGTAATGGCTGAAAAGCAACTGTGTGGCAAGTGTGTTGCCTTTGGGCAAGAAATAAATAGCATTAGCAACATGGAAACTTGGCTGGTATGTTCATTTGCCAATACATTGACAAGATTGCTTCTTGGTATTTTTTTTTTTTTTTTTTTTTTGGATATTGTGACTGTCCAAAAATGCCTTGGCATAATCTAATTGTAGAATCACACTTTATTAATTTGGATATCAATATTAACAACATTTTTTATAGCAGTGACAAAATTACAATTCAAACAAGAAGTTTTAGAAGTAAAGTGAACACTAATATTGGCATTGGGCATGTTTACATTTACTTTGCTATCCATGCATTATATTTGTCCTGTATGGGCATCTGAATTCTTAGTAAAGCACAGAGCAACAGAAAAACATGATACAAAACAGCAGAGTTGACTAAGAATCTTGTGATGTCAGAAACACATGCTGTAAATTTTACGCCAACTTTTGCAAAGCAGTTTCAATCATCTAGGAGACCAGCAGTGTACCAGAAAATGGAAATATCCAAACTATTTGTGTTAACACTTTTTCCATGCCAATTGTAATGCTTAGACATTCAGAACAATAGTTCATCCACAGGTCCATGTGATAGTTTGCTTAGAATTAGTACATGAAAATTTTTCTTAAATATGTTTTGTTCAGTAGAGCTGAACCAACAAGTGATTATTAGTTTGAATCCTTAAGTTAGGATCATTTTAAAAAACAATAAACAACTAAAAGATAATTCACCATAAGCCACTGTTTTATTCTCAAAGATATTGTGTGAAGAAGCCAAGTAGAATCTGGTCATTACCTTGGGCTTCAGGTGAGTCCTGGATACGAGCAGCTATAACAAAGCCAAGAGATATAGGGAGATACCAGCTAAAGAACTCAATGATATTGTGATTACTATACCCATTGTTCTCTGAGGAAGGTAGGTGGTCCCTGAGAGGTAGCACAACAATTTTAAGCTCATCCAAACTAGCTTTCAAATAAATGAGATGCAAACTCATCTTATTTAGCCTACAAAATTACTGAGGGGTAACCCCTAATCTACTTTTTTTAACAGCTGCCCCAGCTACATCCCCAGTGGTGTTCACCAAATACTTACTGTTTCTCCTGGCTTTGTGCTCATGGTACATTTCCTCTCTTGGTGCCTTCTCCTCCCTCCTCTTATTTGCCTTTTTTCTCTACCCTCAACCAGGTCACTAAAACCCACCCACCACTAATCCCTCTAGTAATTGGGTATAGTCTTTTTTATTTAACCAATAGTTTTAAATTAGGAAACAAGCCTTAAACAACAAAAGCTGGTAAATATGGGAAATCACTCTATGCCTTGACCTTAGGGTGCAGAATTTAGCATTACACAATACATAGGAACACCTGAAACCTCAACACTGGAGAATAGTTGAATATAATAAACCCAGCAATTTCTACAGTCATCATTATTTCAGATTGTATTAAAATGGTGTTTTTCTGTGCAGGCCAGCAAATATATCCATTTACAAGTATCTGGATTCTCAAAACTAACAAAGCTAATGAGAATTTGTCTGTTTTACCTTTAAAAAGGTAAGATTATACATTAGTTATTTCACTCCTGTGTTCTCTACTCTTTGTGTCCTACTATTCTTAGCAAGTCTATAGCTGCCTTGTTACACTGAGTATATTACACTGACAGGATTAATTAAATAGCCAGAAGCAGGTAGATAGGCCAGATGACTGAGAAGTATTATTGCCAAGGGAAGAGAAAGAAACATATGAAGACACAAGGCCCTGGTGCTTCATTGATACCCCGGGGAATTCAGAAAGCTGGAAATTTCAGAATGTTCCTTGGCAAATGAAACATAATTTGCTTCATACTTTACCACAAAGAATGGGACATAAGATATTGTGTATTCTTTTGGACTATGTTGAAAAGTCAGAACTTGATTTGAATATGTCATTCTGATTCATTTACTGACAACCCCAAGTTCGACCAGTATTGAGAGAGAAAAAAATATAAGCTAGACCTGTTTGAGATGTCTGCCAGGAGCTCTCTCACAGAGATAGGCCACCGGGACTCTAGTATTTATAAATTATGAATGTTCCAGGCAAGATAGTAGAAAGTGATTTGATAAACTCTTACACATACTTGTAGCAATATTGCTACCTTTGGGGTTTTGTTTTATGTTGTTTGTTCATTTGTTTTGTTTTGTTTTTGTTTAAATTTTAATTAATCATTCCATTCACTTGCATCTCAAATGATATTCCTCTTGTAGGCTACCCATCCATGATCCCCCCATTCCTCATGTTTACTCTTCCCTCCTCATTGCATTTAGAGGGTGCTCCCCCACCCACCCACATACTCCCACCTCACCATTCCAGTATCCCCCTATACTGGGGCATCAAACCTCCGCAAGTACCAAGGGCCTCCCCTCCAACTGAAGTCAGACAAGGCCATCCTCTGCTACACACACACACACACACACACACACACACACACACACACACACATATGAAGCCATGGGTCTCAACCTGTACACTCCATGTTTGGTGGGTCTAGCCCACTGGGTGTTCCAAAAAGCTGACATTGGTCTTTCTATTTGGTTGTCACACCACTCTTATCCTCCAGTATTTCCAAAAACTCCCCCATCAGCAACTCAATTTCTGGCAGAACCTCCCAAGGCACGGCCACACCTGATTCCTGTTATCAAGTGCCTCTTGGCAACAGCAACAGTGTCATTTTTGGTGTTTGCAGATATGATGGATCCACAGGTGGGACATTCCCCAGATGGCCCTTCCTTTAGTCTCTGCTTCATTTTTGTCCCTGTTCCTTTTTATTTTTGGACAGGAAGAATTCTGGGTTAAAACTTTGAGATGAGTCAGTGGCCCATCTTTTCACTAGGTGCTGTGCCTATCTGCTGGAGGTGGTCTCTACAGGTTCTATCTCTCTTTCTATGCACATATTTCAGCTAAAGTCATCTCCATTGGCTCCTGGGAGCCTCTCATTCTCTTAGTGCTTGGGACCCTTCAGGGGCTACCACCAATTCTTCATCCCCCACTACTACATATTTTTATTCAATTTTCTACCCCTCTCTACCTCTCTCCTGTTCCCTCGGGTAGTTGATACAGCTCCCTCCCAATTCCTCTCACTCCTCTCTTCCTTCCAGGTCACCCCTTCCCTCCATCTGCGATCATCCTGTTGTCTGCTCAGTGCAGGACTGAAGCATCCATACCCTGGTCTTCCTTCCTCCTAAGTTCTCTATTATCTATGGATTGTATCTTGAGGTTGGCATTGTGAGCTTTTGGTCTAATATCCATTTACAGTGAATTCATACAAAGAGTTTTCTTTTGTATCTAGGTTACCTCACTCTGGATATTTTATAGTTCTATTTGTCTGACAATTTCATCAAGTCATTGAGTAATACTTCAGTATATAAATGTACCATATTGTCTGTATCCATTCTTCTGTTGACAGACATCTGGGTTAATTTGTGTTTGCCTTGATTTTGGTTTGTTTTGGTTTGGTTTGTTGGAAAGTCAAGCTATCGACAAAGAGCTTATCAGCTTTGAGAAATAATTCTTAGCTTATTTTAGGTCTCAATAGATGACAGGATACATTGAGCATATTTATCATGAGTGAGTTATTAGCAACTTTAATGAACAAAAGAAGTTAAACATTCTCTTCAGATCTAAACAATGAAAGGTAAGTGTGACAGGGAGCTAAAAACAAATACCTAATGTTTCCACCGTGTGTATTAATGACCTGCTACTGACACACCCTCAACAGGCTTCTGCAGGTGAGGGAGCATGCTGTGAGGCCCAGTCAAAAAGTTAGCTGAACAACTGTTGTTATATGCTAAACACAGGAATAGAAGAGTATATATTGCCAGCTACACTTACAATCTGATGTAGTATCTGACTGCCTTGGCAAAAGAGGAGGCTGGATGAGCCAGAGATGAGAATGTGCTTAAGTGGGTGGTAAAAAAATGAACAGAGAACATGGATATTTAGTTTACATGATTCCTTTAATATACATGTATGTGTATGTATATGTGTATATGTATATGTATATATTTCTTTTATATATATTCCATATATATATATATATATATATATATATATATATATATATATATATATATATATGAGAGAGAGAGAGAGAGAGAGAGAGAGAGAGAGAGAGAGAGAGAGAGAGAGGGTACAAGTGTTATCCAAATAAAAATGTTCACTAAAATTTTGCCCAATGCAAAGGACCACTTTACTCTCAGGCACTTTTATTGTGGCTTCTTGCCAAGCCTCTTTTCTCAAATGAATTTGCAGCAACAACACTTTCCCATTCTGTACTGGCTCCTGTTTCTGCTACATACACACTTCTCAGCACCAATGAAACATAGCAACTTATGGGTATTATTCTCTATAGAGAAAGCAAGCTTTATAATCACATTGTAAAATGCTGGACTGCTTCCATCTGGAGAATGCTGAGTCCTTACAACTGGACTTCCAGTGAGCAACTGATTGCCATTTTATAGAGATAAAAATATGTCTAAACCAGACCAGCTTAATGTTGTATGGTTTTCCACTCCATTCTTGACATGATTCTTCCAATGTCTTCATCCATAGAATTAATCAATACCTTATCAATAACTAAGTTTCTGACCAAAACATAATTTTAATTTTACAGGAATAAATTCAGACAACAGTCTCCAAATTCCAGATGTGAAGACCTTATGGTGTACCCAATAATGCATAATAATTTGACTTTATAGAAGCCTCTCAGTCAGACCTGTTCATGGAAATTAGGGGGTCACATTCTTGTACGATACCTGAACCTGAATTTAGAAAATGTTTAAAGCAAAATATGTTTGCTAGTGCTTCAGGGTTTAAATTCTGGGAAATCAATGCTCATCTAGAGACAGAGACAAAGGGGAAAGAAAACAAGTGCAACCCAGTGAATCTTCAGGCTCCTGCAATTTTTTAAGGGAATCCAGGAGTTTGGGAGATGCTGTATGAAAGTGATATTTACTGTAAACAGGAAATAAAGCACTGAGTTATTAGATTTCCACATTATTTTTTAACTATCTTCAATCAGGCAGACGACTCCTTCTTTCTTGCCTTCCCTGCTTTTCCAGCATGTTAGCCAGGTTGTCAGAGAAGCCACTAGGAAAATTTAGGCTGCAATGACCTTATCTGGAACACATGTGCTTTCCTTAACTCTCCAGCATTGCATAACCAATGGAGCTTAGTCCATGTCCAGCTCCTGACCCTGGAGAAGGCAGAAACTAAACACATTAAAAGTGATGGAGTCATGTTGTATCTTGTGCCAACTTCCTTGGGAACCAGGCAAGTCCTAGAGCCCTAGAAATTCAGGAAGATCAAAATGTACCCTGTTTACATGAACTGGAGTATCTACTCATATGTTCACCTGGTCACATCATGGATAGACAGTGTCATTTTAGTTTCTTTCCTCCCCCCACCCCCACTTTCCCCGTCTTTCGATTTTATTTACAGGTTATTTTGTTGGAGTGAGAGAGACACAAAATGACTGTGGCTAACTATCGTTTAACAGGTCACATTAACTACTGAGTTTTCATTGCATAGGTTTAGACAGAGAAAAGTTTTTGCTACATAATTGACAGTTGTGATATTTGAAATAAGCACATTTTTGTGTTGTTGTTGTTGGTTATGATGTTGAAACTTGGAAGATGGAATAGATTGAAGTGGGGCAACTAAAGCATTGTCTCTAGTAAATGTTTCAATCATCTGTCCCCAAAGATTTTGAACATCCTTCTCTTATGTGGGGTATTTTTTCTATTAGATTCTCAATTCCCCGAGGGAGAGCCTAGAAACCTACTTACTGAAGTAGGCTGAAGGGGACTATGCAGTTCAGGTGTGTGGTGATAGATATACTGTCCTAATTAGGCACTTAGAAGGTTTTGCTGCTGAACAGAGCAAAAGACCCAGATACCAAGTGGGATATAGTCACCACTAGAGCAGGCCCTAGCAAGTGTGGTTAGAGACCAGTGCCTCATGGCATCATTTTGCTGTGGTCTGCTTTGCCTCCCACTACAGTAGGCAAAAGAATGATATAACAGAAAAAAAAATAATCAAAATTGCCTTTTATGAAGGTCCTGATTCCCTGGCTATCATAGACACTTGGTGAGAAATATAATATTCTTTTAAAAATATGTTTTTGGCTGATCTCAATTCTAAATGCCCTCTTCAATATAAGTCTAAATTTTAAGGTTTTATTTTATTTATGTATATGTAAGGGAGAGAAATATCTGTTTTGTGTATGTGAGTAGCAATGTATATGTGCTACAGTAGACATGTGGAAGAAAGGGGAGACCAACAGCATCCTTCCAGCACAGATTCCAAGGATAATACTTAGCTCATCAGGACTGCACAACAATCAATCTCCCTGTTAAGATGCCTCAATGTCCCTATGGCTATTTGTATGTTAGTTTGTTTTTATTGTGTACAAATTAATGAAAAAAATCACCATTATAAACTTTAAAAAGAGGTTTCACTTCATCAAACCTGCACATAAGTGTACTCACACACATATACAGAACCAACAAATTCACTCAAGAATGCTTCAAATAGATCAGTGCCAACATTCTGAAAAATAAAAGTGCACAGCTACTTCTTGGTTTAGATAGGAATATCAACTTTTCCCATGGGGTGTATACATGCCTGAAAAGTTTTTAATTAATTTGAAAGTTAATCATATTTTATAATATTGTAACTTATCGAATATAAGTGTCATAGTCAAGAATAGATATTTAAAATATGTATGAATAGGCCGCAGTTATATTCTCTCTGGTCTCACTAATTACAGTCTATGTTCTGCCTCTGTTTTGTACTTTTTCTTCAATCAAACTTTAATTCACAATATTCTCATTCTCAAGAAGGCTGGGGATTGCCTTTGAATATATTAGAAATAGAAGTTTAGTCATGCAATTTGTATATGGTGAGATATTTCTATTTTCTTCTATTCATATCAGCTGCCACTTTAGTCACTTTGATTCTGCATCAGAAGGTGAGAGGACCATTGACTCTTGGATAAGTAATTAAACATTACCCAAGTGGTATAAAATGTCCTTCATTATCATCCTGCAGGACAAGTCCTTGATTAAGACATTAAAACCATGAAAGAATAAAACAGTATAATAGTCATAATAGTATTAGTAGTAGTAATAGTGATAGTAGTAGTAGTAAATAAAAATAATGCCAAGCAACTACCAGATTGTATATGTAACAAGTTAAAACAACAAATTTTAAAAATGAGGATAATTTTTAACAAAAAGTAACACATACACAATTCCTACTATATTGGTATTATTGTAATAAGGTTTATTTACTTTTGGTTATATATAAATAAAATTATATTAATATACACATCATCTTCAAGGACTATTTATACATACTTAGTGAAGGTGTGTATTATCATTAACATTCACTCAATCAAAATATAACTACTGATCTATGTTATAACAAATATATTGGAGAAACATTATGGTATAGTTTTATGATTATTGTTATTTTAGAAATAAAATTCAAGTACTAGAAAAAAGTGGAGGATAACTATTTTTTAATTTATGTATATGAGTATTTTGTTCCCACATATGAATGTGCCCCATTTATATGCTTGCCCAATTCCCAGATATAGCAAAAGATGTTAGGGCCACTGGAAATTGAGTTACAAGCAGTTATGAGACTCTATGTAGGTGCTATAAATTGTATCCTGGTCATTTGTAAGAGAAGTCAATGCTTTTAAATGTTAAGCTATTTCTTCAACCTAGGACAACTTTATTTTAAGGGGAAGTGGGGGCAGTAAAGAATTTATTTTGCTTACAGCTAGAGTCATCATGTACCAAAGGAAGTCAGGGCAGAAATTCAGAAATCTAGAGCCAGGAATTGATATAGAAACCATGGAATAAAGGAGCATAACGGGCTCATTCCATGTGGATCCCTCAGTTTGTTTTCTTATATAGCACTTAGGACCATTAGCCCAATGACAGCTCCACCGACACTGAGCCCCTCCTCATCAGTCATTAAGAAAATTCCTCACTGGCCTGTTGATAGGTCAGTCTAAAATTAATGTGTCGTTATTTCAAATTGTTTACTCAGGTTTCTTCTCGTACTGTCAGAACTTCAAGTCTCAGATGTAGGTTTTTATTTTTCGTTCTTCTAGAATTGTTCCTTCACTAAAGGAGAGACTATGGCTCAATTTCATTATTCTACTAGATATCGAGTTTTCTTAGCATCATTTATTAAAGACTGCTCTCAATAGATCATTTTTGGTGCTTTCCTTGAAAATTAGCAACCTAAAGATGTCTGGCTATATCTCTAATAATATATGGAGACTTCATATTATAGATATTTGTAAATAACTCACCTAGAATTAATTTCATTGACATTTATGATTGACTAAATTTCACCATAAATTGATGTATAGTTCTGTTTGTATTTGCTTGAAGCTCTGAATATTGTTATATTAGCATTATAAAATATTTTGTACATAGTTTTACCATTTGTATACTTTAAGTTTCATTTTAAAGAATTTATTTCCCTTTTCCTTAAGTTACATACTGGAAACATCTTGATTGCACATTTTTGTTGTTGAGTTTTATATCATTCTTATTGCATGTTTCTACAGTATTTTGCTAATATATAAAAACTAATGTGAACTTTTATTTAAGACTAACGCTTTCTTTGGTCCCCGTGTAAGTAGGGCATATTTGGCTGGGTTTCTTTGCCTTTGATTAATTCTATTTGGAGACATGATCTAATTTCTCTATCTCCTTTAGTTTGTGAATTGCTTACTGAGCAACAAGCAGAAACTCAACTGCTTTCTAACTTGTGTCAATAAAAAGCACAGTTGTCCTTTAAGGGACCTTCAGCAGATAGGTTTTGTTTTATAGAATATTTGATTTATACAGCTCTGTAGCTCCCTCTTATTTGTCAAAGAATAATTTGAGCTCTTTGATAATATCACACAATACATATTGATATCTATTCCCCTACAATAGTTCTTCTCAGAAACACTCCATTTCTATTCATTCAGCTTTGGTCCCATTATTTAAAGCCACTAAAACCATCTGGGCTGCCAAAACAAACAAACAAAAATTCTAAAATATAAAATCTACAATTACTCCCTAAAGCACATGTCTTTTACTCCAATGGGAAAATTAAAAAAAAAATAAGAATCAGCCAGGAATTCACCATTCAATACTTAATAAAAGAGATTTTATTTACACTGAATAGGAAGCACAATTTTACATATTAATAATGTGAAGATTTTATGAAAAAGAGCAATTGCAGTGACAAAGTATAGATTGATAATGATGTGACAAGACTCAGAAGAATTGTTTCAAAGCAAATCCTATCAAAACAAGTTCATAATATAAAACATAATTATGGATTAATATAAATTTTCTGTTAATTAATTAATTTATTCACTTTACATCCTGATTACTGCCCTCCCTCCAGGTTTCTCTCTCACAAAGTCCTTCTCCCATCCACTCGCTTTTCATCTGAGAGGATAGAGCCCCCCTTAATATCCCTCGACCCTGGCACATCAAGTCTAAGTATCTGCAGCACTAGACATATTCTTTCCCATTGAGGAAAGCAGCTCAGTTAAGAGAACAGAATACACAGACAGAAAACAGTTTTAGAAAGAGCCACTGCTCCAGTTGCTGGAAAGCCCACATCCAGACAGACAATGCTGCACATCTGCTACATATGAGTGTATGTGGCTAGGTCCAGCCAATGTATTCTTTTTTTGGTGGTAGTTCAAATTTGGTGGATAGTTGACTTCATTGGTCTTTATGTGTACTTTCCTTTAGGACTTCGGATTTTCCCCAACTCTTGGAGTCCCCAAGTTCCTTCAACTATCTGTCTTTGGGTATCTGCATCTGTTTCAGTCAGCTGCTGGGTGGACCCTCTCAGAGCACAGTTATGTTAGGCTCCCGAATGCAAGCATAACTGAGCATCATTAATAGTATCTAAAATTGATGCTTGCCCATGGGATGTGTCTCAAGATGGGCTAGTTAATGGTTAGCCATTCCATCAGTCTTTGCTCTATCTTTGTTCCTGCAATTCTAGTAGACAGAAAAATCTTGGAGTCAAAAGTTTTATAGGTGGATTGGTGACCTTCATCCTCCACTGGTGCTCCTGTCTGGCTACAGTGCACATAGATTCCTACTGCATATCCATACTGAATATTACTTTATACACAGAATAATAAACAGCAATTGTACAATCTTGTTGACTAAAAGAAACCACTGTGCCTTTTCTGTTCTAACCTAGATGGCCTCTCATCAGACCTGCAGCATTTTCAGATGCCTGTTGAAGACTATAAGTGTCTACTTATTCACATAAGCAATACAATTCTTTTTCAATAATTTATTATTTCTTAAAAGTGTTTGCAATGAAAGCAGTACTGAGAGGAAAACTCATAGCTCTGGGTGCTTCCAAAAAGAAACTAGAGAAGCATACACTAGCAACTTGACAGCACAGTTGAAAGCTCTAGAACAAAAGGAAGCAGATACACACAAGAGGAGTAGAGAGCAAGAAATAATCAAATTTAGGGCAGAAATAGACCAAATAGAAACAAAAAGAACGATTCAAAGAATCAACAAAACCAAGAGCTGGTCCTTTGAGAAAATTAACAAGATTGATAAACACTTAGCCAGGCTAACTATAGGGCAAAGAGAGAGTATCCAAATTAATAAAATCAGAAATGAAAGTGGAGACATAATAACTGAAACTGAAAAAATTCAAGAAATCATCAGATCCTACTATGAAAGCCTATACTCAACAAAGCTGGAAAATTTCAAAGAAATGGATGAATTCCTAAAGAGATACCAGATACTAAAGTTAAACCAGGACGAGATAAACCATCTACATAATCACTTAACATCTAAAGAAATAGAAGCAGTCATCAAAAGCCTCCCAACCAAAAAAAAAAAAAAAGCCCAGGTCCAGATGGGTTGAGAGCAGAATTTTATCACATATGTATTGACGACCTAATACCAATACTCTCAAAATTATTCCACAAAATAGAATCAGATGGAATACCTAACTCATTTTTTGAGGCTACAATAACCTTTGTTCCTAAACCACACAAAGACCCTACAAGGAAAGAGAACTTCAGACCAATCTCACTTATGAACATTGATGCAAAAATACTCAACAAATTCCTTGCAAACCGAATCCAAGAAAACATCAAAACGATCATTCACCATGATCAAGTTGCCTTCATCTGTGGGATGCAGGGATGGTTTAATATATGGAAATCCTTCAATGTAATTCACCATATAAACAAAATCAAAGAAAAAACCACATGGTCATATCACTAGATGCTGAAAAACATTTGACAAAATTCAACACCACTTCATGTTAAGTCTTGGAAAGGACAGGAATCAAAGGGCCATACCTAAACATAATAAAAGCAATATACAGCAAACCAACAGCCAACATCAAATTTAATGGTTGGAAACTGGAAGCAATCAAACTAAAATCAGGGACTCAACAAGACTGCCCACTCTCCCCCTACTTATTCAACATAGTACTGGAAGTCCTGGCCGAAAGAATTAGACAGAAAAAAAAAATCAAAGGGATATAAATTGGAATGGAAGAAGTAAAAACATCACTATTTGCAGATGACATGATAGTGTACTTAAGTGACCCCACAAATTCCACCAGAGAACTCCTACAGCTGATAAACAAGTTCAGCATAGTGGCTACATATAAAATTAACTCAGGCAAATCAGTAGCTTTCCTCTACTCAAAGGACAAACATGTGGAGAAAGAAATTAGGTAATGAGAGCCTTCACAATAGTCAAAAAAATATTAAATACCTTGGTGTGACTCTAACTAAGCAAGTGAAGGACCTGAATAACAAGAACTTCAAACCTCTAAAGAAGAAAATCGAGGAAGATCTCAGAAAATGGAAAGATCTCTCATGCTCATGGATTGGAAGGATCAACATTGTAAAAATGACCATCTTACCAAAAGCAATCTACAGATTCAATGCAATCCCCATCAAAATTCCAAACCAATTATTTAAAGAGTTGGAAAGAGCAATGTGCAATTTCATCTGGAATAACAAAAGACCTAGAATAGTGAAATCCATCCTCAACAACAAGAAAACATCTGCGGGAATCACTATCCCTGACCTCAAGCTATATTACAAGGCAATTGTGCTAAAAACGCCATGGTACTGGTACAGAGATAGGCAAGTGGATCAATGGAATAGAATAGAAGATACAGAAATGAGCCCTCACATATGTGAGCACCTGATTTTTGACAAAGGACCTGTAAACATTCAATAGAAAAAGGACAGCCTATTCAACAAA
Source organism: Micromys minutus (assembly GCF_963924665.1). Classification (NCBI taxonomy): domain Eukaryota; kingdom Metazoa; phylum Chordata; class Mammalia; order Rodentia; family Muridae; genus Micromys; species Micromys minutus. The sequence continues at coordinate 14,854,393 of NC_137956.1, forward strand.
TAGTCTTGGTCCAACTGCATTCAGCATGCAGAAGATTGAAAATAGACTCTTTCTTATCTCCTTGTACAAAGCTCAAGTGCAAGTGGACCAAAGATCTCCACATTGAACCAGAAATGCTGAAAGTATTAGATGAGAAAGTAGGGAAAACCTTAGAACAGATAGGGTCAGGAGAAAATTTCCTGAACAGAACACTTATGACTCATTCTCTAAGGTCAAAGATTGACAAAATAGTCTCAGTTGAGGAATATTGAAAAACTGACAAGCATCTAAAGAAGTGTTCTACATCATTGGCTATCAGGGCAATGCAAATCAAAACAACCCTGAGATTCTACCTCACACCAACCAGAATGGCTAAGAATAAAATTTTAGATGAGAGCAGATGCTGGTGAGGACGTAGAGAAAGAGGAACACTTATCCAGTGTTGGTGGGGTTGTAAACTTGTACAACCACTCTCGAAATCAGTCTGGCTATTCCTCAGAAAATTAGACATAGTACTGCCTGAAGACCCAGTTATTTTACTTCTGGGCATATATCCCAGACTCGCTCCAACATACAATAAGAACACATGTACCACAATGTTACTAGCAGCCCTATTTATGATACCCAGAAGCTGGAAAGGACCCAGATGTCCCTCAGTAGATGAATGGATACAAAAGTTGTGGTTTATTTACACAATGGATTACTACTCAGCTATCAGAAACAATGACCTTATGAAGTTCCTAAGAAAATGGTTTGATCTGGCAAATATCATCCTGAGTGAGGTAACCCAGTCACAAAAGAACAGACATAATATGCAGTCACTGATAATTGGATACTAACCCCAGAAAGCTCTGAACACCCCAGAAACAACTCACAGGCTATATGAAGCTCAAGAAAAAAAAAGTGCAAAAAGAAAAAGAAAAAGGAAGAAAGCCTCATTTCTTCTTAGAAAAAAATAAATGTATATCACCCTCTCAGAGTGAGGTACACCTGGACCTTAAATCGTTAATAGTCCAAGAGCTAAGATAATAGACTTTGGCAAATTTTGGTATTCACATATCATTATGCTTAATCTATAATCAACAAGAAATATGTTTCCAATGTTACATTCTTTCCTGCAAGTAGTTCATGCTTATGGTAACTTGTGGGATTTCAATGCTTGCTAATAAAAGTCTAAAAAATTAAGTATAGTCATATAATATTTTGCCAAAATGCCTTTAAAAATCTGTGTATGTATCCCTTTTTTAAATAAAGTGGTAAGAAAATAAAAGAAAAAAAAAACAAAAAAGTGTTTTTGTACCAAATGTTATTTTTAAACTAGATCCCTACCAAATGCTAATATCTATAGTGGCCATATATTTTAGTCCTTTCACAAACTAGAGACCATTAACCAAAATTTACAAATCTAATTTCTATAAAACTTTACTAATTAGTATATAATACAGGCATGAAATCCTATATAATTCAGGAATGTAATTATTCAAATTGCAATGATGACTCAATTATGACCTACCTAACTTAGAGAAGCAAACCTCGCTTACTTCATTATGATGATATAGGCTCAGAGTCTCTGTATTCTCTTGCTTAATGAGCTCTTGCAGGATTACATGCAGTTAATTATAGAATTCAGGTCTGTGTCAATCAGGGCTTCAAGACTTTTAAACTATGGAACTTTTAAAACTTTAAATGACACATGTTACACTTTTCACTTAATTAGTGACATTACATCATTTAAATCAGATGGTGATGAGCTACAATGGGTCACCTTTCGTAAAGGTCACATTTCAAATAAAAGTGCTGTAGAATTTCCACTAAGTCTTCCGTAAGGTTAGAGATGCCATCACTGCTTCTCAAAACTCCTCTTGGTACAATTAAAGGCAGAAGAGACTTTTACTCACTAAATCCATTTACTAAATATGTTTTTACAGCAACAAAAATTAAATCAGCTTTTTATTGAGTAAAACAATATTTCAGTGAAGGGTTATTGAGTAAAAATTAATGAATGGAGGAACAGGTAATATACATATCCTCTGAACAAGTGATAATGCATGAGAGTTGGATAATAATGTAAACTAAATGCAAAAATCTGTACAAAAACAAAATGTTCCCACAATGCAAAGATCTTTGATGTACACTGGGCTCATGGAAGGGACAGAAACCAAAGGGGGAAAAAAAATACTGGTAACTATAAAAGTTTGCTAATCAATATTTTCTCACTATCATGAGTTCTCATTCCTTAAATGTTTGTCTTTTTTTTTTTTGTTGTTGTTGTTCTCAACAATAGTAAACATGTAAAAATTAGTCATAGTACATTACCATGGTAGTGATCTGACAGCATATATTACACTGCAAATTTGCCAAATTTCAGGTAAATATTTCAAATATGTGCTCCAGAGAACTGTAGGCAGGTCTGGTGGGCAGATGGATGTTTCTTAATGTAGAGGTTTGGAACCAGGGGTGGTGAATCAGCATCAGAACCCTCAGATGCTTCTGTAAGTTGACTTTGAGGGCTCCTAGCTTTTAGCATTCAAATAGTAATGAAAATTTATGGAAACTCTCCAGAAACAAGTACCACTTCTACTGAAAACACTGACTTTGCATGACAAGTGAGGATGTCCTGCATGCTCTGGATACTTGGCGGATGGGACTGCTCTAGTCTTGTCTGAAAACACTTATCAGCTAGATATTACAATCACCTTGCAAATGAAAACAGAAGTGTGTCTAGCTATATTATCAGGAAAATGGAGTTGCTAAAGTAGACCAAAAGAGAAGTGATCTAGTATCTGAATTGGGCTCCTCGGTGAACTACCATGCCAGACACTGGTGATGTTACTAATCCCAATACTTTGATCATTTAAAGTGATGGCTTAACATTCAGTCCTATTTCTGATACTAGAAACCAGGGGAGAAAGAGGTAATGAAAAGCCCTGTCTTTGAGAACTTCTGGAAACAGTATACAGTTTCTATAGTTCTCTCATTGGCATGAGAGGCACACAGCAAATTTATGTACAAAAAGAGCTGGGAAAGGTATTATTACTCTAGGATATCCAGTCTGGAAAGTGGCAAAGACTGAAAAAGGCAGATTTGGGGTCTTGTTTTTCAGGAGTTTGTCTGAAATACTAAGCACTACACTAGGTTCAATGAGAAATCTTGCCCCAAAAAGTAAGTTGGAAAGCAGTAAAGGAAGAAGATATCTGGCATTGATTGCCCTCTGGCCTATAGAAGTGAGCACATGAGCAAGGGCACACACATACACACAGAAACACAGTAACAGACTACCCAAAGTAAGTATCAGATATAAGAAATTTACATTTAAAAACAAGGAAAAATATGGTGGGATGATAAAATATTATATAGTAAGTCTTTTGAAAAATACTTATTTTTTGAGATAATATATTATATTTCTCAACTACCTTTTCTGCTTCCAAAGCCTCTTATATATTCCTCTTTAATTTTTTTTCAAGTTCATGGCCTTTCCCCATTAACTGTTGTTATATACATACATGAATGTGTTTGTGTATGTATTCCTAAATCTGTAAGTACAACCTATTCAGTCTCTAGACTTTTTACTTTTATATATGTTTTCAATGATGACCATGTAGTACTGGAGGAGGCTTCCTGCTTGGAAAGGCTCTTTCTCTTACTCTCCTTTTTTTTTTCTTAGTATCCAGTTTCTAGAATGTCTAGTAGTTTAGTTTTCTAGAGTTCCCTGTGTAGGACTGAGACTTCCTGGGCTTTGTGCAGTCATAGTCATCATGTCTAGTTTTGCACATGTGTAGTCATATTTAGTCAGTCTTGCTGGTGATGTTTTATGGGGGTAGCCCCTGGCATTCCTGGTAGACACTATGACACAGCAAAGTCTCTGCTCTTCTCTCTCCTATACACTTTCTTTGCCATCTTCCAAGAAGATCCCCCAGCCTTGAGTGTGGGAGTGGTATTGTACATGTATCATTGGGAATGGGCTCCCAAACGTTGCACTTAATTTGTAGTACCCATATTTGTTTGATTACATAGAAAGTGAAAGAAAGGAGACTGTTTAAAGAGATAGAAAAAGACATGTGGGAAGTATATAAAGGGGGTAATGGGGAATGAATATTGTTATAGTACAGTGACAAACATGAAAATGTCAGTTAAGGCACCTTCTGTACACTACCTAAAACTTAGCAATAAAAACTATCCCATGCCTGAAGTAAAGCAATAAAAACTTTGTAGTGCTATATGTAAAGTTTTGTCAACCTTTCTGTGATTCTAAAACCAGAATCCTGATTCATAAAAAGGGAACTAACAATTTATTATAGGTGCATGGACAATTTATTATAGGTGCAAGTATTGACTGGGTTTATCTAAATAAAACTTCAGTAATAAATTGGTTAGGGTTTTAAACCTTCAGTGAACCTGTGGAGCTGAGACAGGTGATGGATGTTTAGCCAGATAATTACTCCTAATGAATATGTGTTCAAATACTCTCCATTGTAAACTTCTATTTTAACTTATGATTTGATTTTTTTGTGTGAACTTGTGATGAACTTTTTAACATGAGATCATGTATTTTGAAAGATGCTTAAGTGCTGAGGACAGAGAGAAGAGTCAGAACTGAGAGGAGAGAGAAACTGAGCAGAGAGAGGAATTGTGCTGAACCCTTTTTACACAGAAATGAACTCAAGAACTTAGAAGTATACTCATAGCAGTAGGAGAAAAGTCATTGAGAGTAAGAGCATTGTTGTGACTTCAGAGCAGGAGGAGAGAGCAAGATTTGAAGGAGAACAGAAAATGGAATAACTCAGGAACTATAAGTAACATAAAAATCTAAGTGAAGACTATGTAGAATGCAGTGGAAAAGAGGAAAAAGAGGAAGCTTCAGAGAGCAGATGAAGAAGGCTGGCTTTTTACCATGAGACAGAACAGGTTCTTCCTTAATAACAAAGCAGACTTAATATTATTAAAAGGACCAAAGATTTTTTTTCTTATAAACTTAGATTTAATTCATTTAGCATTAAAACCATAGAAGCTTTTTCTTTATGCAATAAAGATTGGAGCTCATATTTCATCCAGAATGAGTGAGTTTATTCTGCACCAGTTCTTGGTCTTTTCCTTTATATACATATGTAAGTATGGATGTGTGTGTGTAAGTATGTAATTGTGAGAATGCATGCAAGCTGGGCCCACCTTGTTTTGAACGGAAATGCATAAATGTGCATTCATGATACTGAGTATGAACTTATGTGAGTTTATGTATAGTTGCTGCATATGTAAAAACTTTCCCTTCTCTTCTCTTGCTTCAATAGATGTTTATTGCTCCAATCTTCCCTCTAGCTTTCTGAGAAAGAGGCATAGGACAAATGGAAAGGTTCTAGTAATTAATCCTTTACTTTCTCTTCTGCTGTTTTCGGGTGATGTCCTAATCGCCAGAGACTGCAGTTTCTGAAGGCTTTAGAGGAATACAGAATGCAGGCCAGCTACAGTAGCACAGTAAGTTAGATGTAGATGAGTAAATCAGCTAGAGTACCATAATAAGTTAGACTTAGATGAGTAATTTTTTATTATTATATAGCAACCCTAGGTATCTCATAAGACCAAGTCTTACCCTCCGCTGATGCTCTTCCCCCTCCACTGCTACAAGATGAATGAACAAGAAAGAAAACCCCTGCCAGGACTGGCCTCTCAAATAACCTGGTTTGTATAGTGAGTTCCAGACCAGCAAGTGTTGCATAAAAAGACCCTGTCTCAAAAAAAAAAAAAAAAAAAAAAAAAAAAAAAAAAAAAAAAACAAGCAAAAACAAGTTAAGAAACCAAGAGACAAAACAAAGACTTGACTTCTGTGGTCTACTCACTCACTGTATGCATGAAACATAGATGGAAGAACATCTAATATCCTGGAGCAGCCACTCCTCCCAGATTACTAGTCTTCACACTTTACATGCTAAGCAGAAGAAAGAAGAACAGTGTGTTGTGTCTCTGGTAGATCACCTTCATTAATTAAGAGATATGATGTCAAAAGATGAAAACATGTATTTTCATCACAAGAATACTCTGCTGTCTTCAGAAAGAAAGAATCTTTCTAGGGGTTTCTAGATGCTTATGAGAGCTCTGTGCACAGTCAAATTCAATTGGGATTTTCAACGCACAAACTTTCCTACTTTAGCTGCAAAGTGGAGTGCAAAAATTCTACTTCCAAAGACCACTCTTTTTGTGTGGATGGCATCATTACCATTTTGACATAGAAAATTATATCTGCAGAGGAATTGCCATCAAAAGAGGAGAGAAAAAGGAAGTGTGATGATTCCTAAAATGACAGTTTAATATGATTGAACTTGGAGGTTGGAAGACTTTTGAAATAGTATTAGATTAGGATAACCTTAATCAGGTGGTGAATGTAGCCCAAGCTGTGTTCCAGATGGGAGCTTTTTCCTCTAGCAAATCACCATAGCTCCAGGAACCTGGTATGCATTTCTACTCTATTTTTTCCATTTCTCTTCCAATTATCTGAAAACCCCAGAAGTTATTTGCTTTCATCTGACAGCAACAGCTGCACACATCCAGTGTCCTGCAGTGGGACTCTGACAGCATTTCAAAACCTGGCCCACGCTATCTATCTGTTAGTCCATAAGAAACCTAACTACCCCACAATCACAAAAACCCCAACCTGATCTACCTTAGATATGGAATCCTAACCAGAGAACATGATGAAGGAAAAACAAGAAGCCAGATACTTTGTAAGACATACTAGAAAACAGGGAAAAAATGGCAGCAGCTACTCTTATATCAAGCTGAAAACTCATATGTTCAAGACCTACCAAGAAGTACCACTTTTCTTGCCTGTATTAGATTGTAAGCAGAGCCTTATTCATGCACACAGTTAATTTGGAAAGTGATCCCAAGAAACATCAGGAGGCACTGTCAATGTAAAATGTAAAAAGAGAGCAAAGGAAAGTTTTGTTCAACCCACAGCATTTGAGCTTTCGTGTTGTGAACTACACGCACCAGAACTGCCCAGCTAGAAATAGGCAGAACAATTTGTTCCTCAGCTCAATTTTCAATTGGTTAGAACTTGTGATTTGTAAAATATGAAATCTCAGATTTCCACAAGTTTCTACCTTACAGTGTCAGTCACCTGAAGTAAAAAGAATGTAGAGTTGAGATTGATTTGTTTTGTTTTTGCTTATTTTTGTGTTGGATTTAACAATATAATTTAAAAAATCATCCACTTGGTCTCTTATGAATGAGACCAAGTGTAGGTAGATGTCCAAGTCATATGTGAACTTCATAAGTAGGTTTTCCCACAAAGTCTGTATGCAAATATCTACTAATCTACTACTAGACATCTTGACCCTCATCTTGGATCTAATGGATTTTCATAGACCAGAAAAAGAAGAGAAGAAAACAGGTGAGCAAGTATGATAGCCATTCATCTACCATCACCTATCCTTTAAATGTGCCAAGGGACCATTAATTCTCCTTTGTTCCCAGATGGCATGCATGTATACTCTCAGTGTGTGTTGTCGCTTCTCTAAATCATGGTATAACAAAAGCTTAGGGAAGTGGTTCTCAACTTTTTGAATGCTGTGGACCTTTAATACTCTTCCTCATGTTACAGTGACCCACAAACCTTAAAATTATTTCACTACTATTAATAACTGCAATTTTGCTACTATTATGAATCATAATGGAAGTGTCTGATAAACAAGATATCTGTTACAGACCTCAGTGCATAGCAACCCACAAGTCGTAAACCACAGGCTTAGGGAACAAACTAAATTTTTGAGAAACAAGAGCAAATTTTCTTCAGTTGTGTTAGAACATGGTTTGGAATAAAAGATGAAATGACAGAGTGAGGAATGGTTTACTGACCCTTTAGATAAAACTTAGAAAAAAAATCTTTATTTTTCAAACCCTAACTCAAAATCAGGAGATAAAATTGGTGTTAAAACTTGTTGGGTTTTCAAGATAAATAACATATCAGTATGTCTATTGCAACCACTTACTGAATGACCCAAGTGTTGGCAATTTTGAATGGGCACCACAAAAAAAAAAAAAAAAGAGGATGTCTCTCTGATGTGCCTAGCATGACTAGACCACAGATGCTATGTGCTTGAAATATCTCTGCCAGATTGTGAGGCTGAATAATGACTCTCACAATCTTGGTGGAAAATGTATACCAGATGTCCCTGAAGTTTGAAAGTAAATATTCTCCTCTTGTCAGGCATCTTTTGCCTTACTTCTGCATTCCAATAAAACATGGTATGTCTAACTTAACAGTCAAAGCTTGGAGTAACTTTTATGTTCTGGATATTATCAGAGCAAGCCTTTCCAAATGTGGTATCAACAATTGCCTAACAGAGGAGCTCCTTATGAATGAGACCAACTGTCGGTAGGTGCCCCGGTCACGTATGAACTTCATAAGTAGGTTTTCCTGGGAATTATTTATGCAAATATTTGCTCCTAGACCTGTCTTGACCCTCATCTTGGATCTAATGGATTTTTCTAGACCAGAAGAATGAGAAGGAAACAGGTGAACCAGTATGATAGATTGTTCACAATAGTTCTTTATCAGTGCATATTTGTGAGAAAAAATAGCCCCATTCATGTGGTTTCAGAAGGCACTGAAGGTAAAAAAGACTCATGGGAAGCAGAAACTCCAGTAAGTCATTTTCATGGTTCCCTGACTTCTGAGTAATGACATGTCATAGTCCTGAAACTTCAAAAGAACAAGACTGAAAATGAGAGGCAAGGTGGTTTGAGAACAGATTATGGACAGAGGTGGATAAGTCTAAAATATAAACACACTCCGTTTTGCATGCCTGGTTAAAAATGTGCCCTCCACAAATGAGGCTTACAATAGTCAAAAGCATATAATGTTCTAGCCCACGGACACTAATCTATATCATTAGGCTGCCAACTCAGTCATAATTTTTTAATCAAAAACCGACCATCAAAATGGATAGGAACAGATGTTGTACATTGGCTCAGTGACACCAATCCCCCTCTTCAAAGTTGACCTGAATGTATGTTACCTACCCTTGACACTCCAATAAATAAGTAGCCTTGGGGGATTGGTCAGCCAACCTGGTGAGAGCTAAATTATACTAGACAGTTTTTTTTTACATAAATTATTCAGCAATCTGTCCTCACTGGACTAGTCTTCCTTTTGGACTTGGAATTTTCTTCCTTAGTTTATCAGACTTTAGACAGTAAAGTCATTTACTAGTTCTAGTCAATTTTGTATGAAAGCTTGTATACTCTCGATCAAAATTTTTGTCATTTAGAAATTTTGTTCAACAAAAGTAACTTACTTTCTGAGTTTGAATGTTCTGTCATCACAGAAACATGCCTCTATATATATATCTATATCTATATATAGATATAAAGAGAAAGACAGTGAGAGAGAGAGAGACAGAAAGATATGTTTATATATATATATAAACATAGACACACATATTTCTTTCAATGATTTTAAAGTGTACATTTTATTACCTTCTTGCAGGGATACACTTTTATTGTCAAATTAGTTTCTGAATACTCTATGTTGTTTATGAAAATATACAAATATGATAAAGACATTAGCACATTCAATATATATTGTTATTAATCCATTGAACATTATATTTATAAAGATATTAAAATATATAGTAAAATGACTCTGGAAAGATTAAGCTAGCTTTAATCTCCAGAGCATTTTCCCACTGAGATCCTGCTACAAAAAGCATCAAGCACAAGTCATTCCAGGGGTTCCAACATCTTTTGAATAGAAGTTCTTAACATGGTTCGAATGGTAATGTGATAGAAGAACTAGATAATCAAATAACATTAAAGACATGAGGACTGTATCTAAAAGATGACACATGAGATACTCTTATTATCTCTTCTGTGATAAAACACCAATACCAACAACATCTTATTGAGGAGAGAGCTTAGTTAAGCTTATACCTAATAGCAGATCCTAGAGAACAGTTAGGGCAGAAGCTCAAGGCCGGAACCTGAAGACAGAAACTTGAAGGCAGGAACTGAGTGTGAGGGAATAAAGGATTGCTGCCTAATAACTTGTTCCCCCTGGGTTGCTGGGGGGAACACCAGCCTGTAGTAAGTTGAACCTTCCCACATCAACCATTACTCAAGAAAATGCTCCACAGGCTTGCTTAAACAACAGTGTAAAGAGTGCATTTTCTCAACTGAGGTTTAGTCTTCTCAGACAACTCCAGATTGTGTCTAGCTGGAAAAAAAAAAGTCAGACAACCAGCACAGATTCTGTCTCAGAAATCCCAAAGTAAAAATAATTCAGTGAATGAATGAAATAAAATTGGGACACAGGAAACTCAGAAGATTTGGCCATGCCCATGAAGTCAATCCATACCAAAGTAGGAAGACTAGTCGATGCAGTAACAAGTCTTCAATTTTATTGTAGTTTGTTTTAGTCTGCAGTTGCATTTTGTGAAGCTGGTATTAGCTCTTCCCAGGTCAGTGAGCAGTGGCTTAATAAGATAGAAACGTGATTCCCATTCATACCTTTTATTTAAGTCTGAAAAAATGATATTCATTTCTTAAAACAAAAACAAAAACAAAAACAACAAAAGAATTCCATTAATTTTTGTGTCTGAGTACACTGTTGCTGTCTTTACACCACAAGAGTGTATCACATCCCATTACAAATGGTTATTAGGCCACCATGTGTTTGCTGAGAACTGAACTCAGAACTTCTAAAAAAGCAGTCAGTGCTTTTAACCACTGAGCCATTTCTTCAGCCTGATATTCATTGCTTAATGTTTGGGTTTTTTTAATGACTGAAAGGCTGCTTTATTTTAATATAGAAAATGATAACTAAAGAATCACAAAGGCACAAGTTATTCATTTCTTAAATGTGCTGTGCTTCACTAAATTTTGATGAATACTAATTTATCAGTCTATTAAAATTTCCAAATAGCCACTTATAAATGTTACAAACTAATTCTGACAATTTCAAGGAAGCATGTTTTATTCTGAAGCCATGTTTGGCACCGAATTCAGCATACAAGTTGTAGAAATAAAAATAAGTTAAGGTCCCAAAGTTATGAGAAACATTTAATTCTCAAGATTAGACATGATCTGAACATTACTTGCACACTATGTAGTAGAGATGGAAATTCACAGACACTCTTACATGATATTTGTGGTATTAAATTCTTACAGACTTTATGGAGGACCATGTTGTAAACATAGCAGAGGATGCATTCATCTGAGAAATACTATTTCTCAGACATGTTTGCCTGTGAGAGAAATTCTCATTGAAATACTGCAAGCAATTAAACCCTGGAAATATTCTAATGTCACTTATTGTTACTCTGGTAAATAGCCTAGGAATAATTTTTACCTATTATAAAAGAATAAAAGAGAATACTATTTAGTGAAAAAAGTAACGTTAAATCCCTAAGATTTACAAATTATTCTAAAGTTTCTGAGTTTATATCAGTGCTAAACTGAGAATACAAATTTAAATTTTAGGGTTGATCATAAACTAAGAATCTCTGGACAAACACACAAACAATGAAATAATGAGAAACAAAAATAAAAACTGAAATCCTAATGTAGGATAGAGAGACATAAATTCTTATTCACATTATTCATTTATATGTTGAATTTGAGAGAACCAAATAATCCCATTTGTGTCCCAATGTTGCCTCAGGTCTAGTCTCTCCAGATCCTTCAAAGATACAATAAGTGTGTCCATTAGGGACTCTGTAATCCAGCACCTAACATCAAGCAATGGCAGTTTTCATCCCTTACTTCCTTTATTTTTTCAAATTCAGTAAGTATTATGAATATGCTTCCACCTGAAGAGATATATTATGGGAGCAAAGCAGCAGGCTATCCTTGTCAAAACCAGGTACACAGGGGCAACACAAATCACCCTCACACAAACTAGATCAGTTCATTGCAACCAATAGGGCTGAGAGTTTGTTATACCAGGCTATAGTTTTCTGTTCTGAGTTCTCCTTTGCTTAAAGGCTGAATGTCTGTAGAAAATAATTTAGATAGAAACATCTAATGATCCCTGCACTTTTATTATATCATATAGATTCCCTCTTTTGTTACATATTTTGTTTCCTTATAAAAGACAAGTGCCTTAGATTAAATAGAAAGATAATCATCCAGAAGCAACCCAAATGTGCAAGAGCTGGGTGAATAAACTAAATATTAAGAGAAGTACCAGAAGCCTTTGAACATTTCAGGAGTTAAAGAAGGACATGATTGAATGTAGATTCTCTTCTGATTGTTATCAAAATGAGCAAAACATTGCATTAACTCCTATGAGGAGATTTATGTCCATAATAATGTGAAAATACTGAAGAGCTTAAAATAGATTTAAAAAATGTCAGGCTTTTGTTTTTATTGTTATAAGGAATTTCAAAACCAGGAAGGTATGATAAACTCCTTATAAATGGTTCATATCGTAGTCATTAGAGATAAATTAAAATATTGATATTCAAGTTCATGTTTCTACAAAGATCTCAGCATTCCCAGGATGCTGTTTATATTCAGCTTTTTCACAGAAGATTCATATGAAAATCAATGAAATGTTGTGAAGTGCCCATTATATGTTATTCAGTAAAGGTGTCAGAGCAAATAACAGACAAAATTCTTCTTATCACAGTTAGAGGAGTAACCAATCTTCCAATAAATTATCATGTATTTTTTTTCATTTTCCTTTATTTTTTAAGATATTACTACATAACTCCTCCATTTTTTCTTTCTTCCTATATCCCTCTTCAGTTTCTTTCAAATTTATGTCTTTTTATCATTAATTATTGTTATATGCATATATGAGTATGTGTGTGTGTGTAATAACCTTCTCAGACAGTATGTTACTTGTATGTATGTTTTAAGAGCTGACTACTTGATATTGGATAATCATTTAGTGTGCTCTTCCCTGAAAAATATTATTTCTTTCACTTTTAGAAATCAATATTTCCTTGAAGCTCTTTCTGTGGAGCTCAGACCTTATGGGTTTTTTCTATTGACATGTCTGTTTATGTTGTGTTCATGTAGCCCATAATATATGACAAACATATATTTATATTATATATATATATATATATATATATATATATACAGACATAGATATAGATGATATAGACATAGATATATGAAATATCAAAGGGGGTTAGGCATAAAATGAAAATTGGTATATTCTCTCAGTTTATTGTAGTTATGAATGTAACAAAAACTTTTAACGAATCGTATAACTAAATGCTTTTATTTGATTGTACCTTATTTTGAAATACAAAAATTTAATTGACAACTTAAATCAATCAAATAAATAAAAACTTCTATGTGCATATTTGTAGGTTGATATCAAGGTGATACACATAATTGAACAGTAGAAAGTGGAATGACAGCAAAGTTTTTGTAAGGCTGAGAGAAGAGGAAGGAAGAAAAATCAAGATGGAGACAGAGAAAGGGAGAACTACATACAGGTGGTCTCAATGGGTGATAGGTAGATATGAATTTGTTTGAAAATGTTAGCATTTAATTAACCTCTGAAATAGCTTTCAGCCAACAGGACACATGCTCAACAATGTTCATAGCAGCCTTATTTATAGTAGCCAGAAGCTGGAAAGAACCCAGGTATCCTTCAACAGAGGAATAGATACAGAAATTGTGTTACATATACACCATGGAGTACTACTCAGCTATTAAAAACAACAAACTCATGAAATTCCTAGGCAAATGGTTGGAACTTGAAGCTATCATTCTGAGTGATGTAACCCAGTCACAATAGAGCACTCATGGTGTGTACTCACTTATAAATGGATACGAGCCAAAAAAAATCTCAGAATATCCAAGAAACCATTCACAGAATTTATGAAACTAAAAATGAAGGAAGGTCAGAAATGTAGATGCCCCAGTCCTTCTTAGAAGGGAGAACAAAACAGGGGAGGTAATACAAGGTCATATAGAGGAGCAGGGATTGAAGGAAAGATCTACAGAGACTGCCTCACCTGGAGAACCACCACATATGCAGCCACCAAACCCAAGCACTATTGTGCCAAAAGTGTTTACTTGCAGAAACTGGATATGGATGTCTCCCCAAAGGCTCTGCCAGAGTCATATGGATACAGATGAGGATGCTTGCAGCTAACCATCAGACTGAACACGTGGACTCCATTGAAAGAGCTAGAGGAAGGACTGAAGGAACTGAAACATTTGCAACCTAATGGGAAGAACAACATCATCAACCAGACAAGGAATTGAGGTGGAAAGGGTGATTGGGAGAGAAAGAACCTTCGTTGAAGCAAGCTGAAGAGGAGGAAGAAGCAGAGTGGGGGAAAAGGATATAACATTTGAGGTGTAAATACAGAGAATATCCAATAAAATTGGGAAAAAGAATATTTTTAAGGGTTTCTTCAGCTCAATTTATCTTATCTAGGTAGGTGGTATATAACTTTGTCAACTAGTTTTAAGCTTACTATATGTTTGTATTGTGGATTACAAATTTAACATATAAATCTGATTGATAAATTTCAAGTTTCTGGAACTTTGATTTTAAAGGGTTGTAAAATAGTGAACAGAGTCCTTGACTAGCAGGGACTCTGTTAACTTCCCATCTCACTCACTCTTCCTTTCTCTAGACTTCACATGAAAAGCATGACTCCCAAATTCATTGAAGTGTAATGCAATAATCATGATGGCCCACATTGGTAGAGTATCTACCAGAGTTTTTATTTTGTTTGGTACTGTATATATATATATATATATATATATATATATATATATATATATATATATATATATGCATAGCTCATCAAGGTATAAATTTCAAAGATTATTTGTAATTAAACACACACACACACACACACACACACAGAGAGAGAGAGAGAGAGAGAGAGAGAGAGAGAGAGAGAGAGAGAGAGAGGGAGGGAGAGAGAGAGAACAAAATTGTCATTGAGCACACCACCACTTACTATTTCATAGAAAAGGGCATGCATTGTCGTAATTCAAACACAGGAACGTTCAAAACTTGATGTACCAATAGCTGCCTTCCTTAAGTGACATGGATTTCATTGAAGAAATGCATTACAATCAAAGCCACCTCTTAGATCTACCCAGAGACTCATACCCATCCTTATACACACAGGAGTGGAGTCATCCTGATTTCTCACAAATGCTGGTTTTAATTTTAAGTGAATGCAAAGTGTGAGTTTTACACCATAATTAGCATGACTCAGAAATCAAACCAATCTGCTATAGATAGTTCTGCCTAAAAAGCAATACTTTCCCAGAAAAAAAGTTAACATATAAACACTTAACCGCACATAACCACACACACACAAATTAGAGTCTTCCTTTCTTTCTGTTCTATAAACTATGTTCTACCTGCTGTGAGCATAGGTTTCTATCACTGTAGTTAGTCATCTCTTGGTTCACACACTTCTTTGTACATTAAAAAAAAAACTTTTTGAAGTTCTGTAACTTGTTCTGATTTTATTTTCTGAAGAACAGAAGTCAAAGATGCTTCTTCATATGCTGGAAGAAAAAATGGTGGCAGAGATAGGTGATGGTTGTGAAATATTTAATTTTCATGCATGTACAGGGAAAACTCAATCTTACAAGAAAAAAACATTTGTAGTCAAACCTACTTTTATTCTTTTAGTCACACCCACACTTGGCCTTGTGGATTGGTGTTGTTGTGCTGTTGTTGTTGTTGTTTGTGAAATCATTGAATTCATTTACTGTGATACACGCTTCCAATTGTTTTATCAAAATGTTTAGAACAAGACAATAATGTATAGTTACATACTGATGGTGGGCATTGGCAGAACCCAGACCTGAGAGTGGGGTGACCATCAGAGAGCTGGCCCTGTAACTTGTTTGCAGTTTGGCAGCATGAGAAACAAAGAGATTCCTTCTCCCACTTTTGGCCATTGCAACCTATGGCAGACAGAAGAGCTGACCCTAGATTCATGGGAGTTGTCCCACAAACTCTAAGCCCTTTGCTTAGAACAAACAAACAACAAATGAGAAAACTAATAAATAAGAAACACACACAAACGAAAACATTAAGAGTGCTGCCTTTAGATTAGTCACCAGTAAGGCTTTATCACTCTCTTTACCTATGCAGACAGGAGAGCTGACCCTAAGGTCCTGAAAGCAGAAGAGCTGGCCATACCTCTCACATAATCACAGTAAGAGGACTGGCCCTACGTGTCACATAAACAGCAGAGTAATTCTAATCCTGAACAGGAAGACTGTAGGTGAGCTGACCCTTAGAGCATAAGCATAGAAGAGCCAACCCTGACTTTTGTCTGCTCTGACATGACACAGATAAGGAATAAATGCTCTCCTTTTCTTCTTCATCATTTGCCACCTATAGTAGGTAGAATAGCCGACCATCTCCTGGGCAGCAAGATAGAGCTGACCTTGGTTTAGGGTTTGCTGGTAAATCCACACTGAGGGTACTATAGGAGGAGAGCTGCTGAGCTGAACAACTCAGATACCACTAAAGGCCAGAACCAGGATTTAAATAGTCTCGTCCCAACATCTATCCCATTGATGAACTGCTGGAGTGTGCAGAAAGACCAGTTCTTCAGATCCAAAGTTTTAGGATCTTCATGGCACAGGGCACTAATAGGATATTTGAAAGGAGTCCAGTGAGGTTTCAGTATTGATAGTGTGACAGAAGACAGAGGCCTCTAACAAGACCAGTGACTGATTGAAACAAACATTAGCAAGCAAAAAAGTCTGGACAAAAGGGTATACCATGGGACATACTGTGATATACTACACCTTCCACAACCAGATTGTGTCTTCTTCATTGGGGAGGTAAAGGTTTACAATGCCAGATTGTGGATTTGATGGGACGGAAAGATAAGTTGGATTGGGTGCATGATGGGAAATTCACAAAAGAAAAGATGGATAGTTATATATTATATATTACTTACAGATGAGAACAATAGGAGTCCTAATAAATTAACAGCAATATTGTTACTCTAGCTTGTCTATTGGGTCATATACTCAACTTATATATGGTGCATAGTTGTTGTTACAGATCATCTGTTGATTATTTGTTCACTAATATTGCAGTGCAAAGCAAACAAGATAATTGGATCTTAATGTCACTGCCTTCATCAACAGATTAATCTAGGCATGAAGTCATAATGTGTGAATATTGCAAGGTTCTAGAACTTTTAGAAAATAAAGTTTTGTTAAAGAATGTAGAGCATTAGAAGGAGGACCCCAGCCCTACTTTTCTCTTTCTGTTTCCTGTCTGCCCACACACTCCCCATCATTATATGGGCTTCATCATGGCCCAGAACAAAGAGAACCCAGAGAGCAAATGATTAACACTCTGAAGCTCTAAGAAAATAAACATTTTCTTTTTTAGTTGGTTTTCCCAACAGACATATTAACAGAAATATATCATGTGTATCAACACATCATAAACCTCTTATACCAATCTTTTATTTTCAGTGAACAAACATATGTGATAGAGTCAGGAAAACTTCAGGGCCATCACCACAGTAGGCCTTGAACTTTCTTCTATGATCTGTCCCAATACAGTTTTGCAGTCTGAGCAGCTCTAACATAGAAGCCAGAAGAATATCTTAAGATGTACAAGATGATAAGTATATAAAGATGAGAGGAATATTCTGATAATCTCTATGACCTGTTGTTTTGACTCAGCTGAAACAACGTTCAAAGTAGTTAATAATGGAACTTCTCATGAGATCTCATCTCCTATAACTGCACTTCCTTCACTTTCTGTAGCTTTTTGTATTGTTGGGCTATGTAATACTAGAAAAGAGTCATCCTCGTTATAAAAGTAAAATGGTTTCTTAAGTAATTATTCTATTTCAGATACCTCTTTAGGGCAAGAGTCAGCCAATTAACCCTCACAGAAAAAAACAACACATTTCCTGGTAAATAATAATTTATTAGAACACAATAACAATTTGTTTATTAATGACATCTGTCCTCAACATCAGTGTTGAGAATTTGAGATGGATATTTTATCAGATGTAAAAATAAAATATGTATTGTGTTGGTCCTTTTAAAAGACATTTAATTATGCTTGCTTTAGGGGACTTTAAAATAAGCTAGGATAGAAGACTCTTGGATTAAACCAACATGTTTAGTAGTGTCCTCTCAGTGGTCATTCACTTAAGGTCCAAGGGTATCCTCAAGATCGATCATCCCTCAAGGGGATTTGCATTTTTTCCACTACATCAGGCTTCTAAAATGCCATGTCAGATGATTATCCTAATGTTATACAGAACTCACAACTGCAAGATCACTTTGGGGACTGCAATGAATGCTGACATAAGACCACAGCAAGGCAGATGATCATAAAGGCACCCCAAGTCAGTTCCAATATATCACAGAGACTGCTGCAAACTTTGATGACTACCTCATAAAACTCATCATTACTAGTTTGATGGAAAGGAGTTTAATTTTTCAGCATTTTACCCAACAAGCACAATCTTGTCACAAAATCATATAAAGTGGCTTAATTGGAGAAAATCCTGTAGAAAATATTAAGAGCTAGAATAAATGTAGATAGTAAATATTCCTTGGGGACTGTCATTAGAAAACCTAAGAATATCATTCACAGCTACTGGCTCATACTCTATTTCCTTTTATTGGAGGAAAATTCTTTCTAGTTAATAAGTCTTTTGTTTCCAGAATTATGTTTCAGATCAAAGGCATTAGAAAACACCAAAAATTCTTTCAGTTCTTTGACAACAAGCATCCATTGTTACTCCATTTTAGCACAGAACTCTCAGCTAATTTTCTTCAGTAGAATTTGCTTCAGCTGGTTCCCATGTAGAACAAAGAGTGTAGGCTCCTATCTATTGTCCAGTTTTCTTTTTACCAACGTATTTTCAAATTGCAGGAGAACAAACATCCTACAAATCTGCACTTTGTAATGTGTACAAACTTAATTAAGTACCTACAATTTTGTATTGTCCAACTTTATTCATTCTTGTATCTTCTCCAGAGCACCAGCCTGGGAACCAATAGAATGGCATAATTGATAAAGAAACTTTCCCTTTGTGTCTAAAGGATTAGTGGAATACTTTTAAATACAAAATAAGAAAAGAATATGACAGAGACTGGCACACTACGTGCATATGGGTTTGTAGATTATTATATATATACTATATAGAGAGAAAATATTTTGTAATCCACAATTTAAAATAATCTGGACTTCTCTAATGATATGGGTATGGTAGTGTGAATAAAAATAGTCACCATAGGCCCATATACAGTGACACTATTAGGAGGTAGGAGGTATGGTCCTGTGTGGTGGGGCAATGTTGGGTGATATATGTCCCTAGAAGCTGGGCTTTGAGGTCTCAGAAGCTCATGCCCATTCTCTTCCTGACGCCTGCCAATTAGAGGTAAAACTCTCAGCCTTTTCTCCAGCACCATGTTTGTTTGCATGCCATTCTGCTTTTCACTGTGATAATAATGGTCTAAACCTCTGAACTGTACGCCAGTTAAATGTTTTCCATATTAAAAGCTGGTGTGGTTATAGTGTCTCTTCATAACAAGAGAAACCCTAAGATGTGGATAATCATCATATAACCATCTATATCCTGCTGTTCAGATGTCTTTCCTTTTCAGTGTTCTTTCTTTACTACATGCTTGCATGTAGAGTTATCATAAATGATTCAGCTTTTAACTTCAAGAAGCCAGTTACTTTTGGAAGCCAAATCACTGTCAGTTTGTTTTGGTTATATGTTCCTTAATTGTCCTTGTAGATCATTTTTGTTTGACTATTCTTATCTGTTTTCTGGCCCACACACAGGAGGAAATTTTAACTTTGCAAAGTGAATTACCACTGAAACTTTAGAAACCTAATTACTAATTAATGTCTTTATTTATATCCGCAAGTTGATCATTTTATATTTACTATAATGCAGAAATCATCATTCTCTAAGCATTTATAACTAGATCATAATGTACAGATTGATAGGTATCCAAGGTATTTAAGCAAATAGATTTTAAACAGCAACTTGTTTTTATTGTTGTTGTTTAAGATTTTTGTTTTTAGTTTGATTTGGTTGTTTTGGTTGTGTTTCTAAGAATGGCAAGGGCATTATTTCGGCAAAAGTGGATGGAGCATCATCCTCTGTCCTCCTGTAGGAAGTAGCAGTGATGACATCAGTTAGCTTCATTGCATTGTTGTGCTGAGCTTGACATGTAAAGATCTTGACAGAGAGTAAGCTTTCGCTATTGCTTCTCACACTTGCTCCTATGACACCACCAATTACAGTGAACAGAACTGCATTTGCTTTTACATTTGTGAATAACCTAAATATTTTCCATCAGTTGAGTTTTATCTTTATGTTTTTTTTTTTTTTTTTTGTCTTCAAAACAAGATTTATTTTTTTTTAACATGAAAATACATGGAAAATACATTGGTCTCTTATCTGTTACAAATAAGACTCAAATTATTAATCATAACAAGAACTGTTTCTTGAGATATTTCCATCTACACAAAAGACTAACAGCTTATTATTTTTTTTAAAGATTTTAAACATTTTTTGCATAAAATTATACATTTTTGTCAGTATTGTTTTTTCAGACATTAAAATAAATTTTCCATAAAACCATGTGAATATGTTTTTTAGTCAGTACTTGATTTTTTTCAAGGGCTTGACAGTATGCATTGAAAACGTACTAGTTGCAATAAGCGTAAAGTACATGCAAAACAAAACGCAACATGAAAATAGTCAAAGTCTTCTTGTTTTGTGAATATATGTATAGTTTTTGTTTTCTTTATTTCCTGGACTTCATACAGTCTGTGAGTTGTTTCTGGGGGAGTGCAAGCCTCTGGGGTTAGCATCCCACTATCAGTGACTGCATATTATGTCTGTTCTTTTGTGACTAGGTTATCTCACTAAGGATGATCTTCTCTAGATGCAGCCATTTTCTTAAGAATTTGGTTAAGTCATTGTTTCTGGTGGCTGAGTAGTATTCCATTGTGTATATGTTCCACAATTTTTGTATCCATTCGTCTTCTGAAGGACATCTGGGTTCCTTCCAGCTTCTGGCTATTATAAATAGAGCCGCTATGAACATTGTGGTGCATATATCTTTGTTGTGTATTAAAGTGTCTCTGGGGTATATGCCCAGAAGTGGAATAGCTGGGTCTTCAGGTAGTACTATATCCAATTTTCTGAGGTATCGCCAGACAGATTTCCAGAGTGGTTGTATTAGCTTGCAACCCAACCAACAGTGAAGAAGTGTTCCTATTTCTCCGCAGCCTCGCCAGCATCTACTGTCATCTGAGTTTTGGATCTTGGCCAATCTGACTGCTGTGAGGTGGAATCTTAGGGTTGTTTTGATTTGCATTTCCCTGATGGCTAAGGATGTCGAGCACTTCCTCAGATGTTTCTCGGCCATTCGGTGTTCCTCAACTGAGAATGATTTGTTTAGCTCTGTACCCCATTTTTAATAGGGTTATTTGATTCTCTGGTGTCTAGCTTTTTTAGTTCCTTGTACACCTTGGATATAAGGCCTCTATCTGATGTGGTGTTGGTAAACATCTTTTCCCATTCTGTTGGTTGCCGTTTTGTTTTCTTGACGATGTCCTTAACCTTACAGAAACTTTGCAATCTCATTAAGTCCCATTTGTTAATCTTTGACCTTAGAGCTTGAGCCATTGGTGTTTTGTTCAGGAAATTTTCTCCTGTGCCTATGTGTTCTAAGGTTTTCCCTACTTTCTCATCTAATAGTTCCAGTGTATCTGGTTTAATGTGGAGATCTTTAATCCACTTACACTTGAGCTTTGTACAAGGAGATAAGAACGGGTCTATTTTCATTCTTTTGCATGTTGAGTGTCAGTTAGACCAGAACCATTTGTTGAATAGGCTGTCCTTTTTCCATTGAATGTTTACTGCTCCTTTGTCAAAAATCAGGTGACCATATACATGAGGGCTCATTTCTGGATCTTCTATTCTATTCCATTGATCCACTTGCCTATTTCTGTACCAGTACCATGCAGTTTTCAGCAAAATTGCCTTGGAATATAGCTTGAGGTCAGGGATAGTGATTCCCACAGATGTTTTTTTGTTGTTGAGGATGGATTTCGCTATTCTAGGTCTTTTGTTATTCCATATGAAATTGCACATTGATCTTTCCAATTCCATGAAGAACTGGGTTGGAATTTTGATGGGGATTGCATTGAATCTGTAGATTGCTTTTGGTAGGATGGCCATTTTTAAGATGTTGATCTTTCCAATCCATGAGCATGGGAGATCTTTCCATTTTCTGAGATCCTCCTCAATTTCTTTCTTTAGAGGTTTGAAGTTCTTGTCATACAGGTCCTTTACTTTCTTAGTTAGAGTCACACCAAGGTATTTCATAGTTTTTGTAACTATTGTGAAGGGTACCTTTTCCCTAATTTCTTTCTCCACATGTTTGTCCTTTGAGTATAGGAAGGCTACTGATTTGTTTGAGTTAATTTTGTATCCGGCCACTTTGCTGAACTTGTTTATCAGCTGTAAAAGTTCTCTGGTGGAATTTTTGGGGTCACTCAAGTACACTATCATGTCATCGGCAAAGAGTGATGTTTTTATCTCTTCCTTTCCGATTTGTATCCCCTTGATCTCCTTTTGCTGTCTAATTGCTCCAGCCAGGACTTCCAGTACTATGTTGAATAGGTAGGGAGAGAGTGAGCAGCCTTGTCGAGTCCCTGATTTTAGTGGGATTGCTTCAAGTTTCTCGCCATTAAGTTTGATGTTGGCTGTTGGTTTGCTGTATATTGCTTTTATTATGTTTAAATATGGGCCTTGGATTCCTGTTCTTTCCAGGACTTTTAACATGAAGGGGTGTTGGATTTTGTCGAATGCTTTCTCAGCATCTAGTGAGATGACCATGTGATTTTGGTCTTTAAGTTTGTTTATATGGTGGATTACATTGATGGATTTCCTTATGTTAAACCATCCCTGCATCCCAGGGATGAAGCCTACTTGGTCATGATGAATGATGGTTTTGATGTGTTCTTGGATTCGGTTTGCAGGATTTTGTTGAGTATTTTTGCATCAATGTTCATAAGTGAGATTGGTCTGAAGTTCTCTTTTTTTGTAGGGTCTTTGTGTGGCTTAGGTAAGAGGGTTATTGTAGCCTCAAAAAATGAGTTGGGTAATATTCCATCTGATTCTATCTTTTGGAATAGCTTGGCGAATATTGGTGTTATATCCCCAATAAATGTCTGATAAAATTCTGCACTGAACCCGTCTGGACCTGGGCTTTTTTTGGTTGGGAGGCTTTTGATGACTTCTTCTATTTCTTTAGGTGTTATCGGGTTATTTAGATGGTTTACTTGGTCCTGGTTCAACTTTGGGACCTTGTATCTGTCTAGGAATTTGTCCATTTCCTCCAGATTTTCCAATTTTGTAGAGTATAAGTTTTTGTAGTAGGATCTGATGATTTCTTGAATTTCCTTAGTTTCAGTTGTTATGTCACCACTTTCCTTTCTGATTTTGTTAATTTGGATACTCTCTCTTTGCCCTTTAGTTAGTCTGGCTAGGGGTTTATCAATCTTGTTGATTTTCTCAAAGAACCAACTCTTTGTTTTGTTGATTTTTTCAATGGTTTTTTTTTTTTTTTTTTGTTTCTATTTAGTCTATTTCTGCCCTAATTTTGATTATTTCTTGCCGTCTACTCTTTTTGGGTATATCTGCTTCCTTTTGTTCTAGTACTTTTAGCTGTGCTGTCAGGTTGCTGATGTGAGCTCTCTCCAGTTTCTTCTTGGAAGCACTTAGGGCAATGAGTTTTCCTCTCAATACTGCTTTCATTGCATCCCATAGGTTTGGGTATGTTGTGTTTTCATTTTCGTTGAATTCTAGAAAATCCTTAATTTCTTTCTTTATTTCTTCTTTGACCCTGCTCTCCTTTAACAGAGTGTTGTTTAGTTTCCATGTGTATGTGGGCATTTTGTTGTCGTTGTTGTTGTTAAAGACCAGCCGTAGACCATGGTGATCTGAGAGGATGCATGGGAGTATTTCAATCTTCTTATATCGATGAAGGCTTGTTCTGTGTCCAATTATGTGGTCAATTTTTGTGAAGGTGCCATGGGGTGGTGAGAAGAAGGTGTATTCTTTTACTTTAGGATAGTATGTTCTGTATATATCTATTAATTCTAGTTGGTTCAAAGTCTCTGCTAGTTTTGCAGTGTCCTTGTTCAGTTTCTGTTTCCCTGATCTGTCCATTGGTGAGAGTGGGGTGTTAAAGTCTCCCACTATTATTGTGTGGGTTGAAATGTATTTTTTGAGCTTTAGTAGAGTTTCTTTTATGAATGTGGGTGATTTTTTATTTGGAGCATATATGTTAAGGATTGAGAGTTCCTCCTGACAGATTTCCCCGGTAATGAGTAAAAAGTGTCCTTCTTTATCTTTTTTGATAACTTTTGGTTGGAAATTTACTTTATTTGATATTAGAATAGCCACTCCAGATTGCTTCTTGGAGCTGTTTGCTTGGAAGTTTTTTTCCCACCCTTTTACTCTGAGATAGTGTCTGTCTCTGTCTCTGAGATGAGTTTCCTGTATGCAGCAAAAGGCTGGATTTTGTTTATGTATCCAGTCTGATAGTCTATGTCTCTTTATTGGGGAGTTGAGACCATTTATGTTAATAGATATCAAGGAATAATTGTTTCTGTTTCCTGCCATTTTTGCTTTTTTGGGTTGAGTTGTGTCTCTGTTTTTTTCTTTAGTTTTCTTGTTTAGGAGTTTTCTTGTTTTTACTAGGCTGTATTTTCTCTCCTTGTATTGGGTTTTCCACCTATAATTCGTTGTAGTGCTGGGTTTGTGGTCAGATATTGTGTGAATTTTGATTTGTCTTGAAATATCTTTGTCTCTCCATCGATGGTGATTGATAGTTTCGCTGGGTATAGCAGCTTGGGCTGGCACTTGTGCTCTCTTAAGGAGTGCATGATGTCTGTCCAGGCTCTTCTAGCTTTCATAGTCTCTGTTGAGAAATCGGGTGTGAGTCTGATTGGTCTGCCTTTATATGTTACCTGACCTTTTTCCCTTACTGCTTTTAGTATTCTTTCTTTACTTTGGGCACTTGATGTTTTTACTATTATGTGTCGGGAGGTATTTCTTTTCTGGTCCAACCTATTTGGAGTTCTGAAGGCTTCTTTTATGCTCGTGGTCATCTCATTCTTGAGGGTAGGGAAGTTTTCTTCTATGATTTTGTTTAAGATATTTACTGTGCCTCTTAGTTGATACTCTTCTCTTTCTTCTATTCCTATTATCCTTAGGTTCGGTCTTCTCATTGTGTCTTGTATTTCCTGGACATTTTGGGTTAGGAGCTTTTTGTTTTTTGCATCTTCTCTGGCTGTTTTGTCTATGTTTGCAATGTTGTCTTCTGCCCCCGAGATTCTCTCCTCGATCTCTTGTAATCTGTTGGAAATGCTTGCTTCTGTGACTCCTGATTTCTTTTTTTGGTGTTCTGACTCTAGGGTTATCTCTTTTAGCGCTTTCTTTATTGTGTCAATTTCTGTTTTAATTTTCCTCTTTTATTCCTTTATTTCTTTGGTTCTGTTTTCGTCTCGTTCTTTGATTTCTTTGAGTGTTTTTCTTGTTTCTTCTTTAAAAGCTTCTGAATCTTTTTGCTTTTCCTCCCTTTCTTGTTTAAGTAACTCTATCAGCGTCTTGAGGCATGTTTTCAGGTCTGTGTCTTCTTTCTCTGGAGTGTTTGGAATTCCTATGTTTGCTACTATCGGAGAGCTGGGTTCTGGTGTTGCTAGATTGTCTTGGTTTCCTTGGGATATACTCTTTCTCTTTCCTCTTGCCATTTTGTTGTCAGTGATATGTTCTTGCCTTTCCCTTGTATCTGGTCTGTGTCCCTGGTACACTTTCCGTGTGCACTCCTCAGAGATCTCTCTACTTCCCAGCAGCCCAGGTTCCGGGTGGCAGCTGGGACAGGCTCTTCTCTGCGTCCTGAAGTCGCCCCCGGGTGGGAACAGATGTTCCTAAGATCTGTTCCTGGTCACAGATGCTCAGCCTCTCCGAGCCGCCTTTCTGGCTGGCTGTTGGGCCAGGCCCTGCTCTGTGTCCTGAAGTCGTCTCCGGGTGGGAACAGAAGTTCCTAAGATCTGTTCCTGGTCACTGGATCGGGGAGGACAGGGCAGGTCAGGGCAGGGGGTGCCCTTTCCGTGTGCACTCCGCAGAGATCCCTCTGCTCCCCCGCAGCCTAGGTCTCCCACTCACCAGTTGCTCAGCCTGTACGAGCCGCCTTTCCGGCTGGTGGTTGGGCCAGGCTCTGCTCTGCATCCTGAAGTCCTCTCTGGGTGGGAACAGAAGTTCCTAAGATCTGTTCCCAGTCACAGTTGCTCAGCCTGTACGAGCCGCCTTTCCGGCTGGTGGTTGGGCCAGGCTCTGCTCTGTGTCCTGAAGTCCTCTCCGGGTGGGAACAGAAGTTCCTAAGATCTGTTCCAGGTCACAGTAGCTCAGCCTGTACTAGCCGCCTTTCCGGCTGGTGGTTGGGCCAGGCTCTGCTCTGCGTCCTGAAGTTGTCTCCGGGTGGGAACAGAAGTTCCTAAGATCTGTTCCCGGTCACTGGATCGGGGAGGACAGGGCAGGTCAGGGCAGGGGGTGCCCTTTCTGTGTGCACTCCGCAGAGATCCCTCTGCTCCCCTGCAGCCTAGGTCTCCCACTCACCAGTTGCTCAGCCTGTACGAGCCGCCTTTCCGGCTGGTGGTTGGGCCAGGCTCTCTATCTTTATGTTTTAAATAGCTCATGCTATGGTTATAAATTTATTTATTCAACTAATGATGGCATTAAATTCTATCAACCTGGTCTGGATACAGCTTAAACTAAGTGATGCTATGTACATAAAATACTTTTAGTTTAAGCCACATATATCTCTATCTGCTCATTGGTACTTCTGATCTGTTTTATGAAGCTCTGAAGAGATGAGTTCACCACTACCTTTAAATGAGACAAAGTCTCTCTAAACCTGATAATCATGTCATTTTCTTCCATTCAAGTTTAGCTTCTACCCATTCACTGGACATATTCAGAGATATTTTCCCTAGTCTTTTTTAATAAGCATTCCCCTCATCTCCACCACAAGACACCATTTGTTACTTTTCATATATAATATTGTTTTGCCACATGTAACTCTAAATAAAATAGAGTCTGCAGGAAGACAATAATCTCTGCATTTCATATTCATGGGGCAACATTTCCAGCATACAGAACAGCAAATTTTGTTTGAGTATGCTATTGAAGTGATCACTGAATTATTTAATATAATTTGTGAAGCTTTTGAAAAATACCATGAAAACATAATCCACCTATTATGTTATGTACTGTCCTTAGAGACAGATTTGCTGTTTGATACTTAGCTGTGCCAAAGGTCTTCATCCTGCAACGATTTAGTGACAAAATGTTGCATAATATAGTACTATGGACTCAAGGGAGAAGAACAAAACTCTTAATAAATTATGCTAGGGAAATTTGATATCCATCCACTATATAATGAAGGCTTGAATTTACGTTAAACCTACAGATAGATAACTGACAGAATATAGACTATATACATGTATTAATTATGGTGGGATAAGATTGAAATTATAGCAGTCTGGGAGGCTGTGTCAGTAGGACAATGAATTATAGAGAAAGCTGGGCTATATAACAAGTTACTTTCTTTAAAATAGCAAAAATCCCTCAATAACAGTAACACACAAAAAAATCCCAAAGGTATACCCATAGCCTATATAAAATGAGAAACTAAATGCAAATGTGTTGTTTGCTTTCAGAGAAATGCAAACTAAAATCAAATATGTTGTTTTGTACTCATTAACATGACCATTAGGTAAAATAAAAAAATAAAAGAGGAAGAGAAAGAGAAAGAAAGAGTGATAAGAAAAAATAATTCACATGCTTAGGAGTAGAGTACTCAGAGCCTTGGTACACCATCAATGAGGATGGAATGGTATAGCTACAGTGAAAACGAAATAGCAGTTCACTCATTCAACCCTTACAAAGCCATTGCTCCTCTCATAAAGACATTCCATCTACTTTAGACTTTATCCTTTCCCATTAGCAGCATCAAAATTTAAAATATTTTGTCTCACCTACAGTCTTAATGATAATAATTGTTTTTAAGTTCTTCCAAGCCATCTCAGTGTCTACAAATGCTACCTTTAGTCATTTCTGTTGTCTATCCAAGTGTCTTCAGCATCTTTCCACTGCCTTCAGATGTGTCTGCCCCTCCCTCTGTGGAACAACTGCCCATGAAACTTAATCTGACTTCTGTACTACCATGCCACCACTTCACTTATAATTATTTATTACCCACGCACTTTACCTACAATTTTTTTTATCCCTTAACTTTCCTATAATGGCCCTACAACAATCTTCTAATGCACACAAATACTCGAGTCATTACTGAAGAAATTTTAGCTTTTTGTTCAATGATAAAGTGACATCATATAATTTGACTCACAGAGTATCAATAAAATTAAATTTCAATATTACAAGATCACTTAGAATAGCATCTAAACAAAATATGAAGAGACATCAATGGATATAAAAATTCTACTAATTTCTCAGGCATAGAAAGCCTCCTTAAATTCTTCAGACAAATGTTAATTTTTCTTTTAATCCTATTTAATATGTTCTCTCACATTTCTGAGAGACTGACAAGTATCAGTGTTTTATTTATTTTACTAGATTAAACCCTGTAAAATAACGAAAAGAATTTCATTTTATATGTTTTCTAGGATTGCAGCTATTTATTTTAATTTGCTACATAGAAACTAATTCAGCCTGCTTGTTTTATTTGCTATAATTTTCCTGTGTCCCATACCAAATTCATATACATTTAATAAAAGTGGTTCTCAATGTGAGCTGTGAATCCTTGAGATAAAAGAAATATTTCCATAAAATACTACAAAACCATTTTTCTTCTATACTCACATTTTCTCACACCTCTACTGGATGGTCTTCTCCAGGCTGTAAAATCTGTGATCACACCACAGATTAAGTGCAGAGGGACTCAGGAGACTTCAAGATTCTTCTCAAAATACTAAGGAGCAATTTATATGCTGAGAAAAGTCACACTTCATGAAAGAGCTCAGTGCTATGGTTTGGTTAACTCAGTGGCCTGCAGCTCATCCTCTGGTAATTGCAGTTTACAAACAAACAAGGGAAACAGAACCTAGCAGAGCAAGGACTGACCTGAGAGAGTGGCAGAGTCACTAGAAGCAAGAAAGCAACACCTAACAATGGGAAATGGACGGGATATAATCAGTGCCACCTTGTTGTGCTTACTTGGAAGAACAGCTTCAGGTGTAATATTCTGCACAGCCTCAAGCACAATGACCCCTGAGGACAAAATTCTAAGAATGGATCTTGGTTAAAGTCATTGGCCAAGTTCCTTGGAATTTTCAAGTTCTATTGTAATTTTTAGCTGTATTGCTAATTGAAGAAAGTAATAAATAATGACCAATAGTTAAAGATTAGTGACTCTCAGAGAATAGCTTATAGTGTTTTCATGTTTTAAGGTATGAATAGCAATTATCAACCTCTATATGAAGAAATGTAACCTTAGAATGATAATATATGAGAAATACAGAGTTAAGTGGCAGAACAGAGATTTAAACATGTACTGCCTACCCCTAGGACCAACACTCTTTTTTTTAATTGAAAAACTTTATTTTTTAAAAAAGATAAATGTACGAATTTTAAGCATTTTTGCATTAAAATATACAAATACATTTTTGTCATTGCTTGGCTTTTCTTTTTTAAAGGTTTGATAGTGTGCATTAAGATCTTACTAGTTAAAATGAGCATAAAGTACATGTAAAACAGGATGTAACCTGGAATTAGTCAAAGTTTTCTTGGTGTGTAAGGAGTAAACATGATGGTATTTTCTTTTCTTTTTCTTTTCTTTTGTTGAACTTCACACAGTCTGTGAGTTGTTTCTGGGTTGTTCAGAGCTTTCTGGAATTAGTATCCCATTATCAGTGACTACATATTATGTCTGTTCTTTTGTGACAGGGTTATCTCACTCAGGATGATATTCTCTAGATGCATCCATTTTCTTAAGAATTTCATAAGGTCATTGTTTCTGATAGCTGAGTAGTACTCCATTGTGTAAATGTACCACAATTTTTGTATCCATTCATCTACTGAAGGACATCTGGGTTCTTTCCAACTTCTGGCTATTATAAATAGAGCTGCTATGAACATTGTGGTGCATGTGTCTTTATTGTATGTTGGAGCATCGTTGGGGTCAATGCCCAGAAGTGGAATAGCTGGGTCTTCAGGTAGTACTATGTCCAATTTTCTGAAGAATTGCCAGACTGATTTCCAGAGTGGTTGTACCAGTTTACAACCCCACCAACGATAAAAGAACTTCCAGGAAAATCGTCATCTCTAACCTCAAACTGTATTAGAAATCAGTTGTGATAAAAACTGCATGGTATTGGTACAGAGACAGACAGGTACATCAATAGAATAAAATTGAAGACCCAAAAATGAATCCACACACCTATGGTCACTTGATCTTTGACAAGTTGCTAAAGATATTCAATGAAAAAAAGGACAGCCTCTTCAACAAATGATGATGTTTCAACTGGCAGTCAGCATGCAGAAGAATGCAAACTGATCCATTCTTACCTCCTTGTAAAACGCTCAAGTCCAAGTGGATCAAAAACGTTCACATAAAAGAAGATACTCTGAAACTAATAGAAGAGGAAGTGGGGAAAATCCTAGAAGATATAGGTATGGGCAAAATTTTCCTGAAAAGAATATCAATGGTTTATGCTCTGAAACTAAGAATTGGCAAATGTGACCTCATGAAATTGCAAAGTTTTTGTAAGGCTAATTATATTGTCAAGAAGACAAAACAGCAGCCAACAGACTGGAAAAAGACCTTAGCCAATCCCACATCTGATATAATATCCAATATACACTAAGAACTCAAGAAGTAAGACTCCAAAGAGTCAAATGATCCTATTTTTATAATGGGGTACAGAGTCAAACAATGAATTCTCAAATGAGAAATACCAAATGGTTGAGAAGCACCTAAAGACATGCTCAACATACCTAGTCATCAGGAAAATGCAAATCAAAACAACCCTGAAATTCCACCTTACACCAGTCAGAAAGGCTAAGATCAAATTCTCAGACCACAGTAGACACTGATTAGGATGTGGAGAAAGAGAAACACTCCTCCACTGTTAGTGGGATTGTAAGATGGTACAACCACTCTGAACTTCAGTCTGGTGATTCCTCAGAAAATTTAACATAGTACTACCTGAGTACCCAGCTATACCACCCTTGGGTCTACACTCAAATGATGCTCTAACATGTAACAAGGACACATGCTCCACCATGTTCATAGCAACCTTATTAGTGAGAAGCTGGAAAGAACCTAGATGTTCTTCAACAGATGAATTGATACGGAAATTGTGGTACATTTACACAATGGAGTACTACTCAGCTATTATAAACAAGATTTTATATTTTTATTATTTTTTAAACTTTATTTTAAAAAACAAAGATAAAAAAATTTAAATATTTTTGCATAAATGTATACAGATACAATTGTCTCAGTGCTTGGCTTTTTTATTTTTTATTTATTTATTTATTTATTTTTATTTATTTATTTATTTACAATGAGCAAAAAGTACATGTAAAACAGGGTGTAACCCGGAATTTGTCAATGTGTTCTTGGTGTGTAAGGATTGAGCACAACGACTTTTTTTTTTGTTTGTTTTGTTTTCTTTTCTCTTTTTTTTCCTTGAACTTCACACAGTCTGTGAGTTGTTTCTGGAGCAGTGCGAGCCTCTGGGATTAGCATCCCACTATCAGTGACTGCATATTATGTCTGTTCTTTTGTGACTGGGTTATCTCACTCAGGATGATATTCTCTAGATGCAGCCATTTTCTTAAGAACTTGGTTAAGTCATTGTTTCTGGTGGCTGAGTAGTATTCCATTGTGTATATGTACCACAATTTTTGTATCCATTCTTCTACTGAAAAACATCTGGGTTCTTTCCAACTTCTGGCTATTATAAATAGAGCTGCTATGAACATTGTGGTGCATGTATCATTGTTGTGTATTAAAGTGTCTCTAGGGTGTATGCCCAGAAGTGGAATAGCTGGGTCTTCAGGTAGTACTATGTCCAATTTTCTGAGGTATTGCCAGACTGATTTCCAGAGTGGTTGTATTAGTTTACAACCCCACCAACAGTGGAGAAGTGTTCCTCTTTCTCCACAACCTTGCCAGCATCTGTTGTCATCTGAGTTTTGGATCTTGGCCAATCTGACTGGTGTGAGGTGGAATCTCAGGGTTGTTTTGATTTGCATTTCCCTGATGGCTAAGGATGTTGAGCACTTCCTCAGATGTTTCTTGGCCATTCGGTGTTCCTCAACTGAGAACGTTTTGTTTAGCTCTGTACCCCATTTTATAATAGAGTTGTTTGATTCTCTGGTGTCTAGCTTTTTGAGTTCTTTGTATACCTTGGATATTAGGCCTCTATCTGATGTGGCGTTGGTAAAGATCTTTTCCCATTCTGTTGGCTGCCATTTAGAAACAAGATTTTATGAAATTCATATGCAAATGAATAGAATTAGAAAATATTATTCTGAGCAATGTAACCCAATCACAAAAGAATACACGTGGTATGCATTCACTGATAAGTGGATACTAGCTCCCAAAAGTTCTGAAAACCCAAAAAACAATGTCCAGGTCTCATGAAGCTCAAAAACATGAGGAGGGGAGGGAGAGGGAGAGGGAGAGGGAGGGAGAGAGAGAGAGAGAGAGAGAGAGAGAGAGAGAGAGAGAGAGAGAGAGAGAGAGAGAGAGAGAGAGAGAGAGAGAGAGAGAGAGAGAGAGAGAGAGAGAGAGAGAGAGAAGGAAGGAAGGAAAGAAAGAAAGAAAGAAAGAAAGAAAGAAAGAAAGAAAGAAAGAAAGAAAGAAAGAAAAAATGGCCAGAATGTAGATGCCCCAGTCCTTTTTAGAAGGGAGATCAACACATTCATGGGAGGAAATACAAGGTCAGATAGAGGAGCAAGAATTGAAGAAAAGATCATTCAGAGACTGCCTCACCTGGGGATCCACCTCATATGTAGCTACCAAACCCAAACACTGTTGCTGATGACAAGGAGTGCTACTGGCAGGAACCACATATGGATGCCTCCTCAGAGACGCTGCCAGAGTCATATGGATACAGCTGAGGATGCTTGCATCTATCCATTAGACTAAATGGGACACCAATGAAAGAGCTATCAATAGGACTGAAGGTGCTGAAAGGGTTTGCAACCTCGTGGGAAAAACAAAATTATCAAGCAACTGAGCCCCCCACAACTACTAGGGACTAAAACACCAACTATTGATGACACATGGAGAGACCCATGGCTCTATTTACATTGTCTGGCATCAATGGGTGGAGAGGCCTTTGTTCCAGTGAAGGTGCATTTTCCCAGTGTAGGGAAATGCCAAGGCATTGAGGTAGAGAGTGTGATTGGGAAAGGGGGCACCCTCATGGAAGCAAGTGGAGGGAGAGGAGTAATGGGAGTGGGTGGAAAGGGGAAACATTTGAAATGTAAATTCAGAGAATAGTCAATGAAAAATTAAATTAAAAAAATAAAATATGTAGTTTATATTTTTTACTTTTTTGTTCTAGATTTTTCTTTAAAAAATAAATTTGTGCCTATATTTTAATTCACAACTATAAACATATTCAACTAATTTGTCTTGATTATGAACCAGAATAATAATCTCCACCAATGAATCAACAAATTGTTGAATCACTCTCTCATTTTTTACCTTTATTCTAAAAGATGATTTAATGCCTAAAAATATTAAATGATTCTAACAAACCCACTGACTCCCTTTTCCATTTTAAACTCAAATATTTTTTTTTTAATTTTCTCCACAAAACTCAAACTTAAGGTCATTGGCAAGCTTATGCCAAGGTTATGAAGTACATAATCTGGTCATATCTTCCTATAGCTTAATTCCTCGTTCACTAAATAATTCATATGTCTAAAATAGCAAGCTGAATAGAATAATTAATTAAATTTAAATTTCCCTCTATTAATCACTACCAGATAGGGTATAGAAAGTTGCGAGTCTCTATTCAGGCATCAATCTGAACTATTGTAGCTAACCTATATTTATTCTCTCTGGAGACTGGAAGCTTATTTTTAACTAAATTGTCTGCTCAAAAATATAGGAAAGACAAACATATGTTTAATCTCTACCACCCAACCAATTTGTTTGCTATTGTACTTCACCTTATCTTTTTGGGATTTAATTCATCATTATGAATGCAGTAGTAAAGGCTTTGTGTTTCTGTGACTCAGTACATTGACGATGGCAGATATATGTTAGATAGCCTATCTTTTCAAGATTGAAAACCAGAGACCCACAATCAACAGCATATTACCTCCAGAAATAGAGCAACAGTGGCACATGCATTATGTAGGCAGAATAACTCGACAAAGAAGATAGAAAGACTTAAATTAAACCATGACTTAGGTGAGTCTACAATTTATCCTTTATGAGTCAAACATAGTCACTCATTTTATACTTGGATAGTTATGAAAAACCCCAACATTTTAAATTGTGTTAATCATGCCCTTTTACCTTGATAATTTCAAAGGGAATTTTCATCTTCTTAAGAAAACCATTAAGGGGATTTTAAAAAGAAAATGAATAATTGTATCAAAAATACATGTATTACTAAAATAAACCACTTGAATTTAAATACATGGATAATAAGCACCAGTCACCCACTCACCTGAGCCATCCCCACATTTGAAGACCTAGCTGCATAACTCAGATATAAGATTTCCTATTGACTTCTTCACACCTTCCTAAGACATTCCTACATGTTTGGGTCTAGCTCTGATACCACAGCTCCAGCACCTGCCCATCATAAGAGGCAGAATAATGTCTGAGATAAGAAATACAAATAATAAAATAATGAAATAAATTAACATACCTACAGCATACATATTATGAAAGACAAAGTCATTATCTCATCCACTCCACAAATGCACCTGTCCAATAAAAGGTTTCTTTTTTTACTAGCAATATTAATCTAGTTTATTCTTATAGTTTTAGAAATACATTTAACAGGTATGTTTATATATAATAGAATTATTTAGAAGTAAAAACACCCAGAAAACAATATTTGATCAATTTTACATTAATCTATGAAAAACTATATTATGTAAGACCTTACCTTTAAGGAATATAGAGTCAAATTTTACTCTTAGTGAAAGACTCCAAGTGCTAAGTAGCATATAACTTACTATGTTCTTATATCATCCAGTACTCAAACTAGGCCTGTTATGAAAGTTCGGTGTGATATTTAGATGACCAGAACTCAAATGTATTTAAGGATAAATGCTATGCACTTTCCACTAAACCGTTTCTCTATATTATTAATATTCTGATAATCATTAATGCTTCTATGTGCATATATAACAATATTAATCCATTAATAGCTAATCTTTTATCATGTCAGTTATTCATTGCTGTGAAAGTGCTTTAAACCATAGTGGGCTAATACTATTACAATCTCTCCACCAGCCATTTCATCTGGACTCTGTTAGGCAGTTCTGCTAGTCTCACATGGGACTCGTTACTGGACAGTAATCATGTGGAAGTCAGCTTGATCTAGTGATATAAGAAATCGTTTCTAATACGAATTACCTAGATGAATCCCAGGTTGCACAATTTAAGAGAAATTTTAACATAATAAAAGAAGCCAAAGACCTAAAGCATCTCAGTGAACTTAAACAATATTTAAATAATACTTAAACAATGAGCTTATGAATAGTGTCCAAGAAACCACAAATATATGGCAGAATAAAGTGACAAAAGTCATCCATTTTAGATTTGAAAACTGAATTTAATATAGCCGGAGAAATATGGATCCAAACTCATAATGCAAGGAGAAATTGATAAACCAATTAGATATGTCTATAAACCAATTAGAAAACTCAGGGGAATTCTCTACCAATCAAATGAACAAAATAGAAGACAGACTATTTTGGCTAAAATATAAAGTAGAAGAATTGGACCAGCCAAGTAAAAAAATTGAAAAATTAAAGAGAAACACATAAAAGAAACATAAAGAAATTATAAGACATAATAAAATCAACAGTCTTCTATACTGGCATATGAGAAGAATTTCAGGTTAAAAGCACAGGATTGGACAGGATCAAAAAACGTAAACAAAATAAAAAGAGGCATATCATACACATATGAGCAAACATGGCATATGCAGAACACCAAAAACACAGAACAAGAAAAAACCTCCCCAGAAAATACTATACTTAAAACACTAAATATACAGAACAAAAAGAGGACATCGGAAACTGTAAGAGCAAAACCACAAGCTACATACACATAAAAAAATCTATCAGAATAAAAGCTGATGTTTAAAAATGAAAATTTTAAAGGCCTGGCAAAAATATACATATTTGGAGTTCAGTGCTAACTTTTGACACTCTATATATCAATCAGGTAAGTTTAATTATCAGTAAATTTACCTTAGAAGGAGGTACATTTTCTAAGTTGTGTAAATTACAATCTGTTTAATTGCTACATAGTTGCAATATCATCTACAAAGTAATATGTACAGCATGATTCCATTATTATCTATAAGACTTTCCTATGTTATATCATCTAAAGTTAGTTTTTCCAAGGAACCATCTTGCCAATATAAAATAAATGACCAGGGTTTTGATTAAAGGCTTAGAAAATTTATCCTATATCCCCCATTCTTTATCTTTTATGGCTCAGACAAAACTATTATCCATATATTCTGAGTCATTTTTTTTCTGAATTTGAAACTGTTGTAGAAAATAAATATACCTACATTATAAAGTAAAATCCACAAGCATTTTTACAACACTAAAATGAAAATTAAAACATTTCCAGGTGTTTTTAAATACATAATTATGTGCCATATAAGTAGTTAGCCTTTTTGAGGTTGCTAGCTTTAAAAATCCTTCAAATAATAAGCTCAGGACTCTCCCAACTTCCCTTTCTTTATGGGAGTGAAAACTTTAATATATAGGTGATAAAAAGATGAGCATAAACCTTTGATAAACTGAACATGTGCAGAAGCTGTTGAAAAGCATGCCATATTTCTTCCTAGAACTTTCACTAAAATGACAAAGTTAGTTTAAATATGCCACAGGCTGTGCATTTCTTCTGGGTGAGAAATTTAGCTGTGTTTTAAAATGATGTAATGCATGAGCTTGCAATGACTTATAGCTGCTTTCAAAAGCACATCCCTTAAACTCTGAGGTTTATGTGGCCTTCCTTTTCCAATCTTTTGATCATATTGCTTTCCACAAATTCTCTTATTTATCTCTTTCTGCTGTAGGAACAGCAGGTGTGCATGGTTGACTCTGCAGGAATTGGAGTCCCACACCCCTCAGTGTGACAAGTTTGAATGACACAATAACAGAATGACCCTAGGGACTCAGGAATCTAGGCAGAAGTATTTATTGCTTAGCAACCCAAACTGATGTCAACAGTCTCATCAAATGCAGATGGTGAGTAGGACTGTTGAAAATCAAAATTGCCTTGCTATAATTCCCTTAAATTGGATTCAACAAAAAATATTAATTAACTGGCCCATTTATTTGTTTGATTGATAGATATAACATCTCTGTGGCCAAGCAGTAAAGTGGCAATTACAGCTGGCTGGTCACACACTGAAGAGCCATAGACACACGGGAGACATGAGAAAAAAACTCCCACAGCGTCTCCTAAGGACACTTGTCTGATTTTTGAGTTGACATTCAAGTGCCTTTTTTTTCTCATGGTTGCTACATAGAATTCTTAGAAAGAAACAACCACTTCCTTAGGGTTTTACAAAGCAAAGAAAATAGAGGTATCCCACTTTAAAACTAGTATTATGTACATTATACAACCAGCTGTAGAAACAAATGAATATTTCTGCTAGAGGGGCGCTTGTAAAAAGAGATTTTGGGGCTGCAGTCTCTCATAGGCAAGGTGCAACACTCTCCACTTCCAACTTGTTGCAGGAAATCACGTACAGAATATAAAATATTTCATTAAAGAGTGGCTAGCCAGATGGCTCAGTGGTAACTAGCTATTCTTTCAGAGGATAGAAATGAAGTTCCCAGAATCCACATGGTGATTTACAACTGTCTGTAATTCATTCACACAGTCTTTTCTGCCCTTTGCAGGTAACAGGTCTGCAGGAGGTGTATATACATGGATATGTACAAGCAAAACAATCTTACACATTAAATGAAAGAAGCCTCTTATTTTATTTTAAAGGGTAATGTCTTATTCGGGGTTTCTATTCCTGCAGAAACGTCATGACCAAGAAGCACATTGGGGAGGTAAGGGTTTATTCATCTTATACTTCCACATCACTGTTCATCATCAAAAGAAGTCAGGACTGGAACTCAAGCAGATCAGGAAGCAGGAGCTGATGCAGAAGCCATGAAGGGATGTTGTTTACTGACTTACTTCCCTGGCTCGCACAGCATGTTTTATTATAGAACCCAGGTCTACCAGCCCAGGGATGACATCACCCACAATGGGTGCCTCAGTTGAGAAAATGCTTTTATGAGATACAGATATTTTCTCAACTAGTGATCAAGGGGGAAGGCTCTTTTCTCTGTGATAACTCCAGCTTGTGTCAAGTTGACACAAAACTGGCCAGTACAGGTAAGTTATATAAATTACATTTATTACTATAATGAGTTTGTTCCTTGTAATGAAACTCTGAAAACCTCTACTTTATTTAGCTTTCTGTATAAACTGAAAGGGACCTATTATTTGTATATTCTGAAAGTAAAACTTCATCATTTAAATACTTAAATTTATTTGTTCAGTAAAAGATGAACACTCATTTCTGGTCATAAATGTGAGCATGTGCTCCTATCTTAGAACACACCAACATCATGTAAACAAAATATATGGTTTACAGTTCTTCTTCAGCTGAAAGATCAGAACAGTCAAAACCATATTTTGAAGAAGTAGTTGAAACTAAGACAAGACTTTCATTTATTTTTTGTCTTTCTCCTATTTTTGTGAAATTTACTAGTCAGATTTTCAGTGTCTTCTTGTTCCAATTTCATTGGCACACTTAACATCCTAGAAGGGTCTTCATGTGTGTTCTAACTCTTCCCCACTTTCTCTTATATTAGTTTCAGTGAACCTTCTTTTATGTGAAGGTCTTCTATCCACTTGGACTTGAGGTTTATACAAGGAGATAGAAATGGACCAATTTGAATTCTTCTACTTGCTGAGTGCCAGTTGAACCAGCACCATTTGTTGAAAATACTGTCTTTTTCCATTGAAATATTTTAGCTCCTTTGTCAAAGATCAAGTGGCCATATGTGTCTGTGTTCATTTCTGGGTCTTAAATTCTATTCCATTGATCGATCTACCTGTCTCAGCACCAATACTATGCAGCTATTATTATGATTGCTCTGTAATACAGCTTGAGGTCAGGGATGGTGATTAGCACAAATGTATGTTTATTCTTGAGAATAGTTTTGGCTATTCTGTTTGTTTTTTTGGGTTTTTTTTGTTTTTTTTTTGTTGTTGTTTTTTTGTTTTGTTTTGTTTTTTTTTTTTTTTTTTTGTTATTCCAAGTGAATCTGCAAATTGTTCTTTCAAACATTATGAAGAATTGAGTTGGAATTTTGGTGGCGATTGCATTGAATCAGTAGAATGCTTTCACTATGATGTCCATTTTTACTATATTAATTCTCCTTATCCATGAGCATGTGAGAACTTTCCATCTTCTGAGATCTTTGATTTCTTTTTTCAGAGACTTGGAGTTCTTGTCATATAGATTTTTTACTTGTTTTGTTAGGGTCACACCAAGATATTTTATATTATTTGTGACTACTGTGAAGGGTGTCATTTCCCATTTTTCTCATCCTATTTATAGTTTCTTTGCTGAAGTTTTTTATTATTTATAAAAGTTCTCTGGTGAAGATTTTGGGTCATTTAAGTATACTATCATATCATTTACAAATAGTCATAATTTGACTTCTTTTTATCCAGTTTGTATCCCTTTGACCTCTATTATTGTCTAATTGCTCTGACTAGGACTTCCAGTACTATATTGAATAGGTAGAGGGAGAATGGGAAGGCTTCTCTAGTTCCTTATTTTAATGGAATTGCTTCAAGGTACTCACCATTTAGTTTGATGTTGTCTACTGGTTTGTTGTATATTGTTTTTACTATGTTTTGGTATGGGAATTGAATTCTAATATGTCCAAGACTTTTATTATGAAAGGGTATTGAATTTTACCAAATGCTTTCAGAGCATCTAAAGAGATGTAGTTTCTTTGTGTTTGTTTATATAGTGGATTATATTGATGCATTTCCGTATATTGAACTATCCCTGCATTCCAAGGATGACGCCTAATTGATCATAGTGAATGATCGTTTTGAAGTGTTCTTGAAATTGATTTGCAAGAATTTTATTGAGCATTTTAGAACACAAAAGCACAGGGGAAATTTTCCTGAACAGAACACCAATGCATTATGCTCTGATATCAAGAAGAATTGACAAATGGGACATCATGAAATTGCAAAGCTTCTCTAAGGCAAAGAACACTGTCAATGGGACAAAATGGAAACCAATGGATTGGGAAAAAATCTTACCTAATTCTACATCTGGTAGAGGCTAAAATTTAATATATACAATGAACTCAAGAAGTTAGACTCCAGTGAATCAAAAAGTCCTATTAAAAATGGGGTACAGAGCTAAACCAACAGTTCTCAAATGAGGAATACTGAATGCCTAAGAAGCATCTAAAATATTCAAGATCCCTAGTCATCAGGGAAATGCAAATAAAGAAACCCTGAGATTCTACCTCACACCAGTCAGAATGGCTAAGATAAAAATTTCAGGTAACAGCAGATGCTGGTGAGGATGTAGAGAAAAAAGAATACTTGTTCATGGTTGGTGGGACTGCAAGCTGTTACAACCACTTTTGAAATCAGTCTGGCAGTTCCTCAGAAAATTGGACATAGTACTCCCTGAGGACCCAGCTATGCCACTCTTGGACATATACCCAAAAGATGCTCCAACATGCAACAGGGACACCTGCTCCTCCATGTTCATAGCAGCCTTACTTATAATAACCAGAAGCTGCAAAGAACGCAGTTGTCCTTCAACAGAGAAATGAATACTGGAAATTTAGTATATTTAAAGAATGGAGTATTACTCATCTATTAGAAACAATGACTACATGAAATTCTTAGGCAAATGGATAGAACTAGAAAGTGTTATTCTGAGTGAGGTAACCCAATCACAAAAGAAGACACATAGTATGCACTCGCTGATAAGTGGATACTAGCCCAAAAGCACAGAATACCCAGAAAACAATTCACAGAACTTATGAAGCTCATAAAGAAGGAAGACCAAAATGTGTATTCTTCAGTCCTTATTAGAAGGGAGAACAAAACACTCACGGAAGAAAATACAGGAACACAGTGAAGCAAGGACTGAAGAAAAGATCATCCAGAAACTGTCTCATCTGGTGATCCATCCCATATACAGCTACTAAACCCAGTCACTATCCCTGATGTCAAGAAGGGCTTACTGGCAGGACCCTAACATGGATGTCTCCTCAGAGGCTCTGCCAAAGATACACTGATACAGATGAGAATGCTTGCATCTAAGCATTGGACTGACTGAGCAAGGGTACCCCAAAGAAGTGCCTAGAGAAAGTACTGAAGGAGCTGAAAGGTTTTGCAATCCCATGAGAAGAACAACAATACCAAACAAACAAACAAACTCCTGAGAGCTCCCAGGTTTAAAATACTAACCAATGATCGACCCATGGCTCCTGCTACATGTGTAGTAGAGGATGGCACTGTTTAGCATCGATGGGAGAAGGAGCCTTTGGTCCAGTGAATGCTCATTTTTCCAGTATAGGAGAATGCCAAGGCAATGTGGTGGGAGTGGGTGCATAGGAGTGGGAATATCTTTATGGAAGCAAGTGGGAGATAACAGAAGGGAGAAAGGGAATAGTATTTGAAATGCAAATACATAGAATATCGAATAAAAATTATAAGAAAATCTAGTATTAAAAAAGTGTCTTTATCTCACTAAGGCAAGCTAATTGGTTGGCATACAAGTTGTTCTAACATCTCCTTATCCTTTTTATTTCAATATAATTGTTACTTAAAATTCTTTTTATCTTTTACTGTTTTATTGATTTATTTTCCTCACCCTTTCTTCTTCTTTCCTTCTCTACATCCTCCAAACATTTTTCTATATTTTTATTTCTTTTCCTCTCTCTATCTCTCATCTATGTATCTATGTGTCTATGTATCTATGTGTCTATGTATCTATGTATCGATGTGTCTATGTATCTATGTGTCTATGTATCTATGTATCTATGTATCTATGTGTCTATGTGTCTATTTATCTATGTATCTATGTGTCTATGTATCTATGTGTCTATGTATCTATGTATCTATGTATCTATGTGTCTATGTGTCTATGTATCTATGTATCTATGTATCTATGTATCTATGTATCTATGTGTCTATGTATCTATGTGTCTATGTATCTGTGTCTATGTATCTATGTATCTATGTGTCTATGTGTCTATGTGTCTATGTATCTATGTGTCTATGTATCTGTGTCTATGTATCTATGTATCTATGTGTCTATGTGTCTATGTATCTATGTATCTATGTGTCTATGTGTCTATGTATCTATGTGTCTATGTGTCTATGTATCTATGTATCTATGTGTCTATGTATCTATGTGTCTATGTATCTATGTATCTATGTATCTATGTATCTATGTATCTATGTATCTATGTGTCTATGTGTCAATGTATCTATGTATCTATGTATCTATGTGTCTATGTGTCTATGTATCTATGTATCTATATGTCTATGTGTCTATGTATCTATGTATCTATGTGTCTATGTATCTATGTGTCTATGTATCTATGTATCTATGTATCTATGTATCTATGTATCTATGTGTCTATGTATCTATGTATCTATGTATCTATGTGTCTATGTATCTATGTATCTATGTATCTATGTATCTATGTATCTATGTATCTATGTATCTATGTATCTATGTGTCTATGTATCTATGTATTTATGTATCTATGTATCTATGTATCTATGTATCTATGTATCTATGTGTCTATGTATCTATGTATCTATCTACCTATCTATCTGTCTTTCTGTCTGTCTAACTATTTATCTAATATATATCTATTATCTATCATCTATGTATCTAACTCTCTATCATCTATTATCTTCTATCTAACATCTAGCATCTATTTCTATCTATCTGTCTGTCTGTCTATCTATCTATCTATCCAGGCAGCAATTTGTCTATTTTTTCCTTGTTTTATATTTTTAGCACAATAGTCTGAAATCTTAAAGTCTGTTTCTCTAGTCCTTTACCTTTTCTTGCCTCTTTGTCCAGTATTACTTATAGATTACATAAACTTCCAAAGGGTGA
Organism: Micromys minutus; assembly: GCF_963924665.1. NCBI lineage: Eukaryota > Metazoa > Chordata > Mammalia > Rodentia > Muridae > Micromys > Micromys minutus. The sequence goes on from NC_137956.1 coordinate 14,897,837, forward strand.
CTGTGACTCTTGTAAATTTCAGTAACTTCTTAACACTTGTGAGATTTTTATATCCTGGGTGTTCTAAAATTCATCTATGTCCCGAGTCTTAAGAAGCCACTCTCTAAAATGGCATGTTTCAATTCAGAGAAAAATTACTACAAAGCAGTCTGCTAGAGTTTATAATTCTAATATAGCCTTTACGTTTGGGTTACAAAGATCTTTAAAGCTGGCTATAAGTGAGGGTCTGGGTCTTTTTTTAAATATTTATTTGTTTTATATGCATACACTGTATCTGTCTTCAGATACACACACTAGAAGAGTGCATCAGATCTCATTACAGATGGTTGTGAGACACCATGTTATTGCTGGGATTTCAACTCAGGACCTCTGGAAGAGCAGTCAGTGCTCTTAACCACTGAGCCATTTCTCCAGCACCCTGGGTCTCGTATTTTATATCTGCACAGGGCTTTTGTTGTTGTTAGTAGTGATATCTTTTCTTAACATATAGTATCCCTTACTGTGTCATTAGCTAAATATATGCATGTGGTTTTCCAGATTTCTGTGTACATAAAAGCATTCTAAATTTTTTAAAATTTGATTTCCAAAATGTTTCTTTAATGTTTTTTGGTTACCCCATTGTTTATTATTGCAATATAATTGCAATCTCAGGCAGTTGAAATATAAAACTATCAGCTCTGATTGAGAAAGTTGCTTACATAAAATGAAGATAAAATGTTTTAAGTTATTTCCACAAACAAAAAAGCTTAATGACAATATATAGTAGGTACATAAATTAATGACAACCCTTGCCCACAGTGGTGGTGTCTTTTTGTTTTTGTTTTCGTTTTTTAGATATTTTCTTTATTTACATTTTAAATCTTATGTCCTTTCCCACTTTCCCATCCAGAAACCACCCTACCCATTATTTCCTCCCCCTGCTTCTATAAAGTAAAGTTTTAAGAGTCCCAGCCACAGCAGCACTTCTAATGGGTTCAGCTGCCATTTGTATGTATAAACTTTTCAAGGAGACCATTCCAGTAGACAGGAAAGCATGGTGATAAAGGACATTAAAGAGTCACTAGCCTGTTCTCATGGACACTCAGCTGAGTGCTTAGATTCTAGTAAACCTTTGGATAATCTACAGAGTTTTGAAAAAGGTGTGACAACATTTTTAAGCAGTGAACATATAGAGTAAAATAAATATTTGGAGGTCTTCACTATTTTTAATGGCATCATCTTCTAATTTGGTTTGTATTTCATTTAAGTGATAGTGTACAACTTCAAATGACATGAATAACCTCACTCTGTTTATAAATTCTACTCTTCAGTGGATCACATAACAGGTTTCTCTATTGTAAAATAGTTAATACTTATTGATGTCCTATTATGCACCAAGTGAATTGGCAAGTCTTTGTATGTAATAGGACTCCATAAAACAGCAGTTTAAAAGTTATTCTATGTGTTTTGTGATATGGGTAAAACTCAGATGTTGAGTCATCTCCTCCTTATCAGAGAGCAGGCTGTAATCAAGAATTGAATTAAAAATGGTTTATGTTTAAGGACAAGTTCATGTGTACACCAAAGCAACATGAAATTGAGGTGTCAATAAACAACCTAGGTTCTCTATGTAAAATGACTAAATATGAGTAATACAAAGGAAAGAGGACATTTGCTTTTGACTCAGAAGTTGGTTTAGTCAGATACTCTCAGAAATCGCTGTGTAAGGTTTCTGGACTGATTTTTAAAGAAGCATTTCCTCGGTAGGACAGAACACACTGAACAACCGTGTCTCTGCATCCTCTTCTGTAGATGGCACTGCTGACTCTAAGGCTCTCTGAATATTTGCAAATAGTTCCCAAAGGATCATGCAACTCTGTGTATGTGTCTGATGCGGAGCGTTAATATTCACTTGTAAGGTAAAGCCAACCCTTTCAAGGATTGAAAGGATTGAAAGCTCTGATAGCGTGGGTTATTTATGAGTATGTGCATAGTAAATCATGAGTACATACATGTGGGGACCACGAGACTACTTCAAGAGTCATCCTCAAATCCTTTGAATCTCCCACCTCTTTTGAAATATGATCTCATGTTATCTTGAAATCATCAATTTTACTAGATTGTACTACCTTGACAGCCTTAGGCTCCTCCAGTGTCTGCCTCTCCATTACTAGTCTCTTATGTGTGTTCATAATCATGACTCTTATTTTTATATAGGTTTTACTAATCAACCTCAAGTCCTTGTTGCTTACAAGGCAGGTACATATCAACAGAGGCTCCCAGCCATGATAAAATGGATTTTTAAATGTAAAACTTTCTTTGAACTCACTATTTACCTTATTTGTATTGGCATTCTCATCTCTCACAGCAGTTCTGTGAGATAAAGGTTTAAGTAGTGATACTGATACAAGTATTTCATAGATGAGAAATAAGAGACACAAGTGGTCCATTAACTTAAGGCCAAGTGATAGGACAAGGTTTTGAACTTCAGAGAGCATAGCTACAAGAGGCAGTCTTTCCAAAGTTTATAATTACATCAAACCATATGGATGACCAAGCTTTGTTTAAATCCACAACATGTTGCATGTAAAATGCCAGTCTGTGAAAGAGTAAAGCTCAAAACCAGGTAAGGTTAGTTTCATGCCAGTATCTTTATCAGGAATATTGAGATAGAGATGGAGATAGAGATATATAGATATATAAATATATAGATATATAATTTCCATAAAAATTCTCATTGTCGTGAGAAAGTTTTCTCAATGAAAATTCATGAGGGAGAAAGTAAAGCAAAAAGAACCCAGAGGACCTCCACCAGGGCAACAGGAAGCCTTGCTGTGGGAGGAAGGCTAGACCATGTCACAGGGCCACATGTTAAATTCTTTAACTATTCTTCTCACATATTTTTGCTTCACCAGCCAGCTTATAACCATAGTTCTTTCACTTCTGACAAACACTGATGCTCCATTTGCCATAGAAGCCTGGTACCAAATGTTCAATGCTATGTTCTTCTATATGGGCAGTTCTCAACATGTAGGTTGCAATTTCCTGATATGATTGCTCATATTAGATGTCCTGTATATCAGATATTTAAATTATGATTCATAAACATAGAAAACATACAGCTATAAACTAATATTTAGATTATAAATAAAGTACAAATTGCCCAAAAGAAAAGACTAAACAAAGCAGCTCTTTCCATCAGTCTGGGCCTACTTAATTTTTCCTGGGATCCCTTTGCTTGCAATGATTTTTTTCTTTTGTTTGTTAATTATTAGTAATTGTTTATTTTATTTATTTACATCCTTTATGATCCCACTCATGGTCCCTCCCCCAGAGTACTTCCTCATCCCCCTTTCCTTTTAACCTCTGAGAGTGTGCCCCCATATCCTCCCTCCCTGGGGCATCAAGTTTCTATAGGATTATGCACATCTTTTTTCCAGTGAGACGAGAAAAGACATCTCTCTGCTACATATGTGCTGGGGACCTTAGACAAACCAGTATATGCTCTTTGCTTAGTGAATCAGTTTCTGAGAACTCCCAGGGATTCAGGTTAGTTGACACTGTTGGTCTTCTTATGGGGTTGCCATTCCTTTCAGCTCCTTCAATCCTTCCGCTAACCCTTTCATAGGGGTCTGACCTCAGTCTGCTGGTTTCTTGTAAGTATCTGTCAACTGCTGGTAGACTCTCTCAGAGGACAGCAAGTTAGGTTCCTGTCTGCAAGCACAGCATAGTTCCAGTAATAGTGTAAAGGATTAGTGCCTGCACATGAAATGGGTCCCAAGATGTTTCTGCCATTAATTTAGTCTGTGCTCCTTTTTTCCCCCGTGTTTCTTTTAGAGAGTAGAAATTTGGGGTTGAAAGTATTGTAGGTAATTCATAGATTTTGTGACAATTGTGAAGGGTACCTTTTCCCTAATTTCTTTCTCCACATGTTTGTCCTTTGAGTATAAAAAGGCTACTGATGTGTTCAAGTTAATTTTGTATCCAGCCACTTTGCTGAACTTGTTTATCAGCTGTAGGAGTTCTCTGGTGGAATTTCTGGGTCCACTCAAGTACACTACCATGTCATCGACAAAGAGTGATGTTTTTATCTCTTCCTTTCCAATTTGTATGCCCTTGATCTCCTTTTGCTGTCTAATTGCTCCAGCCAGGACTTCCAGTACTATGTTGAATAGGTAGGGGGAGAGTGGGCAGCCTTGTCGAGTCCATGATTTTAGTGGGATTGCTTCAAGTTTCTCACCATTAAGTTTGATGTTGGCTGTTGGTTTGCTGTATATTGCTTTTATTATGTTTAGGTATGGACCTTGGATTCCTGTTCTTTCCAGGACTTTTAACATGAAGGGGTGTTGGATTTTGTCAAATGCTTTCTCAGCATCTAGTGAGATGACCATGTGATTTTGATCTTTGAGTTTGTTTATATGGTGGATTATATTGATGGATTTCCTTATATTAAACCATCCCTGCATCCCAGGGATGGAGCCTACTTGGTCATGATGAATGATCGTTTTGATGTGTTCTTGGATTCAGTTTGCAAGGATTTTATTGAGTATTTTTGCATCAATGTTCATAAATGAGATTGGTCTGAAGTTCTCTTTCCTTGTAGGGTCTTTGTGTGGTTTAAGTACGAGGGTTATTATAGCCTCAAAAATGACATAGGTAGTATTCCATCTGATTCTACCTTTTGGAATAGTTTGGAGAGTATTGGTGTTATATCCCCAATAAATGTCTGATAAAATTCTGCATTGAACCCGTCTGGACCTGGGCTTTTTTTTTTTTTGGTTGGGAGGCTTTTGATGACTTCTTCTATTTCTTTAGGTATTATAGGGTTATTTAGATGGTTCACCTGGTCCTGGTTTAACTTTAGAATCTTGTATCTGTCTAGGAATTTGTCAATTTCCGCCAGATTTTCCAATTTTGTGGAGTATAAGTTTTTGTGTGACTCTAACTAAGCAAGTGAAGGACCTGTATGACAAGAACTTCAAACCTCTAAAGAAAGAAATTGAGGAGGATCTCAGAAAATAGAAAGATCTCCCATGCTCATGGATTGGAAAGATCAACATCTTAAAAATGGCCATCCTACCAAAAGCAATCTACAGATTCAATGAAATCCCCATCAAAATTACAAACCAATTATTTAAAGAGTTGGAAAGAGCTATGTGCAATTTCATCTGGAATAACAAAAGACCTTAGAATAGTGAAATCCATCCTCAACAACAAAAAAAAATCTGTGGAAATCACTATCCCTGACCTCAAGCTATATTACAAGGTAATTGTTTTGAAAACTGCATGGTACTGGTACAGAAATAGGCATGTGGCTCAATGGAATAGAATAGAAGATCCAGAAATGAGCCCTCATGTATATGGTCACCTGATTTTTGGCAGAGGAGCCATAAACATTCAATGGAAAAAGGACAGCCTATTCAACAAATGGTGCTGGTCCAACAGGCACTCAGCATGCAAAAGAATGAAAATAGACCCTTTCTTATCTCCTTGTACAAAGCTCAAGTGTAAGTGGATCAAAGATCTCCACATTAAACCAGATACACTGAAACTATTAGATGAGAAAATAGGGAAAACCTTAGAACACATAGGCACAGGAGAAAATTTCCTGAACAAAACACCAATGGCTCAAGCTCTAAGGTCAAAGATTAACAAATGGTATGTAATGAGATTGCAAAGTTTCTGTAAGACTAAGGACATTGTCAAGAAACCAAACGGCAACCAACAGAATGGAAAAAGATCTTTACCAACTCCACATCAGATAGAGGCCTAATATCCAAGGTATACAAGGAACTCAAAAAGCTAGACACCAGAGAATCAAATAACCCTATTAAAAAATGGGGTACAGAGCTAAACAAAACGTTCTCAGTTGAGGAACCTCGAATGGCCAAGAAACGTCTGAGGAAGTGCTTGACATCCTTAGCCATCAGGGAAATGCAAATCAAAACAACCCTGAGATTCCACCTCACAACAGTCAGATTGGCCAAGATCCAAAACTCAGATGACAGCAGATGCTGGCGAGGCTGAGGAGAAAGAGGAACACTTCTCCACTGTTGGTGGGGTTGCAAACTAATACAGCCACTCTGGAAATCAGTCTGGTGATACCTCAGAAAATTGGATATAGTACTACCTGAAGACCCAGCTATTCCACTTCTGGGCATATACCCCAGAGACACTTTAATACACAACAAAGATATATGCACCACAATATTCATAGCGGCTCTATTTATAATAGCCTGAAGCTCGAAAGAACCCAGATGTCCTTCATAAGATGAATGGATACAAAAATTGTGGTACATTTACACAATGGAATACTACTCAGCCACCAGAAACAATGACTGAACCAAATTCTTAAGAAAATGGCTGCATCTAGAGAATATCATCCTGAGTGAGATAACCCAGTCACAAAAGAACAGACATAATATGCAGTCACTGATATTGGGATGCTAACCCCAGAGGCTTGCACTTCCCCAGAAACACCTCACAGACTGTATGAAGTCCAAGAAATAAAGAAAACAAAACAAAAATATCTACAAATCAAGAAGACTTTGACTATTTCCAAGTTGCGTTTTGTTTTGCATGTACTTTACGCTCATTGTAACTATTAGGTTTTCAATGCGTACTGTCAAGCCTTTGAAAAAATCAAGTACTGACTAAAAAATGTATTCACATAGTTTTATGTAAAAATTATTTTAATATCTGACAAAACAGTACTGACAAAAATGTATAATTTTAAGCAAAAAAATGTTTAAAATCTGTACATTTATCTTTGTTTTGTAAAATAAAGTCGTTTTAAAAAATAAAAAAAATTAAAAAAAAGAAAGTATTGTAGGTGAGTTGATGCTATCATTTCTTCATTGGGGGTTCCTGTCTGACTTCTAAAGGTAGTCTCTTCAGATTTCCTATTCCCACTGTTGCACAGATGGATACAAGATTTGCATTGGAGAATCTTTGGCATAGAAGATACCATAAAAGATATGGTGATTTTTCTGTCATTTCTTTCCTTTTAGATGGCTTGGCTTTAAAATTAGAGTGATCTACTTTTCTCACCTTCCTGATTGAAAGTCTATTTATTTGAAAATCTTTTACTTGACAGTAATTTTGACCTTTTATTTACATTATGAGAAATTCCAAATTCAAGAAGAGTATCTATGTCTTCATCTTTAGTAAAGCTGCTTTCAGAAGCCTTTTGTCATTAGTCCTACAAAACTCTCTCTCAGCCTAGTTCTCATACAATCCTTAGGTACTGAGTTAACTAGACTTTTAGAATTATATTTCTACCTTGACTTTATAAGTGATTTTAACTGTTCCATGTGGCTTTGCAGTCCTATTCTGACTTCCTGATGACTTTGCTTATGATTTCCTTGAATGCTATACCCTTCTAAGATTTGTTTACCTAGGAAACTATTATTAATAATTTCAGCTCTTTCAGAACAGTTGACCTTTAGAGACACTGTTGATTTTCAGCCCCTACCACCTTTACCTACTGTTGTGAACATTTTTCTTTTGTATATGGCAGAAATTCCTCTGTATGAATGGGATGATTTACAGTTACTTCAAATCCACAGTTTGATGGATATGAAGATCCTAGTAAATGTTTTAGACTTAATGAATACATAAGTGACAGTTGTCCAATTCTGAACATTCCTTTGGATTCCAAAGGCAAAGGGTGAATACATGATATACAAGCATGCACATAGACAAATCACTCATACATATAAAAGAAAATTACTTTGAAAAACCTAAAACAATTACTTATAAAAAGAATATCACATACAGGAACTGCATTAGTCTAAGAGAGATGAAGTCCCAGATTTGAGAGAAGATGTGGACACACATCCCCACCCTAATGCAGAAGCAACCTCCAATTGATAATCACTCATGGAGAAAAAAGTATTTTACTCCAAGGAAGTCTCACTGAATATATAGACCTTAAGGGTAGGGCTTCATACCCAGCAACAGACAGTCAATACAAAACAAACTGATTGTTATTTTATTTTAGGCACTCTTTACCTTACTGATACTTCATTTATATATTATGGTTTTTATTATGGATATATATTTTGTTATGGATATATATTTTATTATGGATATATATTTTGTATTTTCTGGGATTTTTGTATGTGTGAGTGCCTCTACATCTGTATGTGTTTCTTGTGCTTGTTCTTTGACTCTTTTTTTCCCAGGTTGTTTGTTTTGTTCTATTATGGCTTATTCATTTGTTTATTTGTCTATTTTGTTTGTTGGTTGGCTAGTTTTAGTTATCAGTTTGTTTTCCAACAAGAAAAAAAATGGAGTGTGAATATAGGTGGGGAAAATGTGAAAAAGTTAGGAAAGGTGAAATCATGATTAGAATATATTTTGTAGAAAATGCATTTTCAATAACATAAATGAGTAACTTCTAAAAGAGAGGGACAAAAGGCTTAGATGCCTTTCTTTCCTTCCAATAGCGGTAAGACAGAACAAGGTGTTTGGAAACAATGAAATAGCAGGTATAAGACATTCTGTTCTTAGTTCCTTGTAGGCTGATAGAATGAAGCACATTCTCGAACTATTTGTTTTGTTGCTATGCTTATTGCATTTGTGCTCCAACCTATAATTATAATTAGCTTTCATATCTTTATGTCCCTAAATGCTGTTATAATAGAAATATTCTCATAAGCTCAATAAATAAATAAAATGTGATCCTTCAACTGTCTCTACTGATTTTTGTTTTTTGCAATTTCGACGGTTTTATTGCTAAGATTAATAATAATAATTGTTTGTGTTTCATTTCAAAAAGTAATATTATAAGACTGGTTTTATTATTTTCAAAGGCCAAGAAACATAGTTGAAATAAATTAATAGTTAGGATATAATTTTGATGAAACATTCCTCAAAGCCCAAAAGTTCATTGGTCGTAAGGGTGAGTTATATGTCAAATTAGAATGATCATTTTCAATTTTCTTTTATCCTTCTGAAGATAAACACAAGTCATCTTATTTTTTATGAAGATGTAGATCTTACTTTTATAAATGGAATATAACATCAGCAAACATATGAATAAACCATTGTACATTAGTAAATTCTGTGTAGTCCCTGCCCATTTCTATGAGTTATTTTCAGCTATCTCATTATGCATTCATATCTCTGGTAATAGTTGAGCCTCTGAGTGCTTCTATACAGAACCCCATAATTTTATATATTTCATTAAAATTTAGGACTAAACTTATAAGTCTTCTACAACCTTAATGTATATGTATGTGTCATTTTCAGTATAGACCTTACAAATTTATTCTAGTTGTGTATGAATATTTAATATATGACAATTGTAACTTCTTTATAAATTATAAATTTTCTTAAAAGTTTATTTTTTTTCTGTTGTTCCTTGGCATCACTTAGATATCAAAGAAACTGGATACTACTTCTGTAATAATTAACATCATCCCCATTTATTGCTACCTATTGACATGAACTGCATGCATGCATGAAGATATGGAAAATGGCCGGTTTCATCAGCAATGCAGCTTCACCTCCATCACAGCAGGACTTCTGAAGTTTGGGAGGGTGGAACAGTGAGCAGAGGAACAGGGATATAGATGATGGTTAGCAGTCATCAGCTAAGAGGCTCTTAGATAAATACTAAGGTTCCTTGATTTTAAACTTTGGCCTCTTCTGGAAAAAAGAATTATAACAACTGACTCTACTGTGATTCACAGCTGCTTTCAAGATAACCATGTATATAATAATCTTCACTGATCAAACTCTTATTGTGAATCATACAAAACAAGCAATATTTCTCCTACATTACAAAGTTTCTATCATTTACACACTATTTTATACATGGTATGCAGAAAATTCCCTTAATAAAGTTCCATGAAATGCTAACCTGTATTAAATTCATTTTTTCATTTTCTCTTAATTTCTATTTTAAAAGGTAATTATCAAAAATTTAAGTACTTAACTCTGGAAAATATACAGGAAAAAATAGATAATTAGAGAATATTGATTTTTGGCAAAGTCCTGAGGGAGTCTCAAAGGCCTACTCTTTTGCTGATACTGCATAAATTCAATAAAAAGGAAGAAAATTTCTTTATGCTTCCTTTTTGTGTGTGCTCTGAAGAAAGATGTGAGGTACTTTGTGTTACAAGATGTGCTGCAAGTCAATATAGAAGGTGGCTATCCACAATACACTATAAATGAAATGGGAACTGAGACTTTTGTATCCTAGAACTGAAGTATTAATTTTATAGAAAGATAATTTTTCTGTGTCCCTACAAAAATCTTTGCCTAGCACCAAGATTACCATGGCATCAGTCACAAACAATGTTAGCAAAAAATTAAGAGACAGAGAAAAAATATAATTACTACAAATTCTGCTTTCATTATATAGCTGTAGTATCAGATAGCACTTCCTTCCTTATGAACAGTAAGAATGAGTTTTAACAAGCATGATAAAGAAATGTTTCCATGTTAATAAAAACAAAATAAAAATAAAAAGGAATTGCATTTGTTATTATGAGGTTACTACAGGTCACTTTTCTGTCCAGTTCAAGAGAAGAGGGAACCTGATTATGACACTGACTCCAAAGGTAGGTCCTTTCTGTTGAACAGTTTTAGAATCATCTGTTGAAGGGTGTGCTTGTTTCCTTACTTTTAGCAGAAATGATTCCATTTTACTGTACTTTGATATTTTGGGGTACAATGCAACAAGCAAACCCACAACAATGGGATTCCAAAAGCCTGGTTAATAATGGTTAGCCTGTGTTTCACAAGCTGGATCCTAGCCCCTGGGTGTTAACATTGAGCCAGAGATCAAACATTTCTCTACTTGAGAAATACAATACAAAGGAAGAAAATATCTTCTTGCTTCCTTTTTATTCTACCAGAATGAAACCGTGTTTGTTAGAGGGTCTCACTCAGGTGCCTGATTTCTTTTTTAAGTGCCTCACATCTAAGCATAGGGAAGACTAAGAATAGCTAACATTTGAAAAGTATCTGGCTGAAGGACAAGCTTAAAATGGAAAGAAAGAAATGAAAGCAACTGGGGAACAGGGGAACTAATAGAGCATCTTCAGGAAGGGGTAAGGAAACACTCCCAACCACAAAACAAGAGAAAATCGCAGAATCTCAGCTCTACTGCCATCAATAAACTTCTAGGTTATAGGCTAACATTCAGGTCTCACAGCATCTCGTTAAAGGTCTCACCAGGGTGAGTCAGGAATCTTCTGGTGATACAATCTCAGATCACACTCAGACCTCTTAAATACATAAGTGTGACAGCAGCCCTCCTTCTTTCTGTTATATGACTCAAATCAAGATTTTTTTCCAGCTGTATCAATGTCCTAGAATGCTTTGACCTCCAAGAGCAGTTGTTTCCTACATGTTCAGGCCCTTTGGTGTTTGAATAACCCTTTTTAATAGGACGGTCACGTAAGACCATTGGAAAACACAGATATTTACATTTTGATTTATAACTAGCAAAATTACAGTTATTAAGTAGCAACAAAAATAACTTTATGGTTGGAGGTCACCACAACATGAGGAACTGTATTGAAGGGTTGAAGCATTAGGAAGGTTGAGAACCACCGTGTACAGGTATCCACAGTTTCTAGACAAGAAATTTACAACATCAAATTACTTTTCTTTAGGCTATCAGGTGACCAAATTTCTGCCTTGTGCTGTTGACACACAAGAAGCTCAACCAATTATATGAGGTCAAACTGTATTCCAAGTAACCTAAAAGCTATGGATCAGTAGGCTCTGTGGCACACGAAAAATCCCTCTCTATAAAATAATACACTCAAGATAATGAGGACCTGATTGTGTCAGAACATCCTACCACACTCAGGGAAAGCTAAGTATATAAGAAGTACATAACGGGCTAGGATCCTATCATCATTCTAAAATGTTTGCCCCTCCAGAGTTTGGGGAAAATTTAATTCTTTATCAGTGAAAATGCAGTTAATGAAGAACATTAGTAGAAGCACTAAAAAGAAACCATTAAAGAAATATAAGAAAAGAAAGTGAACAGGCATAAAGGAGAAGAAAATGGAAGAGAATGAGAGGCGGAAAGACAGAGATATATCTACACAGAGAGATAGAGAAGCAGCGAGAGAAGGACAGAGAAATAGGAGTGAACATTTTGAAAAATAGTGAGACCCAGGGAAATTGTTAACAAACTCCCCTGACATAAAGAATATTTATGTTTAGTAGAAAAGCCTGACCAACAGCAGCACAAAACCCAAAGACTCTAAATCAAATGAATGACACATCATACCCCAAAAGATACCCATTGTCTGTATTCTCTAGTAGGCTGATGTTAGACAAAAAAAAAAAAAAAAAAAAAAAAAAAAAAAAAAGAAAGAAAGAAAGAAAGAAAGAAAGAAAGAAAGAAAGAAAGAATAAAACACCCAGGCCACAATTCACAGAGCTCAAGCAACTGAACAAGCCAAAGGAACCAAGTGAGGAGGCCTCAATCTCACTTGGGAGGGAAAAGAAAATGATCACAGGAAGCAAAGGGAAGGAGGGACATAGCAGAGAGAAAGGACTGGGAGGAGAAGGGGAAACATGATCAGGTACTGGGGGTACAGGAATAGGAGTGAAGCCCTGAGGGCAAGGAAAAGGAACAGGCAACCTAAGGAAGTAGGAAGTAGAGGAACTTCATAGAGTGATACCAAGACCTAGAAAATGGGAGACTCTCAGGACTCAAAGGGAGGACATTAGATGAAATGCCCTACCTCTAGTAAAAAGATCAGGCCACCAAGTAGAGGGATAAGGCTGCCATCCCACAGTCAAAAACTCTGACCCAAAATTGTTCTTGTCTAAAAAACAGCAGGGACAAAATTGGAAGAGACTGAGAGAAAGGAGGGCCAGGGTCTAGACAAAATTGGGATCCAGCTCAAGGGAAGGCTCCAAGGCCTGACACTATTATTGATGCTATGGTGAACCTACAAACAGGAGTCTAGCATGGCTGTTTATAAGAAGCCCAACAAGCAGCTGAATTAGATGCAGATACTTATACCCAATAGTGGACAGAATCCAGGGACCCCTGTGTTTGAATTACAGAAAAGCTGGAAGAAACTAAGTAGGAGAGAAACCCCATAGGAATACCAGCAGTCTCAACGACCCTTGACACTGGAGATCTCTCAGACACCGAGACACTATCTAGGTAGCATACACTAGTTGATATGAGGCTCTTGACATATATAAAGCAGAGGACTGCCTGGCTTGTCCTAAGTGAGAAAAAATGCACCTAACCCACAAGAGGCTTGAGGCCCCATGGAGTAGAAAGGTCTGGTAGAGTGGGATTAAAGGTAGAGTGGAGGTGGGCTGGACATCCTCTTGGAGACAGAGGAGTATTGGTATCTTCTTTGAAAGTGTGGTAAAATTCTGCACTAAAATCATCTGGCACTAAATCTTATTTTGGTGGGGAATATTTTTAATGACAGCTTCAATTCCCTTTGGCACTATTAGACTGTTTGGTTTTGATTTATCTTTGGCACATGGTATTTATCCAAAAGATTATCCATTTGTCTAGATTTTGCAGTGTTGTTGGGTATAGAGTTTGGTAGTAAGATCTGATAATTTTTTGAATTTCCTCAGTTTCTGTTGTTATGTCTCCCTTTTCTGTTGTTGGTGAAGTACAGCCTTAGTCCATTATAGTGATCAGATAGAATTCCAAGGGTTATTTTAATCTTCTTGTATCTATTGATACTTGTTTTGTGTCCAGTTTTATGGAATTTTGGAGAAGATTCCATGAGATGCTGAGAAGTTATATTCTGTTGGTATATGTTAAAAACATTTAGTTTATAACCTCTATTTTCAGTATGTCTCTGCTTAGTTTCTGAATCAATGACCAGTCCATTGGTAATTGTGGAGTGTTAAAATCTCTCACTATTACAGTGTTAGTTCCAATGTATATTTTGAGTTTTAGTAACATTTCTCACATGAATGTGGGTACCCTTGCATTTGGGACATAGATATTCAGAATGAAGACATCACCCTGGGGGATGAATGCATTGCCATAGAAAAAAATTTCCTGACCAGAGCACCAATGGTTCAGGCTCTAAGATTAAAAACTGATTACTAATACCTCTTGAAACTTAAAATCTTTTGTAAGTCAAAGAACACTGACCTTAAGACAAAATTCAGCCTAAAGATTTAGGAAAAGATCTTCACTAACCCTACATCTGACAGCGGACTATAAATAACTTAAAAAGTTAGACGCCAACAGGCATCCAAAAAATAAAACAAAAATAACTAAATTGTTATTTTAATTCTATATACTGACTTGTATGTTTCTATCAAGAAAGGTCCAAGACTATGAAAGCTAGAAGAGCCTGGACAGACATCATGCACTCCTTAAGAGAGCACAAGTGCCAGCCCAAGCTGCTATACCCAGCAAAACTATAAATCACCATCGATGGAGAGACGAAGATATTTCAAGACAAATCAAAATTCACACAATATCTGACCACAAACCCAGCACTACAACGAATTATAGGTGGAAAACCAAATACAATGAGGGAAAATACAGCCTAGTAAAAACAAGAAAATTCCTAAATAAGAAAACTAAAAGAAGAAAAAAACACAGACACAACTCAACCCAAAATAGCAATAATGGCAGGAAACAGAAACAACTATTCCTTGATATCTATTAACATAAATGGACTCAACTCCCCAATAAAGAGACATAGGTTATCAGACTGGATACATAAACAAAATCCAGCATTTTGCAGCATACAGGAAACTCATCTCAGAGACAGAGACAGACACTATCTCAGAGTAAAAGGGTGGGAAAAAAACTTCCAAGATAACAGCTCCAAGAAGCAAGCTGGAGTGGCTATTCTAATATCGAATAAAGTAAATTTCCAACCAAAAGTTATCAAAAAAGATAAGGAAGGACACTTTTTACTCATTACCAGGGAAATCTGTCAGGAGGAACTCTCAATTCATAACATATATGCTCCAAATAAAAAATCACCCACATTCATAAAAGAAACCCTACTAAAGCTCAAAAAATACATTTCACCCAACACAATAATAGTGGGAAACTTTAATACCCCACTCTCACCAATGGACAGATCAGAGAAACAGAAACTGAACAAGGACACTGCAAAACTAGCAGAGACTTTGAACCAACTAGAATATACAGAACATACTATCCCAAAGTAAAAGAATACACCTTCTTCTCACCACCCCATGGCACCTTCTCAAAAATTGACCACATAATTGGACACAGAACAAGCCTCCATCGATATAAGAATATTGAAATACTCCCATGCATCCTCTCAGATCACCATGGTCTACGGCTGGTCTTTAACAACAACAAACACAACAAAAGGCCCACATTCACATTAAAACCTAACAATGCTCTGTTAAAGGATAGCAGGGTCAAAGAAGAAATAAAGAAAGAAATTAAGGATTTTCTAAAATTCAACGAAAACGAAAACACAACATACACAAGCCTATGGGATGCAATGAAAGCAGTATTGAGAGGAAAACTCATAGCCCTAAGTGCTTCCAAAAAGAAGCTGGAGAGAGCTCACATCAGCAACCTGACAGCACAGCTAAAAGCCCTAGAACAAAAGGAAGCAGATATACCCAAAAAGAGTAGACGGCAAGAAATAATCAAAATTAGGGCAGAAATAGACCAAATAGAAACAAAAAAAAACCATTGAAAAAATCAACAAAACCAAGAGTTGGTTCTTTGAGAAAACCAACAAGATTGATAAACCCCTAGCCAGACTAACTAGAGGGCAAAGAGAGAGTATCCAAATTAACAAAATCAGAAAGGAAAGTGGCGACAGAACAACTGAAACTGAGGAAATAAAAGAAATAATCAGATCCTACTACAAAAACTTATACTCCACAAAACTGGAAAATCTGGAGGAAATGGACGAATTTCTAGGCAAATACAAGGTCCCAAAGTTAAACCAGGACCAGGTAGACCATCTAAATAACCCTATAACACCTAAAGAAATAGAAGAAGTCATCAAAAGCCTCCCAACCAAAAAAAAGCCCAGGTCCAGACGGGTTCAGTGCAGAATTTTATCAGACATTTATTGAGGATATAACACCAATACTCGCCAAACTATTCCAAAAGATAGAATCAGATGGAATATTACCCAACTCATTTTTTGAGGCTACAATAACCCTCATACATAAACCACACAAAGACCCTACAAGGAAAGAGAACTTCAGACCAATCTCACTTATGAACATTGATGCAAAAATACTCAACAAAATCCTTGCAAACTGAATCCAAGAACACATAAAAATGATCATTCATCATGACCAAGTAGGCTTCATCCCTGGGATGCAGGGATGGTTTAACATAAAGAAATCCATCAACGTAATCCACCATATAAACAAACTCAAAGACCAAAATCACATGGTCATCTCACTAGATGCTGAGAAAGCATTTGACAAAATCCAACACCCCTTCATATTAAAAGTCCTCGAAAGAACAGGAATCCAAGGTCTATACCTAAACATAATAAAAGCAATATACAGCAAACCAACAGCCAACATCAAACTTAATGGCGAGAAACTTGAAGCAATCCCACTAAAATCAGAGACTCGACAAGGCTGCCCACTCTCCCCGTACCTATTCAACATAGTACTGGAAGTCCTGGCTGGAGAAATTAGACAGCAAAAGGGGATCAAGGAGATACAAATCGGAAAGGAAGAGATAAAAACATCACTCTTTGCCGATGGCATGATAGTGTACTTGAGTGACCCCAAAAACTCTACCAGAGAACTCCTACAGCTGATAAACAAGTTCATCAAAGTGGCTGGATACAAAATTAACTCAAACAAATCAGCAGCCTTTCTATACTCAAAGGACAAACATATGGAGAAAGAAATTAGAGAAAAGATACCCTTCACAATCGTCACAAAAACTATGAAATACCTTGGTGTGACTCTAACTAAGCAAGTGAAGGACCTGTATGACAAGAATTTCCAACCTCTAAAGAAAGAAATTGAGGAGGATCTCAGAAAATGGAAAGATCTCCCATGCTCATGGATTGGAAAAATCAACATCTTAAAAATGGCCATCCTACCAAAAGCAATCTACAGATTCAATGCAATCCCCATCAAAATTCCAACCCAGTTCTTCATGGAATTGGAAAGATCAATGTGCAATTTCATATGGAATAACAAAAGAACGAGAATAGCGAAATCCATCCTCAAAAACAAGAAAACATCTGCGGGAATCACTATCCCTGACCTCAAGCTATATTACAAGGCAATTGTGCTGAAAACTGTATGGTACTGGTACAGAAATAGGCATGTGGATCAATGGAATAGAATAGAAGATCCAGAAATGAGCCCTCATGTATATGGTCACCTGATTTTTGATAGAGAAGCAGTAAACATTGAATAAAAAAAGGACAGCCTATTCAACAAATGGTGCTGGTCCAACTGGCACTCAGCATGCAAAAGAATGAAAATAGACCCTTTCTTATCTCCTTGTACAAAGCTCAAATGTATGTGGATCAAAGATCTCCACATTAAACCAGATACATTGAAACTATTAGATGAGAAATTAGGGAAAACCTAAGAACACATAGGCCCAGGAGAAAATTTCCTGAACAAAACACCAATGGCTCAAGCTCTAAGGTCAAAGATTAACAAATGGGACTGAATGAGATTGCAAAGTTTCTGTAAGGCTAAGGACATCGTCAAGAAACCAAAAGGCAACCAACAGAATGGGAAAAGATCTTTACCAACACCACATCAGATAGAGGCCTAATATCCAAGGTGTACAAGGAACTCAAAAAGCTAGACACCAGAGAATCAAATAACCCTATTAAAAAATGGGGTACAGAGCTAAACAAAACGTTTTCAGTTGAGGAACACCGAATGGCACAGAAACACCTGAGGAAGTGCTCGACATCCTTAGCCATCAGGGAAATGCAAATCAAAACAACCCTGAGATACCACCTCACACCAGTCAGATTGGCCAAGATCCAAAACTCAGATGACAGCAGATGCTGGCGAGTCTGCGGAGAAAAAGGAACACTTCTCCACTCTTGGTGGGGTTGCAAGCTAATACAACCACTCTGGAAATCAGTCTGGCGATACCTCAGAAATTTGGATATAGTACTACCTGAAGACCCAGCTATTCCACTTCTGGGCATATACCCCAGAGACACTTTAATACACAACAAAGATATATGCACCACAATGTTCATAGCGGCTCTATTTATAATACCCAGAAGCTGGAAGGAACCCAGATGTCCTTCAGAAGATGAATGGATACAAAAATTTTGGTACATATACACAATGGAATACTACTCAGCTACCAGAAACAATGACTTAACCAAATTCTTAAGAAAATGGCTGCATCTAGAGAATATCATCCTGAGAGAGATAATCCAGTCACAAAGAACAGACATAGTATGCAGTCACTGATAGTGGGATGCTAACCCCAGAGGCTTGCACTCCCCCAGAAACAACTCACAGACTGTATGAAGTCCAAGAAATAAAGAAAACAAAACAAAACAAAAAAAATATTTACAAAACATGAAAACTTTAACTATTTCCATGTTACATTTTGTTTTACATGTACTTTAGCTCATTGTAACTATTAAGTTTTCAAGGCATACAATCAAACCTTGAAAAAAATCAAGTACTAACTAAAAAATATATTCATATGTTTTTATATAACAATTATGTTAAAATCTGATAAAAAAGTACTGACAAAAATGTATAATTTTAAGCAAAAAATGTTTAAAATCTGTACATTTATCTTTGTTTTGTAAAATAAAGTTGTTTAAAAAAAAAAGGAAAGGTCCAATAAGCAGCTGAAAGATTCAGTTGCAGATATTGACACCAATGCTGACCCTTGTTGCTGAATTAGGGAAAAACTGGCTGAAGCTGAGGAGGAGGGAGACCCTATAGGAAGGCCAGCAGTCTCATCTAATCTGGACCCTCTAGATCTCTCAGACACTGAGCCACCAACTAGGAAGCATAGGCCAGCTAATATGAGGCCCAAACTCATACAGTAGAGGACTGCTAAGGCTGGATTCAGTAAGAGAAGATGCACCTAACCATCAAGAGACTTGAGGCCTCAGGGAGTGGGGAGATCAGGTGGGTGCAGTGGAGGATGGTAATATCCTCTTGGAGGGACAGAAAGGGGTGTGGAGATGTGAAACACCTGAAGGGTGAACCGGGTACAGGATACAGTCTGGACTGGAAAGAAAAGTTTAAAAATAAAAAAGAAGAAAAAACCTATAGTGAGAAGAGTGAAAAAGAAACTTTTTCTTTATATACTTATCCAGAGAAAGTAAATGTAGTTCTGTCAATCACATTTAATCTGTGACTTTGCTCTTACTAGTTTATTTTATATAACCTTTTAAACTTTATGAATTTTATTTCTTACTGTTCTGACTTTGGCTGGTTATTTGCAAAGAATATATATATATATATATATATATATATATATATATATATATATATATATATATATATATATAATTTCTAGTGATTAAATTATTCTAGTGGCCTCAGACTGATGAGTGTCCCACTTCAGACCATCACATGTACATGATAAAGTTTCAGTGGTTTGTGGTCAGTTCTGGATCATGCCTTATGAATACAATTTAAAATAAAAAAAGAACACTTTCAAATAAAACACTAGATATATTTCCCATTAAATATTAGGGTACAGAACTAAATAGAATTATCAACAGTGGAATCTCAAATGGCTACAAAACACTTCCAAAAGATTCACCATCCTTAAACATCAGGGAAATGTAAATTAAAATGACCCCAAGATCCCACCTATAACAAACAGGATGGCTAAGGCAAAAAAAAAAAAAAAAAAAAAAAAAAAAAAAAAAAAAAAAAAAAAAAAAACAAGCTACAGCCAATGTTAAAGAGGATGTGGACAAAGGCAACAGTTCTCCATTGCTGGTTGTAGGGTAAACTCATAAATCATTCTTAAAATAATTCTCGCATTTCCATGGGAAATTAGAAATAGTTCTCCCTGAAGACCTGGGCATATATTCAAAAGATGCTCTACCAGATCACAAATACACATGTTCCACTATGTTCATAGCAGTCTTATTTGTAATACCCAAAAAACTGGGAGCAACCTAGATTTCCCTCAACCGATCAGTGGATACAGAACATGTTGTTCTAATACACAATTGGTTACTATTCAGCTATTGAAAACAAGGTTGTCATGAAATTTACGGTCAAATGGCTGGAACTAGAAAATATCCTGAAAAAGATAACCCACTTTCAAAGGGACATACACAGTATTTACTCACAAATGGATATATGGCTGTCCTCTGAAAGGCTCTACCCAGAAGATGACTGAGACAGATGCAGATAATCACAGCTACGCATTGTACAGAGGTTGGGGACCCCTATGGAAGAGATAGGGGAAGGTTTGAAGGAACTGAAGGAGATGACAACCCCTTAAAAGACCAACAGTGTCAACTGGACCCCTGGGAGCTCTCAGACTGTTCCACCAACCAAAGAGCATATAAGCACTAGTTTCCCAAAGGCATGTGTCAGAAAAATACCTTGTCTGACCTCAGTGGGAGAGGATGTACCTAAGGAAAATTATGGAGTGGGTGGCACCATCTCATAGGCAAAGAGGAAGGTGGATGGGGAAAGAACTCTCCAGGGGGAACCAGAAACAGGGGCAACATTTGAGATATAAATAAATAAGTTAGTTAAATTAAGGATAAAAATTTAAAAACTGAACCATGGATGTGAAAGCCAGGTTTAGTAAATGTGAAGACATTTGATAAATGTGAATGAAGACAACAAAAGAGGCCAGAGAGAAGAGCTGCATTGGAACTGCTGGAGATTGTAGAATATGGAATGGGAATGGTGAACTACAGAGAGAAAGGTATGACTAATGACACTGTTTCATACATGGCATATGATTGTGGATTATGATGCAGTACAATTTTCTCTCTGGGAAGAGTTTGGCTGAGACTGCTGGACTGCTGTCATATTGATTCTGCAAAACTCATGATAGTCATCCCTGTTAGGAAAAATAACATTCTTATAGGGAAATGACCAAGGTATTTGTTTTTATTAGGAACATCCAAGTGGTCAAATCTACAAGCCACCATTGGGTAAATAAATAATTTAAAAAATATGTTCAGAAAAAAAACAAATGAAATAAAATTTTTCTTCTCAGAAATAAGAGCTGAATATGGAATAGCAGGATTTATAAATTTTTAACTTTAATCATGCATGTTTTAGAGTTAAAACAAAATATAAAATATTCTTTTACTCCTGAATTCTTTTTTAATAGCATAGAAATGTAAGATGAATTTTCTTAACAATTAAAGTGAATGTTTTTTAACCTTCAATCAAGTCAACAATTTGAAAATTCTTAATTTGTATTTTACTCTTAGTGAAGTTTGACTCAGTCCTCAACTTTTATAGTTGTAGCACATAAAGCCAGGCTTTGCAGGTGCCAAAGCACTGCATGGTATGTAATATTGGTTGTCTTTATAAAAACAGTACTAAAGGCATGTAAATATCAAGTGCTAGTTATTAACACTGAAAATATTAACTATAGTTCATAAGACTAGTTTTATAAAATTAAGTACTAACTCAAAAACATGCTTTTCCTCATGCTCCTCTCCCACCATATTAGACTTTGTCTCTGGTTCTTCGATATAGGATTGTATCTGACTTTGAAATTTGAAAATATATTCCTCTTTTCATACTTGCATTATTGATTGTAGAGGCTTTTGGAGTTTATGTATTAAAGGGTTTTATTTTGCTTGTTTCGCTGATTACCACATAGATCAACTCACTATTAATGTTGAAATCTTCTAGATTTTTAAACTTTTGAGTAAAAATATTCATAATGTGTATTAGTCAGTATAGATAGATATAGATATGTATATATATATATATATATATATATGCTTTGACAAAAAGTTAGATAGGTTTATATTTATGAGGGAGCTTTCCAATATATAAGAATATTTCCAACACCTCTTAAAAAAAGTAGAAACAACCGGGGGACTCAGATTTGAAAAGCATGAAGAAAGAGGCAAATACTAGCCATTTCAAGTATTTTAGTCATTCTGTGCTGTTTTGAAGACTTTGCTGCCTCTTCTCCTGTTCACAGAAGAGGCCAGTACATAGTACTGAGAGTTCTCTGTTCTGTGATTTAAATGCTCGTGTAATTAAAATGCCCCTAGAATTTTTATCTAACTTGACCTGGAATTATGGAAGGCAAAAGATAGGAAGGAGTCTTCAGTAATGGAAACAAATGAGGACATAAGCAGAAAGGAAAAGTTGTTCAGCCCATACCAGGCAAAATCAGAGTTGGTTTTGGCTGGCCATAAAAGCGCCCTAGCATTGCATAGGCAGACAAACAGTCAGCCCATCACTATTCCATGATGGGTCCCAGAAGGATACTTAGGTTTCTTGCTTGAGATCTTTAAAAAGGCAGAAGAACATCTAGAAAACCTGCACAGAGAGCTGCTTTGTGCCTTCAGGCTCTGTAAACTAGTTCTAGATTCAAAATACATGTGCATCCAAAATTCAGCACCGTGGGAAGAGTATGTTTGCCAACTTCATAAAGAATAGATGAATTAATGTTGTTTTACTTTAATTGAATGTATTTAATATAACTCTGGCAATGATTTCTGCTTAGTGACTCAATCTATTTTGAGCTGAGAAAAGTGAAATATGCCAACACAGCCTTATTTTATGAAGATGATTACTTAGACAACATCTTCAAATAATGCATTTGAGTTGTGATGGCAAATAAAACAGAGAAATGTTGATCAGCATATTTGACAACCAGTTACTTTGTAGCCACAACATATTATTCTGCACCGTGTCTGATTCAAACCATTTTGATTCTCTTTAACGGGTTAACTAGTGAAGAAGATAGACCTGTAAACACTAATGTAGGATAAGGAGTGGGTGCCTATTGGTACAACAATAATACTCTCCTCTGTGGTAGAAAGGCAAAACTTATCTTAGAAGTGGTGTGAGCTGAATTCTTATGAAGGAACCCCATTGCTTGTCTTCAGGTTGGGTAGTCATTAGGAGAGTGAATGTTCTTTGAGAATCTGCTTAGTAAGTTCGTAGACTCTAAAAACAGCAGAGCTTAAGACATCAGGATTATTTTTTGCTATTATTTAGCTTCTATTTAATAAACTAGCCTTACTTAGAAAACTTAAGACTGGTTCATATTGTTCTTCCTATGGGGTTGCAAAACCCATAGAAATCGCAGGGACTAAATGACCAGCCACAGAGTACACTAAACGACCACCAACAGAGTTCGCATGTAGAGAGACCCATGGCTTCAGTTGCATATGTAGCAGAGGATGGACTTATCTGGTATCAATGGGATGGGAGGTCTCTGGTCCTGTAAAGACCTCATAACCCAAAGTAGAAAAAATGCTATGGTGGTAAGGCAGATATGGGTGCATGGGTTAAGGAACAGCTTCGTATAAGCAGGGAGACAGGGGATGGAATAGGGAGTCTATGAAGGAGAAACAGGGAAAGGGAATAACATTTGAAATGTAAATTAATATCTAAATTTTAAAAAGTACAGTATCAGAACAACAAAAAGTAAAAGAGAGAAAGAGAGCAACTTGAGGTTAGTGAAGTTCTTTGAAAAGCTAGTGAATGATTTAGTTACATTTAACTACTTAAACAACTATACTTAATAAATAGTGGTTTTGTTTGTTAACTGTTTTGTGAACAATATAGATGCTAAGTTTCCAAATAATCTTCCCATTTTTAGGATGAAAGAAGACACAAACCATAAAGGAGAGGGTGTTGCTATTGTTTATGTTTTTGTTAGAATGATAGCTTCTCCCAAAGTCTTACCCAGTTTTTGGTAAGGTCTCTTTTTTTTTCTATTTTTATTGGATATTCTCTGCATTTACATTTCAGATGTTATCCCCTACCCCCAATCCCATTGCCCCCGCCCCCATTGTCTCCATGAGATGCTCTCTCTTACAAGGAATCTCTCCCACCTTAGCATATTGACATTCTCCTGCAGTGGAACAATGAGCCTTCCCTGGACCAAAGGCATCACCTTCCACTGATGCCAGAGAATGCTCTCTGCTACATATGCACCTGGGGCCATGGGTCTCTCTCCATAACATCTTATTGGTCGGTGCTTTAGTCTCTGGGAGCTGTGGTGGGTTTCATTAGTTGATAATTTTGTTTTACCCATGGGGTTGCAGACCCTGTCAGCTCCTTTAGTCTATTCCTTAGATTCTCCATTGGGGTCCCTGTGTACAGTCTGATGGTTAGCTGCAAGCATCCTCCTCTGTATCAGAATGGCCCTGACAGAGCCTCTGAAAAGGCATCCATATCATGTTTCTGCCAGTAAACAATACTTGGCATCAGCAATAGTGCTTGAATTTAGTTGCTGCATATGGGGTGTATCCCCAGGTGAAACAGTCTCTGGATGATTTTTTTTCTCCAATCCCTGCTTCTTCTTCTTCTTCTTTTTCTTCTTCTTCTTCTTCTTCTTCTTCTTCTTCTTCTTCTTCTTCTTCTTCTTCTTCTTCTTCTTCTTCTTCTTCTTCATCTTCTTCTTCTTCTTCTTCTTCTTCTTCTTCTTCCTTCTTCTTCTTCTTCTTCTTCTTCTTCTTCTTCTTCTTCTTCTTCTTCTTCTTCTTCTTCTTCTTCTTCTTCTTCTTCTTCTTCTTCTTCTTCTTCTTCTTCTTTTTCTTTTTTGTCCTCCCTTCTAAGAAGGACTGAGGAATCCACTTATCCACCTTCTGGCATTTCTTCTCTTTGAGCCTCATAAGTTGTATGAGTCGTTTCTTGGGTATTCAAGCTTTTAGAATTAATTTTCTGAGGAACCACCAGACTGATTTCTACAGTGCTTGTACCAGTTTACAATCCCATCAAGAATGGAGGAGTGTCCTCTTTCTCCACATCCTTGCCAGAATCTGCTGTCACTGAGTTTTTGATCTTAGCCATTCTGACTGATGTGGTGTGGAATCTTAGGGTGGTTTTGATTTGCATTTCCCTGATGACTAGGAATGTTGAACATTTCTTTAGGTGCATCTCAGCCATTCGATATTCCTCAACTGAGAATTCATTGTTTAGCTCTGTACTCCATTATTTAATAGGATTATTTGATTCTCTAGAGTTTAACTTCTTGAATTCTTTGTGTATATTGGATACTAGCCCTCTCTCAGATGTAGGATTGGTAAAGATCTTTTCACAGTCTGTTGGTTGTCAGTTTGTCCTTTTGACACTGTCCTTTGCCTTAGAGAACTTTACAATTCCATGAGATTCCATTTGTTGTTTCTTGATCTTAGAGCACATGCCATTGGTGGTCTCCTCAGGAAAATTTCCCCTGTGCCTATATGTTCTAAGCTCTTCCCCACATTTTGTTCTATTAGTTTCAGTGTACCTAGTTTTATGTGGATGTCTTTGATCCACTAGGACTTGAGCTTTGTAAAAGGAGATAAGAAAGGATCAATTTGCATTCTTCTGAGTGCAGACTGCCAATTGAACCAGCACCATTTGTTGAAGAGGCTGTCCTTTTCCCATCAAATGTTTTTAGTTCCTTTGTCAAAGATCAAGTGACAATAGGTGTGTGGGTTTATTTCTGAGTCTTCCATTCTATTCCATTGATCTACCTGCCTGTTTTTGTACAAATACAGTGCAGTTTTTATCACAATTGATCTGTAATACAGCTTGAGGTCAGGGATGGTGATTTCCCTGGAAGTTTTTTTTTTTGTTTGTTTTTTGTTTTTTTTGTTTTGTTTTGTTTTTTATTGTTGAGAATGAGTTTTGCTATCCTGGGTTTTTTCTTATTCCAAATAAATTTGCAAATTGCTCTTTCCAACTCTGTGAAGAATTGAGTTGGAATTTTGATGGGGATTGCATTGAATCTGTAGATTGCCTTCGGGATGTGGCCTTTTTTACTATGTTGATTCTTCCAATATATGAGCATGGAAGATCTTTCCAGCTTCTGAGTTATGTAGCCAACATTAAAATCGATGAGAAACTTGAAGCAGTCCCACTAAAATCAGGGACTAAATAAAGCTGCCCTCTCTCCCCGTACCTATTCAATATAGTATTAGTATTACTAGGCAGAGTAATCAGACAGCAAAGAAAGGTTAAAGGATAAAAATTGGAAAGGAAAAAAATCAAAGTATTACTATTTGCAATTGATATGATAGCATACATAAGTGACACCAAGAATTCCACCAGAGAACTTTACAGCTGATAAACAACTTCAACAAAGTGGCTGGATATAAAATTAAGTCAAACAAATCAGTAGCCTTCCTCTACTTAGGATAAACAGGCTGAAAAAATGTTTAAAATCTGTACATTTATCTTTGTTTTGTAAAATAAATTCATTTAAAAAAAGAAATTAGAGAACTGACACAATTCTCAATAGTCAAAAAGAATATAAAATGCCTTAGGATGTCCTTAACCAAGCAAGTAAAAAATCTGTATGACTAGAACTTCAAGTCTCTGAAGAAGGTAAGACCTCAGAAGGTAAGGTCTTAACTCTAGTATTATGGACCTGAGCTTAGACCCCCAAGGACCTCTAAGAAAAGGAGTCTGAGAAAGTGCCAGTTTAATTAGTCCAAAATGAAATACGAAGGGCAAAATCATATGATTTGTTTACTACGATGATTGCTATTTGCAACTATGTTTTTCTTCATGGATATATCTATATCTGTATCTGCATTTGTATCTATATAGTTCCCTTTTGTTTCTCAAACTAATAGAGTGTATGCCCTGTCTAAATTTACTCTTGGTTGCTGTGATAAACATCATGCCCAAAGGCAATTTGAAGAGAAGAAAGGGTTTATTCTATCTTTTAGATGAACTATGCATAAGGAGGGAGGGAGGGAGGGAGGGAGAGAGGGAGAGAGACAGAAAGACAGAGAGACAGAGAGACAGAGAGAGACAGAGAGAGAGCGCGCTATAAAATGAGATGGACTGAGAGTGCACCAACAAGTACATTTAGGTGGCATTTCACTTCAACATTATTGTGAGTTTTGACTTTTGACATTTTATTCCAGAAACTAGAAGTGGTATAGCCATCCCCTGATAAGAGTTATGTTCCTTTATGAGACCCTGGAGATGAATTCTCCCAGCTCTCTAAGATTTGTGATGTATTTGGGTAGTATGCAAGTAAACCAATATTTTCCTCTTAAGTCTTTGAAGTACTAGAAAGAAATATGTCTAATGAGGTTCTTTGTCATGTACAAGCATACATTTAAAGAAATTCTTCAAATCAGCACTGTGTACTCATAGAATAGTTTTAAAAGAAAAGATTAATAAGTACATAATACAAAATTTCTTATATCTGCTCTCTTACAAAAACTGTTCCATGCACTGTTGACACATTGATTAAATAAATAAATAAATAAATAAATAAATAAATAAATAAGAAACTTTATTATATTTGCTAAATCTCCTGAGAACAATGCATCCAGGGATGAAATATTGACAACCCAAAGAAATGTGGCTTGATATCAAAATCCTCGCTGGGAGCAGAGGGACTTTCAGCACTTGCCAAAATTTAAGAAAAGTCATGTACCATTTCTGGGGATGGGGCTATTCACTCAAAAGTAACCATGACTGCTGATCTGGGTGTACACAGCTTCCATTGCTACCTTGGTGAGCTAAGTCATATTTTCTTAACTCCAACTAATGTTTTTCTCACCAGAGGTAAATTTATAATACTGCAGTTATTTGTTTACAAAAATTTAATAAGTTATTTAGTCAAAGCATGGTTTAACTGGTGATTTTTACATTATTACTAACTTTTCATTTAGACATTAGACAGAGGCACTATTAAAGAATGGGTTCACTCTGAAGTAGTGGAAATGGTTAGAAGTCAGATTCCATCATAGACTTATAATAATTTTGTAAAAGGTCTGACATGTTTTGTTTGGCAGACTATATTTATTTTCCAGGACATGTTTATTTTGATATGTTGAATTATTTCTCATGCATAAAAATGGACCTCACAAACAAATCTCAACCTTCTGCTTTATTTCAAACCATGAACTAACTATCTAGTCATATTAATCTTCCCAACTCAAATATCAACCATTACGGTCAAGTTAGAATTGTTCTCTTTTAAGTCTATGAGTATTTTCACATTGGTGTATGAGCACATATATAGCTGTGCTTGTGGAAGCCAGACACCAGCCTCAGTAATAGCTGTCAAAGAGATATCTACTTTGTTTTTCAAAACCAGGTCTCTCTCTCTCTCTCTCTCTCTCTCTCTCTCTCTCTCTCTCTCTCTCTCTCTCTCTCTCTCTCTCTCTCTCTCTCTCTCTCTCCCTCTAGGACTTTGCTTCACTGAGCAGGCTAGATTGCCTTGCTACTGAGCCTTAGAGCTCTGCCTGTCTCTACATCCCCAATATCCTCTCTCCACTGCCTCTGAACTGAGGTTACAAATGAAAGGTGCTATGCACATCTATTTTCATGGCTTGTTTGATCAAACTTAGGTTCTCATACATACAAGGACAACACTTTACTGAGCCCACTCTATGACCCTGTGTGTTACACTTTCTATTAGAAACTCTCAAATTTACTATAGTTTTCTCTGATACTATCAATGAGGACAAAAATTTGAAGTATATCATGGGAATTTCAAAATATGTATAAAACAGTTACTTTTCTTAGGCTTCTACCCCCAGTTTAAGAAGTTATTCTCAGAAGAAGGCTGTTTCTCTCACTCTCAAAATCCCTTAGTTGCCATTAATGATGGCAGTAAACCCAGAAATGGGGAGAACACTCAAGCAACGGGGTTGGCATGGGTTCAAGACCAGTCAGATTTATATCATGAATGCTAAGTAAGCCTGAGCAAAACGATGGAGACTGTCTCTAAAACAAATACAATGAGCTCTACTGTTTGAAACCTGGTTTTTCTCATTAACAATGCTGCTCACTTTCCATTCTCCATTGCTTTCATGTCGCCCCAACATGTAAAAAGCCATATGCTAGTATTTCTTTCTACATTCTCTCGTGTCTACTTTAACTGCTAGTATTTCTTTCTTCATTCTCTCGTGTCTACTTTAACTGCATGCCATGCTATGCCAACATTCACCTTACCTACAACTTTTTATCACCATGCTGGCTCTTCTCCAAGTTCACTTAACTTTTCAAACCTTTATCTAATTTAAGATATTAACCTACTCTGGCCTTGCATCCTACTCTACTTAGAATAGAGATTCTCAAACTATGATTGGTGACCATTTTGGTGGTCATGTATCAGATATTACTATATACCAGATATTAACACTATGATTCCTAACAGTAGCAAAAACACACTTATGAAGTAGCAAAGAAATAATTTTATTATTAGTTGTCAATACAATGTGAGGAACTATTAAAGAGTCTCAGCATTAGGTAACCACTGACACAGAAGAATCTACGTCTTTTCTTTTTTATTATTTTATTGGATATTCTCTCTATTTACATTTCAAATGTTATTCCCTTTCCTCCACTCCCATCCCCCTCCCTCTCCCCTTGCTTCCATGAAGGTGCCGCCTCCCCCAAACACCCTCTCAACCTCAGCGCCTTGGCATTACTCTACACTGAGAAAAACACCTTCTTGGGACCAAAGGCTTCTTCTCCCATTGATGCCAGACAATGCATCTGCTACATATGCACCTGGAGCCATGGGACACTCCATTTGTGCTTATTGGTTGACGTTTTAGTCCCTGGGAATTCTAAACGGTTTGGTTGGTTGATAATGTTGCTCTTCTCGTGGGGTTGCAAACCCTTTCAGCTCCTTTGGACTTTAGCTTTTTCTTTGGATCTCCGTGTTCAGTCCAATGGTTAGCTGAAAGCATCCTCAATATATCTGTATGACTCTGGCAGAGCCTCTGAGAAGGCATCCATATCTGCCTCCTGCCAGTAAGCACTTTCGGGCACCAGAAATAGTGGTTGGGTTTGATGGTTGCATGTGGGGTGGATACCCAGGTAAGGCTGTCTCTGAATGATCTTTTCTACAATCCCTGTCTCTATATTTGTTCCTGTATTTCCTCCTGTGTTTTATTCTCCCTTCTAAGAAGGACTGAGGTATCTGCATTCTTCTGCTTGGGTTTTATATGATCTGCAAATTGTTTCTTGGGTATTCAGAACTTTGGGGGGGCTAGTATCTGCTTATCAGTGAGTGCATACCATGTATGTTTTTTTTTTTTTTTTTTTTTTGTGGCTGGGTTACCTCACTATTCCTTAATACCTTTAACATGTATGTATTCAATTCCCCAGCAAAAAGGACATTGACTATTGGACTGGATACATAAATAGGACCCAGCATTTTGCTGCACACAGGAAACTCATCTCAGTGAGAAACAAAGACACTACCTCAGAATCAAAGGCTGAAAAATATTTTTTCCAAGCAAATGATCCCAAGGGAAGAAAAATAAAGTAGCCATTCTAATATGGAATAAAATTTAATTTCAGCCAAAGTTTTCAAAAAAGATACAGAAACACACTTCATACACCTCAAATGAAAAAAAAAATCTATCAAAATAACCTATCAATCCTGAAATTCTATGCTCTAAATGCATGGGCCCCCACATTCATAAAAATAAAACTTTACTAAAGCTCACACAAAAATAGTGGGAGACTTTAACACCCCACTCTCATCAGTGGAACCAGAAATTGAACAGAGGCACAGTAAAACTAACAGAAGTTATGAACCAAATAGATTTAACAGACATCTATAGAACATTTCATCCTAAAACAAAATAATATACCTTCTTCTTAGTACCTCACATTACCTTGTCTAAAACTGACCATATAATCAGTCACAGAACAGTCCTCAAGAGATACAAGAAGATTGAAATAATAACATGCATCCTGTTAGATCATCATGGACTAAGGCTGGTCTTCAATAACAACAAAACAACAGAAAACCCACATACACATGGAAGCTGAACAATGCTCTACTCATAGACAACTTGGCCAAAGGAAAAATAAAGAAAGAAATTAAAGACTTTTTAAAATTTAATGAAAATTAAGGCACAACATACCCAAACTTATGGGACACAATGAAAGCAGTGCTAAGAGGAAAATTCATTGATCTGAGTGCCTTCAAGAAGAAACTGGAGAAAGCATACAGTAACAGCTCGACAGCCAACATGAAAGCACTAGAAGAAAAAAAGCAAATATACCTAAGAGGAATAGACAGAAGAAATAATCAAACTCAGAGCTGAAATTAAACAATGGAAACAAAAAGAACTATAAAAAGAATCAGCAAAACCAGGAGCCGTTTCTTTGAGAAAATTATCAAAATAAACACTTAGCCAGACTAACCAGAGGGCACAAGACAGTATTCAAATTTACAAAATAAGAAATGAAAAGGGAGACTTAACAACAGAAACTAAGGGAAAAAAGATCCTACTACAAAAGACTATACTCAAAAAAAAAAAAAAAAAAAAAAAAAAAAAAAAACTGAAAAATCTGGAAGAAATGAACCATTTTCTAGACAGATACCAGATATCAATGTTAAATCAGGATCAGATAAATCAGCTAAACAGCCCCATAAACCCTAAAGTATTAGAAGCATTCATCAAATGTTTCTCAACCAAAAAATAAAATACTTAATATTTTCTCTTCCAACTCTTTCACAAAATAGAAACAGAAGAGACACTACCCAACTCATTCTTCAAAGCCACAATTATGCTCATACCTAAACCACACAAAGGCCATAGAAAGAAGAGCAATTTCAGTCCAATTTTCCTCATGAACAATGATGCAAATATACCAAATCAAATTTTTGCAAGATGAATCCAAGAACACATCAAAGCCATCATTCCCCATGAAGAAGTAGGCTTCATCCCAGGGATGCAGGAATAGTTCAGTATATGAAAATCCATTAATATAATCCACTATATAAACAAACCCAAAGGAGGAGGGGAAAGCACAGGATAATCTCATTAGATGCTGAGAAATCATTGGACAAAACTCAGCATCCCTTCATGGCAAAAGTCTTGGAAGGATCAAGAATTTAAAGCCCATACCTAAACACAATAAAAGCAGTATACAGCAAACCAGTAGCCAACATCAAACGAAATGGTGAGAAACTTGAAGTAATCCCACTGAGGACTGAGGCATCCACATTCTGTCCTTCCTTCTTTTTGAGCTTCATAAGATTTGTGAATTGTTTCTTGGGTATTCAGAGCTTTTTGGGCTAGTATCCACTTATCAGTTAGTTCATATCATGTGTGCTCATTTGTGACTGGTTTACCTCACTCAGGATGGTAGCTTCTAGTTCCATCCACTTGCCTAGAAATTTCATAAAGCCATTGTTTTAATAGCTGAGTAGTACTTCATTAGGTAAATGTACCACAATTTGTGTCTCCATTTCTCTGTTGAAGGACATCTGGGTTCTTTCCAGCTTCTGGCTATTAGTAATAAGGCTGCTATGAACATAGTGGAGCATGTGTCTTTGTTATATGTTTGGGCATCTTTTAGGTATATGCCTAGAACTGTTATAGCTCGGTCCTCAGGTAGTACAATGTCCAATTTGAGAGATGATCAGACTGATTTTCAGAGCGATTGTGCCAGCTTGCAATCCCACGAACAATGGAGGAGTGTTTCTTTTTCTCCACATCTGCACCAGTATCTGCTGTCACCTGAGTCTTTGATCTTAGCCATTCTGACTGGTATGAGGTAGAATTTCAGGGTTGTTTTGATTTGCAGTTCCCTGATGAGTAAGGTCATTGAACATTTATTTGGGTGCTTCCCAGTCATTGGCTATTCCTCATTTGAGAATTTTTTATTTAGCTCTGTATCTCATTTTTTTAATAAGAATATTTGATTCTCAGGAAACTAACTTCTTAAGTTTTCTTTTTTTAATATATTGGATATTAGCCCTCTATCAGATGTAGGATTTGTAAATCTCTTTTTCTAATTTGTTGCCATTTTGACTTCTTGATAGTGTCTTTTGCCTTACAAAAACTTTGCAATTTCATGAGGTCCCATTTATTGAATCTTGATCTTAGAGTATAAGCCGTTGGTTTTCTGTTCAGGAATTTTTTCCCCTGTGCCTATGTGTTCTAATCTCCTATGCTCATGAAATGGAAGGACCAACACAGTAAAAATGGCCATCTTGCCATATGCAGTCTACATATTCAATGCAATGCCCATCAAAATTCCACCTCAATTCTTCATTGAGTTAGAAAGAGCAATTTTCAAGTTCACTTGGAATAACAAAAAAAAAGCCCAAGTTAGTGAAAACTATTCTCAACAATAAAAGAACTTCTGGAGGAATCACCATCCCTGACCTCAATCTGTATTACAGAGTAACCATGATGAAAACTATAACATATTGGTACAGAGACAAGCAGGTAGATCAATGGAATAAAATCTTAAACCCAGAAATGAACCCACATGCCTATGGTCACTTAATATTTGACAAGGGAGCTAAGAACATGCAGTGGAAAAAGGACAGCCATCTTTAACAAATGGTGCTAGTTCAACTGGTAGTTTGCATGCAGAAAAATGCAAATAGATTCATTCTCATTTCCTTGTATGAAGCTCAAGTCCAAGTAGATCAAAGACCTCCTCATAAATCTAGGTCCACTGAAACGAATAGAAGAGGGGATTCTTTTTCTTAATGCAACAACATGTTTCTGTAACTCCACTGTTCTTTATTTTTATTAACTATACTTTTGTTTATATATTATTTGTAATGTATTTCTTATAAACCTTCTTATGTCACTTTCATTCTTAAGGTTAGGAAACGTGGGAATAAGAGGCATTGATTAGGAGCCTTAAAGCACCCACTAGTTTGGCTCTCAAGAATGGAAAATTCTGGAACAAACAGGTAACACATTTATGAAAGGAGAAAGCCCCAAGCCAGGGTAGGGGCTGTGCTAGTCACCTGAGGTACAGTGACATAATGACAGGTATGAAAACTTTTAAAATTTAAAAACTTGGGTGAGATGTGGTAAGGAATGTCCTAGTAACATTCTGTCCCTAGCTTGCCTGATTCTTGAAGATTGTAGCTATGGAATCAGGACCTTCTTCAAGCTCTGAGGATGGAAAGAATAATATACCTACTTCCTATAATTCTTTTAGAAATTTGTAGAACAAAAATCATTTATGAGCAAAAGCCAATTACACAAAATCACAACCTTAGCTTCATGAACCTTGAATATTTGATGGAGATACAGGTGAGCTCCCAACCGGGTAAAGAAGAGCAGTTCCACTCTGTTACCTTCATAGCTATTGGGAACAGCCAACATGAAAAGGAAGCAAGGATATTTCACCTGAGAACCCCAACTAAACAACGGTATAGTTGTCAGAGAAGGGGAATCATATAGGGATAGATTTCCCTGAAGGCTTGGTAGCAGCCTGCAGTAGAGAGGGGAAACTGAAAAGCTGAAGAATTCTTCTCCAATATGATGTTTTCCATGCTTGGTCTACTCCTCTCCCGGTATTTTCAGGTTTCTATATATTCTCAGTTGTTTACCATCTGTCCAACTGACCCTTTTGATTTGAGAACATGAGGAAGAGAGGAAGGGGCAAGGAGGAAAGAAGGATAAAAGGAAGGAATAAAGAAAGGAAAGAAGGAAGAAAGGAAGAAAGGAAGAGAGGGAAAGGAAGAAGTAAGGGAATGAGGAGAGGTAGCAGCAAGGATGAAAGAAAAGAAACAAGAAAGAAAGGGGAAGAAGAGAAAGGATTCGGAAGGGAAAATAGAAAAATAGAAAAAAAGAGGAGAGTAGAAACAAAAAGAGAGACTAGGGAAAAAAGGTTTTCTTGAACAATTTTTCAAATTTCTATTTTATTTGAGGTAAGACATGAGTATCTGCAGACTGATATCCACAGAGTCCTGGATATGTATTCTCTACCATTTACTCTTAATTTGTCTGTATCTCAAGCCCTTGTATCTATTCTCCTTAACTACATCAATATTTTCTTCCAACTTTCAGTTTTAACTTGAGCTCCTGCTTCTATATACAGTTTTATTAAATCATCTTAAGAATTATTTTCTAAACGAAAATACACTATATTAGTTCATTCTTTTGTTTATATGTAATAGAACCATAGTTGGAGAAAATTTTGAAATTTTGCATTAAGAATCCTGTAGTGTGTTTTGAGACCAAAGTTAAGAGTAATTGAAATCAAATTATTTATAAAATAGAACACTTTGAATTTCTGTGAGTTATGTGCCCCCTTCTTGTGAATTGCTTTGCTGTTTCTTCATATGGGATATTCATGCTTTTCATAGTTTTCAGAACATAAAATATGATCTAACATAAAATATGATCTTGTATATTGGAAAAAGAATGAGGAGGAAGAGGAGAAGGAGAAGGAGGAGGAAGAGGAAGAGGAAGGAGGAAAAAAGAGGAGGAGGAAGAGAAAGAGGAAGAAGAAGAAGAAGAAGAAGAAGAAGAAGAAGAAGAAGAAGAAGAAGAAGAAGAAGAAGAAGAAGAAGAAGAAGAAGAAGAAAAAGAAGAAGAAGAAGAAGAAGAAGAAGAAGAAGAAGAAGAAGAAGAAGAAGAAGAAGAAGAAGAAGAAGAAGAAGAAGAAGAAGAAGAAGAAGAAGAAGCTCTGCTGCTTTAATCCACAACTCTCTCTCAGTTTCAAGTCCAAAATGGAAAGTAACTTCACAGCCCTAGTGTATATGTAGGCCTAGTTCTAAATATTCACCAGGAATTGGATGAACCACCATCATGATTTTTAGAATGATTTTATGTATATGATTTTTAAAATGGTAGAGAAAGAATAATATGGTCAGAAGGAAGGAGACAGAAACAAAGGAGAATGTGTTGAGACAGGGAAGCAAGTAAAATACGTATAAATTTGTATTTATTGTATTTAGAATGTCCACAGATGCATGACTGATACCTGTGGAGGTCAGATCACTTAGAACTGGAGATATAGATATGAGTAGCCATGTGTTTGTTAGAAATCCAACCAAGATACTATGGAAAAGCAAATAGTTTTTTTCTTTTATATTTATTTTATTTTATTAATTTATTGACATTTCATATGTTATTCCCCTTCTACAAACCCCCATCCTCTCCCTTTTACCCCTTTTCTCTATGAGGGTGCTCTGCCACTGTCCCACTATTCCTGCCTCAGTGCCCTAGCATTCCCCTACCATGGGTCATAGAGCCTCCACAATACCAAGAATCTCCTCTACTATTGATGACTGATAAGACCATCCTCTGCTACATATAGAGCTGGAGCTCTGGTTGGTTGATTTGTTGTTCTTCCTATGGGGTTACAAACCCCTTCAGCTCCAACAGTCTTTGCTTCTTTGTTGGGCTCCACATGCTCAGTTTGTTGTTTGCCTGTGTGCATCCACATTTGTAATGGTCAGGATCTGCCTGAGCCTCTCAGGGGACTGCTATACCAGGCTCCTGACAGCAAACACTTTTTTGCATCAGCAATAGTGTCTGGTTTTGGTGTCTAGAGATGGAATGAGTCCCTAGGTAAGGCAATCTCTGGATGGTCTTTCCTTCAGTCTCTGCAAATAGGGGTTTTGACCACAGAACCAGTTTTTCAACCCCTAAATAATGCTTTTCTGTATTCTTTCCTTAATGGTATTTACTGGATTCGAGTTATTCTATTACTCTTACAAATTTTTGTAGCCTGGATATACATTAGTCAACTAGAGTCAATTAGTCTCTAATCAAAAATCCCACACAAACATTAAGCAGCTATTCTTTCTTTCTACTATTTCTATTCTTCTGGTTTCCCCCACTGCAGATTTGTGGCATGCTAACTAAAAGTAATGTGAGAGAATCCAACTTGCAAATTCAGGTTTTGTGATCAAGGTCTAATGTTCAGGAGAAACAGAGAAGCCAGGTTTCTTAAAGTACAGTAGAATAAACTATATTTATTCTGAATAGTGCCTTTGCATTCATATTTAGTGTTTTAGTGTTTTCTTATGATTAAAGTGAAGTTATACATTTCAGGGACGGATGTCATTAAGGAGATATGATTGAATTACCCAGATGTTCTGTACACACTGTGATGTGGGGCAGAAAATCACTGTCATCTTTTTCCTTTCATCTGTGAAAACCACAAATCCCCTGCCTAGGTCACTGAGAATGTCTCCTGCTTCTTTTCTGTGATTTCATCTCTCCTGATTGTATTTACATGGTGCTCAGCATCTTCTGAAAAGACAAATATAATGTACAGATCATTATGACACTTTGATGTACAAAACTAAGGTGTTTCTATTTAAAGGAAGAAAAAAACAGATCAATAAGATATAAGAATATGTGAACAGAAGGACAATTGAGAATGAAATTCAGCAGGAAAATGTTCCTGTTTCATTAGCCTTTCTGCCACGCACGCAAACACACATAATGCCGGATGATAGAGGATGACATTTGCATTTTGATTTAATATCAAATTTGTTTAGATCTTTATTTTTTAATTTTGTAGGTTGAATATTTATAATATTAATATTCTTTCTACAATTTATCAGGTGAGAAAAAAAATCACATGCTACAGTGGAAATCAGAGATCAGCCTGAAAGATCTTTTTTCTCTCTTTCTACCATAGTTAGTTCTGGGTTTTAAGACCACCAGTCTTACTCATAAGTGTTTTTGCACACTAAGCTATCCCTCCCATGCTATGGTTTTATTTATTTTCCTGTTTCTTTTTCTCTTCTGCGTGAAACTGAAATATTGTATACCTACTATTAATCCAGTACAAGGTGAAGCAAATTTTTATTTTTCCTTTAGGATAAAAGAGATTTTTTTTCAAATTCTAATAGTATAAATGTCATTTATAAAGGCACAGTATTTACTTAATGAGCCATAAAAGGAGTCCAACTATAGTATTTTATTGAACTATTTATTGAGCATAAAACATTTGTGTTTTATGGGATATATTTTCACATTACTGCTTTGAAAAAGTCACAAATCAATGTTTCTCCCCCAAATTAATATACATGTCTATTTATAATCAAAAAGATAAATGTGAGGTCACAAACCCATAAGTGCCTTCATTTAAAAGAGATGCTGTAGATGAGATAATACATGACTCTCCTGGAAAGACACAAATAAATATCTCCTATACTATATAAAAATAAAGCAGAGCAATTATTTCATAATCTAAGAAATGCCACTTTTAAAAATAAACTGAGTAGAATATTGGTCAGTGGAGGCCAAGAGTATTAGGGATGGTAGCACTGGAAAAATTCAGACCACTGGAAGAAAACAGTGACACAAAAAGAACATTCCCAGCATTCCACAGCCTAATACATTGACTGTCATTTGTGCACCGTTATCATACAGCTTTATAAGAGCTAGAAGCGAGAAGCTTGGAAGTCCCCAAAACAAGAAAATGGAGATGGACATCCCAGTCATGTGATCTGATTACTGCACATTAATGAGGTCGCCCAGCTGTTCCATTGTGCTTCACAACTACGTATGATTTTTAAGCTTGAAACTGAAAAGGAGCTGACAGTAAAAAAAAAAAAATTTAAATAGGGAAATAGTGATTTTAGAAAATAATTTTAACTAAAAATGAAATGTAATAAATATAATTATTTCTATGTCTATTTCCTAACATTTGCACTGAAGTTAAACAATGTGTGTAGAAGTATAGCTGTTGAAAGCTCCCTTTGTTCTCCTGAGGTAAAACAACTGTTAGTATCCATTACTGATTTTATAGTCTTCACTGTGTTTTCATTCCTTCTACTCCTTCTTTTTCTCTTTAAAAATGCCCATAATTTCATTGATTAATTTATTTTTAAAAACTACATATTTACAATGTTTACCTCTTGATATCATGAAATCATATTGTTTTGCCATTTTTAGTAAATAAATGTTTCAGATAGATAGATCGACACATAGATAGATAGATAGATAGATAGATAGATAGATAGATAGATAGATAGATAGATAGATAGAAAGAAAGAAAGAGAGAATGACAAATTCTTGGTTCCAAATTTGAGACTAAGGAAGAGTTAAATAGCAAAGCAAGAGCACTCAAGAAGTGTCAAGACCACATTTTATAACATGAAAACCTATGAAAAATGTTGACATCTCATATGCTAATGTAATTAAGCAATAAAATGTAGCAGTGAGATTTTTAACCTCATTTTACACCTTAATAATCATATGTACTGACTATTTCCATGTTACGTTCTGTCCTACATGTACTTTATGATTATGGTAACTACTGGGATTTCAATGAATGCTACCAAACCTCTAAAAGAATTAAGTACTGACAAAAATATTCATATAGTGTTATGCCAAAATGCCTTTAAAAATCTGTATATGTATTCCTCTTTATTTAAATAAAGTTGTAAAAGAGAAAAAATAATAATCATAAGCAGTATTACAGTAAATATAGACATTGAAGGATTTTATCAACAAGTTTATCTCATCTTATATATATAAGATATAATATATATATATTAGATATAAGATATTAGGGTAATGGTAGAATGGTAGATCTATTTTTAGATTTTTAAGAAACTTCCATTTTGCTCTGCATTAATATACATTCTTTTTCTTTTTGGTTTGGTTTGATTTGGTTTGTGGTTTTTAAGACAGGATATTTCTGTGTATCACTGGTTATTATGAAACTTATTCTGTAGACCAGGCTTGCCATGAGTTCATAGAGATCCAACTGCTTCCAGAGTGCTGGGTTGAAAGGAATGCAGCACCACCACTGGACTAGTCTACATTATTATCTAGAGTAAATGAAAATTTCCTTTGTTTTTCTCTCTCACCTGTATTTGCTATGTTTTGGTTTTGTTATAATATTTTAATTGAGATAGTATGAACTCTCATTGTAGCTTTGATTTGCATTTCTGTTATGGCTAATGATATTGAGTGTTAGAAATATTGGCAAAACTGTGTTTTCTCTTTTAAGAAGTGTTTATTCAGATAATTTTGCTTAACTAAATTTTAATTATATAATACTTTTTTGAAAAAGTTACCTTTACTTCTTTCTACTACTCTTTCTTTGTTCTTGTTAATGTAGATTTGTGATATTTCTATCATCAAATCCTCCTCCTCATCATCATTCTCCTCTTATCCTCCTTCCTCTTCTTCATCATCATGATCATCATCTTTATTACTGGGCATACTCTTCCACCTTTGGCCGTCCTTATGACTGTAAAGAAAATAGCAGCTTCCATCTCACTTGTCTTAGACAGGTAAGGCTCACTAATTAGCAGAATATCACATTTGTAACATTTTTAGAGTGTGTTGTATCAGTTTAATCATGAACAAGTGCTTGACATTTCCTACCTGGAGAACAGTGTACAGAGTAATTCACCAGTATTCATTAAACATGTGAAAGCCATTAAGACAAGGAGAAACATCTGAGGAAGTGCTTGACATCCTTAGCCATCAGGGAAATGCAAATCAAAACAACCCTGAGATTCCACCTCACACCAGTCAGAATGGCCAAGATCCAAAACTCAGATGACAGCAGATGCTGGC
Organism: Micromys minutus; assembly: GCF_963924665.1. Taxonomy (NCBI): domain Eukaryota; kingdom Metazoa; phylum Chordata; class Mammalia; order Rodentia; family Muridae; genus Micromys; species Micromys minutus. The sequence goes on from NC_137956.1 coordinate 14,938,189, forward strand.
GAGGCTGAGGAGAAAGAGGAACACTTCTCCACTGTTGGTGGGGTTGCAAGCTAATACAACCACTCTGGAAATCAGTCTGGCAATACCTCAGAAAATTGGATATAGTACTACCTGAAGACCCAGCTATTCCACTTCTGGGCATATACCCCAGAGACACTTTAATACACAACAAAGATATATGCACCACAATGTTCATAGCGGCTCTATTTATAATACCCAGAAGCTGGAAGGAACCCAGATGTCCCTCAGAAGATGAATGGATACAAAAATTGTGGTACATTTACACAATGGAATACTACTCAGCCACCAGAAACAATGACTGAACCAAATTCTTAAGAAAATGGCTGCATCTAGAGAATATCATCCTGAGTGAGATAACCCAGTCACAAAAGAACAGACATAATATGCAGTAACTGATAGTGGGATGCTAACCCCAGAGGCTTGCACTCCCCCAGAAACAACTCACAGACTGTATGAAGTCCAAGAAATAAAGAAAACAAAACAAAACAAAAAAAATATTTACAAAACAAGGAAACTTTAACTATTTCCATGTTACATTTTGTTTTACATGTACTTTAGCTCATTGTAACTATTAAGTTTTCAAGGCATACAATCAAACCTTGAAAAAAATCAAGTACTGACTAAAATATATATTCATACAGTTTTATGTAAAAATTATGTTAAAATCTGAAAAAAAGTACGGACAAAAAATGTATAATTTTAAGCAAAAAATGTTTAAAATCTGTACATTTATCCTTGTTTTGTAAAATAAAGTTGTTTTATAAAAAAAAAAGACAAGGAAGACAACTATCACAAATGAGAGGAAGGAGGAGTCACATAAATAAACGTGGTGTGGAAATATTTTCTATTGTTCTGGAACTGAGTAGGGACAAAGCAGTAGTTACATATTACTAAGGATATATCAAATCAAATCAAAAGAAAACAAAAAATCAGTTGTAACAATCATACTGTGGGATATGACAGAGTCGTTGCTATTCTGAGACTGTTTTGTGGTGAGTATAAGACAAAACACACGGAGAATTATAAGGCAAACCAATTCTGTTGGTCGCAATATTCTTGAAGGTCTATTTTCAATACAAGTGAAGAGAGAGGGATGAGTTAATAACTATCCTAGCTTTGAATTACAAATAACAATATGAACTTGAACATTTGTACCTATTCTTCTTCTTATTTGTGTCCTCTAAAGTCTCCAGGAGGAACACTCTGTAAGAACCAGTCATCAAACTGATAGAATTAGGCAAATACTATGTGCCACTAAATAGAATTGGTCCCTTGGAAAAATAATTCTACGTCTAGCACAGAGAAGAGCTGTGCTATGAGAGCCATGCTGTGCTGTAAGATGAGGCTACAGATATCAGAATGAACATCAGTATGTCACAACAGAGAAGCATATGGAAAAGCCATGGGATTCTGACCAGATTGTTCCTTGGAAATTTCCTTTCATGGTCATCCATGGGGTGGATTTCAAGTGATTTCTACCAGCTAACAAACATTAACTTCTCTGCAATCAAGCACAATAGTAACCTGTGTGTGATAAAGTCCGGATTCTAGTCTGACAACTCTCCCTTAATTCTGGAATTAGTGGCTGATTCTTTTACCCACTGTACCTAAATTCCTTAGAGCTTTGCTTATCTCTAGGTGTGTAATCTCTCATTACTCCAATCCCCATGATTGTTAATGAGTATGTCTATTAGAACCTTCTTCTCCCAATGACTGCTTGATTATGACCTCTTGTTGAGGTTGGTATGGAGTGAGTCGTATGAATGAGATCAGATTTGCCACGGCTTACATCTGTTTAGACTGGTTAATATCTGCAAATGCTAATTATACTCCTCTGCTTTTGTGTATCTTTAAAATTAGCTATAATATAAAGATAGCCAAAGGCAGCTTTCTTAACCTTTTCTGTGATAAAACATAAATATTTCTAGTAAATCATAGAGAAAAACTATAAAGAGTTCAACTCAAATTTTGCCTATGAGAGAGTCTGCTCCAAGATTGTTGTAAACTGAAGTTTAGTTTCTAGAACATTTTACATATCAAAATTATAGGACACTCCAAATATACATAAATAGTAATGTTATTATTCAAGAACCCAAGAGGAAACAGAACACATATTAACATTAGTGTCATTCAAAGAAAGATTAATAAAGAGTTTGTGTGTGTGTGTGTGTGTGTGTATGTGTGTGTGTGTGTGTGTGTGTGTGACTATTTGTGTTCACGCATGTGTGTGATTGTGTGTGTGTGTTCACGTAAGTGTGATGGTCAGAGGACAACCTCAGGTGTCAGTCCTCAGCTTCTACTTTGTGACAAGGTATCATGCTCCCCACTACACATAGCAGGCGAGATGATCCAGACGTTCTAGGAGATTCTTCTCTTTTCCTTCCCATTTCACTGGAGGAGCATTGGAATGACTGATACTTTGTGCTATACACAGTATTTCATGGCTTCTAGGGATTTGATCTCAGATCTTCATGCTATGACCCAAGTATTTTACCCACTGAACCACCTCCCTCTGGACAAAGGATAAAGTGAATTAGGTGAAGATCACTTCTCACAGAACCAAGAGAAGTGACAGAAGAAAGATACAAAGGAGAATATCCACAGGCTACTAATGACTGTTAACACTGAGAAGCAGAGGACAGAGAAGGGTGATAGGAGAAGGAAGAAACAGATACCTTCCTATGCCTAGTGATAGATTATCAAAGCCATATTCAAAGCCACGGATTTGAAGGGATTGCACAGATTCATAACCACAACACTAAAATAAGATGATGATCCTGTCAAACATTAGAAGAGATGCGCATCCTCTAAAAAGACAAGGCTTCACTCTCAAATCTTTTCCAGATATTATCACTCCCTGGACACCCACTAGAAATATACAAGCACCAGGTTATTCCCATAGTGTACAGTGAATGCCAACATCCTTGTGGTGTTTTGTTTGTTTGTTTGTTTTTGCTAAATGGTTTATTTAAAATCTTGTATCTTTACATGGCCTAGTTTATTTTTTTCTTCTATAATGTAAGTCAAAGAAGCTTATAAGTCAGATTTCATGTGATCGCATTTACCGTGAGCTCTCTAATCTGCCTCATTATCTGTCTCTTGATTTACAAGTCATAGCCTGCTGTAACCATGCAGGATTTTCAACATCTTTTCATACCAAATACAGCACTTGGAACTAATCTTCTTAGACTTTTTTATTTTTTGCATAGCTTTCCAATGATTTCAGTTCATTTGCTTCCCCACTTCAATTTTAGCCCCTTCCAACTAAAAGAGAAGCCTGTTGGATTTTATTAACTGTGGGATGACTTGCAAAATAAACTGATAAAATTTTGATTAAATTGGTTATGTCTTCAGAGCATCATTAGAATCTACAAATTTCAGATTTTCTCACTGCTGGGACATTACCAACAGATTGTGCACATACATGGAATGCTGGGAGTACAGGCCTAATCATTGTGTTCCTGTTTGCCATCACAAGCCAGAGTAAACTACCCACTTAGTTTATGTTGCCATACCAAGATAAGAAACAACAGTAATTGGCACAGATTAGTTTAAATTTGCTAATTTATGATACAGTTTTTGTATATAACCAAGAAGAAGTAATATCAACTAGAGAACATGAACCAAAGATCTGAAGTGCAGAAAAAAAATTCTGACTCTATACTAAATGAAAATTCTTTAGGAACAGACCCTTTAGGCTATAGGCAGATAGATACACTTTACGGGAGTGTCCTATCCTATCCAGCTCAGACTAACTCCCATAATAGCCACCCAAAAACCAGAGAAAAGAGAACAGTGTGGTTGAAGCCTAAAATTAGCCAATACAGAGAACAAAAGCAAGTAAATACAAAAAAAATCACCTACATATAAATGAAAGATTTGAAAACTTATACATAATAATAATAACATAAATGTATGTTAAAACTACCAAAGACTGTCATTAAGTTTGACATCAAATTCTCTTAAACTGTTTATGGCTAATTAATAGACAGTTGGTAGAAGTTTAGGATACTATACTGACAGTGGGTGTGCAATATGGGAACGGGCACATGTATCCACAGGGAAGAGAACCATAAATCACTCTCTACATGCAGATACAACTGGAATTTATAAAAGCACAAGACATATTCAACAGGAAATGGATAGGTAGAATTTAAGATAGATTTACTTAAAACCTTAAGTGTTTGAGAATTTCATGCATTTATACTAAGTATTTTAATTATATTCACCCCAAATTTATTATTTCATATTCTCCTTTTTTTCTCTTCCTTTTCATGGTGTCATTGAGTCCAATGAGCCTAAAAAAGTAAAGCAGCAACATGAGTCTATAATCCCACTGTTGTCGGTGGATTGCAGGAATTTACTAGAGGTACTACCAAGCATGCAGTAAGTAGCTTCAAGTGTATTTCTTGGAACAAGGAATTTCAAAATTTTGTACAAAACCTAGAGACCCACGAAACAGCGTTCTCTGTCAAAAGTGAGCCGAGAACATAAAAGAAGACAGAAGCATGAGGCAGCCACCCATTGCATAATTAGAACTACTGTCCTCCTGAGACTTCACTGGGGGAGAAATCTGTTGAGTTTTACAGTTTGATTTCTTTTTCCTATGCTTGTGACATCAAACACTGAGAAATGAGACAATAATTTAATCCTCAGATACTCATTTGGGAATATGGATGGCAAATGAGGAAAGGCCACTGCTCCTTAACAGCATGTCCATCCGGTCCTTTTCCTTCCTCTGTACTTGTCCTTCCATCTCTTCCTGTAGCAGCAAGAAACCATTTTGATATCAAAACAATAAAGCTCTTTATAATAATTTGCTCTGTCTCAATCTTTCTCCTTTCTTTGGCAATTCTTTTACCCTAAAATCATTCCCGTGGATATTTGCATATCAATCTGGAATTTCTGCATAACAGGAGACAGCCCTAAATGGTTGCAATGTGTGACAGCCAGCACAGCAAACATCTCAGCAATTTCACAAGCATCATAATAACACTTGCCATTGAATTACATCATCTTCCTATTTGTTCTAAATTTTGAGGCATCAAATGCATGAAACAAGGGGCAAAGTAAAAGTGTGTGCTTATCAAATAAATGCAGTTAAACTGACATTCATATCTAAAATAAATATTCTGGTTACCAAAATTTGCTGCTGCTGATATAGTGCTGATATTAATGCTGAAATATGAAGAAAAATATTCTAATCCTAACATAGAGGTCAAGCCTTTATTGACATAAATATGCCTGATAAACTTTGCTTAGAATTCTAATTGAATAAATATTTATTTTGCAAATGAGCAAAAGAAAATATTTAGCATCTTTATCCCAATCCATACAAGGTCTTTTCTCAATAGAATACAGACTACATCAATCGAAGCAGAAAATGTCTTATTCAGTAAGACTTTGTTGTACCTAAACAACAGAAACAGGGAACCTCCACCTACACCATTCTCTTCTGCATTCCAATTTCTATTGTAGGTCAGAGTCTCAGTAGGAAATTGAATGAGCAAAGAGTTAAGACAATTCCTTCATTCAGATAAGAATTACCTTTCCACAAGAATTACCTTGACCCCTAAACAGTGGTTCTCAGCTTTCCTAATGCTGAGACCCTCTTGTACATTTCCTCTTGTAATGACACACAGACACAAAATTACTTTGTTGTTACTTACTAACTGTAATGTTGCCACTGCTATGAACCGTAATGTAAACATCTGATATGAAGGATAACTTTGAGCCAACTCCTATGAGAAGCTCCTTCAACCCTGCTGAAGTTGAGAAACAGAGACTAAGAACCACTGTTCTAGAAGGAATGAGCCATCAAAATAAGACATTTCTTCAGAGTACTCTGGAACCCCTCCTATACATTCCTTACTATCTCACCCCCTTAGAAGTACAGTAGTCATCTCAAAAGAAAACTGTAGTCCTATGGAAGACTAAAATGTAAATTAGTATTTAATAGATTTAATGACAACAAACCTACAGCTTTGCAGAAAGCTTAAAAAGTAAAATGTCCCTTTAACATTGCTTTCTGGCGCTAAGAGGTACTTGGCTTTTAAGTAACTTGACCCTCAGCTGTGAACTTTCTTACAAAAAGTCTTCTAAATGTATTAGTGCATTTTTGCCTTGAGGAATTTATGGCCTTTAATCTTTTCTGGTGATTCAGCATCTGTTGATATATTGGTTAAAGCAGATATTTAATGCAACGACTTTTTCTTTGAACTGTATACTTAAACTAAAAGAGTTTTAATAAGTGTATAGAGCACTATTGTAAAAAGTATAGCATTTGTTCACTGATTCATTCATTTGCTAAGTACTTATGGAATGCCTATCAAGTATGCAAGACTGTACTAGGTTTTGGGGTAACATTGCAATTGATACTAAGACCCTTTATTTTCTCTGAGTCTCCTTAATGCTCTTCACCTTCCACTCCAGGTTCCCCACCTGAGTGGTATTTGGCCAAATAAATTCAGTGACAATGTAGACCAGGAAATGGGCTAGGAATTGGCCCAGAGAATAAAGTTCTTTCTGGTCAAACATTATGTCTTTAACATTTATATCAAGACTGTGTTTCAGTGATATACTATTTAATTTTAGACAGAGAGGTATACGAATACAGAGATCTTGGGGAAACAGAAGCCAGTCAGTTTACCTATGTAAAAGTATGTCAAGACTCTATATTTAAAAATTTAATAGCAGTAAGAAGTAATATAAAATGACGTTAGACATCCTCCATACCAAGACATACATAGACAAGTGGTTTATCTTAGTTAAAGTTACTATTGCTGTGAAGAGATACCTTGACCACGGCAACTTAGATGAACCATGTAATTGGGGTCTTTCTTACAATTTTACAGGATAAGTTGATGATCCTCATGAAGGGTAGAGAATAGCAGGCAGGAACAGTGGGGAATCAGTAGCTGAGAGTTCACACACTGCGACACAACCAGGACACAAAGAGAGAAAGAGAGAGAGGAAAAAAGGAAGGGGACAGAAGAGAAGAGAGGTACAGAGGAGAGCTAAATAAAAATGGCATGGGTTTTTTTAATCTGAAACCCCCCTCCATGTACACATCCTCTCCACAAGCTATGCTTCCTAATCCTTCCCAACCAGTCCTCCCAATTGTAGAATGTAGAACAAACATTCAAATAGATGAGGACTGTCCTTTGGAGATTAGCTGCTCCCTGGAGACTACCATGTAGGTTTTAGAAACCCATGGATACCTCTTTACAAATATCCCTCTATTGCATTCTTTTGTGCTATAAAATATAGTTAAATATTTTTAAATTATCTGTATAATACCACCAGTGTTGTGGCATTTTAAAAGTGCCTGTAAGGGAGAAGAGTAAGGAAGAATTGGGGATTTGAGGCCAGATCTTTGCATTCATGAAAACGTTAGGTATAGAGACTTCTTCCTCTATAACCCCAGCGATGGAGAGCAGAGACAAGCCGAGCCTAGAATTTACTGGGGACCCAGTATAGCCAAAACATTGAATGTCTGGTTCAATTAGAGAATTTGTCACCTTAAAGAAGAAAAATAGAAAAAGGAAGAAAGGGGAGATGTTACTGGAAGGGTGATATGTTAGGGGCTCCTGGAGTGATTTAGGGAGGGCAAATGTTGGTGTAACCAAGAAATATCATATATGTGTATGAGGTTTGCAAAAAAAACCTTAAAATGTGTTTTAAATAAAAAATAAAATGTAAAAGGTAGAGTTATAGAGGAAGACTGTAGACATAAACTGTTGATCGTTACATGTGTGCATACTTGCACATGTATACACATCGTAACCCACACATGGAAAGACAGGAGAAAAATAAATGACTCAGCTACCTAAACAGAATTTCTGCTGTTTCTAATTTTCCTTTGTTTCTGAGGTTGTTAACAGTTAGTTGCTTCTTGTTTGCTTGCTTGCTTGTTTATATTTCCCATTAAATGTCACTTTGATACTCTAAAGTATAGTTGGATGCTGAGAATAGGGTGAGGGGGCAGAGACATCTATAGCAGAGCTAAATGTGTGAAATCTCTTAAAATACGGAGGACTGCCTTGCACTGACAAATGCTCTGACCAAAATGTCAATAGCACCAAGGTTGAGAAACCCTTATCTACATGAGCCAGTTAGTTGATATAATTTCTATAGGGAATATTGGTCATGTTCACGGTTGATAATACAAAGGCAGGAAAAAGATAGAGATATATCAGCTTGTTTAACTGATTGTTGTGCAAGTATGTTCTGTTCTCTTTTTTTTCAAAGAGGAGTAGGAAGAACTGGATTCTCACCTTAGAGACATTAGTTTTATATTTACTATATATTTATCATTATCCTTCAAGGGAAAAGAGATTTTTGCTAAAATTAAGGACATAGAAGCATTAACTAATGCTGTCTGTAAGGCCTTACTTTTGTTCTTATTCTTATCTAAAATAGGTCACAGACATTATTTCACAAAGACAGGGTTATCTCCTTTGTGCAAGGAAATAAACCTAATCTGGCCAGTTCATCCACCCTGTGGTGCTCACCTACAGCAGTTGCTATAGCAAATATTTAAGTCTTGTGAATATTGCTAGTAACTACAGCTATCAAAACTGAAAGCAGACTTGATTAAATGCATACTCTGTGACCTTTAAAATTATATTGTTGTTTCTGGGTAGGGTTTAGGATTACTATGGACAAATATCTGCTTATGGTGTATTTGTTCCATCTGAAACAGTTTCTACAGCAATGCACAGTAACATGTGTAGGCCAGAGCCATCTGCTCAGAGCATTCTGCTGGACAACCACTCTGAATGTGCAGTTTAAAAGCTTATTGTACTGAACCCTGAGAGACTGACCTATTGACAATCTCAAATTAGTTTCCTTACTCTAAAGTTAAACGCTCATGATCTCTCTCTCTCTCTCTCTCTCTCTCTCTCTCTCTCTCTCTCTCTCTCTCTCTCTCTCTCTCTCAGAAACATCTAATCTAGTCTAAAACACAAGTATATTGCCACTACATAAAACTACAAAGAGATGAGGTCTTAAAGATATTGAATCTCATCTTCAACTTAACTCTCTGTAGGCTTCTTCTGAAGCTGTCTTGCATTTGTACCTATCTACAAATCTGTTCAGACCATGAGCTATTGTTTCTTACCTTCGTGTACTCAAAGCCCATGCCATTTTAATGTTCTGGGAGCAAACAAGCTATAACATGAACAAAGCTACTTGTATGAAGGCTGATGGTTGATGTACTGTGCTAAAACTAAAAGAACTGTTTATAATTCGAAGGAAGTAAAAGGATGTCTCTTTAATTAATAGATATCAGTCAAAATAGCATTTTTTTCTTGAATCACGGTACATAAGCAATTTCCAAACAGGATCAATAAAACTGGTCTGATTTCACAAAGCTCTACAAATCTCACTTTCAACAAGAAATGGGATTTTAACCAGCATAGCAGGGAGACAGACAGAATCAGGCAGTGGCCTCCTGAAGACAGGATAAAGAGAAGACCTGCTGAGAAGCTATCTTGGTCAAGAACTTTCTCTGGTGTCTGTTTACACAATAGTAATGTGGCCTTTTTATTAATCTTCTAAGATAGATCCCATAGTCCTATTTATAGAGAACACTGATGTGGTTAGAGATTAAATTACTTGTCCCAAAACCCAAGTTCCAAAGAAAAGAAGTAGTCAGGAGGCTCCTGAAGGCAGAGGAAGAAGGAGCCAATGGGGTGCAGACACACAGGGAAGAGGAGAAGCAGCAATGACCAGTCTTATTTGCAGCTGTCACACAAGAAAACCTACTTTGTACTCTGATTTTTTAAAAATAAAAAAGTAAATCCACAAAAATAAAATGTTCTGTTGACTTCAAATGCCAATAGGCACCTGCTTTCCTTTGTCTGAACAGCAGGAAACTGGCATTTAATGAATGCCTCAGAAGCTCTGAGCACTTTGTGCTCTTAGGGAACTTGGTAGCTTATATGATCTTCATTGTTCTCACAACAGAGCAGGGCACTGTCATACCCACATATACTCAAGAAAACAAATTTAGAGTCTAAGGTCATATGCACGTCATTTTCGGTCTAGATTCTAATAACAAGTTCATTCTAATTCCTGTATCATGTATTATATTGTCTTTCACATAAATCAAATGATGATAATCAGGTATACAGTAATCATTATTTCTAGCAGAATTCCCTCCAAGGCAGAGAGGGCTGCCCACCCTACTAGATTCACTACAGAAGTGCTCACTATGCAATGAAAGCAGGTCTTCCTTTCAAGTCTACACATGCATTTTACATCTGCTTTATGGACACTAATATGTTCTTATCACAAGAACTTTTTGCCATTTGAGCAGTTCTTTAGAATTTAGAGAAAGATCTATGGGGGAGCATAATTTACTTAAATCCTTTGGCAAAAGAGCTGAATTAATGAGTCACCCAACTATAAAAACGAGAGAGGGAGAGGAAAGGTGGGGGCAGAGTATTAAGCACAAGTAACTATACTGTTTGAAAACAAGTTGTGCTTTTATTGTTTTTTTTTTTTTCTTCAGAAATTGACTTCATGTAAAAATAGACAAAAAGGCTCAGGTGGCCAAATTATAGACAGATGTCTGTCAGTAACTTTCCATAGAGGAACACACCCAGTAGGACCTTACTCAAAGAGCACAAATGACTGTATTGAATGTTGCTATAGCTAGACGTGGTGGACTTATTTTTATTCATGATGCTTTTGGAAGACTCAATGGGCACCAAATGTGTACTGGCTGGTGAAGGTTGTAATCAGACACAGGGTAAGACCAGAAATTTTGGTACCATAAAAGAAGAAATCTATGTACTCCATATATAGTATTATAGTAAAATTTATTTATAAAGTCCATAAATCCTGGTCTACTTTATTGTCTCAGAAAACACTCTCCTCACATAAAGAGACAGGATCATAGAGTTTACATTCCTGAAATGAACGCAAATTATCTAACTGGGGCAGCAAATATAATTCCCCAAATTAAATTTCTGGATGGGTTTGCTGGGATACCTAATTCATGACTGTAGTAATGTTAGAGTACTAGAAGCAATCTCACAATAGCACTGTCAGGACTGAGTAAGCGTGGGTATTTACATCACTGCCTAGTGCTGTTAGTTCCTTCCCAAACTCTAAAAACAAAATTCCAGCAATGCTGCGTTGCTGGAATCTGGCATGAAGGTAATAATTGTACACAAAGATGAGAGGCAGGGACCGCACTGTGTAGTTTGGAAGGAAGATGCACACCCACCGACACTCTTGTTGTCTTAGTAACCAATAAACACACAAGACGTCAGTGATTCTTTCTGAGACGTAGATGGGTTGTTATCTGAGGAATAAAAAGTGGGAGAAACTTTATGTGAAAAGAAATTGTAGAATCCAAATTTGTGTGAGTATGATTGTGTTTGTGTTTGTATATGTGTGAATGTGTGTATGTACATGTGAGTATGTATGAGTATGTGAGTGCATGTGTGAGTGTATATGTCTATCTGTGTGTGTGTGTCAAAGCATATGTGTATGTGTGTGTGTACCCAAGCATATGTGTGTGTGTATCCAAGCATTATGTGTGTGTGTATTCAAGCATATGTGTGTGTGTAACCAAGCATATGTGTGTGTGTAACCAAGCATATGTGTGTGTTTGTGTGTTAGATAATGAATATAGGAGGTGATTATTTGAGAAGAAAGAAAACAGTGGGAGAAGGTAACAGCATAGTGAGGTTAGCAAAATACATGTTGAATACATATGAAAATGTCATAACGAAACCCATATAAGTAACATATATTAACAAAATAATGCTAGCTCTAATACTCTTGTAGAATGTAAACATAAATGCTTAAAAGTCTCTAAAACATAATAAGAAATAAAAGAAGTAAATTTGTTTGCCAAACATCAATATCTATACAACATGTAAATGTCCACATGCCTCTGTATTAAATAAAAATGAAACAACCTAAATATACTGAGGGAAACAGACTGTGAAGGATGCTGAGCCTTTCCCTAGATATTAACAATTATTATTTTCTCTTTAAATTTGTTTTCTACCATTTGTACTTTCACTTTATAAGTTAACTTTTTTTTTCATTTTTTAAAGGCAAATTGTGTAGTTAAAAATAGTGTGAAAACAAAGTGCTGTATCGAGGTCAGTCATGCTTTGCTGATTCATATGCAGGAGTGAACTGCTTGGCTTTCAGTAGGTTGGAGATTTATAGCTCACTTTAGAAAATCTTTACTTCAGTGGAAACATTTAACAATTGAAAAAATTGAGATTATAGGTATCATGTAAAAAGAGAAAGAGAAAACACAGGAAAGACAGTTTGGTTTTCTTCATCTGCAATTTTTTGTGGTTTTTGTTTATGTGCATATGGAATAGCTGGCTGATCCTCCACCCTCCTCTGTAACTAAGACAGGCTAGGTTTTTCTTGCAGAGTGATTCCTGGGCCAGCCTCCTAGGGCCCTCTTAGGCACACCAAGTGTCAGTCCTCTCTAGACCCATGGAATTGGTGTCTACTCTGACACCTCTTTCTTAACTGACTCCTCAGGGAGTCATATTGAGAAACAAACTTGTGAAATTTCAAAAGTCTTGTCTTCCCATTTCTCTCTGGGATCTTCTTAGGCACTTTGTATGCTAAACATTGTATTTGGAGCAGTGCAGACCCATTGCCAGTGGGACTTAACTTTGACCAGAGATGAGAGTTATCTGAACAGAAGTTTCAAAATAACGTGTTAGGCTTAATTCCAGTTATGTAATTCAACAATAAGAAATTCGATCTGAACAAAGACTTTTAATGAAGATTACCCAGTAAATAAGATGTGCAACTTTAGTTAAACCAGTTGCAGTGGAAAATACTGAGATGCGTATGTTTTATTACAGAGGGACTTGTGCATGTTTACCAAACACACTCGTCCTTAAACGTCGTGTCCTCAAAAATTCTCATCTTTTTACCATTGGATTACCTCGGCATAGCAGTTTGTGGGAAAGCCCAGAGGACCATGGCAAAACTGGAGGTGTTTGGGGGCATGACAGACAATGTGGGTAGAAAGATGAAAAGGCCTGTGATGATGTTCACTTCCAGCACAGACAGCCCAGTGCTGAACTCACTTGGTGCTCAGCTAGTGAACCCCTGAATCACAGAGAGGGAGATGGCACAGTTGGACTGAGATGTAACCTATGCAGGAATATTTCAAGCACCCTAGGCAGAGCTCCTTAAGCAAGTAACAAGGTTCCCTACCCTTTTCTGTCACAGTTGACACATTAACAGCATATTTCCTACTCTTGAGCAAGAGTTATTCTGAAACCTGGTTATCCCGAAACAGGAGGACCAAGCAGAGGCCCATGTGTGGTGTGTTCGCACAGAGTCAGGGAGGAAGTGAGTCATGGCTGCTTGCATCATTAAAGTAAGGCGTGTGTAATATTTTAAAGAATTTATCATAAGTGAATCTCCTCATCGCCATCTGCTCGGTTTGAGTACAGGAAACATTAAAAGCCGGTTCTTGGGTTGCCAGTCAGCAGCTTCAAAGGCATGCGTCTCTTGATGCAAACAAGCGAAGAAAGTGGACTTCTTTCTCCTTCACAGACAATACTCAGAACATAGTTAAGTCCCTGTTAGTCAATTGGCCCAAATGCTACAGTAATCTCAAAATGTGTATGTTGTCTTTGAAACTTCAATTTAACCCAGACAGTGCAGATGCTGAGGATAACGACAGTTTTGACAAGCAGTGGCAACGATGCTCACTTACGATCCTTCTGCATCCGTAAACAATTATCTTTCTGAGCTGGGCGCCATGGCACCTGAAAGGTGAGTTTGAGCCAGCCTGGTCTACAGAGTGAATTTCAGGACATCCATGGCTACACAGAAAAATCCTGTCTCAAAAATTGAAAGAGAAAAATCTTTCTGATACTCAACAGTGTATTTATATTTATACCACACTTACTTCCAGATAAGTACTAGAATTGCAAAGCTTTAAAGAGCATACTTCTGGGCCCTGAAGGGGATAGGAACTCCACAAGAGGACGAGTCAACCAACCTGGACGGCTGGGGGCTCCCAGAGACTGAATCACCTGGAGCACTGGCTAGAGCTAGAGCCCCCCCAAACAATGTAGTAGATGTACAGCTCAGTCCCTATGTGGGTTTCCCAAATGAAGCCTGGGCTTTCCCCAAAGCTTTTCTGTGGAATCATTTTTTTTTTTTTTCATTTCTTCTGCAGAGACCTAATTGATGTACCAGGGTAGGGGCTGTACCAAGGAGGCCACACTCTTAGAGGACAAAAGAAAGGGGATCAAGGGGAGCACTCTGTGAGTGGAGAGAAAGGGCAGAGACTGGGATTTGAAATAAAAAATAAATGGAAAAAAAGTCAGTTTTCTGGGAAAGTGTGTCATGTATGCATACCTTGGTTCTGTAGAAAAGAAACAGAACTATTTTCAATTGGCAAATGTTCAACTTTTGAATTGTGAGTATATCAACCTCAAAGAATTTTAAAAGAAAAGGGTGGGGGGAGAAAGTGATAAAAAATAGTGATAAACGTTCAAGTAAAGGGTTTGAATTATTTTTAAATAAATGTATTGTCTCCTAACTTCCCAGTCCATTCTGTGTCACACTAATAAAAAGGCCACAATGTTATATTACTAAATTTAAGGAACTAACTAAGCATATACACTTTGAATGTGTTTAGGGTAAATTGCCTGCCTGAGTTTGCAATTCTGAACAAGGTGTTACTTTTGTATCAGTGATGAACCCTGCCTGTCTAAACTCAGAGAGCTCAGTTTTCACTGAGCCTAGAGGAGTTAATGTCACTTAGAAAGAAAATCACCTAGAAAGAATTCAGACAGCCTTAAGGGACAGCAATAGAATTGGCTGACTCCTCAGAGGTATTCTGCCCCCTGGTGGACGGCCTAGGGTTGCAGAAGCTTCAGTCCCTTCCCACACCCTTCCTTTCTGAAAACTCCAGGAGATGCTCCAGCTGAAAGCTTTTTACCTCCTCCACACATATATGCATTTGGAGCAACATTTTCCTTTTATATAACATAAAATTTCTTGACTTCCAAATCAGTCTTTCAGAGCTAAAATTAAAATTATACACATCATTGTTCGTCATGACTAAACGAGGAAAATGAGGTGATGGGAAGGGTGTGTGAATGTGGCCAGAGAGTGGGGGTTGGAGATGACAGTCATACATCCAAAGAAGAGGAGAAAGAAGGCTTTGAAGGGGATGAACAGAAACCATCGGAAACTGGTTATTTCTTATTGACCTTCTCCCTACCACAAACCTTTGGTGCCTTTGTACTTTGGACCAGGAATCACCAGCCAAGGAAGGTGGTTGAAGAAAACTGCTAATCTCAATCACTTCTAATTTAGCCAAGATCTCTGTATCCCAGCCAATTAAAACGTCCCCAGTCTACATTCTCAGATAAATTTGGTCTTTTACACTTCAATTAAAGTCCTTCCCTATAAAGGAAAAACCTAAAAACAATGACTGAGAAGAGGTAAGATTTCTAAGTCCCTGCTCCCTTCCAAAGTCAACCCTCATCTTAGACATGTATAGACTTCAAGTCTTTGCAACTTTAAGCTAGATAGTATTTTGGAAAGAAAACGACATACTCTATCGTCTACCTTTATCACTGAAACACAGGCCATTCTGGCTCCAGAAATGACCTTCCTGTTGAGCGCTTTAGATAACTCAACATTCCCTGAGGTCAGAGACAAGCCTTTCACCCACCTTCTCCTTTCTTTTCTTTTGTATTTTAATCGCCACCTAGGACCTTGGAATCTTCAGAGTTCAGAACACTGGGGAGGAGCTCCTTTAAACATACTGATCTAGAGAAAATTTGATAGTAGATGGAACTTTTTTTCTTTACAGTGTACAAGATTCCTTTCAAACTCTTCGTACACACATAGACTGAACTACCCGGACCATGGTGGCACAGGTCTGTCCATCTATCACCCTGTCAGTTGTCATCAGTCCTCTTGTGAAGGCTCTAACTTCAAAGCAGAGCCCCAGACTCGGGTATCCCAGTCTTCCCATAATAATAGAACTACTACTAAACACTTTTCAGAAGACAAAAAGGACTTTTATTTCATCATTTACCTAAATTTATTTTCCAATTACACATTTTCTGAGAGGTGAAATACCAAAGGCGATTTCAGACACAGAACTCCAACAGATACACACAGTCTGAGACGTTACTGATTGAGTGAGTTAGAGTCCTCTCAGTGCTTCCTGCTTAAAGAAGATAAACTAACATAACAGAGAGGAAAAGTGAACAATATTGTTCTGTAGAAAATTTGTTGAATTCCTCAAACATTCATTCCATGGGTGCAGGGTCCATTTTTTTAAAAAGGAAACTCTAAAGTTCCTACAAACACAAGACAATATTTGTAATTTTAGATGAGTATACATTCATATACTTGAGTGAAATTTTGTGCAATCAAACAACATGGAAAATGGTATTTGTTACCATAGTCAATGAAAATATAGGTTCATTTCTATGTAAGTCAAACATTTCCATATCCCATTTTATGTTCTGCAAAATAGACATATGTCCAGTTTATGAAACAAACTATGCTTATATGCAATAGGAACTGAAAAGGAGCTTAACAGTCCTAACTGCATACACCTGGGATGAATATACTCCTTGCATAATCATGTGCAATGCTGGACGATGATCTTAGATCTCTTATCACTACAAAGGTTTGCAAGCTTCTATTTGATACACGATGCCCCAACTTCAGTCAGTTCAGCCAAATACTCAAGCAATATTTAAGGTAGGTGATTTACAAAATGGCAAACAACCCATTTGACTAAATCGACCTTATTTTGTTAACATGAAGACAAGATCATTGTAGGTGCCCTATAAAGAAATCATTTGCAAGTGGCTATTTGTTTCCATTAGTTACCCCCCTAAGGCTCCTAGAAGTTGACTGAATTGCTTCTTAGGCCCCAAGAAAACACAGCTACATAAACAGAAGACCAACATATTGACAATATAAAAAACAAATGCCATGCTCTATGTGCATTCCTCCATAGGAGAAATGTCACAAAGCACAAAGAAGCTAGGGATCTAGCAGAAGACACTATAGATCCCAGTCTATAGGATTATCCAATGCCTAAGATTTCATCCTACTCCAGTATCAGGTATAATGTTGGTTGAAATTCCCTTTTTTACCTACAGTACATGTGAACTTTTGAATAGCATCTTTTCAAGAGTCATTACCCAATGTGAAGGTCTGCACAGTAGGCAAGCAGTGTAATTCGGCTCACTACATCTATTGTCTAATGATCTGGACTGGGCAGCTTCACGCAGGGAGTAGATCCATTTTATAAAGAACTTCCTCCTGCAGACAAAAGGTCTCCAGTGCAGACAGCCTCTGAAGCAAGGACTGTGAATCTTCTTTGGCATATTAAACATTCCACATACACATGTTCTTACAGTTAACCCTTCAGGACTGCTTCTTTTTATTAGGAAAGTGCAGTT
The DNA here is from genome assembly GCF_963924665.1 of Micromys minutus. NCBI lineage: Eukaryota > Metazoa > Chordata > Mammalia > Rodentia > Muridae > Micromys > Micromys minutus. The sequence continues at coordinate 14,955,666 of NC_137956.1, forward strand.
TTTCCATCTTCTAGTATGTGATTTTACTTTACTGTGTACCCCGAAAAGTGAATCCAAAACAGCAAAGTGTTATTGAAACTTATAAAAAGAGATAAGCTTAAATTATTTCAGATGTTATAGTAATGACACGGCAGGTCACTAACACGTTTCCAAGGCTAGAAGGCTTGCCAGTTTCCTGGCTGTTTAGTAAGCCTGAGGTTTGGTTCTATAAGTTATAAAGAAAATAGATTTGTTTTCATACTCTCAGTTTTTCTAAATTTCTAATGTGTAATTTCCCTAGCTGTTCCTGCCCAAACTTCAATATTAAGGACAAAAACAGGCTGTAATTTCAACCTCTCTCTTTGTTTTTCTGTCTCTCTGTCTTTCTATCTCTCTCTCTCTCTCTCTCTCTCTCTCTCTCTCTCTCTCTCTCTCTCTCTCTCTGTCTCCCCCCTCTCATATACACACAATAGTATCGGGGGCTCTGGCTGCATTTTGAAGATTTCTGAACAGGGAAACCAGTTCTCTTGGTTACTTTATAAATTTGCACACAAAGGAATCACAGATGGGAGAGAGTGCAAGTGATTATCAAAAATTGTCTCATGCAATTTAAGATTTTTTTTACAAGTCAAAAATATACATCCTCCTATTTCCCCCTTCATTCTTTAATTATATAAGAAATCACTTGTGTTTTTCCGGTCTCCTCCACATATCACAGCACTGGATAAGAAAGAAAGATACTTTCTCGTTAAGGAACTGTATATGACTCTAATCCACTTGCTGAACTCCTCTGACAGTGTATCCTCCGTCGGTGGGGGTCTAAGTGTGTAAAATGACTGAGACATGAGATTAGGAAACAGAGCAGCCTGCAGACTTTGGCACTAGCACACATGGCACAGCATGTTTTCAGTTGTTAGAGTTGTGGTTTGACGATCACTAAACAGGAATTTTTAAAAAAATTAGAAATCTGCAGAAAACAAACAATCTTAGGTGTTGATTCTCAGTGTAACACTCCCCATCTCCCGTGCCCACCCACCACCCCCATATAATTTTTGATTGTAATAAAAATAGAGATCTTAGCATCAGAATTTTGCTGTTAACTCTTCAAGGTTGCTCTGCGCCATCCCAGCCACATTCAGTGTTTGAAGCACCAAATCCACAAGTTTCTCCAACCGAATTTAAATAAACAAATGAAGACTGAAGGATGCCAACGTGTTTTAAAATTAAGCTGTAACACAGAGCTCTCCCCAGAGCACGGGGGATTAATTGTCTAGTTCAAGTACTGCCAGGGTGCATGTAGAGCTGTCTCAGACAGGCTTCAGACCAAACTCACAAGTGCTACTGGCTTAGAGGGCAACAACATCCATGATACAAAACGGGGCAGGGGTACCCATCCGTCATCAATGTTAAAAAGTTGCAACCATTTGTGTGATTGGCCGCTGGAGAATATGTGCTGAGCCCGGACTTTGAATGGAGGAAGCTAAGCTCCTCAGCATGGAAGCTTTACAGTAGTTTGTGCAGTTCGCATTCCCGAGTGCTCTCTCAGAGCAAGCCAGGCTTCTGCCCGGCCTCAGAGGATCCTTTGCCCTTGCCCAGAAGAGAGAGCCTTGTTTCCACCCAGTAACAGGGAAAGAAGATTTGACCTACCTGTGAAAAGACCCAACTTGGTCCCCAAAAGTCCCTTAGGCGACCCCACTGCCATTGACAAGTCAACCTGTGCACTTAAAGCGTATCAGTTTATGGAATGCTTGTTTGAAGTCCTCATTGGACATGGTGTAGATGATGGGGTTGATGAGGGAGTTAAGATAACCTAGCCAATTGAAGAAGTCAAAAATGGCCATGTGAAACCAGCAGGCATCCTTGCAGATAGGCATCACCAAGGAGATGATGAAGAAGGGGAGCCAGCACACAATAAATGCTCCTAAAATGATGCCTAGGGTCTTGGTGGCTTTGCGCTCCCTAGCGGCCATGAGTTTCTTCTTTTCCAGCAGGGCGTCTGAGATTCGCACTTTGACTTGGTTCACGTACACAGGAGACCCGGACTCACTGGGCACGTCCGGAGCCCGGGAGTTAATGGAGGTGACCGAGGATGTGGATCCTGGGGAGTCTGTTATCAACTGGGCTCGGGTCAAGCGCTTGCCGGTCTTGTTGGGTGTCTGTTTCAAAATCCGAGAGCGGGCTTCCACATAGATACGGCCATAGAGGGCGATGAGGAGCAGGGTGGGTAAATAGAAAGCGCCCACCGTGGAGTAGACCGTGTAGAGGACATGGTCGGTGTTCACAAAGCAGTCCAGCACCTCCTCCTCCGCTTTGGCTTGACGCCAGAAGAAGGGTGGCAGCGAAATAGAGATGGAGAAGACCCACACCAGCACAATCATGATGGCCGCCCTTTTGGGAGTTCTTTTAGCGGAATAGTCCACCGCATCAGTAATGGCCCAGTAGCGGTCCAGGGCGATGACACAGAGATGCATGATGGAAGCAGTGCAACAGGTGATATCCGACGACAGCCAGAAGTCGCAGACCACCTGGCCTAGAGTCCAGCGTCCAGTGACGGTGTACATGGTGCTGATGGGCATCACCAGGATGGACACGAGCAGGTCAGTGACTGCCAGAGAGGCGATCAGGTAGTTAGCTGGGGTGTGCAGCTTCCGGGTCCGATACACCGTAGCGATTACAAAGGCGTTGGAGAGCGTGGTGGCCAAGGTGATGAGCGCCAACAAAGCAACCAGCAGGACTTTCCAGGGCAGGGCTATGGAGTCCTGGTAAATGGAGCCGTCGGCGCTGCAGTTGTGGGAGAGGTTGGCGAGAGGCACCCCTGTCTGGGAGGCAGCGGGAGGCGGCGGGGCGCACTGAATACCCTGCTCCTCCATAGCTCTCCTCGTCCTGTCTGCGGAGCGCAGCTCTTGAACATGGAGCGGACCAGGGAAAGAACAGAGAACAGGAGGATCATGGAGACAACAGGCTTGTCTCCTTTGGCTAGCCAGTTCCGCGGGCTCCTCCGTAACTCCTCCGCCAGTGTTCTCAGCCGAAAGGAGAGGTCACAGGCGCGGCCACCAAGCCTGCGGGCGCGTCCCCTGCACTTCCAGTGCGCCAGGCGCTGCCACCGCGTCTGCTAGCTTCTCTCCACGCCCCGTCTTCGCCCGAATGATTAAAGCTCTGGCCCACCCAGTCCAGCTTCTCTCAGGTTCCCTGGAGGCAAACAGTGGAGAAGGACTAAGTATCGCTTGAAGAGGGGTCTGTGGGTCTAGTGGGACCTCTTACCCCAATTGCCCAGGTCTCAGCTTCTCCTAACCCGGGCGCTCCGGAATCTGCAGACTCCGCCCGCAGGAGTTTGCTGGCTGTGCAGACCGAAGCTTGCAGGCCAGTGCAGAGTCCTGGGCTTGCATCCCCACCCCGTGCCCCCCCAATCCCGGAGCTCGGTCACTTTCTTTGGCCACCGCCAGACTTGGGGAATGAGAAGTCTGCGAGCCAGCCGCGCGGTGCCTGGAGCCTGAGCTCTGCACTCCCTCCCATTTCACGCGCTGGACACACCAGCGAGCTGCCCCGTGGAGACCGGGCCACCAGAGGGGAGACTCTGGGGCCCGAGCTGCGGCTGTTCGAGCCGCCCCGCAGCTGTCACCACCTCCAGGGTTCCAGCAGCGCCGCTGGGAGCCATGCTGAGGGGCGCACGGGGCTGGGGCACCTGGAGCTGCACACCGGGAGGGGGCGGGTTTCTGGGGGAGCCGGAGGAACCCGGTGTGCGCCAGCCCGGGAGCTGGGTGTGAGCCTCGGAGCCGGTGGGGCTCCTTTTATATTATCTGGGTCCAGCCTGGTCCGGCTGTGCAACTCGTGCAGTGCGGCGAGAGCAGAAGCCGGCTGCAAAGCACCTTCCCTTATTCTCTCCCTCCCTCCCTCTTCTCCTCCCGCCCAGATCCAGTCCGTGCTACAGAATCTCCCGCAGGGTCCTACCGCCCTCTCTCGCAGCTTTCTTCACCTTGTCCCTTCTCCCGACCCTGAAACTTGGAGTCGCCTTTCACGCGGGGAATGGGAAATGGGACGTCCCGTTCTTGCCTCTGAGAGATTTGAGAGTCTTTGCGCTCCGCGGTCAACCCACGCCCTTAGTCGCTGCCACAGACTTAGTGCGGGCGTCCGGGTCTAGGCTTCCGCCTACCACCACCTCCCTCTTTCCTGGTGGAAGGTGGAGCAAGCCCCAATATCTGAACTCTCCTTTCTGGAATCTAACCCCACACCGAGGGCCACACCCAGTTTAGGAGGCGCCAGTGATGCTTCCTTAGAAGGAAGCAGCCAATATGTGCATGTTATACTTCAAGCCTGAGGCTTCAGACATCTTTGACTCTTAGAACATTAAAAACAGTTTTCCTATCTACATTTAGAAAATTGGGCTTGTCATTCAATCCTCCCCTTTAACTTTGTGAGTCAACGGGAGAGAAACTGTCTGCAAGATTTAAAACAGTGTCATAAAAAGAAGCCCACTGGATGCGAAATTAAACCGTCGGCTCCATCCTCCTGCTCCAGTGGCCCCGCAGCTCTGCGCCGAGTTTCCAAGAAGAAGTTTTTCCACTCAACCCTCCCAGGAAAGGAAAACTAAAGGGGCCTCTGAGACATCATGGTCATCACTGTCTCATTTGCCCTCTGCCAAAGGACAGCGATTCTGCCATAGGGGGCAGTAAGCATAGCAGCTCAGTCCCCAAACCCGGAGCAGATTTCCTGTACTGGTTTGTCAGAACAGAAACAAATACAGGGTCCACTCAAAGGTTTAAAGTAAAAGGCGATGCGTTCTCCCTACCTTAAGGACTAAGAGGTCCGCACTAGAATTCCCGTGAGCCTAAATTTGTGTTTGAGGTATTAAATGGATCTAATAAGAGCCACCGGTAGACATTGAATTCACCAGGTTCTCTGCAAGTCTGTTCTTAAGGATCCAAAGCATTCCGTCCCAGAGCTCAGCTAGGATCATCTGCTCTGCTCATCCACCTAATTTTAAGGGTGGAGTAATTTCAGACCTTTATAAGAGACTGAAGGTGACACGGCCCCAAACCAAGGTCCCTGAATTCTTGCCCCTCTAAGTCAGCCAGGCAGATAAAAATTAGAAAGAATTTTCCTCTGCACTAGAAATATGGAGACGAACAGGACAAATTCAGAATCAGTTTTACAGCAGGTACGTTTTATTTGAGAGAGGCAAAGGCGGTGGATGACGGACAACTAAATCACTCTGCGTTCATTTGGCAGTTAGTGTTGAAGGAGAAAACAAAAACACAATTCTTCCAAGCTTTGAAAGGGGCTCCTTTAACTAAGAGGTTTAAACTGGGTTGCAGTTGATGTGCGAGGATAAAAATACTATTCCTCCCCTCTTTCCTTCTCCTAAGATCAGAGACTTCAGTATATTAAGCATTTTTTCCACCACATTTTAAGGTGCCCCTGTCCTTCGGTCCTTTAAATCCTTCTACCAGCATGAGGCCCCGTCATTAACTTACTAAGTAGCTAAGCTCATTTAAAAGTCATTGGAAAGGGACTGGAAGCTGGCGACTTTAAACCACTAGATGGGGGCGTTGGCCAGGATGGAGCGAGAGCCTGGTTGAGGGACAAGAAGGATGAGTGGATGCGAGGGAACTATTTTCCTCCTATTGTAGTCGCACAGGGGAGCTAGAGAAGATTGGCAGAATTGTTCAAGAGGCAGGAGAAGGGGGAAGAGCATTAACAACTACAGGCAGCCTTCTTATTTCTGTTGCAGAAGCAGGAGAGAAGCAGACACCTGTGGCATTTCCCTGGACTACTCCAGCTCATCTGCAGCCCCATGCCCCCTGCAGGCTCTACTACCTTCTGGTTAGAGCTTTCTGAATCTGCTGCTGGAGCACAGAAGGGATTTTGGCGGAGCTCAGTGAGGCGGTACAGTTCATTAAACTAGTTTCGGGATTTCACTCACTCCCTTCCAGACTTAAAGCATATGAAGAAGCAGCTGTCTGTCCAGCAGAGCATATTTGTCAAACAAGACACTTATCCATGGCTGCTGGGTATGAATTCCTGGCTCTTGTTTGGTTGGTTGGGATGATTGGTTGGTTTTTTTGTTTCAAAGTTCCAGGTCTTTCAAGGACTTCTGTTTAAGAGAACAGTAAAAGTTCCTTGGGTAGAAAAAGATCTGATTCAATGGCAGGAAAAGACAAGGTAGTGAGTGAATCATTAGTAGTGGGATATGAAACACCCTGGACTTTTCCAAACCAGGAGGCTGTGAGGTTCCCTTGGGGAAACTGCAGGTATAGTCTGGGAGGGTTTGATCTTGGTATTACCACTTTCCTAGAAACCACAAGAAACATGGCATAGAACTCATAAAAAAAAAAAAATCACCGTCCAACATAATGCTCATCATCCAGGAAAAACTGAGTTGAAGAGTGTCCAAGCAGTAGGTCCTAATCACAGAATGTGGGAACTGAACAGACACTTCTCTTAAGCATTTTTTTTTAAACTCTAAGGCCAATGTTGGATGTTTCACTGCTGTGGTTTTAAATTCCCACCAGTGAAATAATCAGCAAAGATTCCAGCACTGAACAACCTTTTCCTATGCAGTGATAGCACATAGCCAGGCTCCTCTCAAGCATCTCCATCACTATCTTTGACAGTTGATTTGTATCATTGGAAATGCAAGATCTCCCAAGGCCTTTGATTCTCTCTATCCTGTGTCTTCCATAAGGGAATTTTGGCAGCGTTTGAGTAACTGAACACATGCAATTCTTACAAACTCTGGGTGCTCCAGGATCCTTGACCACATTCATTGACCTCCATAGTAGACTTGAGAGATGATATTTGTGTCATAGTGCTTCTATGCTAATTTCTTTACAAATGTTAATGTTCACTAAAGAAGATAGTCCTTTTCTAGTCTGATGCAACTTAGTTCCTAAGAAGGAATGATTCTGCTGTGTTTCTATGTATGGTGAACAAATCATGTTACTATGAAGAGAACAGTCATAAAATTAGAACATATATATATTCATTGTCTAAGATCAATCTTTGTAATAATAGACAAGATCTTAGTAAGTGTTCTTTTAATATGAAGATGTGCCATGGTCATGACAACTGTTATAAAAAGAAGGTATTTAATTAGGGCTTTGTTACTGTTTCGGAAGTTTAGTTTAGTATCACCATGGTGGGGACCATGGCAGGGACGGGGCAGGCAGACATGGTAGATAAGAGTTCTAGATCCAAAGGTACAGAAACATTAGGCCTGAATTGGACCCTTGACACTTCAAAGCCCACCTCAGAGACATACTTCCTTCAACAAGACCACACCTTCTCCAACAATACAATGCCCCTTAATCCATTCAAATGTTGCAGCTCCCTGATGATTAAGCATTTGAATACATGAGCCTATGTATTCTTATTCAAACTGGCACTGAAACTTTAAACAGATCCCTGCAACAAATATATTAATACTGGTTCAAAACAATGAATTTCCGAGTAAGCCAAAAATAACATATTCCATGGAAAAAGACTTTAGTCTTAAAGGAAAGTTTTAGCTCAGAGATACCACTAAAGCATCACTAGTGTAGATTGCCTGGACAATTAGCTCCACCCAGCAGGAAATCTTTCTCTTTGGAAAGGATAGAATTTGTCTGCAATGAAAAGGTTTTGGATGAGAAAGCAATGCCAACTGAGTTCATTGAATATAAAAGAACTCGTAAGGGTGCAGCAACCATTTTGAGGCTCTGCTCAGAATGGATTCTGTCTAAAACAAAAGCAAATCAGAGCTTCTAATGATGAAATTGACCATCGGTTCTAAAGAAGTTATTAGAGAGTCTTCCTTCTATATTCAAAATAAAGAAGGTTTTCTTAATTTTCAACTCAAATAACAACAAATAACAACAAATAAAGCATCACTGTAGTTTAGATTTGTAGAGAAAACAAGCCAAGCTGTGCTTTACTAATTCTATACCTGTAACTCATGAATAATAATCATTATCCTTTGTGAGTGCTGTGCACTAAGCCATATGCTGTGTGTCTCACACACATCTCTCATTTAATTGTTACAACCCTGAGAATTGTCATTATCGTTTTCAGCTTCTGCATGAGGAAATTTAGACTTAGAAAACTTAAGAAACTGCTAGTATCAGACAGCTGGCCATTGTGAAACTGTCCAAACTCAATTCTCTGAAACTTCCTGTTCCATCCCTTTCTTGCACACCAGCCCTGGCAGCCATTTTAACTTGTCCATGACTTCTGCATTGAACTAGACCTGCATGGCAGCACTAAAAGGCATTTTAACCTCTCTGCCACTGCTGTCCCTTTTGTTCCCCTTCCAGGAATGTGACAGCAAAAGTCTGTAGCTATTTACATTTCCAGAATAATCTTACAGATACCTCCACAATTCTAAAAGGAAATAAGGGTATTGGTGTTGCTTATGATCTTAAAACTCAGATATAAAATTCCTTTACTATGATTACATGTGGGTTTCTAGTGATTGTGCTACAAGTCATATTAACTAGAGAGTTCTGCTTCTTCGTATGTCCAGCATGCACATGAAAACCAGATAAAAGCCTTACCTATGGATATTTTTGCATATTTATTGTCAGGGCTGAAGACACATCCATTTTTTTTCTCACTTTACACATCACACAGCCATTTCTGTGAACACAAATATGTATATAGAATTTTAAAAGTGGCCAATTAGCAGATTTTTCTTTTTTAGTTGTGAAGGCTAGGTATACTGAGTACTGTGACATTCCAAAAACTACCATACTATAAACATAAAAATAACAATATATTTAGTAGATTTTCTTCTGACTTGTGTAGTGAACTTAACTGCCTCTCTTTTCTCTCTAGGGCCAAGTAACTAACTAAAGGAGGGGAGTTAGACAACAAAATTATTATCCAAATAAAGTTATTTTAAAGGTTTAATCAATCAGGGCAGAGTAGTGCATGCCTTAAGTTCTAGAACTTCAGAATCAGAAGATGGTTCTGTATGACTTTGAGGCCAGACTGGTCTACAGAGTGAGTTACAGGACAGCCAGATACACAGAGAACCTCCCCATTATCTCAAAGAGGGAGGAGTGGAATTTAATCAACTGTAAATCACAGTTTAGGGTATTCACCTACTAAATACCAGGAATGTATCCAAAATTAAATCTAGGCACCAACACACTAAGTTACTCTTCATGTAACACATGAGACATTGTTGCTTTTACTATTCTTGAAGATTGGAAGCATCTCCTTGGAAATGAGGAGAATCTGTCACATAATGTATTGAATTGAACAAGAGGCCCAATATGTCATCACAACTCTGAATCAGAGTAAAATTTTCAAGTTCAAGAGCCTGAAAAATGACAATAATAACATTACTTATATTAAAATACTTAATAGTGTAACTAAAGTCTCTGTTCCACATGAGGATAAACCAATGTAATCCTATGTACAAAGGAAAGAGGGAGTATGCCTCAAAGGGAGTGAACCACTCAAAACCAAGAGAGGGGTAGCACTATCAAAATTTTCAACTGGGTCTCAGGAAATGCTGAGAAACTGCATGGATGCCTTATTCCTCTTAGAGGCCAAGTATATGTAGCTTCTTTTTCTCTTCAAAAGCCAATGCCCTTTTTCCCACAGTGTATCAGATTAACATTTCCTTGTTTTTAGCATATTTACTCAAAGTTTTATTGTAACAATTTTATACATACATATGACATACTTTGATCACAATTTTTTCTTCCCAACAGTACCCTCTCTTCCCTACCTGCCTTATCTACACACTCTTCATGTTGCTTTTTAACTTGGTTTAGTTTTTTCTTTGTTTATTTGTTTCAGATAAGCCCCGACTATAGTTCTGACAACTTTTATAAGACAAAAGACACTGTCAATACGGCAACCAACAGATTAGGAAAAGATCTTTACATCTGATAGAGGGCTAGTATCCAATATATACAAAGAACTCAAGAAGTTAGACTCGAGAAAACCAAATAACCCTATTAAAAATGAGGTGCAGCGATAAATAAAGAATTTTCAACTGAGAAATACTGAATGGCCAAAAAAACACCTAAAGAAATGTTCAAAATCCTTAATCATCAGGGAAATGAATATCAAACAAGGCTAAGATTCCACCTCACACAAGTCAGTACTGGTAAGATTAAAAACTCAAATAAAAACAGATGCTAGTGAGGATGTGGAGATAGGGGAATATTCCTCAATTGTTGGTAGGATTGCAAGTTCATACAAACACTCTGGAAATCAGTCTAGTGGTTCCTCAAAAAATTGGGCATAGTACTATCTGAGTACCTAGCTATACCACTCCTGAGCATATACCCAAAATATGCTCCAACATATAACAAGGACACATGTTCCACTATGTTCATACCAGCCTTATTTATAATATCTAGAAGCTGGAAACAAGCAGATATCCTTCAAGAGGTGATTGGATACCAAAAATGTGGTATATTTATACAATGGAGTACTACTCAGCTATTAAGAACAATTAGTTCATGAAATTCTTAGGCAAATAGATTAGAAAATATCATCCAGAGTAAGGTAACCCAGTCGCAAAAGAACACATATAGTATGCATTCACTGATAAGTGGATATTAGCACAAAAGCTCAGAAAACCCAACATAAAATTCACAGACAACATGAATCTCAAGAAGAAGGAAGACCAAAGCATGGATGTTTCAGTCATTAGAAGGGAGAACAAAATACTCAAGGGAGAAAATATGGGGACAAAATGTGAAGTACAGACTGAAGGAAAGGCCATCCAGAGCCTGCCCCTTCTGGGGATCTATTCCATATACAGATATCAAACCCAGACAGTATTGTTGATGCCAAGAACTGCTTGCTGATGAGAGTCTGACATAGCTGTCTCCCGAGAGTCTCTGCTAGAGTCTGATAAATATAGAGGCAGATGCTTGCAGTCAACCATTGGACTGAGCAATAGGTTCCCAATGGAGGAGTTAGGGAAAGGACTTAAGCAGCTGAAGGGAATTTTAACCCCATGGAAAGAACAAAAACATCAACCACCCAGTTCCCCTAGAGCTCCCAGGGCCTAAACCAACTTCTAAGAGTTAACATGGAGGAACTAATGGCTCCAGGTGCATATGTAGCATATCTTGGCCTTGTTAGACATCAGTGTGAGGAGAGGTATTGGTACTGTCAAAGCCAGATGCACCAGTGCAGATGAATGCCTGGGCAAGGAGTCCAGTGTGAATGTTTGGTTTGGGAAAAACCCCATAGAGACACAGGGAGGGAGAATGAGATTGAAGGTCCCAGATGGGAAGCCAAACCAGAAAAGTTGATAACATTTGAAATGTAAATAAATAAAACATCCAATAAAAAAATTTAGAAATAAAAAAATAAAAACACACAAAAACATTAATGTATATATGCAGGAGAGAAAACAATGAATGGAGGGATGCTTTAAAAGATACGATGGAGAATTTCTAGAAGTACAAAAGCCTCGCCAGAAAGGCAGTCTTTACTTATTAAGGAAAACTATGAATATCAAAAGGGAATGCAGCAATACCTTTTAACAATTGAAAGGTGAAAAATACTGTACGGTCTGAGACTTTTACAAGATATATCTTTTAAAGCAGAGATGAAATACAGAAGTTTTCAGGCAGATAGTAAGGTCAACATTTCTGAACTATCATATGCACTCCAGTTTTTGTTTTTTGGAATTGTTTGTTTTTTTGTTTGTTTTTTATGTCAAAGGACAATGACTCCAAATAGAATCCTAGGTTGAAATAAGAAGAAACACATGGAAGAATATACCCTTGTGCAGAAATATTAGGATAACTATGGTAATATATGTAGCTAATATACCAAATGAATGCACCCATTCTGTAAATTAATTGTGCATTTACTTGGATTGTTCAAGGTGTAATGAAGGTGGCTATTTTCAATAGGATTACATAGGGTCTTAGTACTCAGGCTTCAAAAACAGATGAAATAAAGCTTAATGGGTCTCTAACAGATGACAGCCTTAGAGTTTTGAAAACAGTCTTTTTATTGGCTGGCAAAATAGTAAAACAAGCCCACAAAAATTAGTGGATATATAAAAATATTTGTGCAGTGTACTACAGTTTTAAACAAATCACATAGAAAACATTCTGTTTCAGCAGTTTTGAAGCAATACTCCTTCAAGACTTCAAGTATCTTTTACACAAAGTATCTATGCCAGGCATAAAACAAACCTCAAGCAACTGGAACTGACAGTTAATCAAAAAAGATGATTAAGAAAATAACTGTAATCAAAAGAAGTAACATTCCTGTGAAGCATCAGGCAAATGCAAAACAAATGCCGGTGAGGTGCCAATATACAACCATTAGAGAGCCTAAGCCATATAGCAATGCTCGTTGTGGGCAAAGATAAAGAAGAATTAGAAGCGTCAGGTTTTTATTCTGTTCTGGTTTATTTTGTTGGTTTTGTTCTCTTCTTGCATATGTATGTGTGTGGTGTTCATGGGCTTATGTATGAATACCCATGTATACACAAGCGCATGTGCCCTTGTGTGTGTATACAAAGAAGACGCAGTATTTCCCTCAATTCTTCTCCATCTTTCTTGTTGAGGCATGGTCTTGTTCTCAGACCAGAGTTTGTTGTTTTGGTTACTTTTGTGTCATCCTTTGCTTTCTATTAATATGATGAACAGCATGTCCAAAAGCAATTAGAGAACAGACGAGTTTGTTTGGGTTACATTTCTATGTTGTAGTTCATCATCTAGAAAAGCCAACGCGGGAACCCAAGGAAAAAGCTTGTTGGCCAGAAGCTGAAGGAAGCAAAGGCCGTGGAGGAATGCTGCCTGTTGGCTCCCCCCACCCCATTCAGATTAGTTTCTTATACCTCTCAGGACTGTTTGCCTAGAGGTAGTACTACCCATGGTGCACTGAGCTCTTCATTAATCAAGAAAATATTCTACAGACCCACCTACAGATAGTCTGAAGGATCAATTTTCTCAGTTGACTTTCTCCTTTCCACACAACTCTATTTGGTGTCAGGATGACTAAACACTATTTAAGACATGGACAGCTTCTGTCAGCATATCCTGTCTACACCTCTTACTTACAAATGAGATTATATTTAGGCTACACACCTGATTTCTAGAGATCATAGCTCAGGTCCTCATATTTACATGATAAATGCTTGTCCAGGGGTCCAGCTCCCAAACCTGTAACTGTAACGGTTGTTAGTTAAAAAGCATAAAGCCACTTTAAAAAACAGTTAAGTAGCTTATCAGAAATTTAATATATATCTATGATCTAGAAATTTTTCAATCCAAATGATCTATCTAAGCAAAATGAAATTTATGTTCATAAAGAAAATTAGGTGTGAATGCTTAAGTAGGTATATTCATTACTGCCAAACTTTATAAACAACACAGAACAGCCATATAATGGGAAACTGCTCCCAAATAAGAAGAAATAAATTAAGGCTTCCTATAGTTTGGTGAAACTTAGTGTTTTACTTAGTGAAAGAACACAGGCAAAGACATGTATGATCCATGTATGTGACACTGGGTGGCACCATTTCCTGGGCAGGGAATTTTGAGCTGCATAAGACAGAGAGAGTAAGCTGAACCCTAGAATTCACGAACACACCCACTGCTCTCTTCTGACAGCATATGCCACCAGTACACGCTCCTGTTGCCTGCACTTTGGTGCCATGCGGGACTGTGCCTTGAAACCTGTGCTAAAATAAGCCTTTCCTCCCATAAGTCACTTTCATCAGTGTATTATATCACAGCAGAAGAAGAGAAACTAGGACAGCATATACAGTTGTATTTCATGGATTTACTAGCACCCAAATGTACAGAGCCAGGTTCTACCTTGTCTTTGGCTGATGGCTGACCAAGTGGCTACAAAAATGTGTAACTACCTTTTCTACTTCCATTCTTCACTCGGTAGATTACTGCTTTGGATGCTAAGTGCCATTATGTTTTTCTGTATACATTAAATGAAAAGTTCTAAGGTACTGGTGATTTCTCTTGTATGAAAGTTTTACTTTTGTGCCAAATGTTTACTCTAGTATCAGCATTAGATTACTCTTTTATTATGTGTCTTCTTTCTCTGCTAAGCTTGACTATAGCAGATTAGTCATGAGAACTCGTCCTTGGATAATACTTTTTGAGGCTAAAACTTTGGGCTGTGGAGAGTTCTCAGGTAATTGTCAGTTTATTTCAAAAGGAATGTGAGACCCCAGTTCTTTCTTCTTCTTTCTGCTTCTTAATAATGAGGTAAAGCAGTTTACTTTGTACCCCATTATGGCCCTCTGGCATCCTTATATGTAGTCCAAAAATAATCAAACAATTCATAGGATTTCTAACCCCACTGGGGACGGGAGAAGGAGTTAATCACTGTCTCACTCCCAATCCATCTTCTAATCAGATGTGATTCCCTCATGGTCCACCTCTGGGGAAGTTCTGCATCAGCTTTTCCACTTGTTCTAATACTCTGGATGTTGGATTTGTCCCTATTCCTTACTAAAGATATGATTAATTGGAGGCTCAGGAAACTACCCTAGTAAATCAATTGCATTCCAGCAGCTTCTCCAATACACACTATTGCATTATGGCTAAGTCATAGGAAGTAATATATAAGAAACCTGAATGACTGTCAGAAGAAAAAGGATTCCACCAAGTGAGGTTGAGCAAGAGTTATTATCTTAGATTAGTTCTGTATCTTATTTAACTCAATTTAAGAACCATCTATGGTAAATATCTTTTTATAAATTGAACAACATTATTTTAAAAACAAAGATAAATGTACAGATTTTAAGCATTTTCCATAAAAGTATACAAATACATTTTTGTCAGTACTTAATATTGTTAAAGGTTTGATAGTATACATTAAAATCTTACTAGTTCCAATGAGCATGTAAACAATATGTAACCTGGAATTAGTCAAAGTTTTCCTGGTGTGTAAAGATTAAGCATAATGGTTTTTCATTCTCTCTCTCTCTCTCTCTCTCTCTCTCTCTCTCTCTCTCTCTCTCTCTCTCTCTCTCTCTCTCTCTCTCTCTTTTGGCCTTTGTTTTTTCTTGAACTTCATATGATCTGTGAGTTGTTTCTAGGTTGTTCAGAATTTTCTGGTGTTAGTATCCAATTATCAATGACTGCATATTCTGTATTATGTCTGTTCTTTTGTGACTGAGTTATCTCACTCAGGATGATATTCTCTAGATGCAGCCATTTTCTTAAGAATTTCATAAAGTCATTGTTTCTTATAGCTGAGTAGTATTCCATTGTGTTAATACACCACAAATCTTATATCCATTCATCTACTGAAGGACATCTGGGTTCTTTCCAGCTTTGGGCTATTATAGATAGAGCTGCTATGAACATTGTGGTGCATGTCTTTGTTGTATGTTGGAGCTTCTAGAGGGTATATGCCCAGAAGTGGAATAAATGGGACTTCAGGTAGTATTATGTCCAATTTTCTGAGAAAGACTGATTTCCAGTGGTTGTATCAGTTTACAAACCCAACAACAGTGGAGAAGTGTTCCTCTTTCTCTGCATCCTCACCAGCATCTGCTGTCATCTGAAATTTTGATCTTAGCCATTATGACTGGTGTGAGATGGAATCTCAGAGTTGTTTTCATTTGCATTTCCCTGATGGCTAATGATGTCAAGCACTTCCTTAGATGCTTCTCAGCCATCAGATATTCCTCAATTGAGAACTTTTTGTTTAGCTCTGTACCCCATTTTTTAATAGGGTTGTATGATTCTCTGTTGTCTAGCTTTCTGACTTCTTTCTATACCTTGGATATTAGGCCTCTATTTGATATGGGGTTGGTAAAGATATTTTCCCAATCTGTTGGCTGCTGTTTTTTTTTTTTTTTTTTTTTTTTTTTTTTTTTTTTTTTCCTGACAGTGTCCTTAGCCTTACAGAAACTTTGCAATATCATTAAATCCCATTTGTCTATATTAGACTTTAGAGCATGAGCCATTGGTGTTCTGTTCAGGAAATTTTCTATTGAGCCTATGTGTTCTAAGGTTTCCCCTACTTTCTCTTCTAATAGTTTCAGTGTACCTGGTTTAATGTAGAGATCTTTGATCCACTTACACTTGAGTTTTGTACAAGGAGATAAGAAAGGGTCTATTTTCATTCTTCTGCCTACTGAGTGCCAATTAGACCAACACCATTTGTTGAAGAGGCTGTCCTTTTTCCATTGAATGTTTACAGCTACTTTGTCAAAAATCAAGTGAGGACTCATTTCTGGATCTTCTGTTCTATTCCATTGATCCACGTGCCTATCTCTGTACAGTATCATGGATTTTTAGCACAATTGCCTTGTAATATAGCTTGAAGTCAGGGATAGTGATTCCCGAAGATGTTTTTTTGTTGTTGAGGATGAATTTCGCTATACTAGGTCTTTTGTTATTCCAGATGAAATTGCACAGTGCTCTTTCCAACTATATGAACAATTGGGTTGGAATTTTGATGGAGATTGCATTGAATCTGTAGATTGCTTTTGGTAAGATGGCCATTTTTAAAATGTTGATCCTTCCAATCCATGAGAATGGGAGAGCTTTCCATTTTCTGAGATCTTCCTCTATTTCCTTCTTTAGAGATATGAAACTCTTGTCATACTGGTCCTTCACTTGCTTAGTTAGTCACACTAAGGTATTTCATATTGTTTGTGACTATTGTGAAGGGTATCTTTCCCCTAATTTTTTTCTCTCCATGTTTGTCCTTTGAATAGAGGAAGGCTACTGATTTGTTTGAGTTAATTCCAAGAATTTTAACATGAAGTGGAGTTGAATTTTGTCAAATGCTTTCTCAACATCTAGGGAGATGACCATGTGATTTTTTTTTTTTTGAGTTTCTTTATATGGTGGATTATGTTGATGGATATCCATATATTAAACCATCTCTGCATCCCAGGGATGAAGCCTACTTCATTATGGTGAATGATCATTTTTATGTCTTCTTGGATTCAGTTTGCAAGGATTTTGTTGAGTATTTTTGCACGAATGTTCATAAGTGAGATTGGTCTGAAGATCTCTTTCCTTGTTGGGTCTTTGTGTGATTTAGGAACTAGGGTTATTGTATCCTCAAAAAATGAGTTAGGTAGTAATTTATCTGATTCTATTTTGTGGAACTTTGGATAGTATTGGTATTATGTTGTCAATAAATGTCTCATAAAATTCTGCACTGAACCCATCTGGACCTTTTTTTTTTTTTTTTTTCTTTTTTTTTTTTTTTTTGGGGGGGGGGGGTTGGGAGGCTTTTGATGAATGCTTCTATTTCTTTAAGTATTATGGGATTATTTAGATCGTTTACGTGGTCCTGGTTTAACTTTAGTATCTGGTATCTGTATAGGAATTCATCCATTTCCTCCAGATTTTCCAGCTTGGTTGAATATAGGCTTTTGTAGTATGATCTGATTATATCTGGAATTTCCTCAGTTTCAGTTATTATGTCTCCACTTTCATTTCTGATTTTGTTAATTTAGATACTCTTTCTTTGCCCTCTAATTAATCTGGAGAAGGGTTTATCAATCTTATAAATTTTCCTAAGGAACCAGCTGTTTTGTTGATTCTCTAGATGGTTCTTTTTGTTTATATTTGGTCAATTTCTGCTCTGAGTTTATTTATTTCTTGCCCTCCACTCCTTTTGGGTGTATCTGCTTCCTTTTGTTCTAGAGCTTTCAACTGTGCTGTCAAGTTGCTAGTGTATACGCTCTCCAGTTTCTTTTTGGAACTTCTCAGAGGTATGAGTTTTCCTCTCAGTACTGCTTTCATTTCATCCCATAGGTTTTGGGTATGTTGTATTTTCATTTTCATTAAATTCTAAAAATCTTTAATTTCGTTCTTTATTTCTTCATTGACCATACTATAGTTTAATAGAGCATTGCTTAGTTTTCATGTGTATATGGGATTTTTGTTGTCTTTGTTGCTACTAAAGTCCAGCCTTAGACCATGGTGATCTGATCGGATGCATGGCAGTATTTCAATCTTCTTATATCTATTGAGGCTTGTTTTCTGACTGACTAAATGGTCAGTTTTAATAAGGTTCTGTGAGGTGCTGAGAAGAAGGTGTATTCTTTTGTTTTAAGATTTTTTTCTGTTTTGATGATCTGTCCATTGATGAGAGTGGTGTGTTGATGTGTCCCACAATTATTGTGTGGGTTGCAATGTATTTTTTGAGCTTTATTAGGGTTTCTTTTATGAATATGGATGCTCTTGTATTTGGAGCATATATCTTAAGGATTGAGAGTTCCTTCTGACAGATTTCCCCTCTAATGAGTAAAAAGTGTCCTTCCTTATCTTTTTTGATAACTTTTGGTTGAAAATCTACTTTATTCGATATTAGAATGGCCACTTCAGCTTGCTTCATGGGACCGTTTGCTTGGAAGGTTTTTTTCCCAACCTTTTACTCTGAGATAGTGTCCATCTTTGTCTTTGAGATGAGTTTCCTGTATGCAGCAAAATTCTGGGTTCTGTTTATGTATCCAGTCTGATAGCCTATATCTTTTTATTGGGAATTAAGTACATTTATGTTAATAGATGTTAAGAAATAGTGGTTGCTGTTTCCTGCTATTTTTGCTTTTGGAGGTAGACTTGTTCCTATGTGCCTTTCTTCTTTTGGTTTTTGCTTAGGTATATTCTTGTTTTTACTAGGATGTAGTTTCCCTCCTTGTATTGGTTTTCCACCTATAATTTGTTGTAGTGCTGGGTTTGTTGTCAGATATTGTGTAAATTTAGTTTTGTCTTGGAATATCTTCGTCTCTTCATCTATGGTGATTGAGAGTTTTGCTGGGTATAGCAGCATGGACTGACACTTGTGTTCTCCTAGGGTCTTCATGATGTCTGTCCAGGATCTTCTAGCTTTCATAGTCTGTGTTGAGAAATCGGGTGTGATTCTGATTGTTCTGCCTTTATTTGTTACATGACTGTTTTTTCTTAGTGCTTTTAGTATTCTTTCTTTGCTTTGGGCACTTGGCATTTTGACTATTATGTGTCGGGACAAATATCTTTTCTGGTCCAATTTATTTGGAGTTCTGTAACATTTTATTATGCTCTTGGTCATCTCATTCTTAAGGGTAGGAAAGGTTTCTTCTATGATTTTGTTGAATACATTTACTGTGCCTCTTAGTTGATATTCTTCGCCTTCTTCTATTCCTATTATCCTTAAGTTTGGTCTTCTCATTATTTCCTGAATCTCCTGGACATTTTGGGTTAGGAGCTTTTTGGTTTTTGTATCTTCTCTGACTGTTTTGTCTATGTTTTCAGTGTTGTCCTCAGCCCCCCCCCCCGAGATTCTCTTTTCCATCTCTTGTAGTCTATTGGAAATGCTTGCATTTGTCACTACTCATTTTATTTTTAGGTTTTATACCTCTAGGGTTGTCTCTTTTAGTGTTTTTTTTTATTATTATTGTTTCCATTTCCATTTTAAATTCCTTCTTCAATTCCTTCATCTCTTTGGTTCTGTTTTCTTCTAGTTATTTAATTTCTTTGAATGTTTTTCGTGTTTGCTCTTTAAAAGCTTCTATTTATTTATGCTTTCCTCCCGTTCTTGTTTAAGTATCTCTATCATCATCTTGAGGTATGATTTCAGGTCTGAATCTTCTTTTTCTGGAGTTTTTGGCATCCTGCAGTTTGCTGTGGTGGGAGAGCTAGGTTCTAGTGTTGCCAGGTTGTCTTGGTTTCCCTGGGGTATGTTCTTTTGCTTTTCTCTTGCCATCTTCTTGTCTGTGATTATATGTGGTCTTCTTGTCAGTGATTGGTTCTTGTCTCTCCCATGTACCTGGCCTGTGTCCCTGGATTTCTTCTGTTGCTGGTGGCAGATGGCCTTGTGCCTGTTGGGTAGAAACAGAGACCCTAAGCAGAGTTCCTGCTCCCCTGAACCAATGGGGGGCACACATTCCGAGTGCTCAGCACAGACCTCTGCTCCCCAGCTATTCCCTGTACAGTCTCACCAGGCCTGTGTACCTGGATCTGTAAATATCTTTAATAAAAAAAAATTAAAATTTTAATGAAAACCTTGTTTTATTTTGTGTATAGGAACACAGTTTTTATGTTAAATACCACTATGGTAGAAAGATTTCTATATTTTTTTGAGCAAAAGAAAGAAGGGTTTCTCAGGTTACAAAAACATTTACCCTGAGACAAAAGTCCTTTTTGCTAAAAAAAAAAAAAAAAAAAAAAATCTACTTTTTCTAAGTGGGTCAGTGTGACAGACATCTTATTGACTAGTCATTCATCATTCTTCTTATATATTATAACAGTTAATGACACTTAAGAAGACTGTCAGATTTCATAATTCTGCCTCAGAAGAAGTTTACATATTATATTCATTTGGAATCAAAGTGGTTCTTGCATATACTTCAATACACAGAAAATAAAATTAAAATGGCATCATTTTCCATTGAAAGATCATCTATCAATTAAGCTGTCAATCTTTTAAATCTTTATGTTTTACCTTATGATCATTTTTTCACAAATCAAGAAGAAATTATTTATATCTTATTTTATTAACAAAACAATCACAAATATTGCTATAGTGTTAAAACCTCTTACCTTATGAATCCAGATCTTCTGAATACCTGAGCAGAATACACCATGTTTGTCTCACACACATAACAAAGCATGTGGAATACAGCATTCTGACAAGAAATCACCAATGTTTTCTCTGGTCCCCTTTCCCACAACCAAACATTCTGACAATGGTTTTTCTGCTGCATACGTAAGAATATACGTAAGAATTGACAATCACATTCAAATGTTCCCAGTATTTCAAAGATGTTCAAATGCAGAAAAGATCATTCACTCAAGGTTTGATAAGCTGTGGCAAGTTCACTATATTTAGTATCTTAGATGCCAAGTCTTCTAGTAGCAGCTTTGCCTGGCTATCTGTGTTTTCACAGGCCATCATATATTAAGTTTTATATATATATATATATGACTAAAGAAAAAACATCATTACTTAATTTCATTTGACCTCGAATGAAGAATACAATTTAAAACAATTTAGCTGTAATTTCAAACAGTCTGCTAATCTAATTATGGTGATCTAGTTTGATATGAGTATATAGTGAAAATATAAATTAAAACTCTTACTAAGCCGTAAGTTGAAAAAATGTTGAAAAAGGGAGTCAGATATGAAATAGAATGTAACAATATCCATAAATCTCAAAGAGAAAAACACCAGAAACTATTCAGTACATGGTATTAATGAAAACAATATCTTAAGCTCAAGAAACTATTCTTTTTGGTTGAAAGTGCTTATAACTGTAGGGCAGACAATGAGAAAAGCCATGCACTTAAAGCAACCTATATTGTTTTATTTTCAATATACTTCTCACACATTTTAATAACTACAGAAAATAGTAAGATAAATACCTTCAACAAGGAAAACAAATTCTGTTCATTCTTTCATTCATCAGAACTCTATCACCAAAATACAATGAAGAAGTCTTTGAGACTTAAAGATAATGAAAGCCACAAAACCAGACTTTCATACCTGGTGATTGTGGTATTTATACATGAGAAAAGCACAGTATAAGAATAGAAGGAGTTAGATAAGAGCCATTCAGTCTACATGTGAATAAACATAGCTGTATTTAACTGAAACTTTCTAAAATAATAATGAAATAAGTTTTGAACTTTCCAAGATTTTTATCTTAGTTTTGTTTTGTTTTGTTTTTACTTACTCACATTCTACCCTGTCCACCAGCCTCCTCCCAGTGACCCCTCTCTTAGTTTCTTCCATCCCCCTCTCCTCTCCTGAAGAGAGAATCCCCTCAGTAGTCTCCTTCCCTGTTACTTTAAGTGGCTTCAAGACTAGGCACTGCCGCTCCCAAGGAGGACAGACAAGACAGCCCACTTAGAACATAGCCCACATATGGGCAACAGCTTTAAGGATAGCCCCATTCCAGTTGTTTGGAACCCACATGAAGGCCAAGCTTCTTGTCTGCAACATATGTTTTGGGAACCTAATGTCTAGGCCGTGTATGCTTGCTGGTTGGTGGTTCAGATTCTGAGAGCCTCAAGGGTCCAAATTAGTTGACTCTGTTGGTCTTCCTGTGGAGTTCCTCTCCAGTTTAGGGCCCACAATCCTTACTCCTATTTTCAGTGTGAGTTCCGAAGCTGCATCCACTATTTGACAGTGTGTCTCTCCATCTGTCTCAGTCGGTTGCTGAGTGGAGCATCTCAGAGGACAACTTGCTCCAGTTAACAAGCATAACAGCATCCCTAAGAGTACTGAGGATTGGTGCTTGTTCATGAGATGGGTCTCATGGTGGGCCAGCTATTGGTTGGTCATTCCCTCAGTCTCTGCTCCATCTCCATGAATATGTTTCTTGTAGGCAAAAAAAAAAAAAAAAAAAAAAAAGTTTTGGGTTGAAAAATGTGTGTGTGGGTTGGTGTCTCTATTGCTCCACTGGGGCTCTTGCTAGATACAGAAAGTAGCCTCTTCCGGTTTTATTTCCCAAATGTAGTGAGTCACAGCTAAGGTTCCCCTCCCATTGATTATCGGGCAGATCCCTTATCCCAGGCCTCTGTCTCATCCTGGAGTTGTCCCCTTCACCGACCTCCTCACTTCTGTCAGTTGCAGATTTCTATTCATTGTCATGGCCACCTATCCAGTTCACCTGTTCTTCCCCACACTTGATCCTAACCTCCTCATGACCCCTTCATCCCATTTCTCTCCCTCCATCTGCCTCTTTTGACAATAATATTCCCCTTTCTAAGTGAGATTCAAGTGTTCTTGCTTGGGCCTTCCTTCTTGTTTAGCTTCTTTGCATCTGTGGAGTTTAACATGGTACCTATATTTTATGGCTAATATCCACTTATAAGTGAGTACATACCATGTATGTCCTTTTGTGACTAGTTTACCTCACTCAGAATATCTTCAAGTTCTGTCCATTGTCTTGCACAATGTCTTTAATTTTAGTAGCTGAATAGTATTCCATTGGCCAGACATACCACAATTTCTATATTCATTCTTCAGTTGAAGGACATGTAGGTTGTTTCCAGTTTCTGGCTATGAAGAATAAAGCTGCTATGAACTTAGATTGAGCAAGTGTCTTTGAGGGACATTGAGCATCTTTTGGGTATATACCCAGGAATAGTATACCTGGGTCTTGAGGTAGAACTAATCCAAGTTTTCTGAGAAAACACCAAATTGATTTTCAAGATAGTCATATGAGTTTGCACTCCCACCAACCAGAAAAACATCAAGTAAAATTATTGGAATTAGTGAATGTATATGATGAATAATAATTAATGTAAAACATCTTTATAGTGGCAAATATTTAATTCACTTTGGATAACAACCTGATTGAACCTCTAGCCACCCACCAGAGCTCTCTTGTTTCTTGAATGAAAGACAGACACACACACACACACACACACAGAAACTAGTATTGAGGCTCCTCAAAAAAAAAAAAAAAAAAAAAACAGCAATAAAGCCATAGAGAAATTAGAACACTAATTTTTATTGATATGATATTCATAATAGCAAAATATGGAATGAGACCAAATAGTCATTCACAAATAAGCAGACAAAGAAACAACCAAATTTAATTCAGCTGTTTAAAAAAGAAGGAGATTGTGACACTGTGAGGAAGTTGGGTACAATTAGAGATATTTATATTAAATGAAGCAAACCCACTCCTGAAGACAAGCTTGGGATTTTCTCATGCATTACAGAGTACCAAAGGAAGAGAACAATAGACGAGGAAGAAGTTTAAATGGGGGGTGGGGACTAAACGTGAAGGTAGGGGTTATGTATGTCTTGAGTACAAGAGAGGACTGTTTGCAGCAAAGGAGATCACAGTCAAAAAGAGAGAAAGAAATGGGGGATTTTGGGGTGACAAATGAGACAAAAGCACAAACATATGAGTACTTTAGCAAACCCCACTTCTTTATTTGATACACAAAGTGGTTAAAAAATAAAGATGCAAAACGCATTTTACCCAGCAGCTTGGTGGGTGCATTTAATTTACACACTCCTCAGTTGTTTCAAGATTACTTCATACCTTGAAATGCCAGCAGGGGTATGATGTTATGTGTCAATTTAAACTCAGTTGAAACATTTCATTTTGGAGCAAGGCTCCCAAGACTCAGGAAGTAAATGACAATTAAAAACCCAGGATGTAAATAACTCAAGCATCAGGAAGTTTCTGAAGCAGGATTCCCAGGCCCTTTCCCTAAGGTATGTAAACAGCAACATCTCTTAGAAAGAGATACACTTCTCCAGCTGATCATGTTACCAGCAAGTAGTGCAGAGAGCATCATAGATGCATCTTTCATGGATAGTCACCAAGGCTGGGGCTGGTGGTTCTCAGTGATGTCACTGCCTCTAAGTCATTTGTGCTCCTAATAGTAACTACAGTAAACTAACAGGGTCTCAACGCTAGTCTATGTTGTCAGAGGTCTCTGGCCAATACAAGATGGCGAGCATCGCTCTGGCAGGCCTTTCCTTTCCTAAAGCTAGCCCCCAAGATTTTTCCCTTATTTGACCACTTCTTCCTGAGGTCCAGCTACCAAAGTATTGCAGTCTAGCAATTAAAAGCCTTCCTTGGCTCACCTAATTAACATCCTCAGTTAATAGCAAACACCTCATCCTAGCATGAGCTTTCCTAGTGTACCTTTATAAACTGACATTTTCCTATGGGCAACATCTGTCTCTTGTGTATTTATATATGTTAACAGCTATTTAGTCCTCCAGCAGAACAAATATCACTTCCCCCTTTCCTTTTTCTTTTCCCATTCTCTCCAACCCTCCCTAATTTACCGTTCTCTCTTAGTCCATGCCCTCTGTCCCTCTGCGGCAAATAAGTCACCTTCGTGCTGAGGAGTTGTTGTTGTATATCCTGAGCTGATAATTTTCCTAACAAGTTGGAATTATTTCTTTGGTCAGTAGTCAGTTCCCTATGTCACATGAGGAGACAAGACACTTCTTGTCTCCCCAGGAACAAGTCGTGGATTTACCGAGTAAACTGAAATAGATTACAGCCATAAATTTAGAAAAAGTACCAAAATGTGACATTTATTTTACAATTAACAGTATTTTGTAGTGTTAAAAATGCTGTAAGCCTGGTTTGAATGGTGATATCTTTGGTTTTCTGTCTCCTATTTTGAACAATTGTGTTTAGCAGCTGGTAATGGTGGCATATAGTTTAAATCTCGGCAGCCCAGAGATGGAAGCAGGCAGGTATCTGTGAATCCTAGGCCAGACTAGCAAGTTCCAGGCCACCTAAGGCTACACAGTGAGAACTGACTTAACAAAATTTATGTTTAATAATAGTTTTTTAGTTACCAGTGACTAAGTTTCTAAGTTTTCTACATGGAAAGCATAGGAATGGTTCTCAAAGTAGGGGATTAGTGTAGATGCTAAAAATTCATTAAAACTTTATCTTCATTTTGAGCGTAAACTTAAGAAAAATGTTCCATATGCCACAGAAGAAATCAACACATTTTAAAGTATCAGATTGTTCTGAATTTCTAATTTGCTTAACTGTTACAAAATACTTTGTTTCACATTTGCTCAACAAAAATATTTTATATTTTCAATTTTAATTCTGAAAATGTTCTTTACATAAAGTCTCTTCTTCTAGGTCATAGCATGTGTTGGTTAGTTTTATTATTCTTATAAATAGCAAAATTATATTATTCAATAGCTGAGTATTAATATTTACCACCAAACCAGAAACTCCAGTTCTCTATAACCTTGACAAATGGGGTCATGTTAGCTCACGCTCATACAATGGCTTCAGGGCCAAGCATTATGCTGTTCACACATTAAGCAACTAAATAAATATTTGTATTGGGAAGCAAAAATAGCTGTTCCAAAATGGATCCTGAAACACAAAATATAAGATTGCTACTTTGAAGAGCTTCATGAAGGTGCCTTAGAACTTAATGTAAAACACTTTCCAATGTCATTATAGGTTTTCTTTGACATATAAACATCAAATTTTTGAAAAGTATTTCTAATGCTTCCACTTGGGTTTAAAACCCCATTATAGTTCATTGAGATACTAGTCTAGCACCGATCAAAGTATTTGGCTTAAAGTGCTAGGTAATAAGGTATGTTTATTATTTTGGAGGGGATGATATCAGGAAAGAAACAGCAATTAAGAAATGTGGATGATATTTGAGGGAGGGGAAGGAACAACTCAGTAGTTAATGTCAGTTGCTGCTATATAGCCTTCCTATTAAAAGAAAATCTGAGTATGAACTCCTGTAAAATTAGCTTTCCATCTTTTTCTAAGAAACTCAATAATATGTATGTAGAGGATCATAAGTGGACCTGTGAGGAACCCTATTTTGTAATTTTGTCATTTAGGTAGATAGCTGAGCCTCTCCTAACCCTGTGAACAGTGAGGACCCTGAATAAGGAAGACTCACTCTAGGATGCTTCCACAAAGGCAGAAGAGCCCACGTTCCAGCTGATCCCTAGAAAAATCTTTCTCAAGTTCAAACTTAACTACAGATTTCATCGGTACTTTTAGGGTCACTATTAATTCCAGATTCCAGATATGCAGCCAAAACCAGTTCTTAAGGTATTTAAGACTTAGTTTTCACCCTTGGTGTATCAACTATGACCATACTTTAGTTGTAAACGTATTAGTTCTTCCTTTGCAAACATTAGTCACAAGACTGTCTGGTTTCACAGCATTTTCTTGGAAATTCACTGCTTACACATTTTTCCTCATTATACAAATAGTTTTTGGGCAGTCAGGCATGAGGGCCTTAGAGATGAGCAGTGAATAATACAGTATGTGTATTCTGGGCTAACCAGCTGAGTATCATCTGTTTAATCATGGCAAGTATATCAAAACTACTTTAAAAATAAAATTGTCAATTTCTGAATTCTTAAGTTAAGTGTAATTGGAGAACGAAATAAGTACAGCTAAGTACTTAAGACCTAGCATCTACAGAATAATCTAGAATTTGCCTCCTTCAAAATTTCATATGTAACATTTACCAGTATTATCTGTCTCTAGTCATCCAAAATTATGTTGTATAATGGTTTTAATTTGGAAAAAGTTACAAGACAAATACAGTTGACAGAGCCTCTTGCTTATTATTAAACATTGTTTAAAATATGTAAAACCTGAATGCTGGAGAGATGGCTCAGTAGTTGATACCACTTGTTTCTCTTGGAGGAAACCTGGGTTAGATTATCAGGATGGACATATAGGCTTACAACCATGCATAACTATGAATTTGGAAGATCCAGCATCCTTTTCTGGACTCCATGGGTACCAGGTACACCTACAGCATACATGAAAAATATGCATACACATATTTTTTTAAATGGAAAAGAAATAAGAACTTTATATCCTGGATCTTCAAGAGGAGGAGGAAGGTAATACGTGTGAATTTATAGACAAAGTAAGAAAGCTTTCTTTGAGTATGGCCCCAAAATTCAGGAACTAAGTCCATGTTTGATAAGTGGGACCTCATATTGAGAAACTTCTGTGCAGCAAGAGGTATAACTCTAGTGAAGAGGCAGCTTGTAGAATGAGGAAAATATTGACTAGATATGCATTTCACACAGCATAGATATCTACACTAGAAGAGGAATTCAAAACACTACATGCAAAGAAAATAAGCAACTTCAATTGATATTGAGACATAGAAGTCAACAGATTTACCAAACAATAAAATAAAAGTAGCCAAAAATGACTTAAAATAAATGTTTGATACTCTTAGCTAGCAGGAAAATAAATTTAAACCTACTTTGAAATTTTATCTTATGCTACTGCAGATGTAAGAAAAGGAGGAGTTATTTGTAGTGGATATCCACTGGGAGAGGGAGAAGGAGCTTTCTTAAGGAATTTGGGCTCTGAGAGGCTACTCATACCCCTTTAGGTGGTCTCGCATCCATGCAGCACTAACTATATTCCATAGGTATTCAATTTTCAAAATAAAGGGAGAGAACAAAAAACTAGAAAGGAGAAGTTGAGGAATAGAAGAGAAAGCAAGGGGAGAGTATGGGTATAGACTTGCACAAAATGCATGAAATATGGCTAATATATTCAATTATTCAATAAGATGTGAATACTGAAACTTCATAATGTTGATTGGTAGAGAAATTGCATGATAATTCCTTAATTATGGTAGATACAATGGAAAATGAGAAGACATGATGTGAAGAGAACCATACACACATCTCTTTAAAGACATTTGCTACAATGGAGGATAAAGAAGTGGGAGCTACAGGGAAGCAGATTAGAACAAACTAAGGTGTATGAAACTCTTTGGTTAATGTTTTAATTTAGCTTTCTGAAGCAAATTTTTCCAAGAGGCATCATGATAAACTCTATTCATTACTTCTATTGGAAAAAATATGAAAAAGCGGTAACCTGAACTGAAACCTTGGAAATCTATGAAGAAGGCACTGCGATCAACTCCCTATCAGCTGAACCTACTTCATCAAGCATTTACTCCACTGGAATTTTCCTCTTGTGTTTGAATAAACAATCTGAGCTTCTTTGTGCTTCACCCCTTATTTTTCATCCAATTTAAAGCTTTTCCTGGGATCCAAATTCATTAAAAATGGAATAAATATTCTTTGTAATACAAAGGTAAGAATGACTTACTCTTGGGTCTTATTAGTGCTAAGTAACAAACTTTTGGTGTAAAGCACAAAAGAACATTTCTTTCTGCCACATCCAAAAATGCAAACCAGCGTGTTCACTATGTTTTTGGTCTTTGTTTTAAAATAAGGTTCAAAAAAATAACAAGTGTAGAAATGTTTTAAACTTCTTTCTTCTAAATGTGCTGACCCACGTTTTCAATGTTAAAACAGCTTTGGAAGGTTATCAGTTGGCAGTGTTTTGTAGAAGAACTCTCTGTCTAGATGTACCAACTATCCTTCAAAGGGAACTTAATAGCAATGTCAGTAAGCTTTATACTTTCTGAGGCCGTGGAGTATCCCGAAGCTGCAGATGCACTTTGTGACTGGAAAATTTGTGGTGTTCAGGCTTTTGTTGTCGGTGTTGTTGTTGTTAAAGTTTTGGATTTTAGACAGTGTCCCTCTGTGTAGCTTAGACTGAGCTTCAACTTGCTATGTTCATTCTAGCCTCACACGCGGAGCCATCTTTAATCAGCTGCTTGCGTGCTGGGATAGCACTACCCTGTCTACCTAAAGAATCGGGACCGTTATTTTTACTTTCAGTGTTTGAATTTTATCTAGAGCCTTAAATATGCTAAGTACATGCTCTACCACTGAGCTACATCCCCAGTCATGTAGTGCAGAAGAACTGCTTCTGAAAACTCTCTTCTCCTTTCTCTTTTATCTGAGACTTTACATTTCCTATTGCATTCACTGGAATGTGCATCCAGTCATCTAATATGTGTTTAGACACTAAATATTAAGCTATATAAGCAACAATACAAAATGAGTTTGCTCTCTCCTTAACCAACTTCAGACTCTTTTATCTAATGAGCTCCTTTCAGCTGGGTGTTCCAGGCTTTATAAGCAAGGTTCTGAACTTGTTCTTCATGAGTTTTCTAGATACCGGGTAAAGCAGCTGGATACAAACACCATAGGGTGAGTATTTGAACACATTCATGCAGTGTCCACAGAGGCCAGAAGACTGGGGTATGGATGCTGGGAGTTTACCTGAGACCCCCTGTAAATATAGCAAGTGCTCCATGAAACATCTGATTTGTCACACAAGTATCTTTACTCTATGTGTTTTACCTTATAAAGAAATAAGTCTCTGTAGTATATGTGGACCATCCTGAAGCAGGGTGTCTCCATCTTTAGTAACTTCAAAGACTCCCTTAAATAAAGTAGAATTTTGAGGTTCCCCCCCCACAAAATCAACTCAAAAACCAAAAACCAAAAAAAAAAAAAAAAATAAACATGATTTTAGGGAGATATTGTTTAACCCACCTGTCTCATCAAGAACTTCTCTCCACACAGGCAATTCTGAATATATATATTTGTTCCAGATATTAATGGATTACTGGAATAACAAAATGAATATAAGACTTAGGAGTTCACGCTTGACTGTGCCTTCATTCCCAATTCCGTGATCAAAGGCTTTCAGAGGCATGTAACTTTCAAACTAATATCTTTAAGTCTAGAAAAAAAATTCAAAACAGGCAAGCACAGGGCCCTGAAGACAAAGGGATTATTAGGAATGTTATTGGGCTTTGGACAGCATGTACAGTGCTCCACTGTGAAGAAAATGTAGTCATCCAATCAACTAAAATGAGATTAGTGTGCTGGAAGGCTGGTACAAGCCACTGGGAGTGAGGGACCTTAGCCATGAAGTCATGTACACTATTCAGTTACAAATTACACCAACTCTGCCTGGATTTCAGACAATTATCTTAACTTCATTGTGGCCACAAGTGTTCAAACTGGGCATTCCAAGGACAGACTCAGCAGAATCCACTACTAACTCCCAACAAACTTTTGGAAGAACTAATACATATTCTCTTTTTTAAAAGAAACTAGAAGAAATTGACTCAAGCAGATCTTATAAGGCAACCCATGCTCTTATGCCAAAACCAGAGAAAGGTGCAGCTACATAAAAAGCAGAAGACAAAAGTGAAGAAAGAAGCAGGACTGCAGGCCAATATTCTTTAAAAATAGACGTAGAAAGTAAAATACTAGTCAGTTAAATTCAACCTCATCTGGATTTATCCTAAGGATGTAAGAATGGTCCAATATACACAAATCAATGAACATGATGATTATGATTTCAACACAGCAGACAATATATTCACCAATGCAAAATTTCATTCCATTCCATAAAAGTCTATTTCTTCTTCATAATAAAAATGAAACAATCAGCTGGGCATGGTGTTACATGCCTTTAATCCTAGTATTCAGGAGTCAGAGGCAGATATATCTCTGTAAGTTTAATATCAACCTACTCTACAAAGGAAGTACCAAGACAGCCAGGGCTGTTACATGGAGAAACCCTGTCTCAATAAACCAATCAACAAACCACCCAACCAATGAACAAACCTGAACAATCAAAGAACCCAGTGAAGACATCTCAGCATAATTTTAAAGCTATTAGCTGCATAGTATATAATGAGGAGAACCTGGAAAGCTTTATTGCTAAGAATCAAGAATCAGGACAAGGGTGCTCATCTCCACATCTATTCAGCATAATTCTGGGAATTCTTTATCCAAATAAATTAGGTAAGAGAAATGTATAAATGCATTCAAACAAAAATAAGGTCAACCTGTCACTGTGTAAAAAAATGTAATTTTATGTGTAGGAAACTTACAAAACTCTACCAAGAAAAAAAATGTTATACTAAATGCATTATTCCATTAAATAAACAAACAAATTCATCTGTTTTAAGATAAAATTCAACACACAATGAAAGGAATATTGCTTTATAGCAATAGGATAATCTAAAAATAGAAAACAGGAGATACATCCCATTTTTATAGCTACTATTTTCAGCTATACATTTATAGCTGAAAATGATTTTAAGTTACAAGAATAAATTGGCTGAGTAGATGAAATAGCTCCACAGTAAAAACGGTAAAATACTGGAGTGAAACAGAAGAGTGAAAAACTAGGAAAAAACTTCTGAAGTACTTATCAAATGAGACCAAGATACAACTCTGAATCATCAAAAACATTTTGAGCAAAAATAACAGTGTAGGATAAATTGCACAATTTCTCTTAAAAACATAGTATTAATGTGTCATTAAACAGCAAGACATTGATATAAAAAATCTACATCAGTAGAACAAAATATATCGTCTGGGACTGGACCCTATACTGTATACAGTAAATGAACAGGTTTTTTTTTTTTTTTTTGTTTGTTTGTTTGTTTTTTTGACATGGCTCTGACTGACCTGGAACCCACTCTAAAGACTTAATCTCAGACAAAGATCTGCCTACTTCTGTCCAACCAGGTGCCTGAGCATAAAGGCATGTGTCACAAGGCCACATCCCAACTGACAACTGATTTTTAACAACAATGTCAAGAACATGTGTTGGAGGAAAGACGATTGTTTCAGTTAAGATCTCTGTGAAAGTTGTACTTGCAGATCTAATGAATAAAATTAGACTTCTGTCTCTCACCACATATAAAGATCAAGTCTAAATACACGAATAATTTAAATTTTAGACTTATACTATGAAGTTATAGAAGAAAATACAGAGTGAAATACAGAGACATTGGCATGGGCAAGAACTTTCCTAACAGGACTTGACTACTTGAGAAACAAAATCAAACACAGACATATTAAACGGAAGATCTTTTATGCAGCAAAGAATATACAAGGCAAAAGTATGAATCCAACATGCAGAATGAAAGGCAACATTTAAAAAGCATTTATGTGGCAGGAAGTTGATATCCAGAACACATCAGGAAGTCAAGACCTCATTAATCAAAAAGCAAATACCCCAACTAAACAATGGGCATCATGCTCAAACAAGCATTTTCTGAAAGAAGATCTATTTAGGCAACAGTAGCCCCCAAATGGCTGACTTCACCAATCACCAGAGAACTGCAACTCAAAACCATAATGTTTTACCACATCACTCCATTCATTATTAGTGACTAATATCAAAATATTAGTAGACTAAAGGTAGGAGGTGCTGATGAGAGTGTGCAGGTAGGGGATTGTTTAAATATCCTGTTTATATTTCGTGGGAATGTATGTTACTAAATTCATTATGGAAAGTAATATGGATTTTCATATATGTTTAAACTAGTACTACTCATGTGCCTAAGCAAATTCTAGCGGATATATTATCGCCCCTCCTCCAAAGTGAACCAGTGCATTAGAGACATTTGCACTTCTATCTTTGCATTAGTACTTTTCAAATAGCAGAGAAATAGAAACAACCCTAGTATCTATCATGTAGGGACTGAGTAATACAGAGTGTATTAGTTAGCCATAACTCAATTAGAACACTGTGGACTGACCAGGAAATCACTGTGTTAGGTTAACAAAAGTCAGGTGGAGAAAAGCATCTGGACTTGATCTCATTCACATGTAGAGTTTGAACCTGCTCTGATAGAAGCTGATAATAGGTTGTTTACTAGAAGCCAGAGACCAAGTCCTGTAGTGGCTCAAATATAAACATTTTTACTATGAGGTCATACCTCAGTAGTTTGCTCCTAAGTGGTAGTTGTTTTAGAGGGCTCTAGGATCTTTAGGTGGGGGCACCCAGCTAGAGGAAGTAAGTTACTGGATCCTTGAGCTTATCAGCTCAACCTCAATATCTGCCATTTTTTCCCCACTTAACGGTATAACATCTGTGCCATTATTGCATCCATGGGAATGTCTTGATAATTTGATTACCAGCTCAGAAGTTTCACCACTGCATAATACTATAATGACTCCTCAATCTCCCAGCATTCTGCATAGAACCGTCCTGTATTTTCAGAGCTAGACAAAAAGGAGGACGCTTCTGGACTACTACCAACTTAATACCTCATGTCCTGTGACCAAGGTGTGTGGTCTTCAGTCCATTGGTTCTAACCACCAAGTTCTCAACAAATGAAAGAAAGCAATGGCTATCACCTGTGTTCTTAGGGGGGAAACAACAAAGTTTATCTCAGCTGTGAACAGAGAGCAAAGATAAAACAAACAAATTGAAAAATATTGAGTCCTTTTCCCTAAGTGCTAAGGACAGCTGATTGTACTCAATTCTCTATTAATTTGACACAAACTCTCCATTAAAAAAAAGATTGCCTTTAAAATTGTTTTAATCACAGAGCAGAGCATTTATAATGCTTTTTAAAAAAAAAATGGCCCATGGTTTTTAGCAGGGTTATTTTAGTACTCATTTATTTGTGGCCAAAATGTGGGTACATCATTTCTTTTGTTTTAAAATTAAACAACTTTATTTTTAAAAAACAGAGATAAATGAACAGATTTTAAAAGCATTTTTACATAAAATTATATGAATATATTTTTGTCAATACTTGATTTTTTTTAAAGATTTGATAGTATGCATTGACATCTTACTAGTTACAATGAGCATAAAGTACATACATAACAAAATGTAACATGGAAATAGTCAAAATTTTCTTGATGTGTAAAGAGTAAACATAATGATTTTTAAATACCAAGGATTGCTACAGAAATGATATGGGTACATCATTTCTATTTGGCTGTTGAGTTTAGAATTTTGGGAGCCGGAAAAAGTTAGAAATGTAAATATTTTATTTATAGGTGAAAAATCTTAATATTGTCTTAATTTATTTTAAGTTATTTACTATAATTGATATCTAAAAATTTATTACAATTATATAATAATGTGCTGTTTTAATAAGATACTACAATACATGGCCATCTTGAGCTATAATTTAAAATCAGCTTCTTTGCTGTTCTACAAAATAGATGTTTTCATTAATTCTTTTCAAATTTAACAAACCTTTCACAGCTGTCTGAGATGGCAACTGTTATTTCTATCTTTAGTATATCCAATTGAAAATAACTTCATGTATAAAATTAGCATAGAGTGATCTTTCAGAATTGCTTAGTGTTTCTAGCCATTTTCCCTTGTAGGAAAACGGTGTTGTTAATAAGTAACCACCATCTCAGAAGAGTGCAGAGGACATCAAACAAGTTAAAAATCACTTGCAGTAGCATGCAGCACATGTGAGCTAGTCTTTATATTACCCATTCAGGCCTATTCCTTTGGCACTTGATGTAACAAGTTTCTTGGCTGCCCGACTTGGCATTGTTTCAAATTATTAATCCTCTCTGCTAAACTCCACTAGTTGGTGAATTCAAAGTGATCATTGATCCTCTCCAGTAGTCTCTGTTTCTAAACAATAAAATATTCGTTTTCATTAAGAGCGTATTACATGTGTCATGCTTCAATGTGTGAAGCTCATGAAGCTCATGAAATCCTCACAGGATTTGTCATCAGCTCCAGCAGGTTTGTTTCCTTGTGTTCATAGGTATGTCTTCCATCTTGCCTTGTGGTGAGTTAGTGAAGGTGATGGTGTCCCCTGACCTGGGGAGTTGTTTTGAAAATCTGGGTGTGCAAATTTTGAGGTAACTCTCTTTTCAATGAGAAGACTTTTTTATATTAAGGAAAATTGTCTAACCAGGAAAACAAATCAGTCTGAACCACATTTTTATTTTTTGGAGTTGGTTTTCTTATTTTCTTTCCATTCTTTCTTGTTTTTAAGTTGCTTGGATGGCTTTCCTCTAACTTAAATGTGGAACTGTGTCTTCTGGGTTACATGCTTAAGTAGCAGAATGTAAATCATAAGGGAACTTACTAGGACTAAGTCTGTATCTTACTGGCTATTGCATAGTAAGGTTTGGACACTGCAATACCCCGTGATACCAGCATTCTACTTTTCTTCCCACCCATTATTTGTGGTTCTCACATCTACTATTGAGGGAGCTCATGATAGGGCTCGGGAGCTGGTTCAGTGGGAGAAGTGCTTGCCTGGATGAGGATGTGAGTTCTTATCTTGGAACCCACATTAAGCTGAGCACAGCAATGTTTGTATTCCATTGCTCCTAAGGGGACATGGGAGACAGAATAAGAAAATCTCCTGAAACATATGGGCCAGTTTGCATCGATTATGGAAGTCAACAGCAAAACGGAAAGAGAGAAAGGGAAAAAGTGTGAGTGTGTGTGTGTGTGTGTGAGAGAGAGAGAGAGAGAGAGAGAGAGAGAGAGAGAGAGAGAGAGAGAGAGAGAGAGAGAGAGAGAGAGAGCCTTTCTAGTACAATATGAGGACCAACATCTGAGATTCTTTTGTGGCATCAAATGTTCGCTGTAACATTTGTGTGTCCCCTATACATGTATACATCGCACACAAACACATATATACCTATTTTTAAAAAGATCGTGCCAGTGGGAAACGTCATTAAAACATGCCACATTCTTGTCAGACTTGACAGACTAACACAAGAAGCCATTGTCCATTGTGTGCAGGATGTATCCTGGCCCTCCACCAACCAGAGTGCTAGAATTGCTGAGTTGACTGAGATTGTAGAGAAGCCAAAGCCCGAAGTATTTATTTCCTAGAACTTAAAAACAGGTGGTTGATCCCTAATCCATGTAATATGTTTGAAATTGTTTTTATTTTAATTGCCCAGTGATACAGCAGTCCTGATATTGTAATGCACTGCTCTCCTACAAACAAACCTCACTGAAGAGTTGAAGCTTCAGGGTGTAGTGTTAGTGAAAGACCTAGGGGTATGACCAAGTCACTAAGTCCTTCAATCATTTCACCTACAATTCCACTCACAAGCAATCAGTACATATAACCTGTCTCCAAAAAGAAAGCGTGTATATAGATAGATAGATAGATAGATAGATAGATAGATAGATAGATAGATAGATAGATAGACTGGGATATCTCATTAAAGCACTTGCTAAGCAAAGATGAAGCCCTCAGCTTGGATTCCTATAAAGCAAATTAGGTGGAGGAGGATGAGGAGAAAGAAGAAGAAAGAGAGGGAGGAGAAGTAGGAGAAGGAGGGAGAAGGAGAAGCAAGAGGAGGAGGAAGAGGAAGAAGGAGGAGGATAAGGAAGAGGAGAAATGAAGTCTATATCTATTATCCCATTATCACAGAAGCACATTTTCTAATGTCTCTGGCATACTGGCCAGCCAGCTCAGTTGGATTGGAGAACCTCACTTTCAGTGAGATATTCTTTATCAAAAAATAAGGAGGAGAAGAATTCAGGAGAGTATTGCAGTATTGATCTCTGGTCTTCACACATACATGCACACACATACACAAATATGTACAAAAATAAATAGCACACACACACACACACACACACACACACACACACACACACAATGTCTGTTGATAAGTATTTAAAATGTTAGAGGCAAATCTTTCAGTGTTTAACATCACATCAACCAAAAATTAAGGTTCATTTTAGATATGTATGTTTAGCTAGTCTTCATATACCCAATCAATATCTACCTCTCTGGTGGTGTTCCAGCAAATTTTCACAATTTTTATTTTCCTGTCTCCACCTAATCCTTTGTTATTTTAAAACATTTCTGTTTCCTGTTGCCTTGATTGTATTTGTTTTCAGACTGAGATTTCTTGTGTACATGTGAAAAACCTCCATCCAACAAGGTTCTAGCACTTGCCAGTGGAATTCTAATTTCTTCCCTAACCTTGTTGTTGTTTTCATCTGAAAGCAAAGCAGATAAACAATCACTAAATAAATAAGTTGTCACCTGGCCCTCAAACTTAAGTTTCATTGTTTCCCGTTTCTAAAATAAAGGAGCTTGAGATATCCTAACATTGCAGGTTTGTTCCTGAATTGAAACAGGGATTTGCCACATTTGCATTCATCTCGCCAAACAGACGCCTGGGCTGCACTTGGGCATGCTATTTAAATGCCTGCATCCATCCAAGTGTATCTATTGTTCTAGTTGATTAATAAAATCTTAACACAATCAGGGACTTTTAGCAAGTCCCTAAATATAAAACCTATTAGTTAGGAAGGGATGACTTATTTGCTTTTGTTTTCTCCTAGCATAAAGATGAATGAGCCAGAACAGAGTGAATACCTTTATCCCACACGCTATATGAAAGTTGCACCAGAATCCTATACCTTAGGGGATGCAGTTGAGCCATTTCTAATCTTTTTTGATGAATGCTGCTACAGTTCAAGTTTCAGAATCAATTGGGGAAAAATTTGAAGTGGGGCTTCTCATGAAGAAGTGGCAGGTGTGTTCTAGACAGGCATGCAGTAAATCAGAGTTTTCACATTTCATTGCCTGGAACTGACTCAAACTGTCAGAATGTGGCCAGGTGTAAATCATGCAGTTAAGGAGGAGGGTGGACAGCCTGGTTCTCAATGTCTGACACTGTGAAGTTATGCAAACATCAAAGTTTTTGGAAAATAATCAGCCTAGAAGAGTCACCATTAAGAAGCATATGAGCCAAGTGCACAGGTTGTAATATTAAAATAGAGTCAAATTTTTATTACCTTTCATAAATAACAACAATAACAACAACAACAACAACAACAATAATAATAATAATAAATGAGTTTCATTTAATTTATAATTTGGTTTAAAAAAGATGTTTGAAGCATAGTTACCAAAGATTAAATTTAGATAAACAATAGTAAATACAAAACTATGTGAATGTCTATTGCTTCTGATTTTTACTTACTAAATACTACATTGATTTTTTTTTCATCCAAGCAATCCTTAGTGTGTTAAATAGAGGAGGAACTCAACTTACATTCTTTTTCCAGAGAAAGGCTTCTGAATTTACGCCTGGTCAAAAACACATACATTCCTCTCCTTATAAAGAGTGCCAGAATGTCCAACAATGGTGACACATTTACAGCAGTGATGCGCCTTGACACTCATCTGCTTCACGTTGTTCACTTTCAGGAAGATCAAGCTAAGGCGAACTGATGTGTATGGTCTATTGGGTAGGCAGCATGCTACTTCTAAGGACTTATGAATGAAATCCATACAGTGATGAAGCAAAAATTCAACTTTATTAAATTCTCAGTACCTCAATTCCTCTCTTTATCTGTATAAAGACAAGGTTTTGAAATCTGATTATCCCGCTGGAAAGGCCTATGCCTTTATTCTAGCACCAAGATAGTTTATTCAAAATTAAGTCTTAAAATCTCTTTTAAAATTTTTTATTAGTTATTTTATTTATGTTTCAAATTTTATCCCCCTTCCCAATTTTATCTCCACAAACCTTCACCCCCATCACCTCCTGCTTCTCTGAGGATGCTCTCCGACCCACCCACCCATTCACACTTCACTGCTCTAGCTTTGCTGTACACTGAGGCACTGAGCCTTCACAGGAGCATGGGACTCCCCTCCCATCCAGATCATGCTATCTCTGTTACATATGTAACTGGTGCCATGGGTCTCTCCATGCTTTAGTCTAGATTTTATTCTATTTATCAGGACAGAACCCAGGACCAAAGTGATTTCTACTATTTTGCTTCAGGGCTAAATTGTCAAACTAGAAAGATGTGAAAGTAACTGCAGTTGGTACCTATTCTACTCTTAACACTGTTCTGATGAAGACCATCTGAGTGAAGAGAGAAACACCAGGAAAGCTGGTGTTTCAGCTGGGAACTATCTCCACCCTGATGCCACAGCCCGTCTTTCCAGAGAGCAGTAAGTGAAAAAGTGATATTTAGATATGTTTAAAGGGTCAGATATTTTCAGGACTCTGTTCTCTCTGGCTTGCAGTAGCAAATGAAATTGCTCTTATCCCACTAGCCGTACTGGTGATGTCACCGAGGTGGAGCTGGGTGTTGGGTCACTCATCAGGAACCTCAGATCTCCTGCAGAACTTGAAGGAACTAGATAACGAGGACAGAATTCCATCTCACTGGAGAGGTGGCTGAGGGACAGAGGGGCTATACATGCCAGTAAAATAAAAGAAACCAGGGGTGAAGAATCAGGCCTGACAGCTCCCTACTTAGTGATGTTCTAGGTCGGAAAGGGTATAGAGGATGCCTACAGAAACAAAACAGGGATGCAGACATTAAAAATAATTAAAAATCTTATATTTTGTCCATCTTGCGGTATTTACAAGTTTATTTATCAAGGATTATCCATCATGCTAATATTCCATTATTTATTTCACTTTTTGTTGGTGTTTATATTCTTTTATTAATGTGCTAAAGGAGCCTGTATATCTATTTTAAACTCTTTGAACAGTCTAAAATGACTAAAAACAAAATATTTTATGGTTTTGTTACAAATCAAGGTGTTTCTCCACAAGATAGTACCTTGATTTACCATAATTCCAAAACAAAATGATCAAGTTTAAAAAAATTGGAGAATATTGTATTGTCATTACAAATAAGATATATAAAATAGTTGACAGGATATATAAGTCTGTTGGATTGGGACTAGTCTCTCCTGTTTTATTGTTTTTTAGATTTGCTTACTTTTATGGTGTAACTGAAGATTTTCTTTGTATAAGGCATGATTAAGACAATGAAGTATTTTTTTCTAGTCTTCCAAAAGCCTTTTCTGATCAGTTCTTGAGTTTTATAAAGTTTTTTCTTTAAAAACTGTGAATCAGCAAATTTTTATGATTATAACACAAAGCAAACATGTTGTTGAAAACTAATGAATACAAAATGCATATAATAAATATTAAATTGTATGCCTGTAAAAAAGCAATTAAAACTCTACTGTTGTTATACCTTTGAGATGTCCAGTGGTAACAGAATTAGATAGATATTCATTGTCATTACATGTTATCTCTTAATCACTCTCTCATAGTTCGGTTTAACTCCACATCATATAGTTTGCAATGTGCAGACCTAATTTGAATTGTTAGAAAGTTACTAAGTCTGGCTACTCTTACCAGACCTTTCCTAGCTTACAGATATATTCATCAGACTTATAAGAAGCTTTACTTCACAAATTAAGCTGGTAGTTAGGTTCAAAATGAGTCCCCCAAATGGCAGCTCTCACTACAATGTGCTAAACAGAGGGTTCTGTAAACAGCAAGGTACAGGGAAAGATTATTATTGGGTAAACAGAGGCCAAAAGTCTGGTTTCTGTTTACCAAGAACCTCCCTTAATCCACTTTAAATCTCCCCTAATCTTCTGCAAAAGTCAATCCAAGGTAAGGGCATTTAGTTCTCATTCAATCCAAAACCCCTGTATCAACCCAAAGACCTCCATCGTATTGACTAGAGTTAAAAATTAAACACAACAATAAGACACCTCGCTTTTCTTCCATTTTCCTCTTTTCTCTGCTCCCCTCCCATCCATATTCTTGCTCTTTTGATCCTCAACAACCTTTTTTTCAATGGAATGGAGCAGTTTATTTCAGTGGTTTCCCTGCATCCTCACTAGTTTATTCTAGTAATTACTAGAATTGTGCCCATATCTGCATACAAATAGCATATGTATATTCGTTTCCAAGTATAATGTTAATAAATTAAGACAGTTTAGTAGTTGAAACATAATTTTATTTTTCTGCACTCCTGAAGCTCAGAAGTCCTAACTGGGTTTCATGACTTAAACCTATGTGTCAGCAGGCCATGTTGTTCCTGAAAGTTGTGGAGAACACGTTGTTAGCGGATTCTGCAGTGCTGCATTGCGGCTCTTTCTCCAGGTTCAAAGAGAGTAGTACTGACACATGAGGTCTTTATGACCTTTTACACATCATATCTACCTTCAAAGAACCCTTGCAACTACTTTTCACCTATGATGATAACCTCTCTGTCTATAGATCCTTAATTACACATGTAATTTTTCTTATTCCATGGAAGATGATATAGTCACAGGTTTGGGGATCAAGTTATATATGGAGAACTTGGATGATATGATGAGATGATTCTGAAATGTTCCCTCCCGGCACATGTTTTAAATGCTTGTTCTCAAGCTTGTGGCCCTGTTTTGAAGTCTGTTAGCAGGTAGAAAATGAGGCTCCAGTGGAGGAAGTAGGTTTCCAGAGGTGAGCCTTTGGAGGCCATAGTCTGGCTCTGTTTTCGGTTCAGTCTCTGCCCTTAGGTTTGCCAGATCACGAGGAATCTCTGTTGTGATATTCTCACACACATGAGCCATGTATATGATTCTCAATAACAAAAGGGGTTGCGCCCCAAAACTACGAGCCACACAGAAGCTTTTCCCTCCTAGGCAGCTTGTGTTGTGTGTCATCACAGCCATGCAGAATTCACTAGCAAGGCTGACATCGGTGTTCTAATTTCCAGCCCTTTGGTCCTCTGAAGATGGGGTAAATATGTCTTCTTATACCAGCATAGTCCAAACATATTGCTAAACTCCACTCTAG
The DNA here is from genome assembly GCF_963924665.1 of Micromys minutus. Lineage (NCBI taxonomy): Eukaryota > Metazoa > Chordata > Mammalia > Rodentia > Muridae > Micromys > Micromys minutus. Next base: position 14,997,303 of record NC_137956.1, read on the forward strand.
TTCTGATGTAGATTTAGATTCCATGTTTTAAAAATAGTTAAAATATTCTCTCAAGCCACTGAGCCAAAAGGTTTTGTGAGAAAGGATATAAAACATTAGCCTGAGAATGGGGTCTAGGTAGTCATTTGTGGGGGGGAGTGGAATTAACATTAAAATACCAACAGCTTCAGGACAATCTACTGTAAATAAAGAAAATATCAAATAAAATAAAAGAAAAAGAACAGAAAAGGGCACAATTGAATAGTGAAAGAAAACTTTTTAAATATATGAATGAGAACCCACAAGCGAGAAACAGGACACAGAACTGGAGACTGTATCAGAGCCTCTCCTAGTGTAGTTGTTCATCAGATGAGAACAGAGATGGATGACCACTGATGTTAAAGAAGTGTAGGTGGCAGGATCTCAACTACCCCATAGTCCTGACTTATATTGTTTAACTTATTCTTTTGACTCTTATCTTATTTGCTAGAAAAATTAGCCTCCCTAAATCAAGCCCTGAAACCTTGTAAACAACTCTAAAGCTATTAAAAGTAAATGAAGATTTAGATGATTTTGAGAACATGATTCATAAGATTTATTTCACCTTCCAGATATTAGCATTCCAGTTCTCTGTGTAAAAGAGAATTATGAGGTCACAGCCAGCATAGGTGGGAAAAATATAGTGGGAAGGGACTGTGTTGAGAAAGGATGCTAGCTCATAGGTCTAGCTGTTTACTACTAGTCAGGGTCTAGTCCTGCAGGGCTCCCATTGTAGGTACATTCACCTAAAGTCAATTTTAAACACTCACAATATACTTCTTTGTATCATGATGGTTCCAGGAACCATGAGGTAGTGTAATTTTCACCCATTATAGGGAAGCCTCAGATAACTTCACTCTACATCTGAGAGTTTACATCCATGTTTCAAGAGTGAAAATTCTCACTTTGAGTGAACAACTACTTAGTATGCTAGTGAACATTATTCTAAAGTGCCCTGGTATACATTCAACAACTTAAAAAGAATGATGTGAGGATTTTAGAAAGAATTGTCTGAGATTCTTATGTGAATGCTCTGGCTTATTAATCCTTAGCTATCTCTGTGGCTTTCACCAATATATCCTCTTAGTAGTTGTGCTGGCTGATTTTGTGTCAACTTGACATAGCTGGAGATAACATAGAGAAAGGAGCCTCAGTTGAGATAATGCCTCTATGAGATCCATCTGTAAGACATTTTCTCAACTAATGATCAAAGGGGGAGGGCACATGCCATTGTGGGTGGTGCCATCCCTGGGCTGGTAGACCTGGGTTCTATAAGAAAGCAGGCTGAACAAGCCAGGGGAAGCAAGCCAGTGAGCAACATCCCTCCATAGCCTCTGCATCAGCTCCTGCTTCCTGACCTACTTGAGTTCCAGTCCTGACTTCCTCTGGTGATGAACAGCAATATGGAAGTGTAAGCTGAATAAACCCTTTCCTCCCCAACTTGCTTCTTGGTCATGATATTTGTGCAGGGATAGAAACCCTGACTAAGATAGTAGTTTGATTTTAAAAATAGAACAAATTGGTGTGTTAGTATGCATTTTTATATGCTTCCATTTTTTTTTGTCTAAATTGTCTCTACTTACCTAGAAAATTAACCTGTGTGCCTCACTTACAGGTTTCTCTAGATTTTATGCAAAGTTGTATCATGCTACTATCCAAATAGCTCTAACATTCATGGCAGCTGAAATGATTACTTTGGAGTAACTTGTTTTTCTGAAAAAATATTTACTATTCTTGATTGGTGGAAAATACCCAGCCCACTATGGGCGTAGCCACTGTGGATCTGGCAGTCCTGGGTTCCATAGGAAAGTAGGCAGAGCAACCCAGAAGGAACAAACCAGTAAGTAGCATCAGTAGCAGTCCTCTAATGCCTCTGCATCAGCTCCTGCCTGAGGTTCCAGCCTTCATTCAGTTCCTGCCCTGACTTCCTTCACTAATAATCAGTCATGTGGTAATATGCCAATAAATCATTTCTACCCCAAGTTGCTCTTTGTCATAGTGTCTCATCAGAACAATATGAATCCTAAGTAAGACAGTTATATAGTTACATATGTGTTATACATAATGGTAATCTATCCCTAAGTACAATGGATGCCTTCAACAAGTCAGTTGTTAAAAACTTAGCTTAGTATAGGTGGCAATAGAAAATATAAAGAAAAGGAAAATAGAATAATATAAAACAGAAGGAATCACTAGAAATTAGAAAATAATATTGTTTATGAATCTTATTGATGCTTTTAAAGTTTATATATGATATAACAAATACGTTTATTGAAAACTAAATTATGAACTTAGAAGTGGAAAATGATCATTATGTGATCATTGTTTTTACTTTAGAAGATTCCTGAAGACAAGTCATATATAACCAGTTCATACGTGCTATTTCTTGTTATTGTCACAGAGTAGAAAAAGCACTAATTAGCAATACTGTACTTTCCTGGGAGGCAATATCTTGAGGTCAATGATTAATTACATTTGGGAACAAATTACAAAACACTTCATTGACTTGATTTTTATCAACTAATGGATATTGAAAAGACTGTATATCAATGCCCATTTAAAACTACTAAATATACAGAAAATACATCTACATAAAAAGTATCAGTAAAAACTCTGGATTCATTTCAAAACAATAATGAACTGAGCTAAAATAGAACAAGAAGATAACAGAAGGTATGTGTAATTCATTTTATATATAAAAAAAGATCAATGTGTGTTGAAGTTCATGTTGAGAAAGAACGGATTTTAAAGTCCATTGTGTTAACTAGAAACTTTCCATTTTCTTTAGACAAGTCAGTTATATTCTTGTCATGGCCATGTAGATATGCACTGTTCACTGCTGGATTTCGAAGCAGCAAAGAATCTCAAGGAAAATGTAAGCATGTAGTGGCTCCCAAGACTTATCCTTTTATTTTCTTTTTCCTAACTGCTCTACATATGAATGTCATAAAAAGCAAGAATTCCAACACCTCCCATTATCTTCATGTCCTATTTTTTATACAACTTTATGTTAGACAAAAGGCCAAGAAGCGTGTCATTAAAATGGATTTTAGCATACCTGTGCATATCTGACCCTTAGATTTAAAGGCACAGGCTACCAATCTGAAAACCATATTTAGAGACTCACTTACCATATCATCTGCAACCAGGACAGGATGATAGGAAAGGGAAGAGTTACTGATTTTGGATGTTGGTTGCCCTTGACTGTCAGTTTGTTTGGGAATCAGAGCTATGTTCTCTCAGACACTGAAATCCATTCTTCTCTGTCGCTGGAATGAAAAGCTGTTCCAATTCACTTCCATCTCATTCCCGTGGCTTGCCAATGGCAGCATCCATAGGCCTGAAGTGATGCTTTCATTTTAAATGTAAACAGAGAGCACTTGGTCCAGAAAGCATAAGAAAACAAAGCTAATATGAATCTTATTCTTGATGTCATTGCTATGGTAGTAGAACCTTGATTCCATTCCTCTGCTAAGCTGTATGAAGAAGGTCTCCCAGAATTGTCCAACCAAAAGGTGAGAGAGATATCATTCATAGACCCGTGTCTATATTATTTATTTGTTGAGGCTTACTCAAGCGAAATCATGGACAAGTTAAATGGCCGAGTTACATTTTTTATTTTCCTTCTTGATTTCTTCTGTAAAAATCCAATTGCTACGGTAGTAGTAGTAGCAGGTTGCTAAATCCCATAGGTCAAGAGTTTCTCAGGTAGTCATCATTTATGAGTGGTCACTTTGATTTATCAGTATTCATAATGGCCTGTAGTTCTGTACTGCTTTCTCAAGTGCACTTACATTCCATTTTCAAAATGATATTGCAGAGTAATTTTATTGTCATTATTACCATTCTTCAAACTACAAAAATAATAACTTGTCACTTCAGATCAACATACCTAATAATATTTACAGCAAGAGTTTAAGTACATTAATTACTTTAAGTACTATTACTTTGTATTTTGTTCTTTAAAAGAAATAAGACACCTGGTAGCTACTAATAGATTCTCCCACTCACATGCTTATCATGTGAAGTTTTTCCTTAGCCCGAAAAGAGTGAAATCAAATTGATTTGGACATTGATTAGAACTAGGAAAATGAGAAGATCAAACGTGCATAATGACAGGTACATGATTTATACCCACAGTTTTCAAATGATCCAGTTTACTATAGTTTGTACGACTTGCTAAAGGGCACAGTCAGGACACAGCCTTGGCCAGTTTCTAGGCTAAGCATTGTCAAACACACTGTTCTACTTTCTATTACTGTCTTCATGTCAGCCACCATGTGGTCAGGATGCTGGAACTGCTCCATGGATGCTTTTTCAAGATAAGGAGCTGAAGCCTCTGGAAGCCATGTGGCTAAACCAGCCCTGAAATAAATCTTCCCTGTCCAGTGACACTTAAAACAACATCAGGTTTATATGAGTGGCCTTATACCATAAGCTCTTAGAAGAACCACCTTTGGTTTCCTGACATATGCACTGGTTTCCTGAAATACATATTATTCATTTAAGCTGCTAAGTTTTCAGTTAGTTTGTTAAGCAGTGACTGATGGTGAATGCAGAAAAGAGTAGCTGGGTGCTCTGTCTCCTCAGCTTAGGTTACTTATTGAACTGTGCTGTGTGCTTACAACTTGCCGAAAGAACCATGATATTGTATTCTGAGATTCAGCTGTGAAGCCATGTGACAATGTCAGGTGTATTTAGTATTATAATAATTAAGTAAACCTTTCTTACAAAGTACAAAGTGAATGTGCTCTATATAAGTCCCAGTCTTTACATTCTACACTGTAACTGTAACTACCTAAGATCTGATAGTCTGTACACCCTTAGCTTTTTATCACATTTCAACTCAAAGGTAGCATACTTGAGTCAGAATTTGAATGTCCTATGATTGAAGCTGATGTTGCAATGTAACATTCAACCTAGCAAAATGACTAGACATATCAGTCAATCATAAGTCATCTAAGATATACAGTTATAAATTATACAATCATTTTATATGTTGCAGAAGCAATAAAGAAAATAGTTTATATTTAACATTGTATTTCTTTTTAGTGTATATTTGTATGTGGTGTGTCTATATATGTATGTGTATCTCTGTGTCTCTGTGTGTGCACACACAGTGAATATGCATAACATAACCATTTGCTATGGCACGGATGTGAAAATTTGAAGTCAATTTTCAAGAGTGGCTTCTACCTTTTTATCCAGTGTGTCCCAGGGAGCAAATTCAGCTCAGCAGGCTTGGTAACAAGTGACTTTCCATGCTTAGCCATCTTACCAGTTTTAAAGAAACACTATCAAGCAACTCTAAAACTGTTGAGAATATTTATGTAATAAATGTAATATTAACGAAATAATACTCTCACTCTTGGCTCTCTTGGCTTCTCTTGCTCTTGCTCTCTTGCAGCCTTGCTCTCCCCCATCCCTCCTCTTGCTCTTCCCTTCCCCCTCTCTCTCCACTTGCTCATGGCTAGCCTCTACCCCTCTACTCCTCTATTCTTTCTCTTCTCCCTCTGCCTCTACTACCCTTTTAACTCTCCCATGACTTGAATAAACTCTATTCTGTAATATTAAAAATAATAAATATAATTGGTTATTTTTACAATATTTCCAGATAAGGAGCTGACAGGGCTTGAAACCCCATAGGAAGAACAACAAGAACAACAAACCAGACCCCGAAGATTCACGAGGGACTAAACAACCAACCAAAGAGTACACATGGAGGGACCCATGGCTCCAGCTGCATATGTAGCAGAGGATGGCCTTATTGGGCAGCAATTGGAGACAAAGCCCTTGGTCCTGTGAAGGCTCAATGCCCCAGTGTTGGGGAATGCCACGGCAGTGGTTGGGGAACGTCATAGAAGCAGTGGGAGGGGGGATGGGATAGAGAGTTTGTAGAGGGGAAACTGGGAAAAGGGATAACATTTGAAACATAAATAAAGGATATACCCAATAAAAAAGATAATCGGAACATGACAAGAGTAAACATCTTTTGGCTGTTGTGCAAGACTGTTCCTGGGGAAACAACATAAGCATCTGTCTACCCAGACAGAGAACTGGTGACATCCAATGTGATGCTGAAGTCCAACTTAATGAACCAATGAGTTTGTCATGGGTTTTACAGAAGTCTGGGTAGGAGGTACTGGGGCAACTCAAAGGCATCTACATCACCAAACATCACACATTGGTACTGGTGACAGTTTGTAAAACTCCACCATCCTGGAATTTTCTGTAAGGTTCTTAGACAGTTTAACTGGTCAGAGAGTATACTAGTAGTTCAAGTTGTAGGAGAGCCTCTTCTACAGTAGATGATTTCTGGTTCTAGATTTCTGTAAACTCTCTGGGTTCTCAGGTTCAAAACATAAGGGGGGAAAGGATAAAAAAATAAAAGAGAAGGAGAGAGGAAAGAGGGAGGGAGGAAGGAAGAAAGGGAGGGAGGCAGACAGTACTATGATCTGGTCCATCCGGGCTTCCTGCCACAGCTGCTTTCCTATACCTCCTTCCCCAGCACCAAGCCCACTTCCACTTTCTTCTTTTTTTAAAAGTAAACATTTTATTCATTCATTTCATCAGCTGAGAAACTGCTATGTTGTACAAATACATTATTGTACAAAAAAATAATCACAAAAATGCAACAAGATAAAAGTGTATAAAATGCATTTCTTAGTAAATACACTAAAAGTGGTTAAAGTAGCAGCAAACATATAGAATTATTTGGCTGGAAACACTGTTTGAACCAGAAAACCATATAAACTAAACAAACGATGCTTCAGGAGTTCTGCCTTCTCCTTGGCTGCTTCTTTGACATCTCTCCTCGCCATGTGTGCCTGGCTCACTCCAACTCTTTCTGGCCTTTGTTTAAATGCTGTCTCTATTAATGACTCTCACATTTTGATATGGGAAATAATGGTTGTATTGTTAAGAACTCTTATTGTTTGAGATTCTTTCCTCCTTTTTTATTGGGTATTTTTTTTAGTTACATTCCAAATGTTATCTCCTTTCCTGGTTCCCCTCCAGAATCCCTCTATCTCATCCCACGTTTCCCTGCCTCTATGAAGGTGCTTCCTCACCCATACACCCACTCCTGCCTCCCTACCCTGGCATTCCCCTACACTGGGGCATTGAGCTTTCACAAGATCAAGGGCCTCTCTTCCCATTGAAGCTAGATAAGGCCATCCTCTGCTACATATGTTGCTGGAGTCCTGCGTCCCTACATGTGTACTCTTTGGTTGTTAGTTTAGTCCCTGAGAGCTTTGGGGAACTGGTTGCAAGATTTTTTAATACTTTTAATTTATTTATCAAATTTTATATACAAATAGTTCACTTACATCATTCCACCCCTCCCTTCTATTAATACTATATCCCTTCTGCTTTGAAATTCATGGCCTCTTATTCTTTTTTTCTAATTTATTTATTTTATAAAATATTATTATAGCTCTCAAAATTTGTTACATAGCAATATATGATGAATACATGATTTCTTTCCTTTTTCTTTTCTTTTTCTTAGAAGGACTGAGGCTTTCACATTTTGGCCATCCTTCTTTTTGAGCTTCATAAGGTTTGTGAGTTGTTTCTTGGGCATTCAGAGCTTTCTAAGTATGATATCCAATTATCAGTGACTGTATATCATGTGTGTTCTTTTGTTACTGGGTTTCCTCACTCAGGATTGGTACAAACACACACACACACACACACACACACACACACACACAGTGAGAGAGAGAGAGAGAGAGAGAGAGAGAGAGAGAGACAGACAGAGAGAGAGAGAGAGAGAGAGAGAGAGAGAGAGAGAGAGAGAGAGAGAAAGACCCCTATTTACATTGAAATGTCAGTAGGTGTTGTCATTGCTCGGGCTGTTTAATTAACCTTATTTTTGAGTAGTCAGTTGTTGGGTACTACTTTCATTTTTTTTATCTTGGGGCAACTGTCCTATCTTATGCCTCCAATCTTTCCACACCCATTGATTCAAGCCTTGAGAATAGGAATTGTGTTGTAGTGTAGGGAGTTGTAGATGTAGCATGGGTGATAAAAACCCCACAGTTCTATGGTGATGCAACTTGATCAGGTTTTTGATGTTGTTGTTGTTGTTACATTTCTTATACCTCTTATGTCTAACATGGTGTGTAGACTGCTTGATAGTTTTTAGACTGCATGCCCTGTGAGTGCAGAAGAATAAAGCTTTAATAGATTTGTTCCCAAATGATGCCCCTATGCTTCCCTTGGTGCATAGTGCACAGTAGACATTCCTTAAAATACCTGATGAGTTAGATGTTATCAACTGACCCATTAATCACTTAATTTGGATAATAAGGTCCCACAGTAAGTCTCAGCAGGGATGGCTATGTCACAGTTTCACAACCCACTCTCTATACTACCTTGAAAGCTACAGGGGTGAGGAGAAAAGATATGACCATAGGAACTAGGCAAGGTTAGGTCAAAATGTAGATTCAAATTTATTTTCTATATAACCTAAAGTTAATTCTAATTTTTATTTTCTTACCCAAGAAAATGAAATTGATAATAAAACCTACCTCATGGAGTTGTTGTGAAGATCAGATTTGCTAGTTTGTCAATCAGTATTTATACTCAGTACAGGGAAAATCCAACCACAGTGATATGAGTAATAAAGTATATTTTCTCTTACAGCAAAGGGGTTGGCTCAGCTCTCCAGACCTGTTCTAATTTCTTAAGGAACTAAAACACTATTACTAAACTAAAACACAAACAAATACTTGGATTTTCTACTGTACTCAATGATTATGTAAATAATAAAAAATTGAAGTTCTTAGGGAAAGTAAGTGAAATTTGCTTCTTTGTAAGATGAAATACCTTTCTGTGGCTATCTGAATGAGAATGGACATATTGACTCATATTTTAAAGGCTTGGTTCTCAGTTGGAGGAAATGTTTAAGACAGACTTGGAGGTATGGCTTTTGTTGGATGAGGTATATCGCTAGGGTGGCTTTGAGGTTTCAAAAGGCCACATCATTCCTGTCTCTCTGTTTGTCTGTCTGTCTGCCTGTTTTCCTGCCTGCCTACCTGTCTGCATGTCTATCTATCTTGTACTTATGAATCAAAATGTAAGCTCCCAACTATTAGTCCAGCATGTCTCTGTGCCTACTGTCATAATAGGCACAGAGTCTGACCCTCAGGAACCATTAGCCAAAAATTAAATGTTTTTTTTTATGAGTTACCTCAGTCATGTTTTTATATCACAAGAATAGTAAAGTTACCGAGACACCTTAGTTCTAAATAAAATTTTGACACTGACTTTATCATCTATTATGTTATGAGTACCACCACATTTTGTTTCCTAAATGGGTAACTTAAGCACCTTCAAATTCCCAGGTGGGGAGTCATTTAACAAGATTGCTAAGAGCAGGAACCTGAAACAGACCAGCATCCTCTCTGCTATGAGTTCGGTGCTTTACCAGTTCAGTCATTCCACTAAGAGTCAAAGCAATTATGATATTATTACCTCTAAGTCTCCTTTCTTTTCAGATAGTCATAGGTGATCTTGTCAAGCACATTGCCAAAATTCTGATACGGAATTTCTCTTGCCAAACTCTTGTCACTGAGCTTAAGATTCCTTTATATGGGTGAGATATTTTTCTTTCTTTTCCTCTAGTTAATTTACATATTTATTTGACCCAAGTAATTAAATCGAATTCATCACAGCTATAACTAATTGTTGGTTTCCCAACTTGAACTGCAGCTAGTCTCTAGGAAGCTCTCTTGCCTTCTACAAGCCCTCAGCTGCAGTAATAAGTACAGACTCAGAACTGCCTGCCATGCTGGGGTCATGATTACATGAAAACATCCACCAGCTCACATCTTGTCTCTTCAGTAGGTAGTTGTGTCCATTTGGACAATGCTACCTGCTGAAGATATATTGCTCACTTGATTTCTACTGGTGTCAAGCACCAGTTGCCTTGGCACATAAGCCATATTTTGACTATCTCATAGTCATTTTGAATCTTCCTTATGCCTTTAAGAGGAATGTCCTTGGGACTTCCCCAACACCTATATCATCCCAAACTGCAAAGTTCATAGTACTTCTTAGTCTAATTTGATGATGGCAACTGACTTTAGATTCACTTCATCACAGCATAACACCTCCCACTCTACCGTTCCCCTGTAAGGGTCTGTAAAAGAATATTCTCTGCCATCCCTCGGCAAGCTAAAGCTTCACTTTAGTCTTCAAAATACTACTGGAACTACTATGTCTCTCAGTACCTGAAGGGGGAATGCAACCTGATGTCTACTTTGAACCATGTCTTGCCCTAAACTTAACGCTAGTCTCATGCCACTAACTGCCTGATAAGTGCCCTCAATGGGATGTCCTGTGAAGGGGGTCCCATTCTAGTCCATCGGGATCATTATCTGCTCCCCACTTTCACCCCCACACCAATTTTATTCTGATTTGTGTGTTCATAAAATAATCCCTCTTTCAACTCAGTCTAGTAAGCTTCCACAAATATGCTTTTGTTCTAAGACTTGTTCTAAACATCCATGCCTAAAACTTAAACAGAAAATAACTTATCTTAACAAAAATGGCACAAGTAAGACAATTAGATACTTGTATGTCCATGGAAGGAATGTTTGACGAATTGTCTCTCCATATGTATACATGCTGTGGGACTCCATAAAGCAAGTCAAGAAAACTCAGCATGCATATGCATGGCCTTCTGCATTTGTGCAGAGGAAATATCTGCAGGTATACATCACTATGTTGTGTCTGAAACAACACAACTGCATGGTGCAACTTGGATGAAGACAACAGCTAAAGGTTGTGAGTAGTTTTTATTGCTGCTTGTTTGTTTGTTTTGTCTTTCATTTTAAGAGGAGACCCGAAAACTACCATGTTCCCAGGAGCTAAAACTTATGTGTGTATTTGCTTGCAATTGGCTCTGAAACTCATGAAACTCATCAAGATCACCTGGAAACAAATGCACAGAGTTATTGTTATTTCTTGTAATGCCTTAACTTGGTCTATCTATGAAAATACCCTCAATTCAGTGGCACAGTGAGTCTCCACGCACCTATGGCTATTACATAGTGCTCATCTCTGGATCAAATGCTCTGGGAAAGAAGAGTGGAGAAAAAGGAATGTTAGCATTTCCTTTGGGGACAGACAACTTATTGTCATATACTCATAGGCTCTACTGTCATTTTTTGTAGTGTGATACATTTGCGTATATGTAAGGATGAAGTAATAAGACAACTAAAAGAAGAATAAAGTACAAAGTATAGTGTGAAATACAATTCTTCCATTGTACATATGCAGTTCTTAGTGGGATACAGAATCTTAGTGCACTCTGAATCTTCAGTATAATAAGGTGCAATAAAATGCTTTTAAAGGGGAAGAATCTCTGTGAAGCCAGGGTCACCACTGTGAAGGAAGGCAGTAGCATATTTCCTTATTCCTGTGTCCTTGAAAATGCTTTTAACATTTCTAACTGTGTTAATCTACAATTCTATATTCATAACCTTTTGTTGCTTTCATGGATTACATACAAAGCAACTGCAGAGACAAGACTGTAGGACATAGGAGGTGAATAAAGGGAAAGCGATAAGAGAGAGACTGAAAATGTTGACAGAGCTGGCAAGGGAAGCGACTGGTCATTTCATACTGATGGACTTGAATGCTGTCTTCCCCCACTCCTGTTACAAATTTATTTTTATCTTATATGCAATAACTACACACACACACACACACACACACACACACACACACACACACACACACATATATATATGTGTGTATATATAAAAAATGGAACAATATACAGTGTTTGAAACATGTGCAAGCTGTATAATTTTATGCCAGGTTAAGCAAGTTTATGTCCCTCAATTTTTTTTAATTTCTTTTTAGTCAAGTGGTCTTTCGAATCCTTTCTTCTAGCTCTTTGAAAAGTAGATTTATGTGTAGCTATTCTATTGTAAATCAACATATTGAAATTGTTTGCGCTTACCAATCTGTAATTTGGTTCTTATTCAACAGTTTTCCCAGACTGCCACAACTTACTTTCCCTGGCCTCTGATAATCACTTTTTTTTCTGAGATCAGCTTTATTGTTTGTATTTTACATTTAAGTGAATGATGTGATACTTGTCTTTCTTTGACTGTCGCATTTAGCTTAGTATTGTGAACTCCAATTCAGTGACTGAATAGTATTCTACACAGTATATGCGCCACAATTTCTTGTTCATGCCCTGGTCAGTGAACAGTGATATCTTCATTTATTGGCTATTGAGGAAAAAAATGGTACAATTATAATGAGAAAGCACATATAAATTTCTTTGGGTGTATACTAAATAGTGGGTTTGTTAAACTATTATATTTACTTTTTTGGGAGCCTCCATGCTGTATTTTCTATGCTAATTTACATATTCACCAATAGTTAGTAAATGGGCTTCACATCCTTACCAGCACATGTTATTTTGAGCCTTGTCAATAACAGCTATATTTCCAGGGAAAGGTAGAATCTCACTGTGATTCCCACTTGGAATTTTCTAGTAATTTCCTATAACTTCTTTAGTGAAATATCCTTAGATTTATTGCTCCCCTTTCATTGTGTTAGTTTTTGGCTGAGTTCTTGTGTTTCTTTATATATTCTGTGTATCAATCCCCTTCCCACATATATAATTTATAAACACATTTACAACAGAATTTTTCTTCTTGTAGAGGTTATCTCTGAATTTGATTGATTATTTTCTCAGTTGAGCAGAAACTTTTTCAATATGATTTTAGCTCAATATTTAAAATTGCTTTTGTTTCTCATGCTTTGGAGGGCACTGTAAATAAAAACCATTGCCCATTCTGTAATGGAGTCTGAAGCCAAAGGCCACCTGTCTAGAGGCCCTAGTTCTTTCTGAAGGTGAAGAAAGAATTGGATGACTTACAATCAACTAAGACATCTCAGAGAAGGAAATCAACAGTAAGCATTCCTGAAAGTAGTCAGAAAGCACTTGGAGATAGGGTGGGTTCACCTGAGCCCTCTGAACTGGGCTTTTAAAGGACCACTGTGCTCTCCCCTCCTCCGCTCATATTCACAGCCTCATCTGAATGATCTTTGGCAGAGGGAGAAAGACAAGGGAGGTTACATCTAAGCTGTAAGATGAGTTGTTATCTCTGTTTACAGTGGAGCTGCTATGTGTGAATGTAATCTCTTTCCTCCTGACCTTTTCCCTAATTGTCTAATTCCTAATGTCTTCTTGAAGTTCCAGAGTCCTGATGTTTTCTTCTAGTTCCTCTTACTTTCTTTCTAGTAGTTCTTCAGAACTTACATTTGTCTTACATTTAAAGCTTTTGTTGTTGTTGTTGCTGTTCTTGTTGTTTAAGTCAGGGTGTTACTCTGAATGCTTCCAAAGCTAGCCTGAAAATCACTATATATACTAGTTTGCCCTCAATTTCTGCAATAGTAACATTTGAGAATAAGGTACCACACTTAGGTTGTATTTAAAGCTTTAACCAAGGTGGTGTGATTTTGCTAAGTAGTGAGAACAAGACATTCACACCTTTCTTTTGCATGAAGTTATTTAATTTTCCTAGAACATTTTATTGAGCAGAATGACCTTTCTTAACACTTGTGTGCATAGGTTTGTCCTTGGACTGTCAGTTCTGTTCTTTGGCTCAGTGCCTTTTGTTATGACAGCTACCATGGTGTTTTAATCTTCAATCTTTGTAGTATACAAAATACAAAGATTCCTCCTTTGTTCATTTTGCATACGATGTTTCTGGTACTCAGGATTTGTAATATTTCCATATAGATCCTAGAATTTCTTTTTCCAAGCCTGTAAAACACACAATCTGTAGTTGTATAGTAATTACATTGGAAATGTAAATGGTTTTAGGAAGTTTGCACATTTTGAGAGTAATTTGTTTAAGCTATACATGCAGTTTTCAATTCCTAAACGGGGTTTTCTAGCTTTTCGCATCCTGTATAATTCTTTTCATTACTATGCTTTTTATTTGGGAGACATTATTTTCTCTTTGGTTACAATAATGTTTGGGTGTTTTAATGTTTTTACAAACTGTAAGCAAGATTTTTAAATTACTTTTTCAGATAATTGTATAGTGGTATATGGCAGTGGTACTGCTGTGCTGATTTTATATCTTTCAGTCTTGTTGCTCTCATTTTAATGTTAATACCTTTTTGTGGAGTTTTGAGGAATTATATATATTTCTGTCATATGAAGATACTGACAATCTGAATTATTCCTGCTTAATTTGGGTGCTTTTTATTTCATTCTCTTGCTTAATTGCTCTATGTAGGAGTTTCTGGAGCTCTGTTGACTGAAAGTGATTATAATTGGCATCCTTGCTTTATGCCATACCTGTGAGGGAAAACTTTTCATTTTCTAAGTTTATAAAATTGCTAGGTATTAGCTTATTATACCGTCCGTTTTGTAAATCTCTTTCTATATCTAAAATTTTATATCATTTTAAAAAAGTATCATTAGTCTTTTTTTTTTTTTTTTTTTTTGTGATCCAGTCATTATTTCCCTTACTGTTCACCCTCTGACATTTTATCATCCCATCGTCCTTCTACCTCATCCCTGTCTCCAAGAGAATGTACCCATGCCTGCCCTCCCCCAACCTGCCAGGCCTCCCCACTCCCTGGGGCATCAAGTTTCTAAAGGATTAGGTGCTTTTTCTCTCACTGAGGCCAGACCAGGCAGTCCTCTGCTATATGTGTGTCAGGGGCCTCATATCTCCTGGTTTATGTTTCCTGGTTGGTGGTTCAGTGTCAGAGATATCAGGGGTCCAGATTTTTTGAGACTTCTGGTCTTCCAGTGGCATCATCCTCTTTCACAAATTCTTCCAGTCTTTCTCTAATCCAACCACAGTGGTCACCAGCTTCAGTTTGATGGTTGTGTAAAAGTATCTGTATCTGTCTCAGTCAGTTGCTTCTTGGGTCTCCTGGAAAACAGCCATGCTAAGGCCCCTGTCTTTAAGTACACCATGCCACTAGTAATAGTGTCAGGTCTTGGAGGCTATTCTGGACATGGATGCCAAGTTGTGCTGGTCTCTGTATCTCCTTTCCCTCAGTCTCTCCCCCATTTTTGTCCCTCCAGTTTCTACAGACAAGAAAAATTCTGGGTCAGAGTTTTTGACTATGGGATGGCAACCCCATCTCTTTACTTGATGCTTTATTTTTCTACTGGAGGTGGACTTTTATGAGTTCCTTCTCCCCACTGTTGAGCATTTCATCTAAGGTCCATCCCTTTGAGTCCTGAGAGTCTCTTACCTCTAAGGTCTCTGATACTTTCTAGAGGGTCCCCTATCTCCTACCTCCTAAGGTTGACTGTTTTCATTCATTCTGCTGGACCTCAGAGTGTCACTCCTGTCTCCCCCTCCAATACCTATTAATGTTTCCTCTTTCCCCTCTAAGTCCCCTTTCCAACCCATGTCCTTCCCTCCGTCTTTTCCTCCCTCCCAATTGGGTCCTTCAGCTTGTTAATTTTCTTGTGTTCTATGGATTATATCCTGGGTATTTAATACATTTTTGGATAATATTCACTTATTAGTGAGGATACTATACATCTCCTTTTGGGTCTGAGTTATCTCACTCAGGGTGATATTTTCTAGTTCCATTCATTTGCCTGCAAAACTCAGGATGCACGCATTCTTAATAGCTGAATAGTATTTCATTGTGTAAATGAACCAAATTTTCTATATCCATTCTTCTGTCATGGGATATCTGGGTTGTTTCCAGCTGCTTGTTATCACAAATAAGACACTATGAATGTAGTGAAGCATGTGCCCCTGGGACATGTTTTGGCTATATTTCCAAGAATAGTATAGCTGGTTCTTTAGGTAAATCTATTTCCAATTTTCTGAGGAACCTCCACATTGATTTCTAGAGTGGTTGTACCAGTTTTCAAACAACCAGTAATGGCACAAATCTAAAGACCAAGTAGATGAAGGACCTCAATATCAAACCAAATACACTGAATCTTATAGAAGAGAAAGTGGGTAAGAGCCTTAAACTCGTTGGCTGGAGAGAAATTTTTTAAACAGAACTCCAATGGCTCAGAATATAAGATCAAGAATTGATAAATGGGACCTCATGAAACTAAACAGTCTCTGGACAGCAAAAAACACCATCAATAGGACAAATTTTTAACCTACAACTTAGGACAAAATCTTTACTAACCTCACATCTGATATAGAGTAATATCCAAAATATCTAAAGAAATGATGAAGCTCAAAAAAAAAAAAAAAAAAAAAATTCAGCAGCAGCAGAGGAAGCCACTCCCCTGCCAATAAACCAACAAAAGAAGCTAACCTCTGAAACACTGAACAACCCAATTTTTTAAAAAAAATGGGGCATAGAACTAAACAGAATCTACCACAGGAGAATTTGGAATGGCAGAAAAGCTCTTAAAGAAATGTTCCAAGTCCTTAGTCTTCAGAGAAATACAAACCAAAACGACCCTGAGATTCCATGTTACACGAATCAGAGCTAAAAACCTCATGTGTCATAATAGGTTGGCAAGAACACTGTCTGGATTTTTATCAAATGTTATTCTTAATCTACTAAAGTGTTCAGACAGCATTTTCATTGTTGTCTCTCATTTTTACTGGTTTGAATATGTTGTATTCTTGGGAAGTCTTCCCTTTCACCACAAAAAAATAAGTGTTGGGAGGGCTGAGCTTGCAAATCAGATGCACAGACACTTTTATAGATGGACCAGCGGTGAGCCTGATGCATAGGCTCATGGAGGTCACACTAGGAGTTCTCAGAATGTAGAGAGCTCTGTGCTCTCTCGAAAAGGTCCCTTTCTGGCACACAGTAAGGGCCAGATCTCTGTCATCAGGACTCTGGATCTGCCTGGGGAAGGCTGAGCAGGCAGATCAACAGATCAGGCTCTTTTAGACATGGACAAAGAGTGAGTTTGACACATAGGCCCACCGAGTGTCCAGCGAGAAAATACAAGGAGTTCTTGGAGCTCACAGAGCATGGTGCCCTCTGGATAAGGGGCCTTTGCATTCCAGAGAAAGAGTCAGGTCTCTGCCATTAGGACTCAGTTCCTGTGGACAGAGGGCTGAGCTCCCAGAACAGCCTCACAAGAGCTCCCACACCTTAGCTCACAAAGATAGAACTGAGACACTGCCATCAGAACTCACTGTTTCCCCACAAAGAGCCAAACACCCAGAAACAATTTCACTCCTGAGCCCATGGGCCCTCAGATCCACAGGAGACACAGGCTCCAGTCAATGACAAAAAAATCACCTATAATCACAGATAACAAGAAGGTAAGAGAAAAGCAAAAGAACTTAAGCAATGGAAACCAAGACGACCTGGAAACATCAGAACCCAGCTCTCATACGACAGCAAGTAGTGGATTGCCAAACACACCAGAAAAACAAGATTTAGACTAGATATCATACTTCACGATGATGATGGAGATCTTGAAGAAGCATGTGAATAACTCCCTTAAACAATAAAGGAGAACCAGGAGTAGTCACTTAAAGATCTACAGGAAAACAAAACCAAGCAGATGAAGAAATTAAAAACAGAAATAGAAACAATAATGAAAACACAAAAAGAGACATCCCTGGGGATAAAAAACCTAAAAAAAAAAAAGAAATCAGGAGTCACAGATGCAAGCATCACCAACAGACCATAAGAAATGGAAGAAAAGATCTCATAGGCTTAAGACAACATAGAAAACATAGACAAAACAGTCAGAGAAGATGCAAAAACCAAAAAGCTCCTAACCCAAAATAAGAAAACTAAAGCTAAAGATAATAGGTGTAGAAGAGGGTAAAGAATATCAATTAAAGGCACAGTAAATATCTTCACCAAAATCATAGAAGAAATCTTCCATAACCTTAAGAATGAGATGACCAAGAACATACAAGAAGCTTACAGAACTCCAAATAGTTTGGACCAGAAAAGAAATTCTTCCTAACACATAATAGCCAAAGTACCAAATTTTCAAAACAAAGAAAAAATACTAAAAGGGAAAAATGACATGTAACATATAAAGGCAGACCAATCAGAATTACACCCAACTTCTCAACAGAGACTATGAAAGCAAGAAGATCCTGGACAGACTTCATACAGACTCTTAGAGAACACAAATGATGGTTACTATATCCAGCAAAACTAAGATGGAGAAACCAAGATATTCCAGGACAAAACCAAATTTACACAATATCTGTCCATGACAATTTCTATGTTACGTTTTTATATGTACTTTATGCTCATTGAAACTAATAAGTTTTCAATTAATACTATCAAACTTTAAAAAAATCAAGTACTGACAAAAATATATTCATATAGTTTTATGCAAAAATGCTTTTAAATTCTGTACATTTATCTCTGTTTCTTTTAAAATAAAGTTGTTTAAAAAAAAAGAAAATAAGTGTTGCTCTTTTTGTTTTTCTTGTTTTTTCAGAACTGGTTTGCTAGATTTTCTTTCCAACTACTTTCACTGAGAATGCTAAAGAATGCTAGCTTATGGTTCCTTTTGTTATTGTCTCAGCTCTATTTTTGTAGCAGTGTGAAGAATATTTAATAAAGTCTTTGAAATGATCCTCCTTTCAAACATTGTTAGAATTATGAATAAATTTTGATTAACCTCATCTTGGGTCTCAGTTGGTAGATTATTTTTATCCTGAAGCAATCTTGTTATTGATTTGTCTTGTCTGCTTTTCTCCTTTTTTAGTCTTTGTAAGTTACTTGTGTCCAGGAATTTCTTCATGTTTCTAAGTTATCAAATACAATGGCAGAATTTTAATAATGGTCTCTAAATTATGGTTTAAAATTTTGTGGCATATATATATATATGTATTACTTATATGCTTAGCCATGATGCTGCAGGTTAACTAGGAAGTACTCTGTGGGTACAAGATCTCAGTGAGAAAAACTTTATTGAGGATATCTGGTGTACTGGCTGGTTTTGTGTGTCAACTTGACACAAACTGGATTTATCACAGAGAAAAGAGCCTCCCTTTAGGAATTGCCTCCATGAGATCCAGCTGTAAGACATTTTGTTTAATTAGTAGTCAGGGGTGGGAGGGCCCACTGTGGGTGGTGTCATCCCTGGGCTGGTGGATCTTGGGTTCTATAAGAAAGCAAGCTGAGCAAACCAGGGGAAGCAAGCCAGTAAGCAACATCCATCCATTAGCTCCTGCTTCCTGACCTGCTTGAGTTCCAGTCCCAACTTCCTTTGGTGATGAACAGCAATGTAGAAATGTAAGATGAATAAATACTTTCCTCCTCAACTTGCTTCTTGGTCATGATCTTTGTGTAGGAATAGAAATCCCGACTGAGACTCCCGTTTATAACCTAGGACTTGGGAAGCTAAAGCAGGAGAACTGGAGGATTGATGCCAGTCTGGTCCCACAGGGAGTTCTATTCCAGTCTAGATTATACAGTGAGATTCTAAAATAAATATAAAAATACAGGAGAATATAAAAATAAAAATCTCAAAACAAGGCATTTAAATTTTTTTTAGAACACAGCCTATCAACAGCGGCCCTTTCTAAGAGTGTACATCATGTCTAGGCCCAACTACAAGAAATCAACTCACTGACTCTTGGATAAACAACTCTATAGCATGTTGAGGTGCTGAACAATGCAAGAAAATGGAGGCAAAAGTCCTCACAAATGATCTTTAGAATGAGTATAATAAAATAAATTGATATATTCATTTTAATATTGAATATGTATCGTATTAAAATACATAAGATCATAATTCAGATATCCAGAGCTAGTATGATAGTGCCTCAAGTACACCAGTAATTTAAATGTTAATTTCATTGCTGCCTATAATCTCATTTATTGAAAAATTAAACTTTTCATTGAAAAAATATGTATACATGGTATACATGTTTGCATATCCATGTTACATGCACATATGAGTGAACATGCTTCCCTGTGTGTGCATGTGTGGAGATCGGAGACCAACTTTGGATATCTTTTTTAATAATTCTAATAATAATAAAATAATATTTTATTATTATTGAATTATATTATATTGTTATATTATTAATATTATATTTATTTACATATTTATATAGTTATATATAATATATTAATAAATTATACGTTATAATTAGGTTTAATATTAATATATAATAATATAATTATATAATATATAATATGATTATAATTATATTATAAATAATATATAATTAAATTACATACAATTAAATATAATATAATTATATTATATTAAATATAATTATAATTAAAATAATTCTAATAATAATAAAAATTAATATTTTTAAGGCCAGTTAGTGCTCTCAATGAATTTGGGGCTCTCCATTTCAGTAGACTGGCTTCCTGACAGAATTTGTGAGGTCCCCCATTTTTTGTGCCTGCTGCCCAGCTGTGTGGCATAGGTACTCACTTCTATGTCTGGCTTTTAATATAGGTGATCATGATTCAAAGAGGGAAAGGGAGTGCATGAGTTACTTAATAAATTTTTGCCATAGAGTAAAAAATAAAAAAAAAGCCCACTTTATCTGCTGATCTTGTTATCACTCCTTTGGAGCACCTCTTCTACATTGTTCTTTGTAGCTCAAGACAATCTCTTGACTTTTTCAGTAGCTTCCCAATGCAAGGATTCTTTGGCAGTCACCTAGTGCCACTTGTATCAAAGTGAAGTGTACAAGTTAGCTTTGATAATTGAAATGACATACAACATGTCTCAGATGCTGACCCAATATGTTTTTCTTCAGAAAACTCCTTCACATTTCCTCTAACACCTTTACAAACTCAAATATGAACTCTGATATGTTACAGTATTGTGATCACAGATCAACTGTTTAATTAATCATGTGTTAATATCATCGCCCCGGCCATTCTCTTCTGCTTATTTATCATGTCCCTATTGCTGCCCATAATCAGTTTCTTATTTATACTTTAAGCTCAGATTAATATATTCAATATGACATAACAAACGTTACTAAAAGATTTACTGACCATTGAAATGTTAATCAGAAATGCTACTTACAATATCATGAGTAACTCACAGAGGTACATCCCCAAAGAACTTCACCCCAGAGTAGATGGCGAATCACAAGCAGGGCACTACTGGAGCCTCAGGTACTACTTGCAGGCAGCACCAGAGAGTTTTCTTCCTCTCCAGCAGCTCTTATTGCTTATGTAAAGTTATGTAGAGGCTTCATGAGCCTTGTCTATTTCATGACCCTTTGATCTTTCTGTGTGGTTTGCAAATCTTGCTAGCCTCATATGCTTTATAAGCAGGCACTTCCTCCATGAATAAAAGTTTCAACTGGAAATGTAATGTTCTATTTCTTTCTCCAGCCTGTACATTTCTTTCAGTCAGTTCGCTTAGATGTCCCCTGAACTTTAAAGAGGATGATAAGGATGCATTACTATTTTCTTCCATTCACCTTTGGTCATCAGGTTGCTATATATCACATTACAAACTCTGTATTCAACCCCCACCTCCTCCCACACTAGATCTTGTCCCTTTTTACCTCCTTCCCTCTACCTCCCATGATATTTTTTTCCTTTTAAGTAGGACTGATGAACCCACATTTTGGTCTTCCTTCATCTTGTGCTTCATATGGTCTGTGAGTTGTAAGTATTCCGAGCTTCTGGGTAAATATCTACTTATTAGTGAGTGCATATCATGTGTGTTCTTTTGTGACTGGGTTACCTCACTCATGGTCAGGGAATCGAATGGAGGTATGTTGCAGAGGTGGAGGAGGAACTGGAGGTAGCTACTAGAAAGTTCCAGATACCAGGGAAACAAGAATTTCCCAGAACCCAATAGGGATAACATTAGCCAAAATACCCAACAAAAGGGAAATAGACCATGTAGAGACCATATCCAGTGGATAAGCACAAGCCCTGTTTGAGGAATGGGGACACCAACCTATCTCAAATTTTTAACCCAGAATTGTTCTTGTCTACATGAAATTCAGGGACAAAGAGTAGAGCAGAGACTGAAAGAATGGCCACCCAGAGACTGCTCTACATAGGGATCCATCTCATCTACAGAGTCCGAACTCAGACACTATTGCTGATGCCAAGAAATCCTTGCCAACAGGAGCCTGGTATAGCTGTCTCCTGAGAGACTCTGCCAAAGCCTGATAAATACAGATGAGGATGCTCTTAATCACCCATGGATCTGAGCACAGGGATCCCAATGGAAGAGTTAGGAGAAGGAATGCAAGAACCAAAGGGGTTTGCAATCCCATAGGAAGAACAATAATACCAATTAACTGGAACCCCCAGAGCTCCCAGGAACTAAACCACCAACAAAAGAGCACACATGGAGCTGTATATATAGCAGAGGATTTCCTTATCTGGCATCACTGGGAGGTGAGGCTCTTGGTCCTGAGAAGGCTCAGTGCCCAAGTGTAGGGGAATGCTAGGGTGGTGATACAGGAGTGCTTGGGTGGGTGGGTAGAAGAGCACCTTCATAGAGGTAGGGTGAGGAAAAAGGGGAAAGGAGGGTTGTGGAGAGGAAACTGGGAAGGGAGACAACATTTGAAATGTAAATAAATGAAATAACCAACAAAATTTTCCTTATTCTCAGTAGTTCAAATGATTCGATGTCTCCATTTGCTGGCATGCTGATACCACCCATACAGTTGACAAAGATGATTAGTGACAATTTCCTTCTACCAGCTTTCACACAACTTTTTATCACTACAAATGCTAGTGACTAGGGAAGGTGATATCAGATCTAGCCCAGTCTAATTTTCTAGTATCTCTGTGACCTAGAACCAAATTGCACAGTGTCTTCAGCATTAGAGGCTTAACTCTCTATTTTGGCATTCAACCAACAGCAGTAACCACAGCCTGTATTATGTTGAGGACCTTGGGAGCCTCCATAGCAAATAATCATAGACAGTTAACAAATCCTGGCACTGATATTTCCATGTGATCTCCTTATTCACGTTCCACTCACAGAGTCTCTCCATTCACATTTAACTGTTCTTTTCATGGCTCTTTAAAATGCTTTTCAAATCTCAACAACATCATGAAGTTACTTTTTATTCCCAGAGAGGTTAGGCAAGATCATTTGGTGATAATCAAGTATCCTCAATGCCTTCTATGAGCCAATACTTCTGAGCTCATTTTAAAAAAAAAATTGCTACATGCTGTGCAACCCTTGTTCCAAGCAGTGATGTGGAGTATCTCTACTTCTACCATACCAAATTATTCTCATCTACAGAAGTCTGATCAAAGCTGAGAATAGCACTGTTGTTTCTTCTTTAAAATTCTTTTTCATTTCTAGGATGAGTTAGAAGACTAGGACAATAGATACTCCCAGGTATCTATAAAGATGACCTTAGCCATAAATTCTAGCAATGGGAAATATGAAAGTCTGAATGGACCATCTCCCAGGCAAGACTCTCAATGGTGGGATTGGGATACCAACCCAGTCACAAAAAAATCTTATACCCACAATTTGTATAAAAATGAAGCAGAGTTTGAGTGAAGGGCCAAACAATGACTTGTCCAGCTTGAGACACAAAGTACTAGATGGAGGCCACCTGTGATATTATTAATGACATTTTTGTATACTTGCAAACAGGAAAGAGCCTAGCAACTGATGGAAACTGATGCAAAAATCCGCAGCCAAACATTAAGTGGCACTTGGAAATCCTGGGGAAGATGCGGAAGAAGGATTGAAAGGAAACAAGATATAGCAAGGCTGGGTTAATATCCGTGGTGGCTTCCCTTTTTCTGAAGAGAAGGGCAAGAAGGATGGACAAGGTAGAGCAGGGGAGGTGAGTGGAAATTCTGGGAGGAGAGGAGGGAGGACAAGCTACAGTTGGGATATAAAGTAAATAAACAATTAATAATAAAAAGTCTTTTAAGTTCAAGCAATCTGTAGGTAAAGATCACATGTGGCCCAGATGAGTGAGAAAATAAGTTTCTAGAGTCCTGTATGGAAGTGTGGGTGAAAGTTTACATGCAGCAGCATAAGTAACTCAGGAAGCTTCATTACCAGCAAATTTATTTTAGCATGTATAGTGTCACACAAAAGCTACAACACTGACACCAAAACCAAAAGACAGACAAAGGCACAGTGCAGAAGAATCCATGTCTAACACAGGCTATCCACAGAGTCAGATCAGAGCCCAGAGGAGTAAAGTGTGTTCAATATACTATAATGAAATATATAAAATAAATGCCTTCTATAAATTATACACACACACACATATTCAAATATATATCTAGTATTTATGTCTTAAACATCTTTCCTTAATTCATTCAATAAATATTGGCTATAGATGAATGTGATTGAAGTCAGTGCGATGTCTTATAGGTAAAAATGCAAGAGCATATTGCATGACCAATAGAGGTGAGAATAAATGAGGAAGATATATTTTACTCAAAAGTTTAAGCAAACTTGTAAAACACTGATGGTTGCGAGTCCTCCCTAAAGAGGCAATTTTATCCGTGCATTGTATTAGGAGGGCATAAGGAGATTTGACATGTTTATAGAAGGTTCTCTCGGTAACAACAAGATAATTACAGGCAAATATTCCTGATTGAGGTAGATACAAGAGTAGTGAACAAAATACTTACAAATAAAATCTAGCACAAAATAAAAAGTTATTTACTGGAATCAAAGATATAAGAACTTTTAACATATAGAGATCATAAAATATGACATATCGCATTAACAGAGTAAAGCACAAAATCACTGTCATTTAATTGATTTAGAAATGAAATTTGATGAATAGCATTTCATGATGAAAATGTCAGACGAGTTAGTTAAAGAAGAGCACATCAAAGCAATCCTAAGTTGTGCTCTCAAGCTATGAAACAAAGCTAGGATGGTCTCTTCTACTTGTTTAGTTTGGTAAAGTACTTAGAGTTATAAATAAAATTAATTTTGCAAGGAAAATACATGATGAGTAGCCAAAGAACAAGAATGCTGCTTTGTAAACCACATGATCCTTACATATAGAAAACCTCAGATTTTATATCAGACAAGCAGGCAATTATAATAAAATGTTAGAATGATATATACCCATGTAGCAAATGTGTGTTTGGCATGGACAAGGCTGTTGATTCTCTGCAGAGTTTGAAAATGATAAGGATTCATAATTGTAAATATCTACCCAAAATATTAAAGTTAGAGTTAGATATAAATCAACAAAAAGCAGCAATGCATTTATCTGTCAATAGTGAACTATCGGGAAGAAAATCAAGAAAACGATCTCATTTACAAAGTTATTTTTAAAGCCTATGAGTCAATGAGATAAAGGAGGTAAACACTGCCTTAATGAAAACAAAACATTGATGAAAGAAATCACTGGAAAGATATTTAAAACTCAAGAGATAGCTGTATTAATTACATTTGTACCAGGGAAAGATTGCTGCTAAAATATCCATATAGCCAATGAAAGCTATGGCTACAATACAATTGATGTTAGCTATTTCTCTGAAATAAAATATTCTCTTCTGAATGAAAGAGGAGTAGTCATTGCACTCAGAAAGCTAAAGAAACTTAAAAGGTTCTGGAAGCACAGGGAACTTAAGAATCTCTAAATATTCAGCCTTACAAGTTTCACAAAGCCCCTACTCAGTGTTTCAAACACAGTAGCAGTTGCTGGTAAGAGAAGGCTTTCCTGGTTGAGATGCCTATAAGTTGTACACAAAGGTCCAAGGATACAGTTTCCATCAGTCACCTCATAGAAGGGGTAAGCTTTTGGCAATAGGTTCTCTTTGCAACCCAAGTTCTTAGATTCTCCAAGCCAGACTTGAAAAGAACCAAAACTTTGTTTTTTATTGGATTCCTATGAAGAGTAAATCATTTCTCAAGGATCATCTATGCAGACCCATGACAAAAATAACAGCTGTGAAAATACCAATGACATTATTCACAAAATGAAGTGGAAGAACTTGGTATGTGGGTAACACCACAATAAAAAACAGTCAAGACATATCCACCAGAAAAAAAAAAAAAACTATTATAAATAAGGCTGCCATAAACACAGTAGAGCATGTGTCCTTGTTGTATGTTAGAGCATCTTTGGGGTATATGCTCAGGAGTGGTATAGCTGGATCCTCAGATAGTACTATTTCCAGTTTTCTGAGGAACCACCAGAATGATTTTCAAAGCAGTTGTACCAGCTTGCAATCCCACCAACAATGGAGGAGTGTTCCTCTTTCTCTATATCTTCGACAGCGTCTGATGTCACCTGAGTTTTTGATCTTAGCCATTCTGACGGGTGTGAGGTGGAATCTCAAGGTAGTATTGATTGGCATTCTCTGATGACTAAAGGTGTTGAACATTTCTTTAGGTGCTTCTCAGCCATTTGGTATTCCTAAGTTGAGAATTCTTTGTTTAGCTCTGTACCTATTTTTTTTAATAGGATCATTTGATTCCCTGAAGTCTAACTTCCTGAGTTCTTAGTATATATTGAATATTGGCAATTGATCTGATGTAGGATTGGCAGAGATATTTTCCCATTCTGTTGACTACCATTTTGTTTTAATGACAGTTTTCTTTGCCTTACAGAAGCTTTGCAATTTTATGAGGTCCCATTTGTTAATTGTTGATCTTAGAGCATAAGCAATTGGTGTTCTGTTCAGGAAAACGTCCCCAGTGCCAATGTGTTACAGGCTCTTCCCCATGTTCTTTTCTATTAGTTTGAGTGTATCTGGTTATATGTGGAGGTTCTTTTTCCACTTTGATTTGAGCTTTGTACAGGGCAATAAGAATGGATTGATTTGCATTCTTCTGCATGCTGACCACCAGATGGATCAGCACCATTTGTTGAAAATGCCATTTTTT
This sequence comes from Micromys minutus, assembly GCF_963924665.1. NCBI lineage: Eukaryota > Metazoa > Chordata > Mammalia > Rodentia > Muridae > Micromys > Micromys minutus. The sequence continues at coordinate 15,024,079 of NC_137956.1, forward strand.
TTCCACTGGATGGTTTTAGTTCCCTTGTCAAGTGAACATAGGTGTGTGGGTTCACTTCCAGATCTTCAATTCTATTCCAGTAACCTTTTTGCCTGTATCGCTTTTCATTTCTGATTTTGGTAATTTGAATACTATCTCTATGCCCTCTAGTTAGTCTTGTTAAGGGTTTATCTATCTTGTTGATTTTCCCAAAGAACCACCTCCTGGCTTTGTTGATTCTTTCTATAGTTCTCTTTTTTCTACTTGGTTGATTTTAGCCCTGAATTTGATTATTTTCTGCAGTCTACTCCTCTTGAGTGCATTTGCTTCTTTTGTACCAATACTACATAGTTTTTAAGACTATTGTTCTGTAAAACAGCTTGAGGTCAAGGATGATGATTCCCCAGAAGTTGTTTTCTTGTTGAGAATAGTTTTCTGCTATCCTGGTTTTTTTTAAATTCCAAATGAATTTGCAAATTGCTCTTTCTATTTTTATGAAGAATTAAATTGTAATATTTGATGGGAATTGCATTAAATATGTATATTGCTTTTGCCAAGATGGCCATTTTTACTATATTAATCTTGCCAATCCATGAGCACCAGAGATCTTTCCATCTGAGATCTTCTTCAATTTTTTTCTTCAGAGACTTGAAGTTCTTGTTATACAGATCTTTCACTTGTTCAGTTAGAGTCACACTATGGTATTTTATATTGTTTGTGACTATTGTGAAGGGTGTTATTTCGCTAATTTCTTTCTTATCCTGTTTATCCTTTGAGTAGAGGAAGGCTACTGATTTGTTTGAGTTAATTTTATATCCAGCCACTTTGCTGATATTGTTTATCAGCTATAGTTTTCTGGTCAAATTTTTGGGGTCATTTAAGTATTCTGTCACATCATCTGCAAATCCTGATATTTTGTCTTCTTCATTTCTAATTTGTATCCTTTTGACCTCATTTTTTTTTTTTTTCAAATTCCCTGGCGGTTTACTCTGCCTGCCGTACTGTCTCCATACCAGGGTATTTCTTTACCTGAAATCCCAACACAAACACAACTCTAAGGCCTGATAGCTTCTCATACAGGTTTATATATTCAACTGTCAATTCACAAACCCTCTGCACAACGAGATTACATCAAATTGTCAAAGACACAAACTGCCCTTCTAAATAAGATATTAGATCTATAAAATCCTTAAATGGTCATGGATGTTTAACATCAGTAAAGCCTACCTGGATCTAATTCATCCTTTTCGACCTCTATTTTAGAGCTTCTTCTATGGTTCTCCCCTGTCCTCTGACCCATGACCCTCTCTCTCTCTCTCCACCTCCCTAACTCCACTCAGTCACTGGCTCTCACCTTTATTTTACTAACTAAAATAGGAAAGTTCAGATGAAGTCACCATCATGAGTATGTGACGAGGCAGCCCTTCTTCGGGAAGTGGAATTAATACAAAATGTCTGCAGGAACATCTACAGTAACCCTATCACAAAACAAAACAAAATAAAAAACACAAACAAGCAAACAAAAAAAAATCCCCCTGGTATTCGCTCACTGATAAGAGGATATTAGCTCAAAGGCTTGGAATACCCAAGATAAATTTCACAGACCATATTAAGCTCAAGAAGGATGACCAAATAGTAGATGTTTCAATCCTTCTTAAATGTGGGAAAAAAAATAGCCTCAGGAGGAAATATGGAGACAGACTTAGAACAGAGATGGCAAAAAAGGCCATCTAGAAACTGCCCCACCTGAGGATGCAGCCCATATATAACCTCCAAACTCAGACAATATTGCTGATGACAAGAAGTGCATGCTGACAGGATCCTGATATAGTTGTCTGCCAGAGCATAGCAAATACAGAGGTAGATGCTTACAATAAACCATAGATATGAGAACAGGGTCTTTAATGTAGAAGTTAGAAAATAATTGAAGGAGTTGAAGAAATTTGCAACCACACAGAAAGAAAAACAATACCAACCAACAAGAGTTCTCAGGGATTAAACCAATATCCAAAAACTACACATAGAAGGACTAATGGCTCCAGCAGCACATGGAGCAGGGGATAACCTTATTGGGCATAAATGGGAGGAGAATCCCTTGGTTCTGCTAAAGCTTGATGCCCTGGTGTAGGGGAACGTCAGTCAGGGTGGGGAGGCAGGAGGGTGATTTAAGAAAGAGGATAACATTTGAAATGGAAATAAAATATATCCAATAATATTAGTAGAAGAAGTAGTAGTAGTAGCTGTAGTAATATTAGAAGAAAAAGGAGGAGGAGGAGGAGGAGGAAGAGGAGGAGGAGGAAGAGGAAGAGGAAGAAGAAGAGGAAGAGAAAGAAGGAGGGGAGGGGGAGGGGGAGGGGAGGGAAAAGGGGAGAGGGAGAGGGAGAGGGAGAGGGAGAGGGGAGACGGAGTGGGAGAGGGAAAAGGAGAAGAATGAAGAAAGAAAGAGATGCACAGGGAACAAAAGGAAAAGAGGAGCAGGGATTCTGACCACACTCGTATGTTGGGCCCAACCCTTGAGGGAGAGTTTGTAAGTTGTAACATGTGCTATCTGTTTATGTAAATTTTTCTCATTACAATAAATCCTAGCATGTCTTTTAAGTCTTAAACAAATAAACAAACAAACAAATGCAAAAAATGTTATGCTACTGGATCCAGAAATACACAGACACCTACAGTAGCCAAAGTAACTGGATATTAGAATAAAGACAAACACATATGAACTAGTAGAACAAAATCAAATCCAAGAGCTAAACACAGATTAACAGTCAACTAATTTTTGACAGTCAAGAGCACACATAAAGGAAAGGATAATTCAGTGGTTTTGGTCTTTTTGGTTGTTTGTTTTGAAAACCTAGAAATTTAAGTGTAGAGGAATAAAATAGAAAAACAAAGAAAATAGATTAAAAATAAAGATTTAAACTACATTCATTAAACTTCCAGAAGAAATCCCAAGAGATTTGCTTTATGTTATTGGTCTGGGTAAGATTTATTTATTCTTATTTCATTCATTCAATTATTTATTTTTACTTAAGTTTTCAAAAACGCAGACAAAAAAAGAAAAAAAAGAGGCAAATTTAATTACATTACTCTAAAACCCTTCTGTTCAGCAAAAATAAAATAAAATAAAATAAAATAAAAATCAAATCCAAACTGATCTACCAAATAAAAGAAAATATTTGCACATTATATATCTGATTAGAGGTTCTTATTCGGAACATATAAGGGACTCAGCCAAAAACAGCCCGGTTTAAAAAATTGACAATCCTAAGCAAACACTTCTTTTTCTTTTTTTTTTTTTCTTGAACAACTTTATTTTAAAAAACAAAGATAAATGAACAAAATTTAAGCATTTTTACATAAAACTACATGAATACACTTTTATCAGTGCTTGTTTTTTTTTTTTTCAAAGGTTTGATAGTGTGCATTAAGGTCTTACTAGTTACAATGAGCATAAAGTACATGTAAAACAGGATGTACCCGAGAATTAGTAAAAGTTTTGTTGGTGTGTAAGGATTGAGCATGATGGATTTTTCTTTTCTTTTCTTTTCCTTTCTTTTTTTCTTGAACTTCACACAGTCTGTGACTTGTTTCTGGGGTGTTCAGAGCTTTCTGGGATTAGTATCCCATTATCAGTGACTGAATATTATGTCTGTTCTTTTGTGACTGGGTTATCTCACTCAGGATGATATTCTCTAGATGCAACCATTTTCTTAAGAATTTGGTTAAGTCATTGTTTCTGATAGCTGAGTAGTACTCCATTGTGTAAATACTATACCACAATTTTTGTATCCATTCATCTACTGAAGGACATCTGGGTTCTTTCTAGCTTCTGGCTATTATAATTAGAGCTGTTATGAACATTGTGGTGCATGTGTCTTTGTTGTATATTAGAGTGTCTCTGGGGTATATGCCCTGAAGTGGAATAGCTGGATTTTCAGGTAGTACTATGTCCAATTTTCTAAGGAATCGCCAGACTGATTTCCAGGGTGGTTGTATCAGTTTACAAGCTCACCAACAGTTGAGAAGTGTTTCTCTTTCTCCACATCCTTGCCAGCATCTGCTGTCATCTGAGTTTTGGATCTTGGCCAATCTGACAGCTGTGAGGTGGAATCTCAGGGTTGTATTAATTTTCATTTCCCTAAATGCTAAGGATGTCCAGCACTTCCTTAGATGTTTCTCAGCCATTTGATATTCCTCAATTGAGAACTTTTTGTTTAGCTCTATACCCCATTTTTTAAGAGGGTTGTTTGATTCTCTGGTGTCTACCTTTTCAGTTCTTTGTACACCTTGGATATAAGGCCTCTATATGATGTGGGGTTGGTAAAGATCTTTTCCCACTCTGTTGGCTGCCATTTTGTTTTCTTGACAATGTCCTTAGCCTTACAGAAACTTTACAAACTCATTAAGTCCCATATGTCAATCTTTGACCTTAGAGCATGAGCCATTGTGGTTTTCTTTTCAGGAAATTTTCTCCTGTGCCTAAGGTTTTCCCTACTTTCTCGGCTAATAGTTTCAGTGTACCTGGTTTAATGTAGAGATCTTTGATCCACTTACACTTGAGCTTTGTACAAGGAGATAAGAAAGGGTCTATTTTCATTCTTCTGCATGTGGAGTGTCACTTGAACCAACACCATTTGTTGAATAGGCTATCCTGTTGTCCACTGACTCTTTACAGCTCCTTTGTCAAAATCAGGTGACCATATATGTGAGGGCTCATTTCTGGATATTCTATTCTATTCCATTTATCCAAGTGCCTATTTCCGTACCAGTACCATGCTCTTTTTAGCACAATTGCCTTGTAATATAGCTTGAGGTCAGGGATAGTGATTTCTGCTGATGTTTTCTTCTTGTTGAGGATGGATTTCACTATTCTGTGTCCTTTGTTATTCCAGATGAAATTGCACATTGATATTTCCAAGTCAATAAAAAATTGGGATGGAATTTTGATGGGGATTGCATTGAATCTGTAGATTGCTTTTGGTAAGATGGCCATTTTTAAAATGTTGATCATTCCAATCCATGAGCATGGGAGATCTTTCCATTTTCTGAGATCTTCCTAGATTTCCTTCTTTAGAGATTTGAAGTTCTTGTCACACAGGTCCTTCCCTTGCTTAGTTAGAGTCACATCAAGGTATTTCATAGTTTTTGTGACTATGGTGAAGGGTATATTTTTCCTAATTTCTTTCTCCACATGTTTGTGGTTTGAATATATGAAGGCTACTGGTTTCTTTGAGTTGATTTTATATCCAGCCAATTTGCTGAACTTGTTTATCAGCTGTAGGAGTTCTCTGGTGGAATTTTTGGAGTTGCTTAAGTACACTATCTTGTCATCTGCAAATAGTGATGTTTTTACTTCGTCCTTTCCAATTTGTATTGCTTTGATTTCCTTTTGCTGTCTAATTGCTCCAGCCAGTATTTCCAGCACTATGTTGAGTAGGTAGTGGAAGAGTGGGCAACCTTGTTGAGTCCCTGATTTTAGTGGGATTGCTTCAAGTGTCCCACCGTTTTTTTTTTTTTTTTTTTTTTTTTGAAGTTGCCTGTTGGTTTGAACATATTGCTTTTATTATGTTTAGGTATTGGCCTTGGATTCCTGTTATTTTCAAGACTTTTAACATGAAGGGGTGTTGAATTTTGTCAATTGTTTTCTCACATTCTAGTGAGATGACCATATGATTTTTTTCATTGAGTTTGTATTTTATGGTGGATTACATTGATGTATTTCTGTATATTAAACCATCCCTGCATCCCAGGTATGAAGCCTACTTGTTCCTTGTGAATGATCATTTTGATGTGTTCTTGGATTCCGTTTGAAAGGACTTTGTTGAGTATTTTTGCATCAATGTTCATAAGTGAGATTGGTCTGAAGTTCTCTTTCCTTGTAGGGTCTTTTTGTAGTTTAGAAACGAGGGTTATTGTAGCCTCAAAAAATAAGTTAGGTAGTATTCCATCTGATTCTATCTTGGGGAATAGTTTGGAGAGCATTGGTTTTATGTCGTCAATAAATGTCTGATAAAATTCGACACTGAACCCATCTGGACCTGGGCTTTTTGGTTGGGAGGATTTTGATGACTGCTTCTATTTCTTTAAGTGTTATGGGATTATTTAGATGGTTTACCTTGTCCTGGTTTAACTTTAATATCTTGTGTCTGTCTAGGAATTCATTCAAACCCTCCAGATTTTCTAGCTTTGATGCGTATAGGCTTTTGTAGTAGGATCTGATGATTTCTTGAATTTCCTCAGTTTCAGTCATTATTTCTCTACTTTCCTTTCTGATATTGTTAATTTGGATACTCTCTCTTTGTCCTCTAGTTAGTCTGGCTAAGGGTTTATGAATCTTGTTAATTTTCTAAAAGAACCAGCTCTTGTTTTTTTTTTTTTTTTTCTTTTTTCTTTTTTTGATTCTTTGAATGATTCTTTTTATGTCTATTTGGTCTATTTCTGCTCTAAGCTGATTATTTCTTGCTGTCTACTCCTCTTGGGTGTATCTGCTTCCTTTTGTTCTAGAGCTTTCAACTGTGCTGTCAGGTTGCTAGTGTATGCTCTCTCCCGTTTCTTTTTGGAAGCACTCAGAGTTATGAGTTTTCCTCTCAGTACTACTTTCATTGCATCCCATACTTGTGGGTATGCTGTGATTTCATTTTCTTTAAATTCTAAAAAATCCTTAATTTTTTTCATTATTTCTTCTTTGACCCTGCTATCATTTAATAGAGCATTGTTTAGTTTCCATGTGTATATGGGCTTTTTGTTGTCTTTGTTGTTATTGAAGACCAACCTTAGACCATGGTGACATGAAAGGATGCATGGGAGTATTTTAATCTTCTTATATTGATTGAGGCTCGTTCTGTGTCCAATTATTTGGTCAATTTTTGAGAAAGTGCCATGGGGTGCTGAGAAGAAGGTGTATTCTTTTGTTTTAGGATGATATGTTCTGTAGATATTTATTAATTCCAGTTGGTTCATAGTCTCTGATAGTTTTACAATGTCCTTGTCCAGTTTCTGTGTCCATGATCTGTCCATTGGAGAGAGTAAGGTATTAAAGTCTCCCACTATTATTGTGTGGGGTGAAATGTATTTTTTGAGCTTTAGTAGGGTTTCTTTTATGTATATGGGTGCTTTTGTATTTGGAGCATATATGTTAAGGATTGAGAGTTCCTCCTGATAGATATACCCTGTAATGAGTAAAAAGTGTCCTTTCTTATCTTTTTTTTGATAACTTTTGGTTGGAAATTTACTTTATTGGATATTAGAATAGCCACCCCAGCTTGATTCTTGGAGCTGTTTCCTTGGAAGGTTTTTTCCCAACCTTTTACTTTGAGATAGTGTCTGTCTTTGTCTCTGAGATGAGTTTCCTGTATGCAGCAAAATGCTGAGTTTTGTTTATATATCCAGTCTGATAGCCTATATGTTTTTATTGGGGAGTTGAGTCCATATATGTTAATAGATATCAAGGAATAATGGTTGCTGTTTCCTGCTATTATTGCTTTTATAGGTTGAATTGTGCCTGTGTGTTTTTTCCTTTTGGTTTTTTTGCTTAGGAGTTTTCTTGTTTTTACTATGATGTAGATCCCCTCATTTTATTGGGTTTTCCACCTATAATTCGTTATAGTGCTGGGTTTGTGGTCAGACACTGTCTTTATATGTTACCTGACCTTTTTTCCTTACTGCTTTTAGTATTCTTTCTTTGCTTTGGGCTTCTTGATGTTTTGAGTGTTATGTATAGGAAGGAATTTCCTTTCTTGTCCAACCTATTTGGAGTTCTGTAGGTTTCTTTTATGCTCATGATCATCTTATTCTTAAGGGTAGGTGTGGCACGCCCCACTTCCCGCTGGCACGAATAGGCGTGCAACAACAGGATTTTTCTGTGAACAAACTTTATTGTACAATACTCTGAGCAGGGGACCCACGTGGAAGAAAAATGCACTGCTTATATATGCCCTGGAGACTCTTGTCGCTACCTGATTGGTGCACTCTCCAGTAACTCATTAGTATGCCCCGAAAGCGGGCTGTGACATGCGCACTATGTCTCTTGGGCTCTGTTTGTAGCCTCATCGGCAGGAAGCCGGCGCCATGTTTGGGTGCAGCACAAAGGGCTCTCTACAGGTAGGGACATTTTCTTCTACAATTTTGTTGAAGATATTTACTGTGCCTCTTAGTTTATATTCTTCACCCTATTCTATTCCTGTTATCCTCAGGTTTGGTCTTCTCATTGTGTCCTGGATCTCCTGGACATTTTGGGTTGGGAGCTTTTTGGTTTTTGCATCTTCTCTGACTGTTTTGTCTGTGTTTTCAATGTTGTCTTAGGTCCCTGAGATTCTCTCTTCCATCTCTTGTAGTCTGTTGGAAATGCTTGCATCTGTGACTTCTGATTTCTTTTTTAGGATTTCTACCAGTAGGGTTGTCTCTTTTAGTGTTATCTTTATTGTGTCCATTTTTGTTTTAAATTTCTTCTTCCATTCTTTCATCTCTTTATGTCCCGTGCCCCACTTCCCGCCGGCAGGGAAAGGCGTGCAACAACAGGATTCTTCTGCGAACAACCTTTATTGTACAATACTCTGAGCAGGGGATCTCACGTGGGAGAGAAATGCATTGCTTATATATGCCTAGGAGACTCGTGTCACTCCCTGATTGGTGCACTCTCCAGTAGCTCATTAGTATGTCCTGAGAGTGGGCTATGACGTACATGGTGCATGAGCTCTAAGTCTCTTGGCTGGGCAACAGCTCTGTTTGCTGAGTCCTTGGCGGGAAGCTGGCGCCATGTTTGGGTGCGGCACAAACAGCTCTCTACATTTCCCCCTTCTTTCTTAAATAAAAACATGGCTGATCAACCATCAGGCTCTTGTTGGACCTTTAGGGTTCAAGACCATGATCAGCAATAATTTTGGGTAAGGCACCTTCCTGCGTGCAATGGGAACAAGCCCTGCAGGGTACAAAGGCTGCCTATGTGTAGGATACCCATTCCTGGTGCAATGCCTCAAAGGCTCAGGGTATAGGAGCTATCCATACACAGACCCAACATTTTTCCTATAGCATACTAAGCCAAACAGAGAGAGAGGTGCCCATTTCGAGTGCAGCAAGAGCTTGTGCTATGACCACTTTGTCACGTTATTGTTGAGTACGGAGTTTGCACACCATCCAGAGCAGAAACACAGTCTCTCTGCACAAAAGCATGCCAAAAATTATTTGATAAGGCAAGAGTTCTATAATCTCCAAACCCTGCTATTTCCGTGTTTAAGGGCAAGTATGGTACATCAAAGGTTTTAATGGTGTCAAACAAACAAGAAAATAGTTTTGCATTAAGGCAAATGGGCATCGGTTTTGGAAACACCAACAGAATCGCCCATCTCGCCTCTCCTCTGACTCTCTGGTTCCAAAGCATTAGGAGCAGGGCTGTCATCACCCCGAAGTATCTAGCCCATCCCCTTATATAGGAATCTGTCCTCGCCTTGGATGTGGAGCCCCCTGATTGGTTGAAACTCATCAGGCCCTATGACGCCACAGGAGAGGCAGAGCTCAAGTAGTGGAAAGTTACCCAGCACGTGCTCACATGACTTCTTTACTGCTAACTCCAGCCGAATGTCAGCGCCATCTTGTAATGGAGAATGTGCAGGCAGCACCCCACATCTCCCTCTATCTTTTATTCTTTAAGCAAAGTAGGACACCCATATTAGGAGAGTGGAGATAGAAGTCAGATCCTCATTAAGGTGTATAAAGACCATGTACAGGAGTAACCGCTAGGCTTTTTGTAGCCTGTAGTACTCTTGACCTGTCACTCTGCCGTTTTTCTGAGGGAGAGACACTGGGGCAGGCAACCCTCATGCAAAATGACATATCTCCCAGAGATACCCCGCGACAAGGGGCTCTAAGTGCCATGCTTTACTTGGCATCCCTCATGGGCTGCTCAAACCAGACACTCTAATCCTGTGCAATGAACCGAAGTTCTAGGAGTGCAAGAGCTGGCTGGCTGGCGACCTACTGCTTAAGCATAGACAACCAGATATTGGCTGATGCTCTGTGTTCTAGAGCGATAAGCGCTTGGGCAATAACCACCTTGTCTCTCTTTTGTTTGGGCCTTGAGCTTACAAACCAGCCAGAGAAGCAATGCAAGTCCGCAGCAAAGGATTTCTCCAAAGAGTCCCACCCCCACCCAAGTTGATATCGGTGGTGAAAAACTTAGGAAAGACTGTAGCATCATGTTTCACTGTAATTGGTTTTAGAAACACTGGTAGAATCCCCCAACTCAGTTCCGCTTGAATCGTCATGCAGGACAGGCTCATCAGAAGCAGGTGGAACAGCTTCTTGTTCTGGTAGCACTCGACGTGTTAGACGTTCTGGGATCCAAATCGGGCTTTTTTCTTCCTGTGGAAAAATACAAATAGCTCCCCAGGATCGTATTAAAATAGGATCCGGGCCTTTCCAATTACCAGTGAGGACATCTTTCCATTTTACTAACTCTTTAGGTGGCACAGGCCATTGTCCATGGCGCTCGGCAGCTGAATGACCATTAGTATCCAAATTTTAAAAAATTAAGGTAAGAAGCATAGTAGAAATGGCCATTTTGGGTGTAGGGGGCACCTCTTCAATTCCCCCTTTTTGTTTGTTTAAATAAACCTTTAGGGTGCAATGAACATGTTCAATGATGCCTTGACCCTGAAGATTATAAGGCAATCCTGTCAGGAGTGAAATTCCCATATCATGGCAAAATTGCTTGAATTTTGCTGAGGTATATGCAGGACCATTATCTGTTTTTAACACTTTAGGAATGCCCCATGCACTCCACGCTTCAAGACAATGAGTAATAACATGAGAAGCCTTTTCTCCCGATAAAGGAGAAGCAAAAATAACTCCTGAGCAAGTATCAATGGACACATGTACATATTTTAATTTTCTGAAGGAGGAAACATGGGTGACATCCATTTGCCAAACTTGGAGAGGCTGAATGCCTCGTGGGTTTACCCCTATATGTGGGGTGGTGACAAAGACACTGCAGCTTCCACAGCAGAGTACTATGTCTCTGGCGTCTTTTCTGGTGATGAAGAAACGCCTACGTAAGGTTTCAGCTGTCACATGAAACAGAATGGAACTGGGTGGCCGGCCTCCACAGGGGTCAGGACAGCAAATGCAGTAGCTTGGGTGGCAAGATCTGCTAATTTATTACCTTGTGACATTGGGCCAGGTAGGCCTGAGTGGGCACGAATGTGCGTGATGTAGCAAGGAAAATGTCTGGATAACATCTCTTGCTGAATTTGCATAAATATGGAAGCAACTGGGCTCCCAGTTTTAATTAGGCCAGCTACCTCTAGAGAATTAACTGCATTAACTACATAAGAAGAGTCTGAGACTATATTAACAGGACCAGGGAAAGCACGTAAAACTTCTAGAACAATTTGACATTCAACCAACTGAGGGAAATTTTGGGCAAATTGTTTAGTTACTACTTTGCCCTCATGCACATATGCACCTAGCCCTGTTTTAGAGCCATCAGTATATACTATGTCACCTTTAGTAAGAGGAACTGCGCTTGTCACACAGGGAAACATGAGAGGCTGACAGCGCGCGAAGGTCAAAATTGGGTTTTTAGGGTAATGATTGTCAAATGTCCCAGAAAAAGCACATACAAGTATGGCCCAATCATCATCAACAGCAGCAAAAGTCTGTAACTGTTTTGTAGTATGAGGAATAACTATTTTTTTCTGGATAGGTACCAAAATGAGTAACAGCAGCCTTTAATCCTCGCAAGGCAAGTTTGGCTATGGCTGAGGGACACCATTCAACAGTTTTGGCTGGAGAAGCCTGTGGATGGTCCACAGCAAAGGACCTTTTTGCCATAACACTGCAGTAGGCAACTTCTCAGTCTATAAGAGACATAGCTCAAAAGGTTTACCAGGGTGTATTCTGACTAGCTGAGCTTCAGCCAAGGCTTTTTCTACCTTTTGTAAGGCTGTCACAGCCTCTGGGGTCAGAGACTGTGGAGATGTTAACTGTGGATCTCCTTCAAGAATATCAAACAAGGGTTTTAGTTCAGCAGTAGAAATTTTTAGGAAAGGCCTTAGCCAATTAATGTCTCCTAGGAGCTTTTGGAAGTCATTTAATGTCTGTAAATGATCTCTCCTGATTTCTATTTTTTGAGGTACAACAAATTCTGGGTGAATGACAGCTCCTAAGAATGTTCCCACCTGTGATCCCTGAACTTTCTCTGAAGCTATTGTTAACCCAAAGTGCTGTAAGGACTTAACTAAATCATCAAAGGCTATTTCTAAGTCTTGAACATTACGGCCACATAAAACAACGTCATCCATAAAATGAAAAATGGGAAATGACGAGTATTGCCTTCTAATAGGGGTTAAAGCTTGTTGTACATATAGCTGGCACATAGTAGGACTGTTTGTCATTCCTTGTGGGAGAACTTTCCATTGGTACCTATTATCAGGTTCCACATGGTTTATGGCAGGCAGAGTAAAGGCAAACCTCTCTTTATCTCTGGGATGTAACAGTACAGAGAAAAAACAGTCTTTAATATCTATAATAATTATCTCCCACAGCTTGGGTAAAGCTGACAGAAGCGGGAGACCACGTTGAACAGACCCAAACAGTTGCATCTGTGCATTAATAGCTCTGAGGTCATGTAAGAGTCTCCATTTGCCTGATTTCTTTTTATGACAAAAATTGGAGTATTCCAAGGGGAGATAGAAGGCTCCAAATGTCCTAACTGTAATTGCTCTCTTACCAATTGATGGGCAGCCTCTAATTTTTCAGAGGAAAGAGGCCATTGAGGAACCCACACTGCCTCCTCTGTTAGCCATTGTATGGGCATAGTCCCCTCAACCGCCCCTAAGAAAAACCCAAACCACTTCGATCAGATTTTATGGTGGGCTGTATGGGGTCTGTAGGACCTTGATTATGTTTGCCAATGCCTCTTCCAGGGATATACCCCATATCAGTCATCATCCCCTGTGCAGGCAGGGAATAATTATTCATAAGTTTAAGACCTAGTTATGTTAAAGTGTCTTTTCCCCATAGATTAACCAGTAGTGGAAGGACATACGGTGTAAAAGTTCCTTTCTGTCCCTCAGGGGCTTTCCATTTTAATGATTTAGAGCTAATAGCAGGACTGGCTTCATAGCCAAGGCCTTACAAAGAATGGGAAGATTGATTAACTGGCCACTTAACAGGCCACCACTTAGTAGATATGATGCTTCTGTCTGCCCCTGAGTCCAAAAGTCCTTCAAAAAGTTTTCTTTTAATCTTCAAATTTAGGTTGGACGAGTATTTAAATCTACTAATAGATATGCTATGTCAGTTCCTGAAGAACTGAAGCCTTTGTTCCCTCTTCTCCCTTTGTTCTCCCTCCTTGCCCAGTTTGATGCAAATTGGGCAGGACAATTGGGGAGGATGAGCAATTGAGCAACCCAGTCTCCTGCGGAGCTGGGAAACAAACCCCTTGGGGAGGAGCACATGATCTTTAGTTGGCCTTTATAATTTTGATCAATCACCCCAGGGTCTACTACCAATCCTTTAAGGGTGGCAGATGACTGTCCCAAAAGCAGCCCTATTGTATTAGCCCATAATGGCCCATGAAAGTCACAAGGGATAGGCTGAACTCCCATTTGTGGGGTCAGGACAATTTTGGTGGTGGCACAGAGGTCCAATCTTGCGGAACCTGGAGTGGCTCTCCGCGGGGGTTTTCCTGCTCCCAGATTACTGGGGAGCTGGTTGCCCCATATATTTGAGGGCCCTTAACTGCCCAACGTATACCCCAAGATTGACAGCCAATCTAAGGATACAGGGCTGAATCTCTTCTTCCTGTACAGAAAGGTGACCACTTAGGTTGGGCTGGAATAAACAAATTACCCTTTGGCTGGGAAATAGGCCAGCAACTGGCAAATCCAGGTGGCATTAGCCTATCCAGGTTTTTTGTATAATTAGCAGTGATTCTATAAGTTCGGACTGACTCTGCCAACTCTTTAACTTGCTTATGTTCGAGGCAGTGATCATCCTCAAACAAGGGAAACATTTGCCTGATGGTATGGCATGTCTCCGGAGTACAAAAGAACTCACACTTCCTCTCTGGCAGAGATGGCGGCTGCTTTAAGAGCTTCCGGTTGTGTTACAGGAGTCCTCCGCTCGGGCTGAAACTGCTCCACTTCACATTCTGCTGCCTCTTCCTCTAAATCTTCCTCCACAGATTCAAATAATTCATCCTCTAATTTTTCTGCCAGCTCTAAAGCTTTTTGCTATTTTAGCGGATACAAAGTATCCTCTCCGGGAAACTTGTACTTCCTTTCCCGGGGCACAATCCTCTCTTCTCCCGGCGGTCTTTCCGCCTTTGAATTCCCTCCGTTTCTGACTTGTTTTGAACATGCCTCTCAGAGCCTACCTCTTTTACTTTTTTCTTGCGTGCTCTCTCTTTTATTTTGCTCCGTTTCTGACCCACCCTCTTGGTGCTGCGTGATAACTTTCTGTCTAGATAACTCCCACAACAGTAATGTTACAACAGTTACCACAAATGCAAGCAATAACCCTTCTACTGCCAGAGAAAATCCAAGAAGAGACATGCCTAAGTTTTTGGCACGCTCTTTTGGCACCCCGTAAAATCCAAAGAGGGACATGTCTCTCGGAGATTACCTATTTACCTTTTTGCGATTCTGAATCCACTTCAGCAAACTGAAGGGTCCCCTCGGCGATCCCGAGATTTCGGCACCACTCGTCGCGCGCCCCACTTCCCACCGGCAGGAAAAGGCGTGCAACAACAGGATTCTTCTGCGAACAACCTTTATCATACAATACTCTGAGCAGGGTATCTCACGTGGGAGAGAAATGCATTGCTTATATATGCCCAGGAGACTCGTGTCACTCCCTGATTGGTGCACTCTCCAGTAGCTCATTAGTATGCCTCGAGAGCGGGCTATGACGTATGTGGTGCATGCACTCTAAGTCTCTTGGCTGGGCAACAGCTAGCTCTGTTTACTGAGTCCTCGGCGGAAAGCCGGCACCATGTTTGGGTGCAGCACAAATGGCTCTCTACATCTTTAGTTCTGTTTTCTTATAGTTCTTTGAATTTTTGAGTGCTTTTTTTGTTTCTTCTTTAAAGGCTTCTAATTCTTTATGCTTTTCCTCCCGTTATTGTTTAAGGATCTCTATCATTATCTTGAGGTAGGATTTCGGGTCTGAGTCTTCTTTTTCTTGAGTGTTTGGCATTCCACTGTTTGCTGTGATGGGAGAGCTGGGTTCTAGTGTTGTCAGGTTGTCTTGTTTCCCTAGGGTAGGTTATTTTGCTTTCCTCTTGCCATCTTGTTGTCAGTGATTGGTTCTTGCCTTTCCCTTGTACTTGAGCTGTGTCCCTGGATGATGTTGTTCCTGGTCGCAGATGGTCTTGGCACCTGTTCTGCACGCAAAAGCTGCCAGCTGGGAACAGAGGGCCCTATGTTGGGTTCCTGGTCCCTGGATAAAGTAGGGCAAGGGCACACTTTCCGTGTGCTTGGCAGAGATCTCTCTGCCCCCTGGCTAGTTCGAACCCCTTCTCACAAGGACTGTCCAAACATTTCTTTAAAAAGACTTTCAAATCACCAATTGGCATACTGTATGTGTGTGATTTTGTGTGTATTTGGTGTTCACAGATACTAACTACTTTGGGTGTGTATGTGATTGCTATAATTCAGTGTCAGATACCTCTCTCTAATGCATGCTACCTCATATTATGAGACATATTTTGGTTTCCCAGAGATCATGGCTTTGCTTGTTGGTAAAATGGCTGACCAACAAGCTCCTAAGGTCATGATAGCTCTGCCTCCAAGTGCTGGAGTCATGGATATATCTCATCCCTTCAAGATGTATATGGGTGCTGGGAATTCAAAATTGAGTTCTCATGCTTGTTCACCAAGAACTTTACCCACATAGCTCTCTCTCTCGCTCCAAAAGTTATATTTAAAATGCCCATTGTTGCTAAGCACCTGAAAAATGTACAATGAGGTATCAGCTCACCACACTAATAACAGATGTTAAGAAAAAAAAATACAAGAACTACCAACAAAGTAAAGAACCAGGAATTTGCACAATGTTGCTTGGAATGGAAAGTAGTGTAGACATTACAGGTAATAGTGTGCAATATCTTCAGAAAATAAAAATAAATAATTTTTAAAAACCTACTATATGATGCACCAATTCAGCTACTAAGTGTATGTCCAATGAAGTGACTCAAGTATGTCATAGCTTTCTGGCTTCCATGTTATACCAGCAATATTTATAGTGACCAAGGTATGGAAACAAGCCAAGTGTTCATGATTATTCATTTATTCTCTAATGCATAAAAGAATAGATAACATATGGTCAGTGTGAGTGTGTGCATGTGTGTGTGTGTGTGTGTCTGTGTATGAGTGAGTGAACTTATATACCCACTAATGGAATGCCAACACATATACTACAATATTATTCAGTAATGGAAAGAGAAACAGATCCTGTCATTTGTAGGAATATGAATTAACTGGAGGGCATTATGTTATGTCAAGTAAAACACTATGGACTCAGACAGTAACACATGGTCTCATACATGAGTATTTAAAAAAATGATCTGAAAAAAGCAGAACACAGAATAAAGGTTATGAGAGGCTGGGGAGGTTACTAAGGCAGGAGGAAAGAGAGAAGAGATTAGTCAATGGATACAAGGTTATTTAGATAACATGAATAAGATCTAGTGTTTCTTTGCACAACGAGATGACTATAATTAACAATATGTTTCAATATTTAAAATAGCTACAAGAGAGGACTTGAATGTTCTCACCATAAGTCAAGTTAAATATTTCAAGTGATGGATATGACAACCACTTCTGAGATGTTCGCAAAGATATTGAATTACTAGTTAGTTGAACATAATGGGAAGGAGCTAGCGAACATCTTTGTTGGAAATAGTAATGCATGAGATTGTTCCTGCCCATGGATTCTTTCAGATGTTACAAATAAGCTGGAGGGAAAGTGTCTGTGGTGGGAGAAAGTCCACACTTTATCTCCTTCTTTTGTTTACCTGGCACAGTTTTGTTTTGGCTGACTAGGGAAAATGGGTGTTTGTTTCCCCTGATGCACTAGGCGTCTTCTGTGTTAGACATCCCTCAACAGTTTCTCACACAATGTAAAGTGTACACGCATATGCTGCCTCATGACCAGCCTTCAGCTTCCTCTGTTCTGTTAATGGGAGTGTTCATTTTCTTTGTCTTGTGCTTCCCGAAATATAAGTAGAGTGTCACTGGCGGTAAACATCAAAGTCACTTCCTGCATTTCCTTTGTACGATGACAATGTGACAGCCTGTTCTGTTTTACCAGGAATCTCAAATAAGTATTTGAAACTGACATCACCATTATAAAAAGAATATGTGGGGCTTCTAAGATCCCTTGCAGATGGCACAACCGGAGAAACAAGATCGAAAATAAATTTTTAAAATTTACTTATGATGCTTTTAAAACAATAATCTATTAAATTGTATCTACAATAAATAGTAGATAATGGATTTCCAGGATCCACTTCTTAAGTCATAAAATCAATTCATCTATCAAAGATTCTTCTAGAACAGAACGTGTGTGTGTGTGTGCGCGCACACACGCACACACACAATTACTAAAATAAAATTTCTTTTTTATATAATATACATTTATTAAAGTCTCAGAATTTCTGATAGAGCAGTGAATGACTTAGGGAAGATGAAATTATTCATTAACAATTAAATATGAAGTCCTAAAAAACTTAGGCATGCCAGCTAAATAATGAAATGCTTAAATTTCTGGATAATTCCACTTTATCTACAGCTTGAACAAAATAGAAAACCTTGATAATTATCTGTACATTAAAATTTGATAAAAACATGCTAACTGAAAATTTAAAATAGAAAACAATTTTTTTTAAGCATCTACAAAAAGAATACAAGTTTGGAACAGTGACATCTCAGAATATATTTCTGTTGATTAAAGAGTTGAAATGAGTAAATAAATTGTTTGTTGAGTCATTTATTTAAATATAATAAGGTAAGCCACACACACACACACACACACACACACACATATATATATATATATATATATATATATATATATATATATATATATGTAGTGTCTTTAGTAAACATAAGATGGTGGAAGCAGTGATCATGAGGAAGGCTCTAGTGATACTCTCTTGTATATTTACAGGAGACTATTGAGATTAGCATGTGTTAGTAACCATGCAGTACCTGCTGGGAGCAGCATTGAGTGTTTCAGTGATGAGAGTCTACTGTGGCCAGTATGGAGTAAGGAGGTTCCTTGTATTCTAGTGTGGCAAGGCTCCTTCCCACTTGGAAAAGACCTGTGGGAAATTTGGTGGTCTCTATGCTCATTACCTAGATATTGTGTGTGACAAGCTCTCCTTGCTTTCGCTATGCTGTCTGTACACATAGCAATATTTAATTTCACTTATCAGTCACAGGCAGGGTCAGGATCTCACAGGCTGAAAGCCCTGTGGATGATTCTGTTTTCCTACATACAACCCTTTTCCCTTTGCCTCTATTGAACCTACAAATGTGACCATTAATCCTAGGTATTTGGGGACACATAATTATGTCCCTAGAGAAACAGCTTCAGTTATACTGACTAAGCCTGTGGGTATTGTGGAGAGCAGTGGGCTGTGCTTGCATAACTATTCTTAGGAAACTATGTCTGACCAACAGACACCTAAAATGAGGAAGCTATGTTTAATCAATGGAGACTTAAAATAAGGAAGCTATGTCTGATCAACAGTGAATTAATGGGGAAACTATGTCTGTTCGACAAAGGCTTAAAATTGATTCTTGGAAAGATAGTATCAGGAACTGATAGGTGCATTATCAGGAAAGGCTGGTTGGTATAATAAGCATGTCTTTGCAATTTATAAAAAGGTATCATGACAGAGGGGTGCTTTTGATGACTGGATTTATACTCACAAATGTTTAATTCTGCATCTTACCATGTAAAACTATGTAACCAATTTTGCTTCCAGGTAGGTATGTGCTCATGTCTACAGGACATTCCTGGCTAGACATTTATTTTTGGCTTGGTGAATTTGGGCTTTGTTGGGCAAAATAATGTTGGGGAGATGATTGACTAACTGGTGGTGGGAAAGGAGGTAAGAGAACCACTGGGACTTTTGGTAATGATGGATCTTTTATAATACCTATATTATGATTTCTTTTAATAAAAAAATCAATGATGTCATAGCTTTGGCAATGAGGATTGTGACTGTATAACTGAAGACAGCTCAAGCTATTCTAAACCATTTAGTTAAAAGTCAACAGGTGAGCAGTGTATTTACTTTGTGCCCTATGCCCCTTCCCAACTCAGACCTGAACTTGCATCTGGAGCTGGTCTTTAGCAAACATGAGAATCATCCAGAAAAAGCAGAGTCAGTGTAAATCACAAACTATAAGAAGATATGTGAAGATGAACTTGAGATAAATATTACAATGTATAGTGTGGAGCCTGGAAGGGAGAGAGGTTTGTGTGGAAAAAGCATAGAATGAAGACCTCATGAAAACAGGGATGGCTACTACAAATAAAACTGCTATAAAGACAGTTGAACAAGTATCTTTGTGATGTGGTGAAGCATCTTTTGGGTATACGCACAAGAATAGTATAGCTGGTTCTTGAGTTAGAACTGTTCCCAGTTTACTGAGAAACTATCAAATTGATTTCCAAAGTGGTGGTACAAGTTTGTACGCCCACCAGCAATTAAGGGGTGCTTCCTTTTGCTCTACATCCTAAACAACACATATTGTCACCTGAGTTTTAGATCTTGGCCATTCTGACAGGAATTTCAGTGGTTGTTTGATTTGCATTTCTTTACTCATTAAGTATGTTGAATCTTTCTTGAAGTGCTTCTCTGCCATTGGAGATTCCTCTGTTGAGAATTCTCTGGTTAGATCTGTACCCCATTTTAATTGAGCTATTTTGTTTGTTGATATCTAGTTTCTTGAGTTATTTATATATATATTTGACATTAGGCCTCTGTTGGATAAGATCCATTAACAATCTGCAGGCTGCCATTTTGTCTATTTTAACAGCGAGTTTGCCTTACAAAAGCCTTTCAGTTTTATGAGGTCTCATTTATTAAATTTACCTGAGCTGATAATTGAGGGTCTGATCAATCAATGACTAGTCCAGCATGAGACCCATGTAATAAGAGAGAGCTCACCCCTGAGAATATTAATGCTATTCTTCTATACCCAGCAAGTGATAAAAACAGATGTAAAGACCCCCAGTCAAACATTATGCAGAGCTTGGGTAATCTTGTGGAAGAAGGAATTAAAAAATCAAGAGAGGTCAAGAACATCACAAGAAAATTCAGAGAATCAACTAACCTGGACCCACAAGGGCCCAAAGAGACCAAACCACCAACCAGAGATCATGCATGGGAGGAACCAGCCCTTCACTGGCATGTAACATTTGTGCAGCTCAATCTTCTTATGGAACTCCTACCACCAGAAACAGGGGTGCTATATCTGACTCTGTTGCCTACCTTTGGAACCCTTGACCCTAACTGGGTTGCCTTGCCTTGCCATAACATTAGAAGTTGCATTTAGTTTTACTGCAACTTGATCTGCCAAGACAGATTGAGAGGTGGTGTCGGGGCGGGCAGAATAAGACTGATAGGTACAAGGAGAAGAAAGTGGAAGGAGAGGAGATGGGAAAGATGGGTTCTCTCTTCTAAACTCAAAAAGGGGAGGGAAAAGGAAAAGAAACAGTGATGGAATCTAAGATCCCTGAAAGAACCAGCTTTGAAAAATGTCAGCCAGTAAAGGAAAATTTTGTAACAAATTGCAGTAATTACTCCTACAAGACAAGGCCATATCTATGTACAGTGTTTTGTAATAAAATTGGAGGAAGGAAGTGATAATCTATTGAGTTAAACTTGCCAGTGGTCCTAGATAAGAGAAATGGACTATTTGGAGGGCAGAAGCTTTGATAAAACACTTGTTACTTCTCATAGATTGAGGTTAACATTTGAGAAAGCTAAGAGGGACCATGTTTGGTTAATGTTTTTTGTTAATGTTTTTGTTATTATTTGTTATTTTGTTGTGTGAGTTAGGGTTTCACCCAGCTCAGGCTGTTGTCAAACTCATTAAATAGCTCAGGCTGGCTTTGAGCTTGTGATCCTCCTGCCTCCTTCTGCCACTTTAATGGATTATGGACTCAGGACACAGTTGCCTGCATCTGGAGTGAGCTAAGGTTTCAACATATATTTAAAAATATTAAAGGCTTCTGGACTTAGCGTTAGCTTGATAATGGATTCTTGTTTTTTTTTTTCCCAACATTCTCCAACAAAAACCTGTAATAAAATTCATATACCGTGTGTTGACCCTATTAGATGAAAAGGAATAGAAAAAAAAGGAAACATGGGAAGCAGGAAAGGTCCTTCTGCTGTCATGGTATTGGAGACCCAGTCATAAAACAAGAGCAAAATAAATGGAATCCCAGCTATATTCAAGAAAAAAGTTTTGACTCAACTCACAAAGGATAGGTTCTCTATAAATCACAAGAGACTTAACTCTTAATGTCAGAGTGTTAAATGGGTGTTTTATTAAAGGTAAGAAAATATGAAAAGTATTGACAATATAATTAACATATGAAATATATATATATAATATATATAAATGTCTGCAATATATTATATATTTTCATTATCTGACCAATTTTAATATTTTTTCCTCCTAGGTAACAAATATTTCTTGTTAATTAAAGGTCAAATATTTATAGCAATAAACACAACAGAGGAAACTTTCAAGCACTCTAGGACAAGGTTAGGCCACAGTTAGTGCCTGGTTGGTGGAAATACCAAGCTTCTACTCCCAGCATCCTCAGAGCATTCCGTTCAGTGGGAAAAGCCAGTCTAAGTCACAGACAGTTACTCATGTGCCTAAAAATACTAGAATTCTCTGTTCAGGAGCATAAAGAAATTTTCTTAGGCAAAGTCACAAGGATCCAGGGTACTGTTGGTGATGGAAAATTTAGATATTCAGGAGTTGTTTTTATGGATGAACCCAAAAAGATGCTAGGAACTGTTGGAAAAGTGGCTACACAAACCAGTTCTAACTGGAGAAGCTGACAGGCTCAAAGACAAGCCTGCAGCCACTGGGAATGAGCCTTTCTTTCTTTCTTCTTCTTTTTTTTTTTTTTTTTTTTTTTTTAACTGTATGTTATTTACAGCCCGAGTGTTTGACATCAGGGTGGGGAAACTATGAGTTTTGTATTTTGATCATTCTTTGAAGTTATTAAAAATGGAAATCTTACAGTTATTAATACTCCTTGATATTTGAAATTCAAGGGGAAAATACTGAAAATGGAAATGTCTAATGCCTAGACGACAGTCATATCTATTTAATTGGAATTTTTCCTCTCATTTCTTGAGTTTAACTGTGACACTTAGAAAAAGCTGTGCACAATAGCATAAACTCTCTTTTATTTCTTTAAAACTAACTTTATCTTTTGTAGATCAAGATGCAGCAATAAATCACACAACCATTATGGGTTTTGATATATTTTAGAAAAATCAAGAAAAATGCATCACTTTCAGAATATATTATTCTTATTTTTCTACTGTTTAAAATCAATACCCTCAGTCTTTTGAAAAATGTTAAACATGGATTTATAAATATCAATGTAAATGAACAATTTTAATTATGCAAATATTGATATATGCAAAATGTGACTATCTATTACAAATATTATTTTCTGTTAAAAACAAAAATATTAACTTCATGCAAAATTTACACCTACTATTTTCTACACATAAAACCTCTCAACTACTCTCCATAAAATTACTTTTATTCTGCTTTTATACTGTAAAGTTTAGGTTCTGTCCAGTGCTCAGGGGATTTGTCCTTCTGCTAACAGTCAGAAATTCTCCACTTCCAGGTTGTGCTTTCTTGGTGTTATTAAAACAAACCTTGGTGATGAGACACACCGGAATGCTAGAATATAACAGTAGCATTAATCCCTACCGCCAAAAATATGAAACTAAAGAACAGTTTCTTTCTCAATGCTTAACCAAATAAGTTTGTGCATAAAAGTACTTAATATCACCACATAGTCTCACTCAGGCACACACAAATTAGAAAGCATGATCTTCAGGTATCCTATCCTTCCTATGCTCTAACAGACAAAGATTTTAGACTGATTTTTAGAGGCTTCCCAAGCTGCAACTGTCTCATGAGACAGAGCACACAACTAAGAAACTGACGTTTGAAGGAAAGACATATCCCTCGTGTAGCTAATAGTCACAATGAAAGCATAAGTTATGGACAATATTAACATTTTATCAGCATTTTTTGTGGGTATACTTTGCTCAACTTGTAACAGAAGACCATGCAAAACTACTATGGTTTTTGATGTTAGTTGGACTTCCAAGAATTAGTTTTGTGGTTTGATTGGAATAAATTAGAAATAGGTTAGGAAATCCAACCAATCAGTTGGGAAGGAAGCTTGGTTCAGGTCTATGCCCCACCCAGCACAAGGAAGACATTACACATCAGATGTCTCTGGGGATGAGGGAAAACCGATGCTAAAATGTTCTCAGAAGACTCATGTGGAAAAGGCTTGGTTTCCAGTTGCTAGCATTGAGATCATAGGACCTCTAACTTCATCAGTGTTTCAATCTATTTTTGCAGTCTTAATTTGATGGTATTGCATCAGAGATGTGGAAGGTAGAGCATCCAAGGGCTTATTTTGACCTAGAACCTCCATTTCCATTGGCTTTCCATTTATCAGACGTCAGCAGTTCTCACTGCCATGCACTCTCTGCCATGCTGCTTATCTGTACTGAGCAATGGGACCAGGAACTAAAACTGAAGCTGTATCAAAACAAGCCTTTCCAAACAGGCTTAAAAACACACAAAAAGTCACATTCTGAATGCAGACCTCCATAGACACTGTTATTGCTCAGATCATGTTACCTCTTGACTTTCAAAAACTAGAGTTTGAGATCAGCTCATACCCAATAGTTTCCCTCAGTACAGCTTTTATAAAATGGAAGAAGAGCTCCTGACTTCTGTGGCAGGATCATATGTGGTTAATTCTAGACATATGTTTACATCCATACAGAAAAGATCACATATGTTTTGTACAGTCATCCTGTACATGAAAGGGGAAAACAGAAAGCCTACAGCTTCAGAGACTGGTCATTGGTGGGAACTTCTTTTGATAGCAATTGTTTCAGGTAGGAAAATCAAGGACTGCCCTCTCACATAGCTCAAAAGCCTATTACAGGTCTCCAGGAGGTATTTATACTAGGTATTATTTCTATGATCATGTAGTATTTAAAAGATCCTACAGAAGAGATGATTAATAAAAAGATTTAGTAGAGAAGAGCCTACAAAATTTTGAATTAATAACAAGTACACAAGAAAGAAAATAGAGTGGACATGATATAAAATTTACTTAGTTCAGGGGTTTTGTTCTCCCTTAAAAAGAGGGAAATGTGGTTACAGGAAACTTCTTTGTCTGATTATCTGCTAAACCTTTATGGATGATGTTAGAAGTTAGAGTGCAATCCCGTGGCCACATTTCCCTACACTAGTCCAAATTGGGGTCATGACATGTTTTAAAAGAAAACGTGTTGTCTTTTTTTTAAAGAGAATGTCCAACATATTCCTATCTTCAAAATGCAGCCTAAAGTCATATACAGTGGGATGAAGGCTTTTCAATCTCAGGAGGCCATGTTTCCTTATATTCCATTTCATAGTCAAGCAAAACAGTATTGCAGAGATGGGTTGGGCATATTCATCTTCAAAATTTGAGGATAAAAGGAGTCCCTGTGTCCCAAGACGAATTGAAGGAGTGCATCTGAAAAAAAGTTGAGAATGCATCTAAAAAGACAAGGGATTTTTAGTATTTTTTCTTTATTCCCTGAATTTAGAACATTTGCCAAACCGTTAGGGTCAAAGTTGCACAATAGCATATACTTGTAAAGAAGGAGAGTCACATTGCCCTTCCCTGTGTCCATTGGGAATCCTTCTTAGATTTCTGCATGATTCCCAGCAGAGAAGCTGAGCTCAAGCCTAAGGTCTAGCCTTAATTTCCTCCAACTCACTGTCTTGTCTCCTAATATCTGTTGATGTCCTGCATTCTGCTATCCCCATATCCAAGGAATTTTTCTGCCATGGTGACTCTCTCTCTTCTAGCTGTATTCCCTCCTGCTCTCCTTTTTACCTTCTTCCCCCTTGCTTAACGCTAGACTTACACACAGTGTCTTTCTAAGTTTTAGTCTCCACAAACCATATATATATATATATATATATATATATATATATATACACACATATATATATATATGACTTATTTATTTATATTTTGACTAAATATAAATATAAAACCATATTTGTATTTTGACTAAAACCATTTATTCTTTCTGTGACATGTATCTGCTTTCTAGTTTTGCCCTCTTCTTTCTTATTGTATCATAGTACAAAATGTTACTATATAAATTTTATCCTTCCCAGAAGTATCTTATAGATTCCTTAATACTTCCTTCTTCTGCTCATTATTTCCCTATAACTGTCTTTGCATCTGTGTTTATGGATATGACTATCTATTTCTATATATAAGTGTGTTCAGAGTAGTGTGCATGTGGAGGACACAGAACAACTTTGAATATCTTCATTTATTCCCAGACCACCCTCCACTTCACTTCCTGAGTCAGTATTTCTCACTAACCTGGAGCTCATTCAGTGAGGCTGGTTGACTGATTAAATGCAAACCCAAGATATAGGTAGTGAGTGGGCAGTCTCCACTTTCCTACCAATGTCTATTTCATACATGAATATATACACATTTGTATGAGTGATATATTGATACTTATACTTGTTATATATTAAAATATAATATACAAATATTATATCTTATATATAACAATTCAACATATTAATAATTAATAATATAATTAATGTTCATATAATGTATATATTTATACATAAAATGTTGTATAAAATATATATATATAGCATATAAATACATATATATGTGTATGTAATTATATAATCAATATACATATATGCATCTCTTTGCTCCTTTCAAATTTATGTTCTATTATTTTTTATTGTGCATGACTTCTTATAACCTATCAAAATGACACCTTTAAAGAACTGCCCCAATGCCTATTGCTGAAACTTCCAGTCATCATTTCTATGCACATCTCTCATTTCTTCAACTGTTTTTCTCTCTTTTCCCTAAACCTGAATGAGATGGAATTTTTCTTTTTGGTTTCATAGGAGTCTCGGTTGTGTCATGTCATGTTTTTTCTGGAAGCTGACTATGAGAGTACATTTTGCTGAGGCAGACACTTGAGAGGAAGTGCGATATTAGGAAGGAGTTTAAGTACAACCCAACAGCCAGTGAACAGTGCTTTTCCTTGGCTTGCATTGCAATGCTACTTTGCTGATCTTCACTGAAAAGGTTCTTGCGCTAGAATGTCTTGCTAAGCTTTGCTGGTCTTCACTGAGCTTTGCATGTCAAGTCTTCATAGAGGGAAATTCCGTCATGGTAGTCCGGCTGTTTCTTACTTGTTCTGTGGGTTTGTGCTGATTCAGGAGAGTCTCACGGTTTCGTTTGTATTGAGACATTGATACTGATTCTTGTTTGGGGTTTGCTGATTTGACTGGCCTGCCCCTACTGATTAATATTTAATGTTTTGGACTAGACTGCTGATATGCTGATAACAAAATTTGGAATCACTCCAAAGAACTACTTCTAAACAGGTCCATGTCCCCTGTCCTGTTAACCATCACCTTCTGGTACCTCTGATCAGTAGCTAGAAGGGAGGTTGAAGAGTTTAAAAACCCTAATTAAAATAGGTTTAGGAAAATCTAAGTGTACACCTTTATGTAATCAGCTCTTGAGGCTCACATGTCTGATCCCAGTTATGTGACCATGAAGCTGGATCCAGCTCTCTAAGAGGAACCAGTAAGCAATATGGCGGCAAGATTCTAGTCTAGTGTTAGTCTGCAATACGTGCTATGGAGAGCAAGTTACACCTACCGGTGAGAGTGGAAAGAGCTGGGAGGCAGGAATGCTGGGTTTTCTCCTTGAGATACAGGTGAGTTTCTAGCCAGATGTGAGAGCATCGCCTTAGGGCAGGATGATTGATTTACTGAGTCTGACTTTAATGAACAGGAAAAAATCTTCTATGTATAAAGTAGCCTCCTTCTAGTACTGACCGGAGAGCTGGACTCTGGCCAAGACTCAGAGTAACTCAATTAATGGCTTTGCACAGGGGGTTATATAGACCCATTTGGGCTCTGATTGCTTGAGCATATGCAAGCAGTGTAAAGATTGATTATCAATCAGCAGAGCTCCTGCCAAACCTAAGCAAAGTCTACACCAAAGCCTCTATTTCATTCACTTTCTACCCACCCTTGTATCATTGAAGCAGGAGAAAGGAAAGCAAAAAAGGTGTGGAAGGATCCCCTCACAGTTTTATACCATTATTCCTGAACACTTACTCCAAACAGAGATAAGGGTCCTTCCTACTCATACCAATTTCTACCATGGAAACTTCTAGCAGTTCAATTGTACAGATTTTATCAACATTGTCAACCCATCTAAATTTAGTTCAGCATGTCACTTGTAAGCTTTCAACTTATTTAACTGATGTATAGCATATGAGGTAGAAAATGAACAGAATGATATTTCAGTAGAAATTCTCCTTAGCAAAAATGATGAAATGTGGTTCTGTTCAAAATTAAAGGTGTATAAAATTGTCCCAACAAACAATATTATAAATGTTTAAGTAATTTTTATCTTTAAAACAATAAAGAAATAACCTCATAACCCTTTGATCTTGAATATAAATAGTAAATAATTGATATGCTTTATATGAAGTCACGAAAATAAGTTTTTCAAATTTAATTTTTACTAAGGTTAACTCAAAGGCAATTTTAGTACCACATACATTAAATACATTTTACATATTGCGATAATGTCTGCAGAAACCATGGAAAATACTCTGAACTTAATGTATTTGCAAACTTGATAATGTTTCTAATATTTACCTCGACATGATTAACAAAATAACATTAAATATTTAGTGTCATGGGACTGAACTCACCTATTATGAAAATATTTTACTTTTATAGAAAGTAGTTTCAAAATACTTTGATCATCAGGTACAGTACTTAAACTGGGTTTGCCCCATTGTTTAAGAAAAACAATTTTCTTAAGATTGCTTATTATTTTGGATACAGCAAGACATTCCTGATCTCAAATACAAATAACCTGTAGAGATGAAAGCAGTTTGATATCAGTCTGCTTTGATGGTTTCTACCTATGCATGATTAAGCCAATGGTGCTGCTATGCTGCCTGGTACACTTCCCTATCACTTCCATATCTTTAGCTTTCCTATTCTTTGTCCAATACACTACTGTACACTGTCCTTAAAACTCTCTATTGGATATTGCCATTGCTCCTGGCTATACAGTAATCACTTAATGGTGCAACCTTATTGTTGAAGACAGAATACTTGGGCCACAGGACATGGAGAAACCAAGCTGGTACTAACTGGAAGTTTCCTCCCAACTGGCTAGCTTTCGTAGTACCAGTGAGTAATACACAGCATTCTAGAGTAAAACAGTCTCATGTAGCTGTGAATCAGAAGAGCCACAATAATGACTGACCTGGCAAGAAATGCCCTTTGGTGAATTAGTGGCGCAAATGATAAGGGGTAACCAACTGTTTTTATTATATGTAAAACCTGCATGCCTTCAAATAATCTTACTGTTCCTACTATAAACCTCAGTAAGATCTTACTGTGAACCTGAGATGGGTAGGAAGATGATAAGCCTTAAGTGAGAATTTAAAACTATTATGGTGTTCAATGGACATAGTGTCAGTCTACATCCTAAGTTCTTATATTTTCATGGATTTATTAGTGTGCCTTCCCTGCCTCATCAGATAATCTACTTTTTGTAGTGGTTGTTAGTCACTGCAGAGTCTCTTAATAGGTCAAAGTGCTGAAAGTACATGATACAAAGTTCTCAGTTCTAAATATGTCACCTTTATCCCATAACCTCCTCCCTGCAGAAGAGAAAGTAGAAAGTTTGTAGAGCCTGTGATTAGAAAAGATTGCTGTGAGGACAGCCTATTCAACAAATGGTGCTGGTCCAACTGGCATACAACATGCAAAAGAATGAAAATAGACCCTTCCTTATCTCCTTGTACAAAGCTCAAGTGTAAGTGGATCAAAGATCTCCACATTAAACCAGATACACTGAAACTATTAGATGAGAAACTAGGGAAAACCTTAGAACACATAGGCACAGGAGAAAATTTTCTGAACAAAATACCAATGGCTCAAGCTCTAAGGAAAAAAATTAACAAATGGGACTTAATGAGATTGCAAAGTTTCTGTTAGGCTAAGGACATTGTCAAGAAAACAAAATGGCAACCAACAGAATGGGAAAAGATCTTTACCAACTCCACATCAGATAGAGGCCTAATATCTAAGGTATACAAAGAACTCAAAAAGCTAGACACCAGAGAATCAAATAACCCTATTAAAAATGGGGTACAGAGCTAAACAAAATGTTCTCAGTTGAGGAATATTGAATGGCTGAGAAATATCTGAGGAAGTGCTCAACATACTTAGCCATGGGAAATGCAAATCAAAACAACCCTGAGATTCCACCTCACAACAGTCAGATTGGTCAAGATCCAAAACTCAGATGACAACAGATGCTGGCGAGGTTGCAGAGAAAGAGGAACACTTCTCTACTGTTGCTGGGGTTGCAAACTAATACAACCGCTCTGGAAATCTGTCTGGAGATACCTCAGAAAATTGGACATAATACTACCTGAAGACCCAGCTATTCCACTTCTGGGCATATACCCCAGAGACACCTTTGTACACAACAAAGTTATATGCACCACAATGTTCATAGCAGCTCTATTTATAATAGCCAGAAGCTGGAAAGAACCCAGATGTCCTTCAGAAGATGAATGGATACAAAAATTGTGGTACATTCACACAATGGAATACTACTCAGCCACCAGAAACAATGACTTAACCAAATTCTTAAGAAAATAGCTGCATCTAGAGAATATCATCCTGAGTGAGATAACCCAGTCACAAAAGAACAGACATAATATGCAGTCACTGATAGTGAGATGCTAACCCCAGAGGCTCGCACTGCCCCAGAAACAACTCACAGACTGTATGAAGTCCAAGAAATAAAAAAAAAAAAAAAAAAACAAAACAAAACAAAAAAAATAGTCATGCTCAATCCTTACCCACCAAGAACACATTGACAAATTCCGGGTTGTACCCTGTATTACATGTACTGTCTGCTCATTGTATAAAAAAAAAAAAAAAATCTTTACACACCGAGAAAACTTTGACTATTTCCAGGTTGTATCTTGTTTTACATGTACTTTATGCTCATTGTTACTGGTGGAATCTTTATCACACTATCAAACCTTAAAAAAAAAGTACTGACAAAAATGTATTGTATAATTTTATGCAAAAAATGCTTAAAATCTGTACATTTATCTTTGTTTTGTAAAATAAAGTTGTTAAAAAAGAAGTAAAATAAAAGTTAATTATTCTTACATTAAAAAAAAAGAAAAGGTTGCTGTGAAACTGTCTCTTCTGGAAATGCTGGAACCAATGCACTCATCAATTCACAGTAGCTGCTCCTGGCTATGTAAGCTATGCACAAATCAAGCCAACTAGCATTTCAGAATGGTTGAGGAGCATTACACAAGGCTTCATCACTAGCTGAGGAAGTATAGATATTTGACTACTACTTGGAGCAAAAGAATCACTTTTCTTCTAAGGTGTGGTTCCTCATTGATGAATCATATTCCACTGGAAGGTCCTAAGCCCATGAGGATACAAAAGACACTAATTAGACTCAGTGGATTTTGCTTTTTAGTGAACATGAAGGTCAGATGATAATATAGTGTGCAAGGGAATCTGAAAGGCCTGTGGTATGGAATAGGGAGTAAATAAAAATTACATCATTTATATGTATGAAATTACCACAAAATAAATCAAAATGTATGGTAAAACATATGCACTGGCTGACCACAGGAGCATACATGTGAGAAATATTTGTGTGTGTGTATATATATATAGTGTATATAGTGTGTGTGTGTGTGTGTGTGTGTGTGTGTGTGTGTTTGTAAACATATTCTTCCCATCAATTTCAATCAACAGCCATGTCCTTTCTAAAACATTTTTGTTTTGAATCCTATTTATTTTCAGATTCTGCAAACAGAATCTTTGCAATCCCACATAAGTCAGTGCCTGTATTTTCTTTTATGTATCCTTTTGTTTTCTTTCTTGTCAATGAATTCCTCAAAAAAAAAAAATGTCAAGTTTTCTTTAACATAAATTCTAAAACGTGGAACTTCTCATTGAGATGAAAACTTGGAAAAAAAAAAACAGACTTTGTATTAAGTCTAGAAATCTAATGGAAACCAAATTGAAATTAATTTCCTATAGCAAAAGTCCCCAAGATTAGCTTAAGTGTTGTGATATTTAATGGGTCATTTTAATGCACAGTAACATGCCTAAATTGTAATTTGTAATCAAAACAGTTGGTGGCACCTCTGAAGCAGTTTTTTGTTTATGGCAGTGTCTAAGCTGCCTGTAAATCATCGGACAATTACACTGCTGCACAGATTGTTGGAATTTACACTGCTTTAGGCAAAAATCTCAGAATGCTCAGGTGATTCTCTTTCAGCATAACTATTATTTATTATGATCCTCAAAGGGAAAAGAAAGAATGTGTTACAAACCATGGTTCTCACCACCCATATATTTTTATGTCTTGCCCTGATTTTTTTTTAACAAAATAAATAAGACAGCAGTTCCTACACAAACAACTGGGTCAGGCTCAGGAGGCAAACACAACTGTGTGGGTCAAGGCAAGGATGCTGCTAACTGCCACTTATATATCCCAGTGCTTTTAAATTCAATTAGTCTGTTACATGGCTAAAAACAAAATCTTTCAACAGAAAGTTTTTTTTCCTTTCTTTTTTAATTATTTCTTTTTTTTTTTTACAGTCCATTCATTGGCCCCCTCCAGAACCACCCTCCCACAGTTCCTCATTATATTCCTCCTCTTTCTGTCTTCAAAAGAATGTTCTTCACCCCACACCTCCTTGGCCAGGACTCCCTACTCCCTGGGGCCTCAAGTCTCTTGAAGGTTAGGAACATCTCCCACTGAGGGCAGACCTGGCAGTCCTATGCTGTATTTATGTCAGGGGCTTTGGATGACCTCTTGTATGCTGCCTGGTTGGTGGCTGAGTGTCTGAGAGATCTCAGTAGTCCAGGTTCCTTGAGACTAATGGTCTTCCTATTGGGTCACCTTCCTTTAGCTCCTTTCAGCCTTTCCCTAATTCAACCACAGAGGTTCCCGACTTCAGTTCATGGGTTGGGTGTAAATATCTGCATCTGTCTCAGTCAGCTGCTTGTTGGTCCTCTCAGAGTTCAGTCATAATAGTCTCCAGTCTCTAAGCTCACCATAGCATCAGTAATAGTGTCAGGCCTAGAAGCCTTCCCTTGAGCTAGATCTCAATTTGGATCCGTCACTGGACTTCCTTTCTCCCAGGATCTTCTTCATTGTTGTCTCTGCAGTTCTTTCAGGCAGGAACAATTCTGGGTCAGAGTTTTGACTGTGGGGTGGCAACCCCATCCCTCCACTTGATGCCATACTAGAGGTGGCCTCTACAAGTTCCTTCTTCCCATTGTAGAACTTTTATCTAGGGTAATGAAATAATCTCTTTGAGTCTTGAGAGCCTCTCATCTCCCAAGTCTCTGGTACATTCTAGTGAGTCCCCCCACCTCCCTCTGCCCCGAGTTGAGAGAAATTTTTTCTTGAGTTAAAATATTACAAACTTGGTGGAATTACTTACAGGAGAAATGTCATTGAGAAGTTTAAGCATTGGGATTTCTTCATTATTAGTGCAAAACTGAAAGAGATTTTACTGAATTTGATAGTCAGTGAGTGTTGAAAGGGAGCTTAGTAGAAGACCTTGTAGCTCTTCTTGGGGCTAATGAAGGTAAAATTAACAACAAATTGTCCATGGATAAGAAACTAAATGAGCAGTAATTTATGAGGTCTTAATTAGCAATCAAATGGGAACGGAGGCAAGGCAGAGAGACTGGATTTCGAAGTTTATATAAAATTAGGGAAAAGACGGAGAAGCGGAATTCCTTTTGGGTTACAGTTAGAGTGAATATGCAATATAGAGTTAAAAGATTATGTATGTTAAGAAATTAATGAACTTTTATATCTATCAGTGAGGAAACATTTATCTATACTATCATATTTATAACAACAGTTTGATATACAAGCCTGAATTACGGAAGAAAGCAATGGCTGGTACTATTTACTAACTTTATGTCTGAATACTGCAACTACTGAGCTTTCCAGTTCAGAAGTGCAATTGATATTTTGAAATATAGCAAGTACCAGCTAAGAAACATTGTATCTAATCAAAGGTTAGCACGCAGCCTCATGGTAAAACAGTGACTATGAAAGGATGTGAGCAGGGCTAAAGCGTGCTGAGCAAATAGTACATAGTCCAGACAACTTAAGGAGCCCAGAGAAATCACATTCAGTATAAACAGGCTTTACTGAGTTGGTGGCAGACGATTGCGAGATTGGAGGGATGCGTATAAATATCTGAGGCAGGGAGGAGAAATACAAACAGCTATGTGGTTGAATACAATGTGTTCCCTGGACAATCTAAAGACTTTCTGAAATGAAGTGGAGCAGTTAGGTGACTAAGTCTGTTAAGGGCTGTGATAGTTGGCTGATGTTTGTGAACTTGACTGGATTAAGAGATGAATAATCACACCACTAAGTGTTTGCATGGTGTTTCCAGAGAAGATTGATATGTGTAACAGCCACTTGGGGACAAATTCTTGGCTTAAATGTATGTGACACTATCTCTGAGGCTGATGGTGTTATTAACTGAATGAATGACAGGTTTTTATTATGTTATGAATCAATAATAATAAATTATTATCTATTATTATTATTATTATTATTATTATTATTATTATTATGACTATTATGTGTTTTCACTACATGGGTTCTCTGTGTAGTCCTGGCTGTCCTCAAACTTTCTCTGTAGACTAGGCTGGCCTCATACTCAGAAATCTGCTTGCCTCTTCCTACGGTATGTGTCCTTAAGACCAGAGCTAGGATTAACGTTGTGCACCAACTCTTGTATGCTTAGCTTTTATTTATCCATAGGACATATATGGATATATGTATATGTATATGTATATGTATAGGTATAGGTATAGGTATAGGTATAGGTATAGGTATAGGTATAGGTATAGGTATAGGTATAGGTATAGGTATATGTATATGTATATGTATATGTATGATCATAGTCAAAGTCTAACCCTAAACCCAGTCAATACAGAGAGGCTATAGTTCATATAATGCCAGATGCCATGGAAAAAACAGGAAGCTGCTTTCAACTGAGTTAAGGATGCCAAGAATCAAAAAGGTAATAGAAATATTTACCTAGAAAGAAGAACATGATTTCTGAATATACCCAAGTATATTGGGACATGCCTACACTCCCTGCACTGGAGAAGTAGATCATATGGCCTGCTTAAGCTAAGTGGCACTTTGAAGCCAGCCTTGGCTACTTACTGAGACCTTATGATAAATAAATAAATAAATAAATAAATAAATAAATAAATAAATAAATAAAACATAAACAACTGAAACCTTCTTTAAAAATATCCAAGTTTAAAAAAGATACATTTGTGCCATTGAGAGAGAGAAATCTGAGTAATAAGTCTTCTTCAAATGGAACGTAAGTTCAACTCGGAAGACATTGAATATGCTATAATAATGCAATGAATCCACTGGACAAAAAGATTAAATCCCAAATCTTTAAATATATATTTACCAGGATGAACATATTTAATCTATTTTGTCATGTTAATTATGCAATCTATGCTAATAGATTCTAATTTAGGTCATATCACAACTAGAAATAATCGAGACCTAAATTATGAAATTACAAAGTTTTAATGTCTTTTAAGATTTAGAATTTTTAATCAACAAAATAATCACCTACACTAGATGTAGAACAATCCTGAATTAACAATGTAACACTTCACAACAACCATTTTAATACTTAGAGGACTTTCTAAGTAGATTCTGTGATTAACTAAAGCCACAGTAATTAAGAGACCTATTTGTTTCTATGACTTGAAAGTAATTTTTTCTAGGTAGTTGCCTCCTTATTGTAGGCAAGGAGAACTTAAAAGTCAAGAGAGTGTTTACTGCTGACCCATATATAAAGAATTTGCCTTCAAATATTGGGATTCACACTTACATTGTCTCCGCTTAACAATGATGCGGCATCCAATACTGTGAAGTCTTATAAATAAACTTTGTCCTCCTTTGGAGACTGACTGCAGAACCTTGTTCTGTGATGTCCCCCATGATCAGTAGGATGAACTGTGTATTTAGAAATGTCTTACATATGCACATATGAATAGCCACACATCTTCATCTACCTATCATGTTAACCGACAGTGCTTAAAGTATGATTACTTAGATTCCACCAATATTACATTTGGGATCTGTTGCTGCTACCCATGTTTTGGTTTCCTGTGTAAAGAGCATTTTGCTGTTCCTGTGTATTTCTTAGGTAGAATTAGATTAAGTTTTTATGTAGCCAGCTATCTATTCATGGTGATTTGAGAACATGATATTGTTTAAGTAGAGGAACACTACAGAGGCATAATGATCTGCTTCCTGGATTCACAGGATTGGCATTCAGGACTCTCAGTTGTTCACACTTGGGTGAAAACAGTCTACCATCTAGATTGAAATAATTGCTTTTTCAAAAGCTTCCTACATCTTATGTCACAACTCAACAGTGAACAAAGCCAAATATTCCTCACAATTGGTAAACAAGCAGAAAAACAAGCCTGCTACTAACCACACTAACATCTGCCAGAATTCTTTCCTGAAAGGTTGCCTGACTACAGACATCAGCTTCCAGCTAACTAATTTAAGGGGACAATACACAGTTAGTCACAATTTATAGCAATGTGGGGATGTAGGCATATTTGTCAAGTATCACTGACAATGTCTCTTATTATTTACAATTCAAAACACCAGCCACATAAAATATACTTTTAAATTATCAAGTAATGTCTATGGCTCAAACCAAAACACTATGAATCCATAAGCAGAAGTAACTGATTTTCATGTTTTTAAAAGACAATTAATGAGACAAAGCTATTTTCCCAATCATTTACTAGTGTCATTATTTGATATGAAATGTGATAGTCTTTATTCATTTTTATATGTAAAATACCTACAAGTGGTTATTATATATCAATAGGCACCAGGTACTAGGGTGGACTTACATTGCAAAACTATTTAGTGTTTTAAACCCAATGAAGAATGGCAATAAATTTCAAATCCCAGGCCAAATCAGATTGACTGGGAGGAAAATACAGAACACTGCATTCCAAAGTAATGCCATGGGGTAATGGCATGTAGCACCATGATTGACAGGTTGTGACTGCTGTGTGGAGTGAGGGGCAATGCCATGGATTTTTTGCTTCCTCAAGAGGTACTGGCTTATGATCCAGCAGGTAGGAAAGTGTCATAGTAACCACAATGTCCAGTGACTGAGTATCTCTGCCAGAGTATCTCTCGTCCTTCTCCACGTTTGTCCTGTGCTGTGAAGTTCCCTCTGTACTTGACATGAGACTAGTGTCCTACTAAATTAGTCAGCAGTATCTGAAGAAGAGTTTGGGGATAGTGTTTGTTTTTTCTGTTTCTATTAGTCAGATCCCCGTTAAACATGTACCAGATTTAACTAATTTTTATGAGACAGGGGTATTTGGCTCACTTTTTTTGATGTTTCAATCCAAGAAGAAGTTTTAATGTTCTAGCAGCCATACAGTAACAGCAAAGAGCCCGTGGAAGAACTAATTTATCTCATAACCAAAAAGAAAATGTAAAGGAGGGAAAAGTCATGAGAGTTCCCAAATACTATTCATGGACACCTCTAAGTGACTGGGGAACTTGCCCCACCTTCTAACCCCCTTTCTACCTCAGAGTAGCACCATATTTGAAAGTCATGAGAGACTTATTCAAAGCAGTGCATGTCGCCCAATTCTTCTGTATGCTTATATAGGTACAATGCAAAATGCATTCTGTCCACCATCAGGATGTCCAAGGTCTTAAAGTAGTGGTTCTCAACCTTTCTAGGGTTGAGACCCTTTAATGTAGTTCTTCATGCTGCAGTCACCCCTAACCATACAATTGCTTGCTACTTCAGAAGACTTTTTACTGTTATAAATCATAATGTAAGTATCTGAAATTAGACCCCTGTAAAAGGGCCAGTCAATGACCCTTTTACCCAAAGTAGTAATGATTCAAAGGTTGAAAAATCTCTGACATAAAGTTTCCAGAAATGTTTTTAAAAATCTGTGTTTAAATGTCTTCCAATACTCAAGATAACTCATCTGTCAGTATTGTAAAACTAAAAAAGTAAAATCAAAATATATTTAAAAGAACATACTACCAGGAAACAGATGGTGAGTAAGTGTGGTGGTTTGAACAGGAATGGCTCCACAGACAAATGTGCTTTAATGCTAGGCCCATAGGGAGGGTCACTATTAGAAAATGTGACCTTGTTGGAATAAGTATGCTTTTATTGGAGGAAGTGTATCAGTGTTGGGGCAGACTTTGGGGTCTAATATGTTCAAGATGCACCCAGAATGGCATATACTTCTTCCTATTGCCTGCAAATCTAGATGTAGAACTCTCAGTTCCTTCTCCAACCCCATGTCTGCCTGAATGCTGCATGTTTCCTACCATGACAATAATGG
The DNA here is from genome assembly GCF_963924665.1 of Micromys minutus. Taxonomy (NCBI): domain Eukaryota; kingdom Metazoa; phylum Chordata; class Mammalia; order Rodentia; family Muridae; genus Micromys; species Micromys minutus. The sequence continues at coordinate 15,061,929 of NC_137956.1, forward strand.
ACTAAACCTCTGAACTCTAAACCAGCACCATTGAAATACTTTCCTTTCTTAGAGTTGCTTATATAAATGGTCATAATATCTCTTCACATCAACAAAACATTAAGATAGAAGTCATAGGCTAAAGTATTTTCCAAGCCAGGCATTATAATGTCATCCTAACATTATGAGGCTGAGATAGGAGGATCCTGAATTCTAGGCCAATCTGATCTCTATACCTAAAAACAAAGACACATCTGCCTATGGACACAAATGGACTGATATACATGTGAATTCACAGAGATTTCAAAACACTCAGCTTTTTTCAAAGAATATAACTTTGTATCTTAACTATACACACCAGGGCAGCACCCATGAGTGGAAATAATTTAGAGTTTACCAACAAAAAATGTACTGCATCTGTTACTATGTTATATATATATATATATATATATACATATATATATATATATATATATATATATATATATACAAACATATATATGTGTGTATATATATATACACACAAACATATATATGTGTATATATATATATATATACACAACCATATATATATATATACATATATATTAGTTTGTTTAAATATTAATGTTTTGGTTGTTTTTTTCTTCTTTTGAGAGAGATAGATAACATGGAGTTGGGTAAGTAGGTAGGTTGCAGGAAGAGAAAGATTATGATCAGACTATATGGAATGAAAAATAATGAAACACCCTAAGCAAATCAAAGCATTTTGGTATCTCAAAAAATAGATGAGTAAGAAAGTATTAAAGTATTGACTAAAAGTGATTCCAAAGGCTCAAAGAACTCAGATCAAATCCTAAAGTTCTTTGTCTAGCATCATGAGTAAGCTAGGCTAAAATGAACTCCAAGGGACTTGAACAGCTCTACCCATGCATTACTGATGAGGGTATCACACTTGCACACATCCTTGAGATAGTACTGAATGCTGCCTGTAGCTATGCTTTGTAAACTTTGGCATACTTGTACTTCAGGTTTCTATAGCATCCTTTGCAGCTATGTTCCCAAAAATCCTACTTCCAGGAGATCTGCATCATCAAGACCATCATTTGGCCTTCCTGGCCTTTCTCTGAAATCCTAGTGGAAGTCACAGTCGTCCATGGTTATATCATCCTGTATGGCTGCAAAACCAGAGTCATACAAAGGAGTCCAGGGTTAGCTTTAAGGTGGTCCATAGTAGCTTCAGAACACTGTACTAGTTGAACTTAAAACAGTTCCTACTGCTCTTGACAGGGTAGCCTGGGGTGTTTCTGTAATAAAATTTTTGTCTGGAAAACCTTTTATTTGTATTTGTGCATCCTCAAGCCTGTTTGGTATGGGGCAGCCTTGTTAATTTCTGAGGTCATCTTAAGTCCAACATCTGCTTCTCCTGAATATTTCTTCTGTCAACCCTGGTCTCTTTAAGAACAAGCCTGGTCTCATCTTTGCCTCACAAAAAGATGGGCTTTCTCCTTTCCCAACCAGCTTGTTTGTTTTCCAATATTTTTCTACTTTGTTTCGTTGTCCTTCAAAATTTTTCTATAAATCTGATTTAAAGGATCTAATAATATTTATTGCACATGATAAGTGACTTGCTGACATTTTGTCTACCAGATAAATTTGTCCATGAATGATTCTTTTCTTAGCTGCTGTTGTTGTTGGAGACAGGATGGAGACAGGTTGTATTTCTCTGGAAATAGCATGGCCGGTGCTCAGTTTACAGACTTTTATCAGGTTGTTGGCTCTCCATGATTCTTAAGTTTGGTCTCCTTTAAGTCCCAAAGGATATACACAATGCAGCAGGTTCTTTAACACAGTATAAAAAAGATGATTTTGTTATAATGTCCAAAAATATTAATTTATATCAGAAACTTCATCACTATAGTAAACACACACACACACACACACACACACACACACACACACACACACAATAAATTGTTCAGTAACTTGAAGTTTTCTCATACCACACCATAATCATCAATCCACTAAAGAATTTCAGGTTTCTCTCTCCTGACTTTCTAAAAACACTTATATTCATTCACAGGTTACAAAAGCTTCTTCACAGAGATTCAAGTAAAGCTATACAGTTAGTGAGTCAAGTTCTTACCACCAGCTTCCTGTCTTTAGGCAATATGAGAAATAGTTAACATAGAAAATAAAAAGCATATATATATATATATATATGTGTGTGTGTGTGTATATATATAAAGTACCCTTTATATATGTATTCTTGATGTATAAGTAATATATATATATAAGCTGTGGTGCTTTTAGTGCTATGATCAAATAAGTAGACTTTTCCAGATTTTAAACTATATTTTATATTAATAAAAGAAATTCTGAAACTGCACAAATTTTCTGTATTCAAAAGGTTGGAAAAATTTAGAAAGTAAATAAGCAAAAACTTATAGTTATGATGAAATTATCATATGTTGATAATATTACTTATATAAATCACAGATAATATATCATGTGTTTTCAAAAAAAGTTAATCACATAACTAATATTTTAATTGAATTTTTAGAAGTCTTATAGAAATTCAACAATCAAGGCAAAACTAAAATAAACGTTTTCTTGATTAATTTTCAGAAAGTGTAGACATTATGAGACCAATTATTAGTATGATACTAATTTTCTTACATACAACCTGGCAAGTTCCATAAGTCATCAACATTAACCATGCACGGTGGCAAATACCTTTAATCTCACTATGTGAAAAGCAGTGACAGTGACTTATAATATAAATTATAGAAGAGGCTGGTTTACATAGTGTGTTCAAGAACAGCCTGAGCTGCATACCTTTATAAGAAGAAAGGAAAAAGAAAAAAAATCAGAGACAGAGAGATGGAGAAACAGAGACAGAGACAGAGAGAGATGAAGAGAGAGGAAAGAAGGGAAAAAGGAAGAAAGAAAGAAGGAAAAGAATGAAGAAAGAAAATGGAGTGGATAGAGAGAAAGAGAAAGGAAACAATAGTAAGGAAACAATGCAAGAGAAGTTATTGTTATAGATAGTTTAAGTCAAATGAACAGACAAATAACCAAACCACTACCTTCTCTTTTCCATGTTACTTGAGAATTATTAGAGATATGCAATGAACAACTAGAGCATTCCTGAGGGGATATGAAGAAATGCCTGTTCACTCTAGATAAGTTACTGAAGACAGACCCAAGAAATTCTTCCAGTCATGTCTAGCTTGGTGAATCAGTGAGATTTTTGGGCTTACTTAGAAGAGTATAGATGAAAAAATGTACTTTCCATGTGACCGGTGAGTTGTAGCTCACTTTAGCAAAGGGGATCACTTATGAATGCTGAAACTCAGCAGCTCCATCCCAACATGGAGGCAGCCCCACCGATGAAGCAATTCTGTTCTGTTTATATGACCTTGGGGAGGGCCCTGTGGATTTTGTAAGTGAGCTTCCAAGTCCTTTAGTTTCACTTTCTGAGTCACATAAATCTCCCTATTTCTCCCAGGAAGGATTATTTCAATTCAGAGAAAATATGGAAGAATCAGAACCTTTTTTATTTTCTGGGGTTAGAATACAGCTTACATTGAGTCAAGAATAATATGAGGATGATGACTCATAAAACATCTGTATCATTTTATGTGTATGAATGTTTTGTCTGCATGCCTAGAGAAGTCAGCAGAGGCACAAGAATCCCAGTAATCCTGAGATACTATGTGGTTACTAGAACCCAACCCAGGACCTCAACCACAGCAACACGTGTTCTTAACTGCTGAGTCATTTCTCAAGCTGCAAATCGTATAATCTGAACAGACATGCTCTTGACATACATATCTTTATTAATAAACTATTTAAAATCATTTATTTATATTTTCATTATGGAGCCCTATTTACTTTTCAGTTATTTGATTTTTCTAAATTCCCAAATTCAATACATAGATATCAAATTAAATGTAAGTGTCTTTGTGATTTTGATTGTGTTTAAATAGGGTTTTTGTCCAAAGAAGTATTATCTTGGTGATTTAAGATGTTAATCTTTCCCCTCTACCTTTCTAACCTCAACATCAGAGAAAGATTCTAGAGCTCATTCACTCTAAGCAAATTACATCAGCAGCATCATCCACACTCATTTAATCACTGTTTAGTTTGAGTTCAGATCTTAACCAACCAGGCCTTGCATTTGCTCTACAACCCAGTTAATGTTATTATTACTCAATAAATTCTTTTTCCTCAGTCCTTGAAATGGCTAGTAATATGGTCTTCAGTTCTAAAAGTAGCATGGAATATTATTTCTATCAAACTAAATTCTATTCATAATACTGTAAACCAACTATGCTGAGAGAATATTCATAACCATAAAAGAAGTTAATATGTAGGAAAACTCTGCTAGTGAATGTCAAAGACTACCACTGTCTGTATAGACTTCTGCACTCTGCACAAAATAGAGGACTCCCTTTACTAGCAGGGCTTCCACCTCTCTTACCTTAACCTTATACAAGTCTACCTGCAGAATGTCATGTAGATATAGTTAGATTACCAGTTCAGCTTACTTCCTCCTGATAAGAACCTATTCAGCGAGCACTGGAGATTCTTGAAATAATCTTTAAGTACTTTAAGCCTTCAGCCAAAGGATGATCTTTGACTATCCTGGGTATTCTGAAACCTGACCCCAAAGCTAGATAATTTCAGAATCACTCAAAGCAAGGTGATCTGTCTCCCTGCATCAGGTCCTGGTGTCAACATTACTGTACATACTCACAGAGTTCCTGAAGGCCCTGTCCCTCATCTCTTCCTCATTCACCCTTGTAGACCAATATTAGTCAATAATCCCTGGAGGAAAGGAGGGTCACAGTAATATTCTTCTCAAAAAAAAAAATTGAAAATGTTAAGTGGAAAAGGAATTTCAGAATAAATTTAAAATAAAGTAGTTGACATGCTACTCAGAAACATAAACACTGTATAATAAAACTCTTCTAAGGAAAAAACTAGTGTTGAAACTATTTCATTATCAATTTTATCTATCAAATATGTAATGATTCATAGAGACTACATAATAAAGTACCTTTATTTATAGTTCAGATGCATTTGTAGTAACCTAATTTCCATATAACAATAAAAGTTGTCAAGCACTTTTAATAAATTGTTGGCACTTTCAACTAAGATGATTGTTTTTATTCCTGTGCTAAATTCTTTGAAACATACTTTTGTGCCTTCTTAGTTTTTAAATTGAGATTCAGTACTAGAATCTTTATGGCCTCTTACGTCATCAACAGATTGGGATAGATTTATTTGAGGAGTCTTAGCTCAGGCCTCAGGAGATATTGCTGTCTCTGTTCTGTCTCTTGGATGCAGCTGTTAAAATATGAAGCATACAGAACATTAATTAGAAACAATAGTGTGGCCATACACTCAAACAATGCTTACTAACAAGCATATGACCACATCCTTAAAGTTTGCAGCCTATTAGGTGGAGGGAAAACCATCCCAGTGATTCCAGATAACACTAGAAGGACAGTGTAGGGGAGTGCAAAGTTACCCAAAGAAAAGCAGCAAAATGCTCACACTTTTAAGTCACTGAACATAGAGAGAGCCACTACTTAGATAAAAGTTGGTACCAGAACATGGTTCCACCATAGTAAAAACCAAATCACTTGAATTTAGCAAAAGAATTATTACCACTTAAGATAAGAATGGGGGATAGTCAAGAGGCCCAAAGTAGCTCAAGGGCAGGGTAACTTATGGTGTGCTACAAATCTGAGGCAAGGGTGTCACTTGGAAAAACTGGTAGGAGAAAATTTGTTACCAGGAAGATTTAACATAAGTAAAAGGCTTCCCATCTAATCAAAAATTCAATTCAATCTCAATCAAAATTCTTATCATTCCTTTGAAGAAAATGGAAAGTAAACTGAAAATTTCAAGGACAGGTGTAGGAAACAGAACAACCAAACCATTTTTAATAAAAAAACAATGATGCTCAGAAATTTCAATGAATAATATGTAGCAATATTATTCAAGAGAGCTACTGAAACTGTGATAGAAATTTATAGCAGTGGAACAGAAAAGAAAGTTAGAAGCAGAGTCCCACATAAAAATCACTTGGATTTAGGCAGAAATAATTAGGGAAATCTGTGGGAAATCACACTCTTTTCAGAAACACATTCTGGGAAAGCTGCGGTTTTTTTCATAAATAGAATATTAAAGCCATAAAAAATTGATCCTTAATTATCAATTCCTCCTAAGCACAAACATTTAAATCAAATGAATCATGAACTTAAAAGAAGGAACTCAAAGGATTAAATAGGTCTAGAAATGCACAGAGAAAATCTTTACAACAATGTGTTAGCAAAGGTTTCCTCAATGAACTGTAAACAATCACCAAGTATGGGAAAAGGCAAGGTGAACACTGCCAAGGCTAAAGACATTTACTTTTGTAACGCTGGTGACTGAAGCCAGGGACTTCCATATACTCTAGAACTAAGCTCTCCCCCAAGCTCAGTGGTTTTGTTCTCTTATACACACAATTGATAACATAAAAACAAGAATCCGTCTTAAGGAGTAAACACTTCTGTATTATTTATATAAAATAAAAAGCTCTTGTGCAGGATATATAAAGAGTACTTGTACTAATACATTATAAATAAAACCCACAAGATATTTTTGTGTGTTTTGTTTGTTTTAGCAAAAGATCTGCACATTGCCAAGGGTTGAAAATTGTACACAAAACTGGAACTTTTAGATGTTGTTATTGGAATTAAAAATTGTAGCTAGGAACATTTGTAAAAACACATTTTTGGCTTCTACAAAGGTAAACACTTTATGCATACACTTATGCTTGACCTAGAACTCCCATTCCCAGGTTTACATAAAAATATTTATACATGGCTAGATGTAAAATTTCATGTGGATTTATTGATAGTAACCAAAATGGAAATAACCAATTTTATACCAACTAACCAACATATAAACAAATATGATCTGTGCATATTTGGAATATTACCATTAGGGAAATAAAGAACACTAATACAGGAAACAGTTAGAATGAACATTTAAAAGACTATGATCTATATACTATATAAGATAGAACAAAAGACTGCAATGCATAATAACATTGATAAATGAGGTACAGAGCTGAACAAAGAATTCTCAAATGAGGAATAACAACTGGCTGAGAAGCAAATAAAGAAATGTTCAACATCTCCAGCCATCTGGGAAATGCAAATCAAATCAACCCTGAAATTCCACCTCACACCAGTCAGAATGGCTAAGATCAAAAACTCAGGTGACATCAGATGCTGGCAAGGATGTGGAGAAAGAGAAACATTCCTCCATTGTTGGTGGGATTGCAAGCTGATAAAATTGCTCTGGAAATCAGCCTGGTGATTCTTCTGAAAACTGGACATACTACTACTTAAGGACCCATCTATATTGGGCATATACCCAAAAAATCCTCCAATATGTACCAAGGACACATGTTCCACCATGTTCATAGCAGCCTTATTTATAATAGCCAGAAGCTGGAAAGAACCCAGATGTCCTTCAACAGAAAAATGGATACAGAAATTGTGGTACACTTACACAATGGAGGATGAAACATCCTGAGTGAGGTAACCCAGTCACAAAAGAACACACATGGTATGCACTCACTGATAAGCAGATACTAGCCCCAAAACTCAGAATACCCAAGAAAAAATTCACAGATCTTATGAAGTTCAAAAAGAAGTAAGGCCATAATGTGGATGCTTTGTTCCTTCTAAGAAGGTAGAACAAAACACTCACAGGAGAAAATACAGGGACAGATAGAGGAGCAAGGATTGAAGAAATGATGATCTAGAGACTGCCTCACCTGGGGACCCACCCTATTTGCAGCCACCATCTCAAGCATGATTGCTGATGCCAAAAAGTGCTTATTGGCAGGAGCCTGATATGGATGACAGACCCCGCAGAGGCTCTGCCAGAATCATACAGATACAGTTGAGGATGCTTTCAGTTAACTATGAGACTGAATACAGAGACCCCAATGAAGGAGCTAGAGAAAGGACTGGAGGAGCTGAAAGTGTTTGCAGCCCCATGGGAAGAACAACATTATTAACCAACCAAACCCTCCAGAGCTTCCAGGGACTAAAACATCAACCAATGAGTAAACATGGAGAGACCCATGTCTTCATTTGCATATGTAACAGAAGGTAGCAGTGTCTGGCTTCAATGGGAGGAGAGGTCTTTGGTCTGATGAAGGCTTTCCCAGTATAGGGGAATGCCAATATGCTGAGGTGGGAGAGGGTGTTTGGGAGTAGGAGGACCTTCATGGAAACAAGGGGAGGGTCTATGGGAGTTGGAAGAGTTGGGAAAGCATTTGAAAGGCAAAGAATATCCAATAAATGCAACATGTGAGAAATTAAACTTTATTGTGCATAAAGATGCCTTTAAAGCTGAATAAAAAAGAAGAATGGGAAATTAGGAGGGAGAGGGAAAGGATTCAGAAGAAGGCCTAACAAGGCTCTAAGCTACTGGTTCTCAGCCTCTCTAATGAGTCAATCTTTTAAAATAGTTTCTTCAGTTGTGGTGACCGCAACCATAAAACTATTCACCTTGCTACTTTGTAAAGTCAATTTTGCTACTGAATGTTGTCCCAGTTTCTAAGAAAATAGAAACTATGTGTTTTTACATTGTTTTCAACCTCAGGTTGGGAACAGCTGCTCTAAGCCTCTTGTTAAATTCTTATACATGGTTTTATTCCTTATTTATATGCCTTCTATGTCTCTATCTGGGTCATTTGGCTAAAGCCAAAGTCTTCTATAGATGGCACTAAACATGTCTGTATACTAGAAGCCTGATGGAATCATTGAAGACACTTTTAGTACAAGTTAGCACTCAGTTTCTTAAATCCCATGCTTTCCTCTGTCCCTGTACAACAACTCCATAAAATTTTAGGATCGCATAACCTTAAGATGGCATCCATATTCCTGCTGGTTTCCATGACCATGAACTGTATTCTTTCATGAATGGAAAAAATGGAATTGGAACTTCCTTCAATTTAGAGTCTCACTGCCCTGTTGTCCTTGTTTTAACTAAGGACTCCAGAAGGTGACAGATTGGAACATAAGACCATTGCAAGAATCAGAAGGCTGAAGGGAAGTGAGAGTTGTTCAGCCTTTCTCAAAGAGGTAGAATTCAGACCACCTCTGCCTTCTAGAATCTTTGACATCTCATTGAAAGTTCCACTCTAATTCTAACCAAAGAAATTGCCTGAGTTCATCTTCTGAGCAGAAAATTGTGTGTGTATGGGGGGGGGGGTTGGGGGCAGGGGACCGAAATCAAAAAGAAGGAGCTGGGTCATTTGCTTACCACTGTCAGTGTGAGGATATCCTGGTAAAATGTGGATCTAGAGCATGCTGTGCTAGGAATAACTGCTCAGAAACCAGATTTGAAAGATACAAGGTAGTATTAGCCACAATTCATGGCAAAGAAATCCAGAGATGAATAGTGTATCCAGATGGCTGGCCAACATCCAAAGCAGGAACTTGCAAAATAATGAAACTCAAGCTTAATTTCAAGAGCTGGTCTTAAATGCTGTCTGTGGAGATCATTGGTGAGTGATTTCTCACTGGGTTTCACAGCCAGTAAGCTGAAGCTAATGGCCCGAAAATTCAGAAAACAGAACAGCTAGCCCAGCACTGTTCTCCCAGGAATAGCAAAATTGCTTTCCTATGAGACTCATTGTATTGATGACACTTAGGAATGACCTTGTCCTTTTCAGTAGAATCCTTAGGGCTAAGTCACAGTCATAATCTCAGAGACAGCAAATCAAGTGTGGGCAGTCTTTCCTCAGGAGTCTACTTAGGAACCAGGCTTTAAATAATGCACAAGTACCAAAGAAACACAATAGGAGTGGAAGTTGAAACAGTAATATTCTAGCTAATAAGTCATTCAGCTGAATAATCACCTTATCATAATCCCTAGCAAAATATTCTTAAATCAGAAAATGCATGGCATGTAACAAGGAAGGTATTCACTATTTTATGAGGGGTTGTTACTCTTCTGTTCATCATGTAAAATTCCAAGATTAAATCTAAATTATAAAAGTATCCCAATGAGGTTGCTAAGGAAAGGACATAAAGAGCTGAAAGGGGTTGCGACCTCATGGGAAGATAACAACATTATCAACCAACCAAACCCTCCAAAACTCCCGTGGAGTGAAACACCAACCTTTGTGTACACTTTGAGAGACCTATTGATCTAGTTGCATATGTAGCTGAAGGTATCAGTGTCTGGCATCAATGTGAGAAGAGGCTTTTGCTCCAGAGAGGACATGTTTTCCCAATGTAAGGGAATGCCAAGGGAATGGTGGTATGGAGGTGGTTCAGAAGGGAGTGCACCTTTATGAAGGCAATTGAAGAGAGAGGGGGGATGAGAGCAGGGTTTGGTAAAGGGATATCATCTCAGAAGTAAATACAGAATACCTAATAAAAAGTATTTGAGAGAAAGAAGGATAAAATACAGTTATAATAGATATCATCAGAGAAATGAATTGGCGATTCTTTGGTCATTGGGGATTAATGGTAATTGTCCTTCTGAAGGAGTACTATGTAGTGTGGGGAAGGGGTGACAGGTAGATCATAGACAGATTAGATGGTAGATAAATATTGCACATAATTTGATTCACAGCCATTCTTGACACATGTGCAACAAACAGGTTGTAAGGATGGCTAAGAATGGTTTGCCATCTTCTTAGCAACTTTGGCTTTTCTAGAAATCGGTAGCTGTGACACAAGAAAAGCAAGTGACCAAATGACCTATTATTTCTCATTTCAACTCATTCAAAACATCAGCCATCTTCAGACTGTGCAGGCTTTTTTCTTCCCAGATTCTTAGTGCCTGCCCAAAGGAGCACAGTTCTGAAAAGAACAGGCAAACACTGCACCTGTAGCAACAATCTATTTCTTATGCTCTTTCCAAGGAGGGAATCAACATTGGGTAAAGATTGAATACATGTACCCCTAGAATCACATCAATATAGAATACATAGAGGATGAAGTTGTTTTTCCCAAACAGAAATAAGACAATGAAGAATGGCAGAGAACATCAGCTTGCACATGGAAAAAGTGTATTTTCCTCAAGGAAAACCACCCCACTGTTCCATATTCTGAAGAACAGCAATAACATTACAAACAGGACATTTTTTCTTTGGTTTTAGCATCTTAAGTCTATTTATAGTAAAATGTTGATTTTTTTCTTATTATCACATTTAATTATTGGAGATTCAGAAAACAATTTTCAGTAGTTAGAACATTCCTTCCACCTAGTACCCTGAGGTGGAACTCAGATCCTCAGACTTGAATGTAAGCAACTTTACCAGCTAAGTCATCTTACCAAACTTTTGAGTGTTATGAACTAAAGATATGTCTATAAGAAAGTGCACAATATCAGAAAAAAAGGCATCTTGCAATAACAAAACATGTATGTCTTAATATATAGCTTCTCTAGTCATGCTTACCTTAACTGATATTGCTTCAAAGAAAACTTTTAAAAACATTTTTATGTGAATTTCATATCATGCCCCCAATCACACTTATCTTCCCCCTCTCCATACTCACTATCTACCCTCGCAACCTCCTCCCCTAAAAGAATCTCATTGGAGAAAAGGTAGTGTGTCACCATATGTCCCACAGTATCCTCTATTGTCCTCCCCTCTTTTCTTGTAAAGGGTCATTGCAATGGCTCTTTGGGCTGGTATGAGGTCTCTGGCTTCTGCTACTTTATCAGTACTGGGACCTCACTGGGGTTCTTAGATGTCTTGTTGCGGTGTGTTGTGGAGAGTCTGTAGTTTTGGATCTATAGGGCTGATCCCTACATGAACCCCAGTTGTTCAACCACAGGGTAGGTGTTGGGCTGTGCCAATTCAAAGTCCTAGATCTGGCCTGAGAAATATCTGAGTTGGCCAGCCCTTTGGCTCTCTAGCTATCACACTTTCAAGCCAGCTCACAGGCAACCCTTGAAACCAGAACCAACTCTATCTTCCTGCCTAGGCAAAGTATTGGACCCAATCACTCAAGTGATACAGGCATTGTAAGTAACAAGGCCAGGTCTCCAGTTCTTTTGATCTTGAGGTCAGCTCTTCCCTGAGGTGAGGGGTGAAGGCATCTATTCATTATCTGCGTCAGAGCACAGCTGACAAGAGTCTAGGTCAGCTCTTCCACACTAAAGTTCTCTGATCTGGTTCATCCAGAGTCACCACATATAGGGCCAGTTTTACTGCACTGCTCAGAGAAGGTACAGGGCCTGCTCTACCAAGTGCTGCAGCAGGTGAGATGGATGACAAGGGATACTTAAGACTTAGTGATGACTAACAAATATAGCATCCTTCAGAGTTTCTCTATCTCTGTCTCTCACTCTCTGTTGTTTGTCTGTCTGTCTCTCTCTCTCTCTCTCTCTCTCTCTCTCTCTCTCTCTCTCTCATGTGTGTATGTGTGTGTGTGTGAGAGAGAGAGAGAGAGAGAGAGAGAGAGAGAGAGAGAGAGAGAGAGAGAGAGAGAGAGAGAGAGAGAGAGAGAGAGAGAAAGTCTATGTTTCTGTGCATGTTTCCTGGTTTTTGTTTAGGGTTTTCTTTTTGGTTGGTTGTTAAATTTTTGTTTGTTTGTTTGTAAAATAGAGATAAAATGGATTAGAGTTGGTGGGTGTATGGGAAGGTAGGCAGAATCTAGCCATTATAATATATTTCATAAAAAACATTTCCCTTCAATAGAAACAAGCAAAAGAATCTGGTACCTGAGCACTTCATCCTCTTTCATCCTAATGGCCTTGAGATCAGAGTACAATTCAATTACCCCGTAACCTTGTATTCTGAGTATTCTTCAGATCTGACAACAGAACTGAAGTGTTGTGACACTTTAATAATGACATATGCTGATTCTACTTTTCCAGAATATATTCCGGAAAGGATGGATAACTCAACAAATGTTTTCATGATGTTTAGTAGCACTTGAACATGATTGTGTAATTGAGGAAATTGAAACTAACAGCCTATAATATGATTATACATCCCACCTACTCGTCCATTCATTCTGTTTATCAGCTTGATTAGTAGTGGAGTTTAAACCAGTCTAGGCAAAGCATTGCTCGTAAAATACCAGTAATTGGTGAACCACCTTTTAAAGACAATATGTGTCTTTATGGAAAAGCATTCAAAATTATTTTAGATTGGCAGGTGAGGTCACACTTCTTGTGGCCAAACTGAGTAAGACAAGAAAGGCTTTTGTTTCTCTCAGCATATCTGGGTGAGGGTTAAGTAATCCCAGTGATGCAAGCCCTTAGCTCATTTTCAGCTCTGCAACAACTGAAGAGATCTGTGATGTGATGGGAGCAGTCTGTGGAAGCTAAAAAAATTCTCAGTAGCTGAAAAGGTTACAGTGCTTGGGAGCCATGCAGAAACATTATATATCCTAATCTCGGGACATGTAACAAAGAGTCACCAGAGTTGAGAGCTGAGGGCCTCTATACCTAAAGCTCTGAGGTATAATACTGGTTGATGGGGTGATGGGTCACTACCACTTATATCCTAAAGCAATATGCCTTCTGTGTGAGCACCTAGTAGGACTTCATGTCTCTGGCCTTGAAATCCTAGAACCCAAACTTTCTGGTTCTTAAGATCTAGAATGATCAGTCTCTCTTCCTATCTCTCTCTCTCTCTCTCTCTCTCTCTCTCTCTCTCTCTCTCTCTCTGTGTGTGTGTGTGTGTGTGTGTGTGTCTGTGTTTTAAAGAGAGATCATAAGTCTGTCATCTAAAGATGACAACAGTAAGGGAGATGATGTCCCTTGGTTAACCATCTTAACAGAACAAATAATCCTATTACTTGGTATTTACACTAGTAACTCACCTCACCATGCCCTTGATTCCTCATATAGTGCCTGGTAAATAGCAAGGTTTTTCTTTATCTGCATGTAATATTACATTATAAATTTTATTTTCCAGAAGACCATAAACCTAACCAAGTATGAGTTATAAATTTTAAAGCATAAGGTTTGGCTATAAATTTGTTTTTTATTTATATAAACAAATATATAATAACATATATATCTTATTTACTAAGTGGGACTGAAATACTAAAGACATATCTTAATGAATTTTTTACTCTGTCTGGCAGTTTAGTATAACATCTGCCCTATTGTAGCTTCTAAAATACATAAATTAGTAATTTTCCCAGATAGAATGGAGATACACTGCATGGTCATCTCCTCAGATGTAGTCACTTCTTTCTAGATTCTAAAAATGTCACATGTCACTGTGTGTATTATCATATGCTGTCAAAGAAAAGCATATGTATTTTATATCTTATTCTGTCAAAATTTTATCTTATCCTTCTATTTGTTTGCTGAGACTAACTCTGCATGGATTATCTATAACTAAAAATATAAATAAATGTCAGTATTATCCTCATTCTGGTGTATTTTTATGTTAAAAAGTCTTATTCCAAGAAAATTATACTATGATGCCTTCACTTTTGAAAGTCAAATTGACTAAATACAGAGAAATAAATTGAACAAAATGGAACAAGGAGAAATCTGGCTTTCCTTCACCTTTTTTTAACCTTTAACTTTTTGAGGCTTACTGTATATAATCTACCAGATAAGACATGGCTACTCAGTTTCAAAACTCTGAGACAGGAAGAAACCTGATAAAGGTTAGTCTTCTTAGGTCTTAGGCAGAGATTTTTAGCCAAAAGACAAATATATCCAGAGTGAATTATTTTTCTCAGTTCATCACTCTGGGCAACCTCTGATCTATGGAGACCTGGAGACCTAGGGAAGCTAGGGAACAGGGAGCAGACAAGAGCCTCCTTGTGTTTAAGACTTGCTTTTGAAGAGAGTAAAAAAATATGCTCATGGGTCAGCAGATTTCCTTACAAGGTTAAATTTACTAAAAAAAAAAAAAAAAAAACTGATGGCAACAACACCCAAACTAAAACATGCACAGATTATTTCCAGAGTACCAATCATGGGAGCATGAATGAATTTTTTTTCCAACTAAAACAGTGCTGTTATTTATGTACAACCAGATTAGAATCCTATAATCATTTTCATTTCTTCCTACACTCTTGTAGTTATAGATCCTCTATTATGATTACTTTTTTCTGAATATTTGTTTTGACTATTAAATTTTACTTATATGATAAATGCATAGATATAAGTACTTGGTTTCCTTTGAGGAAAAAGATTTTAAGGTAAACAATGAGTAGAAAGAACATAATAACTACCAATCATTTTGTAGATCCTCAACTCCCCTGGAACTTTCATCTCATAACCAGGAGCTTTAACTTTTGGTCTTCTATCTGTTGTTTCTAATGTCCATCATTAAAGGGTTGTATGATGGGTGACATTGATGCTCATGCCAAACAGACGTGATTCTTGAGATTTCTCTTTGAAAATGGCTGGTAAATTAGGCATGTAGGTTGTTATGAATACCCAGGCCTGGCATTAGAAAGTGTTTCTAAAGATTTCAAGTAAGGAGAAATTTTCCATACACTCATGAATTCTGCCACCTGAAGTAGAGATAAGGGTTAACATGGCCAAGATTTGTACTCTGTTATCTGACACACCAAGAGAAATAGAGGCCTTTCATAGAACACCATGGAAAAACATCAGCCAAGTGTTTGAGTTACTTTATCGTGGGTAACACTGATGTGTTGGATCAGGACATGGAGCCATACCCTCCAAAACACATGGTTGTAGTTGTAAGTCTGAGACTCTGACCTGTTGACTGTAAGGAAAAATGCATTTGTCTCAGTAAAAATATATAAAAGGCAAAATAAGAAGGAAAACTAGATCCCAAGCTATGATCATATCAGTGGATGAAAGGCTGCTCACTCAGAGAATATTAAGACCCCCATAGCACAGATTTATCTCAGATAAGATACCAGTTTATCTCAGATCCAAAATCTCTCTGTGATTTCCCAGGGAATAATGCATGAGAAATATACCTTTCCCAACATGCACACACACACACACACACACACACACACACACACACACACACACACACATACACACACACACTCACACACACACACGTGTGCACATATACTCCAGTACATGTGCATACAGAGAGAGAGAGAGAGAGAGAGAGAGAGAGAGAGAGAGAGAAAGAGAGAGAGAGACAGACAGACAGACAGACAGACAGACAGAGAAACAGAGAAACAGAGAAAGACAGAGTGACAGAGAGAGACTGTATAGCAATTCTCTGTAAAAGTTTATCCAAAAATAATATATCAAGGGGCATTAGATAATTCACACTAATTGTTCACTACAGGTTAAAGCAATATTTCCTAATGATTTAAATATCTCACATCCATTCAGGTTCATTCACTCTTCCTATACTACAGTTTTCTTTCTAAATTTGATTTCTTTACTTACTAATAAGAACAACCCAACTAAAATGCAATGTTATCTATACAAGTAGTTTTTTTAAATTTTCTGATTTTTGTTTGTTTCTTTGTTTGTTTGTTTGAGTTTTCAAGACTGGGCTCCTATGAGTAGCCTTGGCTGTTCTGGAACTCACTCCGTAGAGCAGGCTGGCCAGAACTCAAAGACACCTACCTGCCTCTGCCTCCCCAGTTCTGGAATTAAAGGCAAGTGTCACCACCCTTAGCCATATTCAGTTTTCCTTGACTGTGGAATGAACTCCAAGGCATTCACTCTGCAGGCAAGTGTGATTGTTCTAACATTAGCGTCTATAGTGAGGATAGACTTATTGCTTTCTTTGCTTTATAAAACAGCAAAGAGACTGGAGAATTTTCTATTACTGTATCACAAGTCAACAGGATACAAACAGTCAAACTGCTTACATAATTTCTGGTGGTGTCCAGTAAGGGGAAATATTCCATATCTCTTTTATTGTCCAACCTCTCAGCACAGACAGCAATGAAATGAAGCACTAATTAATTTGAATATTTCTGACTGTTAACAGCTGTACAGATTTCATAAACCAAGAAAATGAAATTTTATTTTCAAATACATTGATGATTGCTCAGTGAAAGAATCAACTTCCAAGATGTTATTGTATAAAAATACAAATATTATACAGCATGAGAAAATAAGTGTTCAAATCATCAGCCTAGCACAGCAGGCCTAACTTGTGTTATGATCCCACTAGAGAAGGAAATGAGAAAGAAATGTACAGGGACTCAATGCACAATATGCTATTAATAAAAAATGATTAGTGTCTTGATATTGTCACCTAGTGTGCTATGGTAATAATGTAGATGCTGATGTTTTTTCTAATTTCATATTAAATTACATGTACATTAAATTTTCATCACTCTACATTAAACACACCACAGTATATATCACCCTCAGGATACATTCCATAGCCCAGACTCATCTTTCTTAATTCTGCAGGACAAAGAATCAGTGTATTCTTACAGGATAATTCCAATTAGTTGCCTCCAATGAGTTCACATACTTTGAAATTTCTACCATGCCTGTAGTCAACTGACTTTTTGTTTCCTACTCATAGCAAAGTCTTCCATTTCCCCCAACTTGCTTTCTGCCTTTCTCTGATCTTTTTCTCTCACCTTCTCAATGAAAATAATGTTCCTCTGCAATTATCCAACCTCTTTCTCTCAACGTGAGGAATGCACAAGAATGATCGATTCTTTCCTATTGTGCAAAGAGCATTCCCTGGACTTTAAATATGCTCAGGACCACTTATCTTCTTCATTTCCCTACCACAGCGACTGTCTTGGAACATTGTGTGTGCTTAAATAATATTGACCTGACCATGGAGCCTGCTCTATCCTCCCATACATTTACATTCACTGCATTTTGTTTTAGGTAAATATAAAATAATGATTTCATATGCTATTTTATGTTTGGGGGGTTTTCCATTGCTGTTGTTTTGTTTTGTTGGTTTTATTTTTCATCTCTCCCCCTACTTATTTATTGTTTTGAGAGTGGGTCTGTTCTGGTTCTGTCCATCTTTGTACATCCTCTGCCTTATGCAGCTCCAGGTATGTTGTCTCTGGGGAAGTGAGTGGATAACTGAATTGATGGTTAAATATTTTATCACAGAGAAATAGCACTTATTGGTTTACAGGACCAATTCACTGTACATTACATTCTGAACAATACACATTATGACAGTATAGCCCATTGTTCTAATACATTATGGAGGTCTGCAAAGTAAAAGTTAACCAGGCAATTAGTCCCTAAAATGGAAATCAGAGAAACATGTATCAAACAGTTTTGATATTATTATTTGAGGTTATCTTTTAAAATGTACAAAGTGTACAGCTTAGAATAGCTGAGTAATTTTCTTTGTATTTAAACTAGAAGAAATTTTTTTTGAAATAAAATACTAAAAGCAAGTTTGATATATTGAACTGTGATCACTTTGTTGTAGAAAGGCCAGTGTCCACTCATAATATGTGTTTGTGTCTACATTAGTGCTCTATGTCGATAAGAGTAGAAGAGCCATGGTGAATGCTTGGAAAGCTGGAATCCCATACAACTGGCTACTATTATGGTCTTGTAGAATTAGACATGGCAAACACTAATTTTGTTCAGATTACTTCCTGTAGTTTCTCCTGTGTAGACAACTACTGATCTTTAAACTGTGAACAGTATATGTAAACTCTAAAAATTAAATCAAATTCTAAT
Organism: Micromys minutus; assembly: GCF_963924665.1. Taxonomy (NCBI): domain Eukaryota; kingdom Metazoa; phylum Chordata; class Mammalia; order Rodentia; family Muridae; genus Micromys; species Micromys minutus. The sequence goes on from NC_137956.1 coordinate 15,080,538, forward strand.
CTAAACAGTATTGGTATCTTGTCATATTACACTTATCAGCATTATTAAAAACAGAGCTCAGATACCCCTGAGATATAACTGAGTAGAATGCGTACTCCTTGCAAATTAGTTTTCATGGTACTGGAAGGCAGCATGCAAGTTTTCCAACAAGGGAAGCAATTAAAAGTCTCAACCAACTATGATGCCTATGAATGAACGACATTAACAAGTAGAATAGCACTACAATCTACAGATGCAGTACTGGCACACAGATATTGGCAGTAGCCAATGACTCTCCAGTTTGATTTAGGACCCACTCTACCATGACTTACTGGCATCTAGCTAACTATGAATTGTGAGTGAAATGATTATTGAAGGAATGTATCTATAACTATTAACTTCTTAAACCAACACAATGCCTAAATAACAATACCCTTATACCCAGATAGGCTTCTATTTCTCATTAAGGAAACTTTTAACAGAAACCCTAACTTCAGAAATCATAAACAATCAATATGCAGGGTTGTGGAGCTCAGCCAGCCTCAGTGGACACATGTATGATTCATTCCCATATCCAAGGCTCACGGGACACTGGTGAAGAGGAAGTGGAAATATAAGACCCAGAGGATCCAGTAGTTTGCTGTGAGATTGTATCTCCTATAAAGATCAAGAACAATACCTGTAATTTCTCACCAACATGACCACTTGTCTGGTGTCAAATCATCAGCCCAGAAACCATACAAACAAGTAGCACTATATGAACACAATAAGTTATATTTGGATATATGCTTGCAATAGCAACTGATGTGAAAAAGGAGAACCTGAATTTGTATGAGACTAGGGAGAGGTATATGGAGGGTCCAAAATGAAGATAAGGAAGAAATGTTAATTGAAGCATGACCTCAAAAAATAAACTAGCAAACAAAGAATATACAATAAATTCAAATCACTATACCAATATGTAGATAGATGATTACTATTTTTGATATTTTCTGTATTTACATTTTTGATGTTATCTCCATTCCTCAATCCCATCCTCCCTCCCCTTCCCATTGCCTTCATAAAGGTCGCCCTCTCCCAACAACCTCTCCCACCTCCGCACGTTGGTGTTCTCCTACACTGAAAAAAATGTGCCTTCACTGGACCTAAGTCCTCTCCTCCCACTGATGCCAGAAAATGATATCTTCTGTTGCATATGCACCTGGGGCAATGGGTTTCTCCATGTGAAGTCATTGGTTGGCATTTCAGTCCCTGGAAGCTGTGGTGGGTTTGGTTAGTGGATCATTTTATTTTCCTATGGGATTGCAAACCCTTTCAGCTCCTTCAGTCCTTTGCTAGCTCTTTCATTGGGGTCCTCGTGTTCAGTCCGATGGTTAGCTGCAAGCATCCTCCTCTTTATCAGTATGGCTCTGGCAGAACCTCTGATGAGGCATCCATATCAGATTTCTGCCAGTAAGCACTACTTGACATCAGCAGCAGTGCTTGGGTTTAGTTACTGCATATGGGGTGGATCCCTAGGTGAGGCCATCTCTAGATGATTTTTTCTCCAATCCTTGCTCCTCTATTTGTCTTTTATTTCCTCCAATGAGTGTTTTTTCTCCCTTCTAAGAAGGACTGAGGCATCCACTTTCTGGCCTTCCTTCTCTTAGAGCTTCATAAATTCTGTGAATTGTTTCTTGGGTATTCTGAGCTTTTTTGGGCTAGTATCCACTTATAAATGAGTACATACAATGAGTATTCTTTTGTGATTGGGTTACCTTACACAGGATAAAAGCTTCAAGTTTCATCCATTTGCCTAAGAATTTCATGAACTCATTGTTTTTAATAGCTAAATAGTACCTCATTATGTAAATGTACCATAGTTTCTGTATCCATTCCTCTCTTGAAGGACAATGGGTTCTTTCCAGCTTCTGGGTATTATAAATAATCTACTATGAACATGGTAGAACATGTGTCCTTGTTAGATGTTGGAGCTTATTTTGGGTATATTCCCAGGAGTGGTATAGCTGGGTCCTCTGGATAAATGAGATTAAATTTAATTTTATAAAATTTTTATAGTAAGATATAATTGGAATTGTGTCAATCAAAGTAGGAGGAATTATCTCTGGCCGGTATAATCTGTGCTGACAAAAGAGCACTTCTGGTTCGAGGCAAGAGTATGTTCCTGAAGTCAGAATTAAAAAACAGGACAAGAGGATTTCTGTGAGCTCAAGGTCATCTTAGTCTACATAATTATAGGACAGCCAGGAATACATAGAGAGATCCTGTCTCAAACAACCACCACAGAAAAAAATGCAATTTTCAGTATCTCAAGGGTATTCTGGTTAAAAATACATCATGAGAACCAGATCAGTGCACCCAAAATACAGTGATTAATTTGACCATTTCCCTCCTAGCAAATCAAGCTGCAGGGTCTGGGCTATGAGACACTATGTGCTTACATCCCATGTCTATACATTGGCTGTTAGACCTACCAAGAGAATAGTGAGCACTTCTGTTCCTGTATTGGTATGGTTGACTAAAATGTTGTAGAAAATGTACATTCACTATTGAATGATGCAGAAGAAGGAACCTGACATGCAGTAGTCAGATTGTAAAGGTAAAAGAAGATAGAAACAGGATACAGAGATGTCAAGAAACTTGTAAGAAAAAATGAAAGGCATTTATACATCAAAGGCAAATATTACTGGAGTCTTCCTTTTTATATGTAGCACACATGTTTATTAGGATTTTTACCACTTGTCAAGACTAATGAGCGAATAAATTTTTTAGCCAAAATGTAAGTTGTGTCATGTGTGTTTTCAGCATTGTTAGGTCCGGCATTTCTCTTATGGAGTTTTTATTTTTTACCACAGTCCACTGATTCTAGAATTTTTTCTACATTCTCCTAATTCTGTATTTTAAAGAACTGAATTATGGAGGAGCATAAAGTCATAAGTCAAAGAAAGGAGTCATAGGCTTGTTCCACAAAAATCACAAAATCTCGAGCAATTGATACCAATATCCTTTGGATATGATTGCAAATAAAGCTGTCACAGATTTTAACACTTGCAAAATGACTACTGAAATTTAATTCTCTTCAAACTCATATATGTGTGTGTGTGTGTATGTGTGTGTGTGTGTGTGTGTGTGTGTGTGTGTGTGTGTGTATGTGTGTTGACATGTACATGCTTACTGTGGCACATGTGTGGAAGCCACAGAACAAGTTGAGGGAGTAGGTTTGCTCTACCATTTGGAGTTTACCTGTAATCACTGTGCTTTGAAACAGGCAACTCTTCCTGTGGAACCAGCTTACAACCCTAAGAATCAACAGCATTGTGTGTATGCTACTCATTGGAGGTCTTGGCAGGAAATCTTAGGAAGGAATACAGAGCACGTAAGGGTCATTTACAGGCATCTTTCCAGGTGACATTTCTGTTACATGAATTTCTCTACAGCCTTCTTTTCAGAGGCCGGTGTCAGAATTGATGATTATTAATAACTAGTAGATAGGGATTTACTGTTTTAAAAAATTGAAGGACAGATTCTAGACACTGTAATGGAAAATCTCCCAAACAACTTATAAATCATTTTTATGACTCTCCTGTTGTTAGATTTTAAATGAACCAGCATTGGCCCCAGTAAGTGACCAAGACCTATAGCCAACAGCAAGATTAAAGATGACCCATTGTCAGGAACTTTAAACTGTCCCAGAGCTAAAAGGTGAACTGATTTCGGAAAACAAGGTTAGTTCTTCCTTTCTGATAGGAACCTGACACAACCAAAAAGGAAACAGAGGAAATATATGATTATCTGTTAGTCCATTCTATCTTGAGTTCTAGGGCACAGAGAACTGACTACAAAGTTAAATCAAATGATGCTAGGGTTAAAAATGTTCTTTGTGCTTTAATCTAAAATGGCGAGGTGATGCTCTTGCACACAGGGATACTTCATAATCTCAGGAGGGGAGGAATTTTGTTCTCCCTTCCGTACAAATAATTCTCTGGGAAATTGACTGTCTCCTATTCCCCATAAGCTGGCTTCACTTGCACCTCTTTTTCATTACCCATGTGCCAAGTACTTGCTACTGAAGCTGTGACCTTCTCCTCTTTCCCCTCTGGCAGCATTGGGGAAAATTTCTATTTTGCTGGCCATTTGATTTCTCTAGCTCTAATAAATTATCTGCAAGTACCCTTCTGGGTCTGTTGAAATGATTTGACCAATGATACCAACAACCTGATAAGGGGTTGCTGCATCCCCATAACAAGTAAGCATGATATTTATAAGAGAATATTTAAGGAAGTGGAAAACAGTTTTATTTTTAAAGTCAATATAAAACAAGTTTGGGGAAACCATTCAATGCACATCTTTTGAAAATAATTGCTGAAAGTGTTATTTTTACTTATCCATATTAGCAAAAGGCTTTCAAAGAAGGTGAGTTATATATAGAAATTTGTCTAATAATCAGGAGATATGAAATTAAATACATAGGAAAGGAAGCAGGGGGCAGTTTTAAAAATAATGTTTAATGGACTGAGATTGTAAATGCATTCATGTGCACACATGGGTGGGGGTGGGACAGAAAAAATGATGTCTTGAAAATCTTATAAATTTTTGATCCATATCTTTTATGTACTTCCTCTATTTTCTAATATTTAATCTCTACATGTAGTTGTTTATTTTGATAATTTAAGAATTTAAAGATTCTTATTTTTAATGATTACTTTTAGGTGCTGAAGCCCTCACTATGTTCGATGGTCTGGTCTTGAAATAGGCACAGGAATTCTCCCTGCTTCAGACTCCAGGAGCGGGTACCACTGCTTCATGACAATGCTTACCTGGAATTTATTTGTTATCTCAGGAGAACTGAATTAGTCTAAAAGTCAATAAACCAATAAGGGTGCCAGCAACATATGTTAAAGACACAATATCAGCATTTGACAGCACTAATGGAAAGTTCTTCATGTGTTTTTCTGTTCTAGGAAGTATTCTTGTCCATTGGTTATATATTGCTGTATTATAAATGTTAATGAATATAAAATCAAGTTGGTATTCATTATTTCCTGTTCACAAATAAAAATATGCTCTTCAGAAGCATATTTTTCTCTTCACTATCTAAAATTATGAAAGTTCCAAGAAAATAAAACTTTAGGGATTTGGTTTTATATATCAAGGTGTGTGAGGTAGATCTGTCTCCTTTGGGCTCCGGGGCAGGTTCTGTACACTGCTAACATTAAGCACTGTGTGGCTCAGTTAGAAATGTTAATTTTCTGTTAAGCTTTCCTAAACCTTCATTGGAAGTCATTTATTCTATTATGTCTTTCTTTCCTGTAAAAATGAGAACAAATGGTTATTCAGGTCTTTGTGTGACTGTGTGGCACTGCATAGATGCTGCCCTTATGCTTAATGGCTTAAAGCACGGGGCTATCCTTCAACCATCCCTTCTTCCAGCCACTACAAACATCTCCTAATCCCTATGCTGAAAGTACAGCTTCAAAGACCAGGGAAACAAAAGCTACAGCTGCTGCTCCAGGAGGCTTTGCCCTCCTTTACAACCACATCAAACACAACAGAGTGTAGAGGAGAGCTTCCAGTAACCCAGAAAAAAGCCATTGATGGAGAAGCTGGAAGCAGTGCTACAATTGGTACATATAACCCTTCATTTGCATAAAACACCCTTGCTGCAAACCACTCCTGACTATATAATTGTCAAGTCATCTGGTAGCCACACCCCTATGCTGCCCCCTAGTGTTATAATGGTAGGTCTAGATGATCCTTTCTTGTTTGGCTTTGTGTTTGTTGGTTGGTTACTTGGTTGGTTGGTTGTGTTTTGTTTTGTTTTGTGTGTGTGTGTGTGTGTGTGTGTGTGTGTGTGTGTGTGTAATTTTTCCCCTCCTTTTTATTCTTTTAACAATCTCTTTTAATTTTTTAGTTTATAAGTACATCATTTTCCCCTTTGTGTTCCTTCCTCTCAAGTCACCTATATACCCCCCCTTGCTTGTTTTGAAACTCATCTCCTCTTTTTCTATTACTTGTTTTCTTTTTTTAACTTGGGTATGTGTGAGGGTTTATTTTTTTTTTATTGAACAACTTTATTTTAAAAAACAAAGATAAATGTACAAATTTTAAGCATTTTTGCATAAAAGTATACAAATACATTTTTGTCAGTACTTGGTTTTTTTAAAAAGGTTTGATAGTGTGCATTAAGATCTTACTAGTTACAATGAGCATAAAGTACATGTAAAACAAGTTGTAACCTGTATGTACATATACACACAGAGAGACACACACACAAAACCTATTCAGTCTGTGTACATTACTTGAATGACTTGTATGTGTGTTTTCAAGGTTGACTATTGGGTATTGGATAACCAGGTGGTGTGTTCATCGCAGGATAAGACTATTTCTCCTGTTTGTCAGCATTCCTCAGCTCCTCTGATTCTTCATGTATAATACCTCGTGGAATTTTCCCCATTCACTTTAGCATACCTATTGTTTCTTTGTTCAGTTTCTATGTGGAGGAGGTTGTGCTGGCACCATGAAGTGGCAGTGATGTCACAGCAAACACAGTGGTATCTAGGCAGTAGCTGAGGAGTTCTAGACAGTGATTAGGACCAGATGTAGCAGAGAATAAACACAGCTGACACAGACGATGACAAGTAGAACTCAAAGAGGCAAGACGGCAAAAGTCAGGAGGCTCTGGGCATCAGCTTGTATCCCGAGACAATGGAAGAGTTTCTTGGAGCTGCTAACATTCAACGGACAGAGGTCCTGATACATGTATGTGGAAACTATACCATCTGAACATCTGCTGACATAAAGATCTGGAACTGACACCCAGGCCTCAAGAGCTGTATCCCCCACACAGATAGCTGCCAACTTCCGTCACTCGCTGCTGCTCACAACCAAATTTTTCTCCAGCTGCCAAGAGCTGAGCTTCTGGACAACTAAGCACCCTTACTGATAAGTCTGTTTCTCAAGACTCAGTCTTTAGTCTTGAATTCTCAGGGCCTGGAGGATGAGTCTCTGAGTCTGTCAACAGACTGTGGGTAGTTATATCTGCTTATGATTTCCATCCACATAGCAATGGGACTACTGCCGGTTCATTTGCAATTGTATTCACATACCAATCACCCCACCCATGTTAAAAGTGTGGACATGCCTGTTTACTCATGTTTTATTTTCCATAACTCAATATATTTTTATTGTCCTTGCCGTTCCATGTACACAGAACATTAGGTTTTATTAGTGTATATTTTACTGTTTTGTCACTATTGTGAATTAAATCCTAACAAAATATTTTTAACTTGGCTACTTCACATGAACAGGAAAATGCCAAGTAGCTTTGAAGCACATCACATTACAGTGAGTGCACAGGTGTTCAATTTTATGAATGTTTACTAAGTGAAATCATTCATGGAAACATTACCTGGAACAGAAGCTACCTGGCACTGCTGTCTCAAGTGCTTATGAGCCCACTCCATGTGATCTTTCTGCCACTGGCTTCTAATTCCTTAGGCTGCAGAAATGTAATCCTATAATCACTGCCTTTATACTTGGCTTCTTTGTGTTTTGATCTTGGAAACATCTTTTTTTTTTTCACGGACATTTTGATAGTTATCTTTTTCCAACTAGGTTGACATTTATTCTTACATCTTTACATTTTAAAATTTTAATCAGCTGCTCATGACTTTCTTTGAGGTAGCTTAACAAATATTGATTTACAGATCCTCTATAGTATTGCTGAAAGCCATAAACTTCCTTTGATTAAATGATTTACCTTTATCTCACAAGTTTTGATTTTTTAATCAATTTTCACTTAAGATATATATAAATTTTTCTTTTGATTTCTTGTGGCTCAAGGAATTACATAGACAGGATACACTACATTGTCATGAGAGAAGTGCTTTCGGAGAAAATCGAATAAACTGCTCTGTGGTTTCATGTCTAAATTCTTAGAATTATACCACACACACGTTTAGGAATTGTAAAATTCTTTGTATACAAATGACTGTTATCATTATAGTTTTGATTATATGTTAGTTTTATTATAAGTTTATGATTGCTATATATGTTCATTGTATACTTGAATTTTTTAAGATAAAATTTCTAATTTTGTTTAACGTTTTTGCATTAAAAGAGTTTTGTCTTAAACATTATATAATATTTTTGGGGTCTTTAGGTTTCTTTTGGTTTTTTTTTGTATGTAAATGTCACTTTTATTTACTCAGATGGGGGTAAGAGATAGAGAACAATACCCATGCTGTACAAATATAGGGCTTAGGATGAGCTCAGAGCTTTTTCCCCTTTGTACTTTTTAAATATAGGCGTATGCCTGTAAGCTTGTAGCCTCTCTACCTTCTAATCTTCCAAGTTGACTGGCTCAATGTGAATTGTTTCAGATTTGCATTGAATTGTTCTGTTTGGTCTCATGCTAATATTGACAATATTTTCTATCTTCTCATTCTGTGTCTCATTCTGTCTTTACTTGTGTCCAGTTCATACTCCTGCATCCTGTCTCTCCCTCTCCCTCTCTCTGTCTCCTATAATACTCTGAAATGTGAAACCCAGTGATGACTTTGTGCAATTTTAATCTATTACTAATTAACTACCCATCAGTTCAGTTTTCAGTGTTTTAACAAAGACAAGTAGCTTAAATTGAAAGTCGGAAGCTTGCTTAGACACATGGCAGGGTGAAACATTTGGGGGCACATATATTTTGGTAATGTCCCCATGGTCCAACCAGGAAGATAGTTGTATGCTGCTTGTCAGATGAGAAGAGTGATACTGCCCTATGCTTTCTCCTGTTGGCTGTTTCTCGACATGAGTTTGGCTTTTCAGCTGTTGACTCTGGCTAGATCTGCTAGCCACTGATTAAACCATGCTGTTTCTCTCCTTCCTTCCTTCCTTCCTTCCTTCCTTCCTTCCTTCCTTCCTTTCTTCCTTCCTTACTTTCTCTTTTTCTTTCTTTGGTTTATTCTCTTTTCTTTTTTTGTTTTTATTGGATATTCTCTGTATTTACATTTCAAATGTTATAGCCTTTCTCCCGACTCCCCTCCCCTCTCCTCTTCCACTTCTTTCCATGAAGGTGCCCCCTCTCCCAACCACCCTCTCAAACTCAGTGCCTTGGCATTCCCCTACAGTGGGGAAACACACCTTCACTGGACCAAAGGTCTCTTCTCTCATTGATGCCAGACAATGCTATCCTCTGCTATATATGCAGCTGGAACCATGGGTTTCTTCATGTGTGTTCTTTGGTTGGTGTTTTAGTCCCTGAGATTTCTGGAGGGTTTGGTTGATTATTAATTTTTTTTTTACATGGGGTTTCAGATTCTTTCAATTCCTTCAGTTCTTTCACTAGCTTCTTCATTGGGGACATTGGGGACCCGTGCTCAATCCAATGATTAGCTGCAAGCATCATCTTTTGTATTTGTATGACTCTGGCAGAGCCTCTGAGGGGGCATCCATATCTGGTTCCTTCCAGTAGGCACTTTATGGCATCAGCTGTAGTGCTTGGATTAGGCGGCTGCACATGGGGTGAATCCCCAGGTGAGGCTGTCTCTGGATGATCTTTTCTTCAAATCCCTGCTCCTCTATTTGTCCATCTATTTCCTCCTGTGTGTGCTCTGTTCTTTTAGATGAGAGCATTTTGTAGTTTGTCATGATCCCTAGTCCTTATTGTCAATGGGATCTGATAGCTATGATAGTTTACAAGCTATGGCTAGGTTATCTCTTATTTAGCTCGGTGTGTTAAGGGTGGTCTTCTTCCTAAAACAGGTGGAGGCTTTTAAAAAGCTGCCTTTGCCCACAATTATTAAATATTACAATTTAGTTTGTTGTAATTAGACACAAGAGTGTGGGAAAGGGCGATAGATCCTTACATGTGTTACCCAAGTGGCCAGTGAAAAGGTGAAGACATGATAGCCATGTTGACTGAAGACTGGCTTCACTGTTCTTCCTAGTCTTGTCCTTATTCACTTAGCTTGGTTGGTGATCTTATACCCAGTTACACACTGTCTTATTTACCTACTTCTGGGTTCTCAAACTTAGCATTTAACTGTAATATTCCTCTCAACACTATTGTATAACAAATGCATTTTTCATAACTCTGTCTTAGTAAGCTCCTAAAATCTATCTTTTTTAAAAATTGTTTTTAGAATTGTTTTAGCCCTCAGATATTATATTTCATTTGTAATTGCTTCTGATGGCCCAACCACATGCCTCTAAGCTCTCTCTCTCTCTCTCTCTCTCTCTCTCTCTCTCTCTCTCTCTATCTATCTATCTATCTATCTATCTATCTCTCTCTCTCTCTCTCTCTCACACACACACACACACACACACACACTTTATTGCATTTGTGAATCCTCTTAATTATTTTTATACACACTTTATTATATTAAGTGTCCATTAATAATGAAATTCTATGTATTGTAATCTGGGGCAAACCTTCTCTTCTTCTTTTGGTCGATGCAGTCTCTGTTCATCTAAGGCCATCCCATGTATTGTTCATGTCTTAAATCTTCATAGGTTGAGGATCATTTTTTGTCACCCATTTCCTTTGTGCCATGAACAGGATGTAATCTTTGTAGTGTAACAATCTTGCTCACCTTAGAGCTTTCTCTCATTTTGCCTCACTCTGTCTTTCAAGTTGAAGTTCTATTGCTAAGTGTGTTGCCTGGGTTTTCTATGTAGTTTTTCCTCAATGCTTGATAATTATTGATTGCCTTCTATGTAAATCATATTCATTATTTGCTGTCTGTTACTCCACATTTTGAACACCAGATCTTGAAAGGAGAAAAGAAAATACTGAGTAAATTTTTATTGCTGATCTGAGTGCAGCCCTATCAAAATCCCAACACTTCAGAGTCATGGAGTTGGCCAAGCCTTCTTTCAGGCTCTGTGTGAATGCTGACAACATTCACAGACTATCAACTGCAGCTTCCTTTTCTTTCATATTTCTGCCCTAAAATAAATTCTTATAAAGACCAAAATTAGGTAAACTTGCCTGCTTGTTCATTTGTGTGGAATAAATCTATTTCTTTTCTTTAGATATATGTAAACTAGAGTGCCTTGGTGGCACTTAGCGATTTAAGTTCTACTTTCTACCTTCCCAGAATCAGTATGGATGACATTTCTTCTGTCTGCTACAGAGAGAGAGAAATAGAGAGAGAGAGAGAGAGAGAGAGAGAGAGAGAGAGAGAGAGAGAGAGAGAGAGAGAATAAGAATTGAAATCTAGATACATTTTTAGTCTTCCAGCATTTGTTTTTTTATTTCTTCCCTCTGTGCTTGCAGTGAACTCCAAGATACATGATTGCCAGCATCAACTATATTTGAGGATTTGAATTTTCAATTTTCCCATCTAATCTTTTATTTTTGCAAAAATGCCTCCTTACATTTTGAATTTTACTGTCCTTGTCAAAGATTGTGCCGTTTTTCCTACGAAGTGAGTTAAATGTGGAGCATAGATGCATAGCAACCATTCTGATCAATAACCAGTTAAAATGAGATAAGTCTAAGAATCAAATCAAGTTCTCTATCACAAACACTATCTACCTTGTTATAGAACACTTAAAAGACAAGAAAAATGGTAAAATTTGTGACCAGACAATGGCTTATTCCTTTAATTCTCACTTTATTTACTGACTTTTACAGAAATATGATTAGGTATGTAATAAGAGCATTTTATTAATCCCAGGGCAAGAGATTCTGTGGAAGCAGATGTATTATCAGCTCATTCAATGCCTGAAAACCTCCCTGAGGTCAAAAGTGTTTATTGCTTGTTTTGCTTTTAATGTAAATATTGTAGCAAATCAGCAATATTCTTGTTAAACACAAGCAACATAATTTATATCCCCTTTAATATATATATATATATATATATACATATATATATATATATATACATATATATATATATATACCCACTGCTGAATATGAACCAGCCTGCCTTTTATTTCCTTAATGATCGAGCTATTACCTCCATTAGCAAAGAGGAACCCCTTTGCCATCAAATCTTTTCTTTCTTTTTCCCCAGGACACAGCATATCAAATTCCAATCTGACATAATTTATATTTTTATCCCTTATTAGAATCAATGATTAGGTCAAAATTAAGGACAACTTAAAATGCAAAGCTCATTGTTCTCACTTTGGTCTTTCTTGTGGATTTTCTTGTTCATCTGCAAATTTTACCTAGAATTAAATAAAAATATTGAATTAAAACATTCTGGCACTATGTTTTGTGACTATCATTAATTTAAGCTAATATAACAAAGTCATATGTGCCAATTTCTGCTTGATTGGATTTGATATTACTATCAACTCCAAACAAAACTCATTCAGAGAACAATTTGTATCACTAATATTAATATGTACTGGGCTATCATGTTAACTTCCCACTTGAAATATGAATATGTGAATATTTCCTCTCAAATTAATTTTATGGCACCTCCAGAGATGCAACCTGTCTCCTAATAATTGTTGATGAAATTTGTTTTTTCTTCTCTGATTTTAGTTCTATGTTTTTGGAAGTCAATGTCTAATAAAGTAGTCCAAGATTAAATTTCCCTTGGGAACCACTGAAGTCATTTTTTCACAACACATACAGTTAACAAAGTAAATATCAAAAGTAGATTCTTTTGCATCATTGTTATGGTTTCTTTGACCAAATATTCAATATATCTGAACAAAATGTCCATCTTATTAGGACTAAGATTGAAAACCAATCTCCAGCTATTTAGAACAGTCTGCCCACTAAAATCCTTGTCATGATTTAATCTCAAAAGTACATTCTCTTGAGCTGATGAGATAATTCATCCATTAAAGGCTAAGGCTCAGAACCAAAACATTAAAGATATGCTTCAAATAAATCTAGCTTTGCTATGCATGTGGCATCCAGAAAATTTTTTTTTTTTGATATTTGAATGCCAAAAATGTCTACACTTGTGGTATTTTAACTTTTGGGATGGCTAAGATGGTACAACAACCTGAAGACTTGAAGTTGTGATATTTTTTCTCATACCAACAAATTGGGTCTGAGGCATACTAGGTCATCATGTTAGAGTAGTAAAGTTGGAGACCTTATAGTACTCAGATGAAGGGAGGGAGGAAGGGGAAAGAGAATGATGATGAGGATGATAAGGAGGAGACAGAGGATCAACAGAAGGCAGGAAGGAAAAAATAAAGAAAGGAGAAGGAAGAAAGTGAGGGAGGCAGGAAAAAAGAAAAGTAAGAAGGAAGGGAATAACAAATGAAAGGAAGGCAGGAAGAACTGTCAACTCACTTTAAATACTCCCCACCTCCATGTTCCTATCATTTTCCATTACTCCATCAAAATATAAATCAAGAAACTGGTCAGACAATTGATGAGTTCAGAATCTCCATGATCCAATCACTTCATTGCATCATCATTACTATGAGATGTATCATCAGTGTCACTTCCCACATTCCTTACTCTGGAACCTATGACCTTTTGAGAATAATTTTATACCTAAACCATGAGAGAATGAGTGTTCAATTATTCAAAACACTCAGAACTCTCTAATCACTGTAGCTTTCGGGAAAACAATTTCTTCAATGAAAAACCATGACGTAATTGGACCATACAAGCACACTTGAACAATGAAGCAATTCAAGGACCACTAAAAAAAAAAACCATATCTTTAAAAATCTGAAACATTTTATTATTTTTAATTAAAAATTGAATTTTCTTTTTCTCTTATACAATATATTCCAACTATAGCTTCTCCTCTCTCTATTCCTCCTAGCATTAAGCATATTATGTGGTCACTCATGAAGAATCTTATTTAAGCTAGCTTTAAGTTTCAGAAATTGATTTAATGGAACCTGAGTCTTATTAGCATAACCTTAAGTTATCGGCTTTAAAAATATAATAAAGCACAGATATCCTGTTTAAAATGTCCCTTTGCTACTTAATATTCTTGTAAATTGAACTCAAAATCTATTCCAGGGGTTTGACTTATTATCTTCCTTTTGCTTCTCACATTTTGCCTCATAGTCAGGGGTCATGATTGTTATATGAATCACAAGACAACTGTAGTAAATAGGTGGGCTTGAGGAGGCAACCATAAGGAATGATTTAGCACCATAGAACTCCTACTAGTTTTGGTAAACACACACCACTCTTCAAACAATGCTCTTGGAACCCTATGATTCTTACCTAGACTCACACTCAGCAATGCAGCTAGAAATCTAGGACTCCCATCTACTCCAAGACAAGTATATACCCAACTATGAGCAATTGAAGCAGTCTTGCCCCACCCAACATCCACCAACAATTCTTTCCCATGAATAATTTCTCTTCAAATATATCCATGGGTAAAAAAGGGTATGGGAATGAGGAGGACGACTTATTTGGACTGGTGAGACAATAAATAGGAGGAAATGTCCTTTGTCTGAACATAGGGAGATTCTCCTACTCATGCTCTTATTATTATGCATAAATGGATATTGACACAACCAAAATCATGAAACCTGGGAAGAAAATAGAATAAAGGTTGCATAAGCCAAACCTGTAAACTAAAGTAGAAAAGTAGTTTTTCCTTTATCAAGTAGCGATTTCTTTATTAAATCCATATTTAGAAGCTCCATATTTTTATTTGTCTCATTCTTATTGGTTATTTTTTGTTTATATTTCAAATAATGTTTCCCTTCACAGTTTCCCCTCTGCAAGCACCCTATTCTATCTCCCCTATAAGGAACTCAGGTGGTCTACTGACTCTCTGGACAATCTATCTAAAACTTGTCATTTCACATTGTTCTTAATAAAACTTGTATTGCCTTTTTTCTTATTTGGGTATCTTTTCCAACTTGTCAACAAACTGCCAAGAAGCTAGAGGTGCTCAGCAGGCTTCCTTATTTTTTCATTTCTACAAAGTGTCTAAAACCATTTTCTGCCCCAATCAAACACAAAAGGAAAAACTAAACAATGAAAGAGATGAAGCTCCCCACTCAAACATTGGCACTATGAGAATAATTTTTTTTCTAGTCAACTCTCTTCCTGGAGACAAATTTTCTTTTCAGTAGGAAAAACACTTTTCTCAGGAGGTTCTATTTTTTCCCTACCTTCCTTATCAAACAATTGCTGAGCTATTTTGTCTTTGAGCCCAGAGATAGTTTTGCCTATCAACTTGCTATTTTTAACAGTGATTTCAAGTACATATTGCTTCAGGTAAAATAAGTATATTTCTAACAACATCACAGAATATTTTCAACAGAAAAATCATTGCAAAATTTTAGATACAATGTAAATTTTCATAATAAGTTAAAACAAACTTGCATCTGGTCTATGAAAAGTTGTAAAGTCAAATAACAGTACAATAGGCAGGGATAAGAAGTAAAATGGAAAATGTTTATTTTAAGGTGAATGACAAGATATTAGCTGGGCCAAGGAAATTTCAGTTGCTAAGAACTCAGCATAATTTAGATACCAAAAAAAATGTTTTAAAAACAGATTTGATTATTTAATTAGTAATTACCCATAATGAAACCCTCCAGGATTTTTCTAATTCCATTTTTCTAATTTATTTATTATAGTCTACTGGTTCTTTGAGAATTCTATGCACGCTTATATTTTTAAATTTTTTTCAGTTTTAAATAAAATATAATTACATCATTTTGATATTTATCCTCCTCCATCATTTTTCAGATCTACCACCCTTCCTTCTCCTCTTAACTCTGAGTCTTCCACCACCACCCAAATCAACTTAGACTGACTAAATATTCTTGGATGTGTGGCCTCCCACTTGAGCTTCGTTAATTTATCAATAGTACCACTCTTTGAAACAACTGACATTTCCTCTCTTCTCAATTAACCATAGCTACTTGTCTACAACTTTGTTTGAGGGATAGATCTTCATCCCCAACTTGGGGTGGCTAGGGCTTATAAAGATCATGTGCAGGTGATCACACTGCTATGAGTCCATGGCCACAGCTGCTTTGCTATGTCTTGCAAAGGTGGTTTCCTTGTAGTCATCTACTGCCACTGGCTCTGTCCTTCATTGCTCCCTCATCTTCTGCAATTATCCCTAAGCCTTTAGAGGAGGAAGATGGTATATATCTTCCTTTTAGAGGTGAACATTCTGTTTTCTTTTATTTTTTACATCTTGGCCATTTGGAAGTCTTTGGGATTATCATCATTTACTACAAACAGGAGTTTCTCTGATGAAGTTTGATAAGTACACTAATCAATGAATAATGTAGTAGTATTTTATTATAAGTTTGTTTAATATGCTGTCTAATTAGCAGAATAAAAGTAGTAGGCTTTCTCCTAGTGTGTATTCTCTGTCTAGCAATAGGTTCTTTGCCTGATAATGGTGCCAGTCATAGGCTGCATCTTTTGTAATGGGACTTAACATACACCCCTAAGTTGTTGGATCCTCTCATGATACTTATGCAACTATTGAACCCATGACCATGCCTGTTCAGTTATTATAGTACCTTCCAGGATTCCAAGCTAAGCAAGAATGATAATTATTTTTTCCTAGTAGCATAGTACCTTAAAGCATGTGAAAGTGAGCCAGTAAAGAGAAAGTTTATACATCAGCACAGAGTCAAAAAATTTCTAACTAAAAAAAAAAATTGAATATAATTTAAATATTAGAAGAAATATTTAAGCAGCAGATTGATAAGAAACACAATTGACAGACTTGAACAAAATCCTATAGTATATTAAAGTAAACAAAATCTATTGTATACAGATAAGCTCTCTTCTGAGTTACTCCATATTCTACCAAACAAAATCACATGGTGTTTATTTAAAAACAAGATCCTATTAAGGTATATACATAAGTGTGTTGAAATTTTGATGGGTATTGCATTGAATCTGTAGATTGCTTTTGGTAACTTGGTCAATTTTCCTATGTTAATTCTTCTAATCCATGAACACAGGAGACCTTCTATCTTCTGATATCTTCTACAGTTTCTTTCTTCAAAGATTTGAGCATATTGTCATATAGATGTTTCACTTGCTTGGTTAAGGTTAACCCAAGATATTTTATATTTTTTAAATATTTTATTAGATCCTCTGCATTTACATTTGAGATGTTACCCATTATTCTGCCCTGCTCCCATCCCTCCTCCCCCTTCATTTGCCTTCAAAAAGGTGCACTCCCTTCTGATCCCCCTCTCTACCCCATTGCCTTGTCATTCCCCTACATTGGGAAAGCATGCCCTCTCTGGAACAAAAGCCTCTTCTCACATTGATGCCAGACACTGCTATCTTCAGCTACATACACAACTGGATCAATCTGTCTTTCAAACTGTGCACAAAGGTTGGTGTTTTACTTCATGAGAGTTTTGGAGGTTTTGGTTGGTTGATAATGTTGTTATCTTCCCATAAGGTTGCAACCCCTTTCAGCTACTTAGGTCCTTTCTTTATCAACCTCATTGTGATCCCCGAGTTCAGACCAATGGTTAGCTTCGAGCATGCTCAGTGTATTTATGTGATTTTAGCATATTATTTGTGGCTACTGTGAAAGGTGTTCTTTTCTTTCTCAGTCTGCTTTTCATTTGTATATAGAAGTGCTATTGTTATTTTTGACTTGATCTTGTAATTAGCAATATCTCTGAAGGCTTTTAATCAGCTGTAGAAGTTCCCTGCTTGAATATTTGGTGTCTCATATATGTTATTAAATCATCTGCAAATATTGATACTTAGTCTTCCTTTCCAATTTGAACAATAAACAATACTTTATTTAATACTGAAAAACAAAAGCCAGGATATTTAAAACAAATCTGAACAATAGAAGAATTTCCAGAGGTACTACCATCCCTAATTTCAATTTATGCTACAGAGGTATGGTAAAAGAAATTTGCATGGTATTGGCATAAAAGCAGATACATTGATTAATAGAATGTGAATACTAGGTATAAATACACATACCTTTAGACCCCTGATTTTCATAAATAAGTCAGAAATACACAATATAAATAAAAGAATGCATCTTTAACAAATAGTGCTGGTATAACTGAATGTCTGCCTGTAGAAGAATGCAAACAAATCTATATTTATCACCCTGTTATTAGTCTAAGGGATCAGGACCACAGCATTTAACCAGATACACTGAAGAAAACAGAAGAGAAAGTAGGGTATAGCCTTGAGCAAATTGGCACTGGAGACAATTTCCTAAGCAGAACAAATGAGAACAGAAGTAATTAGATTGACAACTAATAAATGGGAGCTGCAGAAAATGCAAAAATTTTGTAAAGCAAAGGATACTGCCAATAGGACAAATAGCAGCCTACAGAATAAGTAAAGCTTTTCACCAACTCCTCATCTGATAGAGAACTATTATCTACAATATATGAAGAACTCAAAAAACATAAGCATCAACAAACCAAATAATCAAATCCAAAAATGGGGTACATATCTCAACAGAGAATTCTTATTAGAGGGGTATGAAATGGTTGATACACACTTAAAAAAACATGCAATATCCTTAGCCATCAGAGAAATGGATATCAAAACTATTCTAAGATTCTATCTTCCACTTTTGAGAACAGCTAAGAGCAAGGGAAACTCTTAATTGCTGGTGAGAATGCAAATTTACACAGCTACTATGGAAATCACTATGATAGTTCATCTGAGTATTTCAAATCAATTTACCTCAAAACCCAAGTACACTATTCTTGGACATATACAGAAAAGATACTCCATCCTGGTAGCTTTATTCATAATAGCATGAAACTGGAAATAACCTAGATGTCTCTTAACTGACGAATGAGTAACAAAAAAAATGTGTATAATTACACAATAAAGTATTCCTCAGTTGTTAGAACAAAATGATGAAAATGTCTCTCAAATGAATAGAACTAGGAAAAAATGTCATCCTGGGCAAGGCAATCCAGACCCAGAAGTACAAACATGGTATGTACTCATTCATAAGTGAATATTAGCAATTAATTAAAGGATAATCACACTACAATCCACAGATCCAGAGAAGTTAGATAAAGACTAGAAGCCTAGGTGGGAATACATGGATCCCCACGGAAAGGAGAAATAAAACATATTTTCTGAGTAGACAGGGGGAAAATGGGGATGGGAATAGGAGAAATCAGGTGAGGGAGACAGAGATAGAAGGAGAGAGTATAAGGAAATACAACAAATTTATGTGGGCATGGAGGAGGCCAAATGGAAAACTAGTGCCAGAGAACTTCCTGAAACCTCTGAGGTTGACCCTAACAACGGCTCCTAGTAATAGAGAATCTAGAGCCTTGAGCCAGCCACACTCTGTAATCAAGTTAGGCTCCCTGAAACTGATACACCAACTGTGCCATAAAATCTATGACATACCATGTGTCCTGCCTGCATGATGTGCTGGTACCATAGTTGTTTAGAGCTTGTGAGAGTTGCCACCCAATGACTAGTCTAACTTGAATTCACATCATGAGTGGGGGCCTGTGCCTCACACTGTTAAGCACAGCTAGGATTCTGAAACTGAACGGCTCAGGACTGAACAACACACAAAACAAACACATATATTATTTCAATGAAATGGCTCCAATGATATTCTGCTGTACTCATAAGATTTGTATCTAGCCCAATCATCACCATAGAAGCTTCCTCAAGCAACTGATGGGAACAGATATAGAGACCAACACACAAACATTATATGAATTAGGGGAACTCTACAGAAGATGGGGAGGAAGGATTGCAAGAGCCAGAGGGCAGAGGCACAGCAGAATACAGTCCATAGAATCAAGTAAGCAGGTCTAATAGGACTCAAACAGACTGAATCTGCAACCAGGTCATCTGCATACATACGGTGGTTATTAAGCTTTGAATTTTTGTGGGACTCTGAACAATGGCAGACGAGTTTCAGACTCTTTGGCCTGCCAACCAGACATATTTCCCCCCACTGGATTGCCTCATCCAGACTTTATATGAGGGTACATGCCTAGTCTTACTGCATCTTGTATGCCAAGTTCTGTTGCTATCACTGGGAGATCTAATCTTTTCTGAAGGAAATAGCAGAGCAGTGCATGTGGGGAAAAGCTGGGTGGGGGAGGGTATGAGGAGGGGAGAGAGAGAAGGTAGTGGTCAGGATCCAACATATGAGAGAATAGTAACATAAAATAAAATAAAGAAAGCTAGATCTTACTACAGAAACCCAGGAAAACAATGTCATAGTAATTCATTCATCTGTCCAGTGAAGTGTTTCTAATAGAGTTTATAAAACCAATAACTGTCTGAGTTAGTAATCAATGTCATCAATGATGTCAAGGTAAGCAAAGAAATGGAGAGTTTCCTTTAAAGGCAAGTAGGAGAATAACCAAGTGCACTTCACTGCCAATTTTCTCTGGGTGTTTTTCCTCATCTACAATTTTCTCAAGATTTTTGAAAAGGAAGCCTTCATGAACAATACCAAAGGGCTGGTAACACACAATTTGGGAAATAAATTGAGCCTCCTCCTAAACATTGGCAGACTTCTCAACATCTGGAATCAGGAATTGAGAGACACTGTTGGTGTTCTAGAGAAGGGGACTTAGTTGTCAGTTCCTAGTAAGATCTGAGAATTAGTTTTCAGGCAAGATAAAGGTAAAACAGAAGTGGATTTTCAAAATGTCCTTGATGCTCTCTAGAACGTAGTTGCTTGAAATTGATAAACATTTAAGGAAAATAGTTAACTGCACTTTCATTCCATTTTTATTGGGTATTTTCTTTATTTACTTTTCAAATGCTATCCTCTTTCCAGTATCCCCTCCAGAAACCCCCTATCTCATCCACCTACCTCTGTCTCTATGAGGGTGCTACCCTACCCACCCACTCACTCACTGCCACCTTCCTACTTTAGCATTCTCCTAGACTGGGGCATAAATCTTTCACAGGATCTAGGGCCTCTCCTCCAAGCAATGCCCAATAAGGCCATCCTTTGCTACATATGCAGCTGGAGCCATGGGTCCATCCACATGTACTCTTTAGTTTCTGGTTTAGTTCCTGGGAACTCTGGGGGAGTCTGGTTGGTTGATACTGGTGTTCTTCCTATGGGGTTGCACAACCTTTCAGCTCCTCAAGTCCTTTCTCTAATTCCTCCATTGCAGACCCCTTTCTCAGTCTAATGATTGGCTGCGAGTATCCACATCTGTATTTATCAGTCTCTGGTTGAGTTTCTCAGGAGACAGCTATATCAGACTACTGCTAAAATGCACTTCTTGGCGTCTGCAATACTGTCTGTGTTTAGTGAATATATATGGGATGGCTTCTGAGGTGGGGCAGTCTCTAGATGGTCTTTCCTTCAGTCTCTGCTCCACACTTTGTCTCTGTATTTCCTCCTATGAGTATTTTGTTCCCTATTCCAAGACGAAATGAAGCATCCACGCTTTGTTCTTTCTTATTCTTGAGCTTCATGTAGCCTATGAACTGGATCTTGGGTATTCCAAGCTTTTGGGCTAATATCCAGTTATCAGTGAGTACATACCATGTGTATTCTTTTGTGATTGAGTTACCTCACTCAGGTTGATATTTTGTAGTTTGTTCCATTTGCCTAAGAATTTCATGAAGTCATTGTTTTTAATAGCTGAGTAGTACTCTGTTGTGTAAATGTACCATATTTTCTGTATCTATTTCTCTTTTGAAGGAAATTCGGGTTGTTTCCAGCTTCTGCCTATTATAAATAAGGCTTCTGGGAACATGTGTTCTTATTAAATGTTGGAAAATCGTATGGCTATATACCTGGAATGGTATAGCTGGGTTTTCAGTTATCTAGACTAATTTCCAGAATGATTGTAGCAGCTTGCAATCCCACCAACAATGGAGGAGTGTTCCTCTTTATCCATATCCTAGGGAGCATCTGCTGTCACCTGAGGTTTTGATCTTAATCATTCTGACTGGAATCTAAGGGTTGTTTTGATTTGCATTTCACTGATGACTGAGGATGCTGAATATTTCTTTAGGTATTTCTCAGCCATTCAATATTGCTCAGTTGAAAATTCTTTAGCTATGTCTCCCATTTTAATGAGATTACTTGATTCTCTGGAGTCTAACTTCTTGAGTTCTTTGTATATATTGGATATTAACCCTTTTGGGGATGTAGGATTGGTAAAGATCTTTTCCAATCGGTTGGGTGCCGTTTTGTCCTATTAACAGTGTCCTTTGCCTTACAGTATCTTTGCAGTTTTATGAGGTCCCATTCATTGATTCTTGATCTTAGAGGTTTATCCATTGGTCTTCTGTTCAGCAAAATTTCCCCTGTGCTCATGTGTTCATGGCTCTTCCCCACTTTCTCTTCTATTAGTCTCAGACTATTAGGTTTATATGGAGGTTCTTGATCTGCTTGGACATGAGCTTTGTGCATGAAGATAGGAATGGACTGAAGGTCTGCTTGTAGAAGAATGCAGTGAATTTTTCAAATACTAACAAAGATCTGACATCCCTCATAGCTAAATACATATGTACATGAAGACAAAAAGAAAGAGGGAGGTGCTAGAGGGGGAGGAAGCACTGGAAATTTGAAGTAAGACATTCTATGAATTGTTTGTTCTGTGAAATCATCCTCTTACAAACCACAGGGTCAATTAAGATATAAAATATATTGAGTCAGGATTTTTTTTAGTAGAAATATAGAAGAACCTTAACGGAAATATAGCAGTTAACATATGAAAATTAATTAATAATGGCTAATGTAGGAAGAAGTAAAACATAGAATTTCAATAAGAAAACATCTGGAAAGAAAAATCTTAGCAAAAGACACTTTTATAAAACCCAACTTAAAGTGTATCAACACTCAGAAATGCCTCTAGGAGCAAGCATATAAATATATTAAATAAATTATTTGAAACACGACATTAATCACATGCTGATTAAAGAGCAAGAAATTTCAAAATTAAACTGTGAAAACTATATAAATACAAACAATCCTTAGATTATATAAGTACTTAACACCAACAGCAAGCTTCTGAAGCTAGCACCAGGCTCTCATGCAGCTGAAGATGCAGAAGAGGCATGGAGCGGTACAGAGAAATGACTGTCTGACATGGAACAGTTATATTCAGGGATCACTCTTGCCAGCTCTCTCAGCTTTCCTTTTCTCTAGCCCACATTTTCTCCTACATGAACTCGTGGAGCATAGTTGAGAATATTTCATTTCTGTCAAGACAGATAATGCTGAGAAGAGACATTACGAAAATCTTTGAGAAGACTAAAAATTCTATGATCTGTATCGTGCAAGCATATACACTGGAGGCATTTTAATAGGATTCTATTCTTCTTGATATCCACATCTATAGGTTCCACACTTTACCATTATACCTCTATAAAATTAAGAAAAGGAGACTCTCCTAGTTAAATAAATACATCTTTACAAAATTATAATATAACCTATTTTACATAATATAGAACAAATAATATAACAGAGTAGTTTGCAAGGCCCCTAAAATTTTATAAAGGAACAACAGAGGAACTCATAGATGTGGATATTAAGAAAGATAGAATCCGCCTTTCCTGTTCCGGCCTGAGCAAAGCAGGTTCATGGGCCAGTGACACCCAGAAATTAAGAGGGTTTTAGAACCCGGGAGGTCACAGACTGCTGTTCTGCAGCTGTCATTATGCCAAGGAATGAATATATTAAATTGCACCAAAAAGTGATATAGACATTGTTTGGACTATCAAGAGAAAAAGAGAATGAAGGAAGGTCGGGAGGCCCATGAACATTAAAAGAAGGCAAAAAAAAAAAAAAAAAAAAAAAAAAAAAAAAAAAGATCGGTGTGAAAGTTAATCTCTACCATAAACAATGCTATGCAGAGAAAATACAAATGAAAAAGACTATTAAGATGCTTGAAAAGAGAAACACCAAGCAGAAGGATGATGAGAAGACTCCACAGGGAGCAGTCCCTGCCTATCTGCTGGACAGAGAGGGGCAGTCAAGAGCAAAAGTACTTTCCAACATGATTAAGCAGAAACAAAAAGAAAAGGCGGGAAAATGGGAGGTTCCTCTACCCAAAGTTCGTGCCCAAGGAGAAACAGAAGTATTGAAAGTTATTCGAACAGGAAAAAGAAAAAAGAAGGCATGGAAGAGAATGGTTACTAAAATCTACTTTGTTAGTGATTGTTTTATCAAAAAAAAAAAAAAAAAACAACAACAACAAAAAACCAAAAAAACAACAAACAAACAAACAAAAAAAAAAACCTAAATATGAAAGGTTCATTAGGCCAATGGGTCTGCATTTCAAAAAAGCCCATGTCACACACCCTGAGCTGAAAGCTACCTTTTGCCTGCCTATACTTAGTGTGAAAAAGAGCGAGTTGGGCCTTGTGACATAAGAGGCAGGTGATTTGGGGAAAGTATGCCCAAGTAACCAACAATCCTGAAAACAACGGGTGCGTTAATGCAGTCTTCCTGGTTCGACAGTGATGTTATAAAAGTCCTTCCACTCACTAGCAAAGACTACACACTGTCAGGAATACACCATCGCTGGCATCTTTCTGAACTACCAAGCAGCCTTACCCCGTGTACAGTCATCAAGAAGTATTTATTGAATCGCAAAGGAAAACAAAACACTACCCAATTTTACAGTGAAAGACAAAAGAAAGAATCTTGCTAACATGGCTCTTGTGTATGGGTATTTGACATGCTGATATGTATGTGCACCACATGCACATAGTGTCCACAGAAGACGGAAAAGGGCATCAAATCCTAAGAATCAGGTGTTACTGACAGTTGTAATCTGCCATGTGAATACAAGGAATGGAGCCCAGGGACTCTGCAGAGTATCAAGTTCTCTTAAGTACTGACACATCTTTTCTATCTCAAAATATAATTTTTTATCAGCTATGCCATGATTAAAAATTAAGGAAGACATTTTAAAGCATTTATCAGCACCCACGTATGTAATTGATGCTGGAATTAACTAGGACAGTCTCGTTTCCTTAACACACACAGACACACACACACACACACACACACACACACACACACACACACAATGTTGTCAAAATCTATGTGGAAAAGAGGGAGAAAGATTGTAAGAATAAGTTGAGATGAACCTTCCAGATACAACAGGACTGATGCACAAGTGGACTCAAAGGCTTTGGCACTATGCACATGTCTTGCACAGGTCTAAGACACAATGAGTCCCAGAGCTAAATGGGGAAGAGGATATAAGACCCCATTCCTAACACAGAAGCTATCTCTGACAACCACATGAAAACGAAAAAAAAAGTAGTTTCTTCACGGAAACCTCACTGGTACATATTCACACTTAAGGGAGGCCCTACATGTAGCAGTAAATGGCCAATGTAAAAGAAAGCAGAGTTATTAGAGTTTTTTTTTTTTAATAATGCTTTGTTCAGCAATTTTAACTTTTCATTTTGCTTATCAATTATGGAATCAAATGTTGTGGTTTTAGGGTGTGTGTGTGTGTGTGTGTGTGTGTGTATGTGTGTGTGTGTGTGTGTGTGTGTGTGTGTGTGTGTGTGTGTGATGCTCTTTCTTTGTATATTTTCTTTTTTCTCTGTTTATCTGTCTATGATGTTTTATTCTGTTCTTTTTTTTTTGTTTTATCAGTCTGTTTGAATTCTAAGGAGAGAGTGAAGGAAGACCCTAGAGTTCGGTGGTGGAGAAGTGAAAGGAACTAGGAAGAGTTGGGGGTGGAAAACCATGTTGGAATAGACTGTATGAAAAACAAAACTCCTAAAACATTCATTGTCGGAAATGACTCTGCCAGTGGCCACAGAACATGATGTGCCTTGGTAGTCCTCTGCTTTAAGGTTAAGAACGCCACAGTAGACTTGGGGAGGTTTTTATGTCTAAAATTCTACCTGTACATGGAAATAATAACCTGAAGGAGCAAAGGTAAGGTTCTAACCCAGCTATGAGCAGGCCATTAGTGTTACCTCTATGTCTATCAGCTGTGACACAGCTACCAACACTGCTTTCTCTTTAGAGTTTATGTCACAGAATTACAGGTAGGGAAGTAAAAAGTCGTGTACACTGATTCTGGCATTAGAAACAAAGGAAGCTTGAGGGGGGGGGAAACCCTTTTGACATCTGAACGAGAGTAATTATTAAAGTCATCAAATTGGATTTTCAGAGTGGGGATGAAAGAGGGCAAGAGAGCAAAAGACAGTGAGAGACACAAAGAGGCACCCAGAGAGAAACAGGTTGTACTCTCAAGTATGGAAGAGGCACAATATTGAACCTAGAGATTCCCTGTTTTATGATGATAAAAAGAACAGTTAGAGGGAAATGCTGAGGTAGGAGAGGAAGGTTAGGAGGGGGAGAGAGAGGTTGGGAGAGGAAGCACCTTCATGGAGGCAGTGGGGGGGGTTGGTGCAAAGGGGATAACACCTGAAATGTAAATACAGAGAATATCCAATAAAAATGATTTTAAAAGAAAATAAAAAATAACGGGAGAAAGGAAAAGAAAATCAGGAGGCTTATGTCAAAATCAGCAGGATTTTTAACAAAGACCAGATAGAGGTATAAAGTACAAAGAAATAGAAAATTATCCACGGTGTTTTTCAAACAGAGATGGTCTTTAGACCCCATCTTCCTGACACTACAGACTGCTTCCTGCCTACTGCAGGGAGTTTCAAGAGACCACTCTTTCTTAAACATGCTCATTCTGAACCCTGCTTTCTGTACTGTTTGCCTTCTGTTCAAAATTTTGGAAAATTGACTTCAAAGAGTAAGCATGTGACAATAACCTCTAAACAAATTGGCAGAAGCAGAAGTAGGAGGAAAGAGGATGCATAGAGAAGATCCATGGCACGCCAGGATTGCACAGGGAAGCCCCATGTCATACCAGGGTTGTATAGAAGGGTTGGGTACCAAGGCACCTTTTAAAACCCTGTAATATTGCTGGGCCCCTGAAAAATCGCAGCATGAAAGAATATCAAAAGAAGCCATCTTACTTTCCCCATTTTTTCTTCCACTTTCGTAGCAAGCCAAAGGTTGATGGTTGTCCTAATTTGCTTCTCTGTTGCTGTGATAAAACATTGGCCAAAACTAACTTGGGGTAGGAAAGGGTTTGTTTCATCTTTAAGGGGGAAGAAGTCAGAACAAGATGAACAAACCTAGAGGCAGAAACTGACAGAGAAGGCTGAGTGCTGCTATGTGCTGGTTTGTTTCTTTCCTCGGGTACTTTGTTGTACAGTTCAGCTGCACTTGCCTAAGGATAATACCCTCCACAGTAGGTAATGCCCTCCTACATCGATAAACAGTTTTTCAAATGCCCTACAGATATGTGCACAAGTCAGTCTGATGAGGACTACACCTCAGTTGAGGTTCCCTCTTCCCAGGTGACTGTAGTTCATGTTTAGTAGACAAAAACTAAAAGCCCACTGACCCCACTCTCGTTTTTACTGCTTCTTAACCTTTCGTTGTATCTTCTGCAGCTCCGGATTTTTTTTTCACAACGAGAAACGTTTTTGTTCTTTACAAAGAAGAATCAGAGTAGACACTTTTAACTAGCACATGCCATAAAAACTAAGAAAAAGTTATTAAGGGGGTCCTAAGCATTCTTAACTCTCTCAGAAAGTTATCACAGTGTTGAAAGTTTCAAGGATTAAGCCAAGACTTTAACATACCAAAAATTCGCATTTAAACCTTACTGATTTTTAAATAACCACAAACCTCATCCGTCACAGCAGAGAGTGCACCAGATGGTTCTTTGCCAGCACAAATTGTTCTATCTGTGTGTATAACGGGTTTCTGTAAGTGCCTTTGATTGACAGCAACCAGTTTTGTTACAAAACATTGTGACATCAGGTCAATCATGATGGGACTTGATAATGCCACATCAATAATGCGACATTTTATCCTGTAGTTTGGAACAAATTGCTGAACAGGAAGAAAGTGATACTTAGAAATGGGAGAATATTTTAAACAAATGTAAGATTGTCTCATTGTGGCATTTGCTGAACATGTTTAGAATCAATGCAATGACAGAAATGGCCCTTAGAATGTGGAATTATTCCTGAGTTGAGAAATAAATACTTCCTATGACATAGGACATGGTCAATTCTTTTTGTAAAAGCCATCATACTGTATAATTTATCTACATTCACATCAAATCTTTATACACAAAAATACACATTTTAAAGGGATAAATAATTACAAAAGTAAAATATGCCCTAAAACCACTATTATAGGAGTAGCCCAGTAGAAAACAATCTCTGCCCTCATCAAGTAACTCACCATGTCATATAAAGAGAGCCAGCTCACTCTGGCTCCAATATAAAAAAGCCAATGTCTACTATGCTTACTGCCAGCCTAGGCAAGTGAGAGCTAAAATTTTAGCATAACTATGGCTTATTCAATAAGACAAGGAATTATAAATAGTTATTGTCTGGTTTACAGAAAGTTTGAAGAAAAGGAGCAGGTAGGGTAATGCAGAGAATGGATGTGGTGCCATAAAAAAAAATGTGTTATCATGGGACACCCAGATTTAACTATCGAACAATTTGTTTAACTGTGTGACATTAAAAACATACAAAACTCCCAACTAAAATCTTTACATTGTTTCAATTTTCCAGTGGATGTGTATATGGTGTACCTCTATGTCCAGCATGAGACAATGAGATAACACATCTGTTCTAAGATGAATGATAGTGGTCAGAATGGTAGCCTCAGTGGAAGTTTCATGAACACCATGAGCTTCTTGGAAGACCAGCTGACTTGCTGTTCTCCAAATCCACTGATACTTAACTGAAGTCTGGACATGTTACTTGTGATCTTTGTGTTCTTCCTTGTGAAATAAAGGTTTATTGAAAAGACTGCTGGGTCCATAGACATTTCTGCCTTCAATATGGATTTAATTCCAGTGTCCGATTAGATTCCTCACACCCCACTTCTCTGTAGATGATGTCTGATCAATCTGGCCTCTCCGCTACAGAGTACTGTTAGGTTCACTTAGTCAGATTACCCCTTATCACTAATATTTACCCTTAGCAAGTACACATTCTTTGATGCCTTCTGACTCTACCATGAAGTGTAACTGTCACATCACAGAGATGGTATTATCTGCTGTGATGCTCTATCCAAAATCCATCATAAAGATTTAAAAAGCAATCATGAGTCCCTTGATTTTCTGATTTAGGTCTTTATTTTCTCCTTCCCTAAATCAAATTTATTATCTTTAAAAGTTTAAGTGTCTCTGATAGCATTTACTCTAATCTTCTAACAAAATTTGTATTCCTTCAGAACATACACATAACATTTGACAAGTACAAATTTTAATTGTACTTAAAATAATCTTCTATGTATACAGATTGTTTAAGCATTTATGAAGTTTGAAATGTAAAAATTATTTTCCTTATCTTTATATCTACTAAAATGAGTATACCAATATTTCATATATATTATTAACGTATTTTAAATTGATATTGACAAGAAATACTAAGGCTGATTTTATAGTCTTGGCTTTGTTCAAATTTAAATATTTAAGTTGATGACTATGTAAGATTTAATTATACTTTAAAATATTAATTTAATATTTAATTACACTGACTTTTTTTTATCTTCTTCTAAGAGAATTTTGTTAACATTCTTTCCAACTGTGTCAAGGCAGCAGATAGTACTTTAAAAGGAGCATTGCTAGAATTTCTTCTTTAGGGAGGGCATAAAATTGTCAACTTTTCTTTCTAAGTTTCCAAAGAGAAAATGAGGGACAATTCCACCAAAGCTCATTCTGAAGTACCAATGAGTTTTTGAGGCCTATTTACAGGTAAATGGGAAAGAAGTTACAGAAGGGAGCATGAATGGCCTTAAAACAGCCAAACATTGAAAACCTGCATACACTATGAATGATGACTCCCCAAGACTCCAAGATGGAGTAGTCCTTCCATAATCTTTCTATGCCTGTGTATTTCTTCTTAAAGGCACGTGCAATCTAAAACAGAATTGCATACAGCTGCTTGAAAGGAACACATGAATGAGTGAGTGTACCATGACCTTCTCATTTTTCTTCAATGAAAGAATGCCAAAGTCAAGTCCAGCCTGTTTGGCCTTTTACAAGTGGGAACATATGAATTCATGAAGATGACTGCAGTTTGACTCAGAGAATTGTCAGATACAAGAACCCGAGCTTGTATCAAAGAGGTCCATAAGAGATGTTCTCTGAATATAAAGTATGTAAGGTACAGTTGATATATTATGTAAAATTCATAACTGTTTGCAGCGGGGATGAACAACCCATAGCCTTTGGCAACACGTGGTTAAGGATAACTGTGAATGATGATCAATACAAAATCATAAACTTGCTTAAAATATTATGTGTATCTAAATGATTTAACTAAACCTGGCATGTCTTGTCTGTGATTTTTGCAGATGCAATGGAAGAAAGAAAGAAAGAAAGAAAGAAAGAAAGAAAGAAAGAAAGAAAGAAAGAGAGAGAGAGGAAGTGGGGGGAAGGAAAGAAAGAAAAAGTACAGGCAGAGTGCCAGGCTCCAATAAACTTTGGGCAGACCTCGAAGGGTCTTTGTATGCCAACAACTAGTAACCTCTTTGTACCCTTTGCCTTTTGTCACACCGATGATGTCAATCATCTTATCTTACCCAAACTCCTAGTTCACAGAATCCACATGCTCCAGCCTCTCTTGGGCCCAGTCTGCTTCTCAGACACAGTGCCATCATTCACTTATATCCCCATCAACATCTCCATCTTCTTCTGGCAAAGAGGATGCAGACACATCTGAGTGTGAGCAATTATGTGGATGACCCAGCAGTATTTCTTCATGTTGTTGAAGTCCTTCTCCAGCTGCTTCTTGTCTGTATCATTCTGCTATTTCTTACAATATTTGGCAAAAGCCTTCTTAGATTTGTGTGAGATTTTTGTTTGTTTGTTTATTGGTTTGTTTGAGTTTACTGAGTTTTGTGTATCATTCTATTAGTTATTCAATTTGTTTGCTCATGTCTGTTTCATTTTTATTGGATATTCTCTGAATTTACAATATAGGTGTTATCCCCTTTTCACCAATCACATCCCCTCCCCCTCCCATTGCCTCCATGAAGGTGCTCCCTCTCCCAACCTCCCTCTCCTACCTCAGAATTCCCCTACACTAGGAAAATGAGCCTTCACTGGCTCAAAGTCCTCTCTTCTCACTAATGCTGGAGAATGCTATTCTCTGCTGCATATGCACCTGGAGCCATGGGTCCAACAACTCATTGGTTGGTGCTTTAGTCCCTGGGAGCTGTGGTGGGTTTGTTTAGTTGATAATATTGTTCTTCCCATGGGTTGCAGATCCTTTCAGACTCTTCAGGACTTACACTAGCTCTTTAATTGGGGTCCTCGTGTTCAGTATGATGGTTAGCTGCAAGCATCCTCCTCTGTAACAGTATGGCTCTATCAGAGCCTCTGAGGAGGCATCCATATAAGATTCTTAGAAATGCCTTTTATACTTATTGCTGATATGCTCAGCAAATACAGGCTTGAAGGTCCGGAGGCCTTGTGGCGTTTCCACATATCTCACAACGTCCACAACCACCATAGGTTGGATTTCTACAATGCCCACACCAACTATGGGTGGGGTTTCATAATTGTCATGGCCTCCATGACTTCTTTCTTGTTCACTTTAGATCCCGGCTTGTCAACTTCCTGGACAATGTGGGTAGCCTAGAAAGGCCATGAGATGAACAGGCTTGGAAGGGTCATTCTTAGGGAGGCTCTTCACGTTCCCATGATGCCAGCTGCTGCATTTCTGAGGAAAGAAGCCCAAGGACCCATGCCTAGGAGCTGAGAAATTCCTGTGAGCTCGAGCTGGGCAGAAAGGTTACCATCATGGAATAGAGATTAACAAGAAGATTTACAAGATTGGCCAAGACTACCACATCAAGGATGGTAAACTGATCAAGAACAATGCATCTGCTGACTATGACCTGTCTGACAAAAGCATCAACCCACTGTGTGGCTTTTTTGTATTATGGTGAGTTGACCAATGACTTCATCATGCTCATCATGAAGAGTGTTGACTCTTCAAAAGTCCTTGCAGGTCCAGACTAAGTGTCAGGCTCTGGAAAAATTGACCTGAAGTTTATTGCCTCCAGCTCCAAGTTTGACCATAGTAGATTCCAGACCATGGAGGAGAAGAACGCCTTTATGGGACCACTCAAGAAAAATTGCATTGCCAAGGAGGAAGGTGCTTGATGGCAGGAGTACTTTGTGCATCTAGTAGGGTCTCATCAATAAAATGTTTCCAGTTGAGAGAGAGAGAGAGAGAGAGAGAGAGAGAGAGAGAGAGAGAGAGAGAGAGAGAGAGAAGAGAGAGAGAGAGAGAGAGAGAGAGAGAGAGAGAGAGAGAGAGAGAGAGAGAGAGAGAGAGAACATGTGCTCTCATGGTATACACTGGGCTATATAATGTGTGTCCCAAGACAATTCTTCAACTACTGTAAAACAGAAAACAAAGATTGGATAGACCTGAATTAGAGGGAAGTAATCAAAAAGAGTATTTTTAACAGGAATTTCTGGAAGAAAAGACTGTTGCTTGTTGGTTTTTCTCACCCTTCCTTCCTTCTTTCCTTTATTTATTTGTTTGTTTGCTTGGTTACTTTTTAATTTTCCCTTTTTTTTTGGAAATAGTTAATT
The DNA here is from genome assembly GCF_963924665.1 of Micromys minutus. Lineage (NCBI taxonomy): Eukaryota > Metazoa > Chordata > Mammalia > Rodentia > Muridae > Micromys > Micromys minutus. The sequence goes on from NC_137956.1 coordinate 15,113,034, forward strand.
AGAAACTATTCTAGACTTCACCATTTTTACTCATTTTTCACTTCATGTCCTGACAGAGACCTAAATCTTGTGCTCAATACATTATTTACTTTCTTTTTCCAGCATCAAGCAGCTATAAGACACAACAGTTAGGGTCAGAATTCCTTGAACTGGTCTTAAACAGAATTAATATTCTATATTTGTGTAAACTCTATTACAGTCTGTCTCATACCTGAATAGAGAAAAAAATAACAGTTTCTAAACAGAATGGATAAAATACCTTATGCATGGGTCAGGACATAAAGCCAAACACATCCTAGCTTGAGCTATTTGTTGTGATGATAGAATGTAGAAGTCATTTTGAGTCAACATTATCTAGAAGAGGTCATTTAAATTAAATATGGTTACAAAACAAACAGGACTATTTATTTGAAAACATACTGTCTAAATTTTTATAGCTATGGTCCCTTCCATCAGATTGTATCTATGGTAGCTTTTAAACCTATTCTGAGTGCTATGACAAAGAGAAATAACTGGGGAAACATACCTTTTGAACAACAAGCTGAAAAGTTTTGAAACTTGATTTTTAAAAGAGCAACACACTTTTAATGGCTGTTTTAAACTTCTAAAACACATAAAAATTGCAACTGATGATTTATAAAATAGCTCTATACAGAATTAGCATCACTGAAGATGAGATTACCTGAAGACATAGCAAGAGAGGTTATCCAAACTGAAGTAAACCAGCCAATTAATGAATAAACAAACGAATGAATCATATTAACAGAGCAACAGTAACCTATGGATGAACATCAAGCAGTCCTGGAATCCTTATGAGGATGAAAGACAGAACATTTTCTGGCTGTGTCTCTTCTCTTCCCATCTGAGGCTAGAGGAAGCTTATCTGATGAAGAATAATTAAGGCACTGATGAGAATATAGAACAATATTAGGAGTCTTTTTGTTGATACATTTTGGTTGTCCGATTGTTTTTATTTTTTAAACTAGTAGCATTTGGTTTACCCTAGGTCTCTGGGCTATTTTCTGGTTTGCGGCTACTCAAGCAGTGGGTACCATCTTGTGGAGTAGATCTTTAGTCAATTCAGACATTGACTGGCTACTCCAAGAAGTTCCGTGTCACTATTGTCTTAGCATGTATTGCAGACAAAAAGAGATCATAGGGTCAAAGTTTCATAGCTGGATTCCTGTTTACATTTCTTTTTGGTAGCCTTAAGAGTACCTTTTTGTACCAAACAAACTAGAACATACATGTAAAGTGTTCATGTAGGCAGCACCTTGACTTTTCTATGTTCAATGAGTTGTGTGGGTGTTGTTTTCAGCAATGGAGACTTGCTGGTAATTTGTGGTGTGCAATCCCATTATCTTTACAATGGCTTGGTTTGTTTGGGTATTTCCATGAGATTCTTTTGGTTATCAGTACAACTGGATGTGATGAAGACTAGCTCCTGGAAGATTCATCAGATGGCAAGAGATGGACAGTTGAGACTTTGTCTTCCTCATTATTTGCAGACTTCATTAGGATCACCTTCACATATTATAAGAAGTTTCCACTGCACTAAGCTTCCATATTACCCCTCATATGCCCTCACTTCTAGATGTTTCTTCTCAAATTTCCTTGCTCAACCCTAATTCCCCTCTCTGTTCCCACATGATCCTATGTTTCCCAATCCCCCTTATCAATTCCACCCATAAAATTTATTCTGTTTTCCCCTCAAAGAGAGATATACTGGAAGGGGGGCTGTCCTGGTTACCTCATTTAAGATTATGTGTCTGCAATGTTTTTCTTTTTATTTATTCTTTTCTCATAAAATATTTTCTGATCAAAGTCTCCCCTCCCTCTACTCCTTCCAGCCTCCCCCAACCTCTCTTTTTCCCCAGATCCATTACCCTTCCATTTCCTTAAGAACAGAGCAAGCCTCCTGGAAAATCAAAAGACCAAAAAACAACAACATGCAATAAGACTAGAGAAATTTCATGTGATTATTCTAAACACCTCTTTAATAATCCATTGGGTAAATGTGCATTTTCATTTGTTCTCCTATGGAGGGACATCTAAAATGTTTCCAAATTTTAGCTTCTGCGAGTAGAGCAGCAATAAGTGTCTTTGAGCCGATGTCCTTTGGGTTTATGTTCAAGAGTGAAATAGCTGGGTCTTGATGTAAAGCATGTTTCATTTTTCTGAGGAATGCCAGACTTGTTTCCATTGTGGCTGTAGAACTTTGCTTTCCCAGCAGAAAGGAAGTAGTGCTTTCCTTATTCCACATCCTAGTCAGCATGAGCTATCACTTGCATTGTTAAGCACATCCACTTTGACAGGTGTAACATGGAATCTCAAGTTTTAGTTTGCAATTCTCTGATGACTGAAGATGTTAAACATTTAAGTGTTTCTCACTTGTTTGTTTCCTTTGCTGAGAATTATCAATTCACACCTGCATCCCATTTTTAATAGATTATTTGGATTTTGTGATGTCTAGTTTCTTGAGTTTGTATATATTTTTATATTAGGCCTCTAAGAAATGTGGAGTTGCTAATTTTTCCCCATTTTGCAGGCTACTGCTTTATCTGACTAACTATACCCTTTTTCTTAAAGAAGACTTTTAGTTACCTGAGATTCCAGTTGTTCTCAATTGAAGAACTTAGTGCCTGAGCTACCAGTGTCCTGTTCAGAAAGTGTTCATTTGTATCAGTGAATTCAAGGTTATCACTCACTTTTTAATGTAAGCATGATAAGAACAATTTTCAGAATTAAAGATGAGCTGAGGTAAAAAAACTATGGAAGGTTTTTATGCATTCAATAAAATTATATACAACTTCTTTGTGACTCAAAAGCATTCCTAGTTGGAGGCTGTCAACCAAAAATATGTATACATGAAAGTTTTATACAAGAATAAAGCTGTATAATATGCAAAAATCTCAAAATAATTTTCATATGCACAAAAAGTAAAGTATACAAACTGTGGCATTTGTCTTCAGGGTAATATTCCTTAGTAAAAAAAAAAGTGAATGAATTCAGTAAGTAGCAATTTTTAAAATATTTTGTGGATCAGAGAAGCCAAGAAAGAAGGAATATGAATTCTATGATTTAATGTATATAAAGTTTTCTAATACATCATAATAGTGGAATCATTTCTATACATATGTTATTTTTATACAGATACATGGGGGAAGCCTACCAGAATAGAAGTTGTAAACAGACTTTGAAGAACATACAAAATCAAGAGCAGGGTACAAATGGTTATTGATTAAACAGTCATAAATGTTTGACACCAAGTCTGCATATAAGACTAGTGGATTTGGGGATTGAAAAGATGGTTTAGTGGGTAAAGTGAATGCTTTATAAATTTTAGGATCTGAATTTGGATCTCTAGTACTCATTTTAAAAGCTACATTGAATGTTAGGCATCTGTAATCACAATACTGAAGAGACAAAGACAGGTGGATTCTGATTCAGTGAGAGATGCTCTACCAAAATGTATGTAATCAAGGGCTAGAGAGATCTTATTTTATATGTCATATCTCAATAATAAGTAGGTTAGATAAGATGGTACAAGAATCTTTGGAAGAATCATGGAAGGTAAATCTTTCCATGTCTAAATTCCTAAGAAAATAGATGTATCTAGAGAATATTATCCTGAGTGAGGTAACCCAGTAAAAAAAGAACAGACATAATATGCAGTCACTGATAATTGGATACTAACCCCAGAAAGCAAACAACGCACAGGCCATATGAAGCTCAAGAAAAACAAAGGCCAAAAAAATGAAAGCCTCAGTTCTTCTTAGGAAAAAAAAATGTATAGCACCCTCTCAAAGTGTGGTACATCTGGACCTTAAATCATTAATAATTCTAGAGCTACGAATATAGCCTTGTGGCAATTTTTGGTATTCAAAGACCATTATGCTTAATCTATACCCATCAAGAAAACTGTTTCCATGTTACATTCTGTTCTACATGTACTTTATGCTTATAATAACTAGTAAGATTTCAGTGCATGTTATTAAATCTCTAAAAGAATTAAGTACTCACAAAAATATTCATATAGTGTTATGCCAAATGCCTTTAAAAATCTGTATGTGTATTCCTCTTTTTTAAAAATAAAGTTGTGTGTGTGTGTGTGTGTGTGTGTGTGTGAGAGAGAGAGAGAGAGAGAGAGAGAGAGAGAGAGAGAGAGAGAGAAGAAAACCAGTGTGTTTCACAGAAGGAATACCTGAGATAAAGACTGAATAAAGAGTTGGTCAATATGCAATCTGAGGAAGGAAATAACCATATGAGAACACTACACTGTGGGAAATTATGTCTTGTTTGGGAAGGAAATCTTAGCTGAAATGAGAATTGAATATGCAGATGTAGGTACATTGAAACCATAATAAGTCTTGTAGATCTGGCTACACCTTTTAACAATCTTTCAAGGTGACTTCAGCAATAATAGAATGATTAAAAAAAAAAAAAAACTCCAGAAACTTGAGAGGTTTTATCCTAAAACCATTATTTTATATCTCCGACTTTAACTTATATCCTAGAAATCATGGCCTAATCTATTAAGAGAATTCATTTTTAGACTTTACAACTTTTGCAAGTTGAACCATTTGCACCTGTGAGAAGTGAGATTAAAATTTTACTGACTTTGAACCAGCCTGAAACTTTGGAGAAAGCCAATTTTGGGGATCTGATTGAAGCTAACCCTTCAACTGTCTGCATTTTAGACAGTGATTTAACGAAGGAAATTTTATCATTATCATTATCATTATCATTATCATTATTATTATTATTATTATCATTATGCATTTATCCCTAATAAGTTACTGCTTTAATCAAACAGAAAGACAAGGTGAGCTTAAGAGTTAAGTCATCTGCCAAAGGAAGAAGAACTAAGAGTTACAGAAGTAGTCATGTGGCAACTGACAGGCTAAAAGTCAGGACCAGTGGATGAACTTGAGCATGAGAAGCCTTAGAGTGACACTCACAGGGAGTGAGACAGCAAAAGATACTGGGGATGATACTGAAACCTGACAGACAAAAACAGGGTTTTCCCCCACATCTGAGGATTCATTATCATTCTTCACTTTTTAATTTTTATTTTATTCTGGATACTATTGGTATTTTAGCCTTCCGTTTTATTGACTGATTGAGAGGTAGTTTTATAAGCCATAAGCAAATGCGGTATAAAATCTCTAAATCCACTCTGCCTTTTGAAGCCGGCAAGGCAGTAATATTTTTGCTTTATGATGCAGAAATGTTTTTAGACCCCCCGTTCATTAGCCTAAGCCTGATATCTAAAACGTCAAAATGTTTGATCCCTGGATCTGTTCAAAAGTCCACACTCTGAGACTCAGAGGTGTTGCTTCGACTGTTAACCCTTTACTAGTAACACCTTAGGTCAGGTTTGAAAAAAAAAAGCAAGACATGAAAATTTGAAACATATGTATTTCTCTCATTTCCAGGCTGTTTGACAAGCTGATACCCACGAGCCATCTAATTTCAGAGTATGAGTGGCGTGTGCGTGCTCTGAACCAGTCGCCACCTAAGCTCACACATTCTACATCCACTAGGAACCACCCCCCTCAGGCTCTATCGAAACTGAAGCTGAAACACTGAAAAATCCAGTTCAGCCTAGGGTGGCTGTAGAAGTGGAAAGCACCGCGACAATTTCTCTACTTTTTTTTTTTTTTTTTTTATCATGCCTTAGAAGACAACTCGGCAGTGAAATATGAACCAAGGGCATCTTACCACAGTCATCTCAAAGATACAGCCAGATAAAGCATATTCCTTTTAGTTTTTTATTAATTGATTATTTTATTTATTTACATTTCAAATGTTGTCCCCACCCCCACCTCCTGGGCTTCACTCCACAACCCCCCACACTATCCTTTCTCCACTTTGCTTATAAAAAGGTGCTTCCCACCCACTCACTCCTGCCTCACCCCTCTAGAATCCCCCTTCACTGGGGCAACAAGTATCCTCAGGACCAAGGATCTCCCTGCTCACTGATGCCAGGCAAGGGAATCCTCTGCTGCATATGTTGTGGGAGTCATGGACCCACCCATGTAAACTTTCTGGTTGGTGGTCTACTATATGGGAGATCTAAGGGGTCCGGTTAGTGGATATTGTTGTTCTTCCTATAGGGTTGCAATCTCCTTTAACTCCTTCAGTCCTACCCTATCTCTTCCAATGTGGTCCCTTGGCTCAGTCCAATAGTTGGCTGTGGGTGTCTGCATCTGTCTTAGTCAGGTGTTGGTGGAACTTATTCCTTTTAAATCACCATCTTAAAAGAACACTCTGGATGCAGACAGCCCAAGTCACTACATCTGATCCTTGTGCTTCCAAGTTGAAGTAGGAGTGAGAAATGAGATGTGTTAGGGGAAGAAATGAAAACAGTTAAAATTCCCCACAGTGTAGGCTTCTGATGAAAAGTCAACGTGACAAATTAAATATATGACTAAAGCCACATGACAGGCATTCCTGCTATCTACAAAAAATTGCCTTGGCAAAGCAGTGAAGCATCCTTTATAACACTCTCTCAAATCCTCTATTTGTAATATTGTTTTGGTTCCTCCTTCTCCTCCTTCTCCTTCTTCTTTCTCCTCTTCCTCCTTTCTTGTCTTTTCTCCAGATTTCCATTTTCACATCTTTCTACTTCTCCCCCACTTCTTTTGAGTAAGATGTTTTAACTTAACAGTGATCTTTAAAGTCTGTTTGAGGAAATGAGGAATAGCATCATATTTATCATGTTTCTATCACTTATCAAAAATTCAATTAGGTTCAAGATTGTAGTTTTTGGTTTTCTTACTTGAGCCTGATGAGAACAAACATTACACAGTTAAACATATTTACTTGAAGACACACACACACACACACACACACACACAGGTTCTTTTGATACAAGTTTACAAAGCTTATCATTGATGTTCTGGCTGGTTTTGTATGTCAACTAGACACTGGCTAGGGTACCCAGTTGAGAAAATACTTCTTCCATCTGCTCCAGCTGTAGGATATTTTCTCAATTAGTGATTACTGGGGAGGGCATAGACTGGAATGAGTAGTGCGAACCCTGGGCTGGTGATCCTGGGTTCTGTAAGAAAGCAGGCTGAGCAATTCATGTGGAACAATCCAGTACACAGCATCCCTCCATGCCCTCTAGATCAGCTTCTGACACCAGAATCCAACCATTTGAGGTCCTGCCTTGGCTTTCTTAAAAAAAATGAACAGCAATATAAACATTTAATATAATATAAATATATATGAATAAATTCCTTTCTCCCCAACTTGCTTTTTGGTCATGCTGTTTTATTGCTACAACAGAAAGAAACCTGACTAAGAAAACTGAATCCTTTGTCTGCTAAGGAATCTAGGGAATGTACATACCTAGTATCTTCCTAGAACCTTTAGAATAACCGCGAAAGGCTATTTTGCACAGAACTGCTTCGTTTGCCCATACATATCCCAAGTACCTTATGCATGCTTCAAGTTAGGAAGGAACCACTCTGATTTGCCAAGTTCAAGGGTTCAGCATCTACAAAGGGTTATAACTGATAAGTGTACAGAGAGCTCTCCAGGTTAAAAACTAGCAAATTATTGTTGTTCTTGTTATTTGTTAATATTTCTTCCAGTTCCTTGGAGCATCTATTTTCATTTTTTTTCTAGCAGAAGCTACTACATCTTGTAGTTCATTCAATAAGTTAACCTTTTAATAATATGTAAATATAACATTTTGTATTATCTATTTGTTCATATCGTTTCTATGGCCAGAGTTCTTTATTCCTCTGTTTTAAGCTGTATATTTCCAGGCCTTGTGATGTTATCTTTGTCTGAGACCTGAACTTTAGCACTGATTTTGTAAAAACACTATTGTCTGTCATACTGGCAGGTGATCCTTTTGTAGCATTACACTGCTTTCATAAACCCCGGATGACTGGTAAAAACTTAAGATGAGAATCTGTAGATTCCCATTCATGCCTCCTCTCTGGTGTTGTGATTCCTCCAGCCTCCCTTGTCTGCCCAGCTCCAGGTCCTATAGACATATTCTCTCCCTTCATATGAATGCTCTTGCATATCCATCAGCAAGCATTCCTTCACAGCTCAGTATCAAGTCCAAAAGGTAAGTTATGGGATTGAGATTTGACACTGAAAACATCAGCTCTCCTGAGGTTTTGTCTCAGACTCCCCTAATAATCTTTCTCTTTTCTTTTTTCCTGCTTCTGGTATAACTGAGCAGCTCCCACTTACAATAAAGTAGTAAACCCCAGCATTCCAGAAGATCACTTCATTAGAAACAGGATGACTGTAGAGATCATGAATACATCTTGGACACTGTGAAACTTTAGTCCATTATTGAGACCATTACATTGGCAGGTTATAGAAAAATAGAGAAAATTCTGCTGTAGCCTTTGAGGTTGGCTGATGACACTTTTAGTTCTGGAGTTCGAGAAATCCAATGGTCTGTTAAGTTCAAGCATTCAAGACACAGAAAAATTATTATTTCTGGAGGCAGAAACACATAGGTAGAGCCATGTGACAGCACATAACTAATGATGCTACAAGACAGGAATTACAGGGATTGCTTGTCACCGCCAGAGGCTACACAAGGGGCATAAGCCTGGGATATCAACAGGAACCTACCTACCTGGCTCTATTGTCAGCCTGACTTTGAACATCTACATTCCTGAGACAGTATGTTTCTGTTGCTCTAAGCCTCCCATTTTGCAGTGTGTTGTTAAAAGTAGCTGTAAGAAATTCTGTCTGAAGTGCTTAAATGAGTCCGATATTCCAGTCTTCTCCTTAGACCTAATAAAACGTTATCAGTTATATCAGATATGTCTGCATTTTGCTTTAGCCTGTATTCCCGTAAAAGCAAAAGCAGAAAGTACCTAAGTTTGCTCAGTAGATGTCAGGGAAATTCATAGAGGAGTTTATTTTTAATCTGCAGATTATATTTGGGTCAGATATTGCCAGCTAGAAAGGAGTCAACTTAGATGAAATAGCATGTATATCTTTTCCAATATTTATTTCTAATAGTAATTCAGCTTAAAGAACCAAATTCATCAAGCCTCTATTATTACCATTTCCTCTTTTGCTTTCATAGAGTAGATTTAATCTCTCTGTCTTTCATTTGGAAATTCAGAGTTTCTTTCACATAGGAGGAATTAATCAAGTGAGAGAAGTATAGTTTAGATAATCAAGCATTACAAACTGTAACACCCGGGGCTGGAGAGATGGCTCAGCAGTTAAGAGCCCTGACTGTTCTTCCAGAGGTGCTGAGTTCAAACCCCAACAACCACATGATGGCTCAAAACCATCTGTAATGGGATTCAATGCCCTCTTCTGGTGAGTCTGAATACAGCTTCAGTGTACTCGTAAACATAAAATGAATAAAATCTTTAAAAAAAAGAAAGAAACTGTAACACTGAACATAAAAAGCACACACATACCATGTGTGTGGCAATCAGAAGACTGCAAGAAAAACCAAGTGACAGAAAATTCTATACATTTGAATTAAATACATTAAGTCTAATAATCTATTGTTTTCTCCTGGCTTTGGAAGGGAGCAATTATTGCCTTTTTTGTTATTATTGTTGTTTTCCTTCCATATTTGGAGACCTTATAGCTACAGAGCAGGTTTGTTGCATGTAGGTGCTAATTATGTAAAAGATATAAGGGCACAATAACTCCGTAGCTATGTTGATTCAATGTGATCTTTCAATTATCTTTTTCAAAATTAAGATGTAACAACTTTATGTATGCTAATAGTTGAGATATTAAAGTTACATTTAAAATACATTCTAGATTCAAACATAGTCCTCAGTGTAGGGATAGATATTCACAATAACTAGTATCCTTTAAATATATTTTATTATGCCTTTGAGAATTTCATATACACATATATTTTGATTATTCATACTCCACTTCTCCCCGAATTCCTTTCAGATTTACCACATATATTCTTTTTTCTCCTAACTTTATATCCTCTTTATTAGAGTCCATTAACTCCATTTTGTACCATGCATATACTCCTGAATGTGATTTTATCTACTCTGAGGAAGAGAACTGACTCTCCCTCCTCCCAAACCAACCAACTACCAATAGCTGCTCAGTTAGAGGTATGGGCATCAAATCGAGCCACCAAGGACTTGAGGGTCTCTGTGGTGACAGACGGCAGCACCCGCTCATCATAGTCCTTGCCAATGCTGGTGTAGATATGAGGAAGATGGCTGGCCACCGGCCGGAAGAGGATCCGCGGTGTGATGATGACGTTCCGCAAGTCTTTGCTACCAGTGATGACTGGCACATTCCGTGGTCAAGAGGGGCACTCAAAGATAATTGGTTTCTCTACCCAAGGGATGAGAAAGTGAGTCCCTTCCCTGCGACAACATTCTGCATGCCACGGAATCGGTCAAAGATGACAGCTCTGTGTCCAGCATCCATGTTATATAAAACAGAGTTCACCACACCTCCTGCAACTGCTATCGACAGGCCGAACTTCTCGATGGACACAAACACTTTGGCAGCCATGACTCCTTCTGTTGCTTCCACTCACGCCTGCTTTCACTTATAATATACTTACCTGCTTTAATATACTTTAACTGTGGGGTCAGTTTTTATTAAAGCTAAAAGGAATTACAGCTGGGTAAGACTATTAGTGACCACCTGCCTTGTAGCCTTCATAACACCATCTACTGATTTTATCATGACCTGTACCCAAGGTCTTTGATGTCTTCAATAATAGTGTCCTTCCATCAAGTTCTCATGAACAACCAAAAGCAATGACAATAGCTAGGATTTTAGGGTAGAGATTTCAGGTCACACCTGCCAAATGACTCAAAGGGAAATAGCCTTACACTTGGCACTGGACTTTTTGTTTGGTATCATATGACATCTGAGATTAGCATTATCCCTGGTGTACGTCAACTGTAATTACATTATTTTATATGAATACATACACACACAGTGGGCTGTGATGATTTTAAATGTAAACATTATTAATACTTCACCTTAACAAGTTTAAAACCACATTCTATAGAGCTCCAAAGTTCTATAGCAGATCTGAAATTATCTCTTAAACACATTTAAATTAGAAAAGCAAAAGTGCAACTATCATCAAAGAAAAAGACATCGCATGAGAGGAAGCAATTATTGTGTTCTAGGGACAATCCATATGTGTGTTTCTGATACTGCAGCTGCCCTAGCAAAGCTGTGCAAAACACAGTCAGCTATCACAGTTCTCAAAGAATCCTGTGTCTAAGATTTCTAAAGCAGAGAATATATATGAAACTTATGATTCCTAATGATCAGTATATCTCCATTTTATTTTTCTATAATATATCAAAGCAGAAAACTGCAACAGAGTTTCAGCTATTCACTTATAATATACTCACCTGCTTTTAAAACATATATATGTAAAGTATTTTAAAATAACTTCATAAAATGAAGAATACTGGAAACATAGTATTTATATTCACATAAAGGTTATTGATAGAAATTTATGCAGTTACTGAGTGTGGTACAGACATAGACTAATACACCAATATCTCGAAATGACCATTGGATAATGATGTGAAAATGACAATTTTATTTAATAACAGAAGCAGTGACAATTTTATTTAATAATAGAAACAGTAACAATTTTTCTGACATTTCTGTTCTTTATAAAAATGAAAAATGAGTTAGAATTTAAGGCTAAATATCACCATTTATTGACTATATTGAAGCAAAATACTGCCAAGTCATTTGAAACAAAATATAAATTCTTTTTCCCTTTGATAATTTACAATAATTGTACATGCTTGAACAATGGCTAGTACAGTGCTTACACTGTTTCTGTAAGATAACAAGTGAACTGAATTTTAGAAGGCTGGGTTCAACATAACTTTTTTACTTATAACTGAAAAATGTTAGCAATAAAATTAAAAATTAAATATGAAGCTTGATAGGCAAAACACTACTAATTTGCCAAAGATTCAACCAATATGCAAAGACTACCAGGCAGAGGAAGCTAAGGCTGTTTAATGGCCACATGAACCATCACTGGTGTCAAAAAATTCCTTATTAGTTTCTGTCAAGCCATAGAACTCTAAACTAGCAGGAATACAAGTAGTATATTTGAGACCAAGTGAAGGACACAGGGGTGGGGGGGATTTAAAGAATTAGATTTCAGTTTGTCAGATGCCATGTTCTAGTTTTAATCACTAATTTCATTATACTTTTTCATCTCTGCTATTCTCCAAGCCTCCCCATTTGGATAATTGGGGATTTTTTTGTTGTTAGCTTTTGCAGCTACCTTGCTCTAGGAATCAGGACTTCTCTAATGCAATGCTTTTTTGTTTTGGTAATCAATTTTCTTAAAAATAGTATATTTGGGTAAAATTACTATTTAATAGTCTGAATTTATTCTTGATAAAATATAAAGTAAACATATTTTTCATATATTAAACAATATGTGTGTTTATATAAAAAGAATAGAGATGACACATCAAAAAGCTGAAGACTAGCTAGCAGAATGACCCAGTGGTAAAACCAAACAGGCTTCACAACCTTAGTCTGATTTTGAAACAAAAGGTTCAAGGAGAGATCAGAGTTCCAAAGTAGTTCTATGACCTTCATAAGTACATCACAGCACATTCCAGTACACACACACACACACAGAGCAAGAGAGAAACAGAGACAGAGAGAGACAGAGAGATAGAGAGAAAAACACAGACCCTTGCATACACTGAGACAGAGACAGAAAAATAGAGAAACAGAGCAGCTAAAATTGTAAGAAATATAAAATTGGAGTAAACAACAGACCAATTTAGTAAGTAAAACTGGATGAAAATTTTAAAGAAAGTATTTACAAACCAAATGAACACATTAATAATATAATTAAAAATAGTTTATGAATTTGAGAGGAAATTGAAGAAGGCATGAGAGCTTAGAATTAAACAGGAGGGGATAAGGAAAGTTATGTAATTATTTTTTGCTAAAGAAAAAATAAATTAAAATGTAAATAAGATAATAACATACAAAGATCAATTCCTCATGAGGAATACATATTTGATTCAGTGCATACAAATCAATAATTTTAATACCATCTGCATTTTTTTTCAGAAATACTGTTCAGTTAGTTAAGATTTATATATACACACACTAAAAAAAATAGTCATATCAAGTTATAGCACATATCCACATTTTAACTTATACATATATAGCTGTTCTGTTTTAATCACATAAATTTTAATTTAAATATTCAAGTTCTTATAAAGCTTAATGTGAGTGCTTAAAATGATGTGGGGTCCTAGAAAGACACACAGTAACTACAATGTGCTATGAGTAGTAGCTGATGGGAGAGATATTAATAAATAGATACATAAACATGAATAATGAGAGATGATAAATAGATAGACAGATAATAGATAGATAGATAGAGAGAGATGGATAGAGATATAGAGAGATAGTCAGATAGATGTGTGGCTATATATGCAGAAATACATAATGATAAACCTATAAATAGATAATATTTAAATGATAGGTAGATAGACTAATAGATAGATCACATATTCAGCTTTGTAAAACTAGCATTCCTGTAATGCCTGTTTACTCTAATGCAAGAAAGACAGCTCTTAAGTCTTCCCAGGAGAAAGGCACTTGGCTCACCTTTATTTCAATGTCTTCAAAGAGTCAGACAACTGATGCATGCATTTTATTGTGAAATCAAAATTTAAAACTTTGCAATGTCTACTATATGTTTATCTCCTTGGTTCTATAGAGCCACAGCTTCCTCCCTTACACTTAACAGGAATAAAAATGATTGCTTTTGAGTAGACAGGAATACATTTATCTTACTTCCCTAGGTTCTATCCTTTTAACAGTAGAGAAAAAAAAAGCAAATCTCTTTACATTTCAACTAACACAGTTAACAGTTCTGAAATGAGCAAGGAAAATAAAACTATTTTGTCACAAATGATGTTTCGTGAAACAGCTCATCAGAAGTGGGAAACTTGAAAAACCTATGCATCCTCCTGAGGGTGAGCTGGACACAAACAGCACCTTGTAACAGAAACAGAGCAAGAGCAGTACAAGGGCAGGACTGTCCTGCTGTCCTGTGTAGGAAAGAGCAGGAAGTGGGAATGCATGCTGGGCTGCACTTCCTGCCGCAGACCCACCAACATCAAGCCTGGATTTAAGACACATGTTCTTCCATTACATCCAAGGACACTGAACTTTATCTGCAGCAGTAGTTTTGATATCCTTTTCTGGGTTCCTTCAAAGCATATTTTTTCTCAAGCATTTTTCCTAAACTCAATAGCTTTGTATATCTAAGCAAAGACAGCATTGCAAAGAGCTCTATTCTCTCAGTATGTAAAGTCAGAAAAAAAAATGCATCCTTTCAAAACCTTTGTGTCCATCTGATTTCCCTCATGTAAATCACATGCAGCATATTTTGTCTCTTTAGTTCCTGCTGCTTCACGTTTGGTGAGCTGTTAACTCTCATCTAATTACTGCACTTTCAAAGGGGCTGTTCCTCAGAAACGTCTTCTTTGCAAATTACTGGAAATTGTAAAGGTTTCAGGTATAAACACTTTCTTTTATTCTCATTTTTTTAATATTTTAGTAGTTTTCAAATGCCTTTGGTTAAACACCACAACTTTTAGTTACTAATGCATTTGCCAGTCTACTGGATTTGCAAGTTTGTAAGTTAATATGTTTCTTTATTTTATATTAGTTCAGCTGACATGAGCTAAAGTGAGTCATTCTAACCATTTTCTATTTCTTGCTTGAAAATTCTCATGTAACCATATTTCACATCATTTGCTAGAAGTAAAAGAAGAGTTTTTCCTCATTAAATACAAATTTTAATCACATAGCACATTATCTCAGTACACGAATAAGGCATACTTTATATAATTATATATAACTCACATGCATGAAGTAGGTTGTTGAGAAGGTAATCATACCTAATGTAGTCATAAAATAAATACGTAGTATAAACTTTAGCCATAACAGAGAAGACGTTTTGACTCTAAAACACTTAATATATCTAGCCAACCAACTCACTCAGTGTATTGACAATGGAAGCAAACATTGTGGCTCACTTTACTACTTGATTTATTGGAATTGTAAATGACTATGTTGTCCAACTTGATCTTTGCTGCACATGAGATGTGATGAGTTGGTAACCTAGGAAACAGAAATAAGCCAACAATATCCTAGGGAAAGTCTTCATACAAAGACTTCAATCTCGTATAAAATTTTAATATTCCTCATTTAATTCTATAAAGTTAAACTTTACTAGCCAATGCATAAATATTTATAAGTTGAGAAACATTTATTTTGAGATTTTATTATTGTTCTTATAATAAAAATCCCAGTATCATTTAGACAAAGGGAGTCCTTAGTTAGCCCCAGCTAATGAGCCATGCTTGGCATTATAATTTTTTATGTGTTCTCAAAGGGATTGTTCATTATTTGAAATACACTAGTTTGGATATTGATAGTTTAGTGTTGAAATTGCTAAGGTTCCAACATTTCTGAATATTCACTTGTAAGGACACTGCAGAGGTTTTCTTTTACCAATAGTATAGCTTGGCCTTCCTACCCTGTCATGGAAGGTGACTAAGGTCTATTGTTCAGTTTTACTGTGATTTTAAGTTCATGTGGGTTTGTATATTTGCATCTGTGGGTTGTGAAAAAATTTAACAACAATGAAACAGTTTCTGAACGCCTGAGCAAATTACCTAAATTTTATTCAAAATCAAATGCAAACATTTCAGAAAGCCTAAGATGCTGTATTTCTTTGCATGGCTTCCCTGAAGATTTTTTTCAGAACACTGGAAGGGAGGATTTTACATTGCATTTGTCATTACTTGCACAGAACACACCAGCCCTGCCTGAACACTTCAGTTCAGATTAGCGACTGTATGTTATGAATTTCAGTGAGAACACAAAGTAAGAAACTGTGTACACAAGATTTTCCACTGTTAGAAAAACGATGATTTCACCAGAGAAATTAACGACATGCTATGATTTTCCACCAAATTAATGCATCTTTGCATTGTATTATGTTGAAATGTTTGGCTTTTTTATTAGTTGTGGAGTGAGTTTCATTTAATAAAACATTAAAGGAATTTTGACTAAAGACTAGACAGGAATAACCAACAATTTGTGCAATGGCCTTACACATGCTCTGGTCATTTTGTATTATATTTTAACACAAAATAGTCTTGGAACTGATGGTTACAAAGCTAAACTATTGGTCAATGCTGGAACCCGCTGAAGTTGCAGCACATCCTACGTTCATGTCAAGAATGAGCACATTTTTATCTTTTCTTAATGTCACAATTTATTAAATAGTAATAACCTCAGAAGCTCAAATAGTAGTAATTTGCCAGATTTTCCTTGAGATTTCTGGCTTTCAAGTAGTATGCACTTCCCAGGCAGCCTCTTCTTGATGCAGGCTGTACCTTCTGAAGGGTAGTGTAGGTAAGTCTGGAAACTTTAATATGACATGAAGTTAAACTCAGGTCAATAAAACCTAAATTACTATAAAAGGAGTCACCTTGGTACAGAGAATTGGTTAATAGGAAAGTATTAGATGAGAACAGTAATGTAAGAATAATAGTGTGTGGTGTGTGTGTGTGTGTGTGTGTGTGTGTGTGTGTGTGTGTGTGCTATTCTGAAATTTGGGAGGCTGTGGCAGAAATATGAAGCATTTCAGTCTAATTCTATCCCCTCAAACTGAGGCTTGGAGATAACTCAGTGATAATTTACACAGGTTGTACAGGTCCCACTCCAATTTTGAAAGGAAAGGAAAAAATAAATTGAGAAAGCAAGACCAGGCTGCTACCTCCAGGGCTGGAAGTGGTGAAATGACGAATTTAGCTATGAGAATCTAAACGCTGTGAACAGAGTTTGACGAGACACAGTACTGAGAGAGGGGGAAGATTTCTAGTGGTAGTAACTCTGTGGCTAGTGTAGAATCCTAGAAAATTGAGCCAGTTGTGTGTGTGGGGGGGAACCGTTGCTTATAGGTGTTGGCAATGAAGGATGTTTTTCCCTCTACTCCTGAGTTCTAAAGTTTTAGCAAGTATCTCCTAAGTGGAGATGGAGCAGAGAAAGTGGATATGTTTAGAGTCCAGCTTAGAAGTGACACACATTCAACGATGAGAGAGTTTTACACTAAGGGAAATTAGTGTAGACTGCCAATGGGCTTTGCTGATAATCTTGTAGTACAGGGAGATAACAATGATCTTTCTCGAGCCATGGACTGTACTTTTTTTCACAAGTAATATCATTTATTACTATAGTCATAAAAATCATAATTTCTGTGCAGGAATGTATAAGTGAATGTTAATCAATGCATTGCTAATTTGCTTCATAATGAGGGAAAACACACCACAGACCATAAAAGAAAGAAGACTGTAAAATTTTCTGACCTTGCAGTGCACCTTTTAGTGAAAATATTTAAGCCACAATAGTGCTCAATTCAGAAAGTATTGCAGAATGCCATTCCGCAGTCCACTTAACTCAAAGAAAGTCAGGACATGCAGCTTGTAATCAAATGTCAGCACATATGTTTTTATATATAAAAAACCCACATGTGATTAATAAATTTTGTAGTGGTTTATTTAGATGGTTTCAAGATGATCTTACTGAGGATCCATGTCTCCTTAACAGGGATAATGCTAGGCAATGACTTTGGCTTCAGGTAGAAATGCCTCCCAGTACTTTATCAGCTGTTGCTCTGTTTGTACCAAAGATTCCAAGTACTTGATGAGAACAGCTTTGAAATTCTTCACTCCTTTTTCAAATCTTCCCCCTTTTTTTTTTAACTGTTTTAGAGATCTGCTCAAAATCTCTCTCTCCCTGTTGTACTTTTGCCTCCCACTCTCTTATTTCATTTTAGCTTGTTGAATTTTATCTGTTTATTAGCAACCATCACTGTTCTAACAACCCCCTCCAGTACCAGACATAAAAAATAGACCGTTTAACAACCTCACAAAACCAGACATAAGAAACTTTCTTTTCACTTTTTGGTCAGGGAATTCCAGGGGCCTCCGCAGACAATATAGTTTATTGTCGTCCTTAGTTGCTTTCCAAAAATGAAGACCTAACATTTGACACATAGAACTTAGAAAATTTAGTTGTACACGGCGTGGAAACCCCCTCCTTGAGGACTAGCTTTCACTGTACTGGAAGCAAGATACTAGAGGCCCCAGGGAGTTTACAGGTCTGGCAGAGTGGGTGGGATGGGAACATCTTCCGGGTGTGTAGGGAATATCCTCATGGAGGCAGGGCAGAGGAGGGGAGGTATGGGATGTGGAATTGTAGGAGGGTGTGTAGTAGGATGTGGACCAGAAGAGGACAAAATCTTGAGTGTAATTTTTTTAATTATATATACAATGACACCAGTTGACCAGTTAATGTGGGAGAAGGAAATCCCACAGGGTTCCATCCATGGAGTAAGAGCTATAGGCAATCAATGGCTGCTGTGAGAGGGAGAATTTTTCTCCCCCAGAGATAAGCCCTATTATTAGTGGTCAACCCAAGAACAACACATATTGATGCAACATCAATAAAGATTCAGCAGGTTGTGTTTATATATTTATCACTTATTTATATATGTAGCAATAGTCTAAAAAAGGGGGGTCCATAAATTTGAGAGTTAAGGGACATGAG